>NC_140643.1:19302359-19927359 GCF_978046115.1 Saccoglossus kowalevskii | reverse complement strand
TGAGAATATATCTCTTAACTTATCGCGCTTAAAGGCAACCCAATACAACATAACCTTTGTGTCGAAGGTTATTACAGGCTATTTGCTAACATATAGACAACCAACAAAAGATGTTAACTCACGACTTCGGCAAAATATTTATGGAGACGAAACACGTCACACTTTTAGAGCAATTTAATTAATGTATTTAAAATATCGACTGCATAACTCATACTTCTCCCGAGATATGAGGATTTCTTCTATAAACACAAGATGATTTCCTGTCATTTTTTAAATACTAATACATCACGAAATGATATAATGACTGAGAACCTGTCATGAACATACTTGGCAAATACATTACTGAAAACAGAAGTCAACTAATTAGAAGATTAATAAAAAGTAGGGTAGTCTAGTAGAAAGCTGTGTTTTCTTCAGTATATTATAATTGAATTATGTCAGAAGAGTAAATATGAAAAGCTAGCATTTTTGTTATACGTCTTTCACAATTAAGCTACTCATAAACAATAATATAAAAACTACAAAGGTTTTTCGATACGTAAAGTTTGTCCAGTATTCAAAATCACATTATAAGCAAAATCATGAACAGGTAATCAGCAGTAGTAAATGATGCTGCAATATTTCATGTTGACCCAGCTGAGTACCCCCTATATATTGCGTTAGTTTTTTTTCAAAACCGAATGCTTTTCGCAACCCATAAACGTAAGCGTTGGTTATTATGGTATGGTATGATATAAAATAATAATCTTTGACATACAAAAAATAATATTCATTAAACAATAGCACATTCGTACATATGACTTTGAGAAAACTATAATTATAATGTGAAAGTTAAGTTGTGTATATTAATCATTGCTTAAAACCTTACATTGAGAAGGAATGACTTGTTGTTTGCTGCTGACTGTTTGTATGTATTCCCTTAGAATGCATCTGTACGGTTTTATTGAGTCTGTCTCCAGGGACCTACCTCCCAGCAGTTACAGTTAAAAAACTAGATTAATTAGTCAGTGTTGGCAAAACAGATGATTAGTTTGTATTCCGGTATGCAGGATATGAAGCAAGTTCAGAAAATATTTTATATAATATCCTTAGCTTGGACTAATATTATTTACCAAATAATTACCAATATTGCGATACGCCATAGTCGTATTTTTTTTCAGCATCAAATCATGTTTTATATGTTTAATACTAGAATATTATAATAATTTGAATGTTAATATGTATACAACATAAATTGAACCCATGTGCGTGTCAGGAACAATTTATCAAAATTGTGTGTGCAAGATTGGGCTTGAAGGAAACGCATAAAAGTTACGGCGTTATATATTCATATCAATGAAGGTCTTGACACACTATTTCATTATCTGGTGTTTCAATTTTGTTGTATATTATTCATAATTGAAGGGTTTGAGTTTTATATTTCAGTTATCAGGGTACATTAATCACACGTTTTGCGCGATACGTTATTTATATTTTATATACGGGGTTTAACGATGTAATTCCTAGAAATTCCATGAAACCGACTGCGGACATGTTGTCTTCATATTATAACACATTTCATTATATGCACTCCTGGGAGGAAGACGTGATCATGCATCAATTTCCAGCTTCTCATATTCGTGAAACTACATACTCTAAGCGAGTCATATAATTCATATCCAAACATCAGCGTTCTCTCTGTCACGAACCGACACTACCTCTAAAAGCCTTGCGGCCAATTTCCGTCAGAGGTACATGTATAGCTTCTGCATATACTGTGAACCGCTTTACATCTTGCAGTAGTAAGAGTTTCCCGGGCGTCGTACAATAAAAAGAATTTGTAACAGCAAAAACGATTTATAGTATGATTCAATGAGTTATGCACACACTATAGCCGTGCGTTCTTGCCGAACAGAATTGAGCTTTGTCAGTTTATTTTCCAAATTGCTCAACCGACAGTGTTTATGCTTTCTATCCCTGGCCTGGATATCTGTAATGTGTAATATTTAATAGCGATTTTTATTACAGCGGTTCAGATGGACTGAATGATTCCTATTCGAAATTTTGTCTCTTGTCAGTTTAATACATGGGTTATACAGAGTAATCCATCGTATACAATATCGACATGAGTCAAGATGTAAGCAGAAATTTAGGTATTGCGCTCATCTAACAATAACAATAGCATATATGACGGTCACTTTTACCAAAAGATGTACTCGTTCACTTTATGCGAGCTTGTCCATCCTAACCCAAGAACCTTTTTAACGTCTATTCAGCAAATGAAGTCTCAACATTTACTTTTCCCCAATTATTTTCAACATGTAGGAAATTCGAAGTTATGTAAATTTGAGCAACAACGTTACATCGCAACACAGCTATGTTCTACATATCCAGATCGTGAGTATATTGTATGTAAAGAAACTGTTACACTATCTCTATATATGTGTTTTGCATATGCTTGTTATTGAAACAGTTATACCGGATTAATGTCTTTCACTCACTTTTGTATAGAAAGACGACCAGCCAATATCGTATATTGTTACAACTGTTCATTCATTTATTCATTCGAGTTACGATTACACGTAACACTAAATATTTCAGATTCTAGTAAACACCACAAATAAAAAAATGAGTATTTTATGTGCTATTTACTTGAACCAACACAATATATTATAATTGCTTTCGATTTTAACTACAGAAGGTAAAACAAACTTTAAAATGTGACCCACATATACGTGCAAATAGATAATACATAACAAAAACGAACATTTCATACTAGAATTCATAGCTATATTCTATAATAATGGTAGTGATTTAACATAAATTAAACATACTACATAAACAATGGTCAAAATTGGATGCTCATATTGTGACGTATTTTAAGGATTAGATACTAGTAGAACGTTTTTTTAAATGCTTACCAATCATCTACATTTTACTGGACGTCAAGGCATTGGTAACAGAAGATCTCGTGCTTATTCGAAAATGCAGCAATCCAACAATACATTTATCGATATGCAAAATTAGTGTATATTCTTGTTTCAATTCTGATATCAAAATGATCAATAAGTTGTCGGCGTCAGTTTTTTAAAAAAAATACACATTTTGAAGATTTGGTTAACTGAATGTAAAAACTAACAACATATTGCTGTTGATGTTTATGTGTTATTGCGCATTTCAAGAAAAAAACGGTGGTACTATCTTCAATAAAGAGTTTATTTACTTAGCGAATCACGTTACCACATGAATGTTGCAACAACTATAATATCCTGTTACCATAATTATATAGTTTGATATAGATTGAAAGAATTCTTCTATGAAAATAATTGTAGTTGTGAAATGTACTTCCCATAAATGTATTTATTCAACATTCTCCTTTTGAGCTCAATGCAGCAAATAGCACCAAGTAGAAAACATACAATGCTTGGTCGAACACATTTCATATTACACACGACTTGGCAATTGGTATTTGTAAGTCGGTGGTTCTGGTCAGTTGTCCTAGTGCCATACCTGCCGACCCCGAATTATTTGGTTGAATCTCTCTGTCCGACATAGTTGACTGAGTACCTTGTAATCCATGTGTTTTCCTCACCTTGTGTCCACAGCCGACAAACCAACTATTGATTGCGAATGCATCTTGAAAGGCCTTCCTGTATCGAGAACTCATGGCATTGTAAATGACAGGATTGAGTGCGGAATTAAGTTCCAGTGAATACGCTCCTACATTGGCGATACAGTAGACGAATTGTGATGGGATAGAAAGGTTTCCGTACCTCCATAGAAGATACGTGATCAGCATGACAACAACGGGGAGAGTGAACGTAAAGTACAAGAATGTAGTTGTCAGACAAACTCGCATGATTTGGTGTTCATGCGTTCGTATTGAACCAGCATGCTCAGAGTTCCTGGCGTTGCGCACTTCTCGGATAATGATGGAATATACGCTCAAGACAGCGCACATTAACAGAATAACCGAACCGACGTAAATCGACTCAAAGATAAGCTCTGGTAACGCATAGAGTAGCGGGTTGAAATTCAGACAGGATACTAACCATTCGAGGCTCAGTAAGACACCAAGGCTCCAGACTGTAATGATCACTAAAGCGACCCTTTTGCGTTTATGGAGGATTCCGTCTCGATACATTAGAGGTTTACATAATGCCATATACCTGTCAATACTGAGCACGGTAACGGTAAAAAGAGAAACATACTGTGTAACTTTTGACATAAAAAGGTCCATGCAAATCAAAGGCATACTTGTCTTCATAGGGCACTGTTTTACTTCCAGCAAGGCGCAGATCCAGGTAAACCAGTGTCCGACTAAGTGTAGCAGATCCGCTATGGCCAGGTTCACCAAGAAAGCGTTAATAGCTGTACGCATATATGGTATTCGCAAAACAACAAACATGAATGCTGAGTTGCCGAAAATTCCAACGGTACATATTATAAGTCCCGCTATGAACTGACTGTCAGAATCCAGTATACATCCCGGTAGCTGGCTCTGTGTTCCGCACACCACGTTGGTTTCACACAGAAACGAAGTATTTAACTCCGTGGAGTTAGTCTCCATTATGTCTTCGTGCTGACAGTAAAAGAGAAATTGAAAGAGGGAGAGAGAGAGAGAGAGAGCGAGTAGCTAGAGCGCAGTACAGAACGTATATAATAACACTATACTGATATGTTTGTATTTCATGCCAGACTCCCTAAGATACCTGCGGAAATGCGGTGAGACGGGAACGGTATTAAGAAGTGAATGCCAAATGTGACGTTAGCGAAACAGCTTTATCCATCAATATCATCGTTTCATGATTATTCTCGAGTTTCGCATAATACTATTCCCCAACACTTGTGATAAGTGAAAGATGTTATGCTGTCACGAAAATATAATCAAATGATATCGAATGGGATATGTAATAACGTATTTTATTAATGACATACCTGTTATTTCCAAACGAAATTGCTTCATTTATTCAGCTGGTAATCGTTGACTAGTGAGTTCGTAATTTAACATTATTTTGTTTTATTCGAACTGAACATTGTGTATAATATAATTAATCATGTAGTCGATGTAATTGATATATACATAGATTGAATTTCGAATCCTAAAGATTCATCAAGCAAACAATTGTCGTTCAGTTCGGATTTATTTCGGATTTAAATAATCTTTTATTTTCCCTCAATTTTTTTTCTAACACTTTTATGCAAAAATATTCTCTATACTGAAACAGTTTCACTAAATGATTTACAATATGCATATGTCTCAAAAACAGAAAACAATCCGGAGGAAGTATTCCGTGACGTCTTGCTAATGACACATTCCGAACCGCAATATAGAGCAGTCAGCCAATATGTTTTAATTTTAAATTAATTTGTCATTTTTGTAAAAACAATCAGTCTGATATTTAGAGAAATAATAATAACTTTACTCATGTACTGAAAACAATATGAATTCAAAATGATCAATTCAAGGATTTAACTAACTATCCGCTAAAAACAAAGCACCTGGTAAACACTAATTTACATCCTTCACTACCACTGGAGCAATAATTTGCCGACATAGCTGATGACAAATTTTACAAACGTAGCCTCATATTTATGGTATATATCAAGTGTATATACGCGATTTGCATAATGTGTGTAAATACTTAGATATTTGTGAATGGCATCTGTGTGTCGTGATATACCAAGCGTGCACCGGAATACGAGCATCATATCATGTGTTTGAACCCCGCGGGATCAAGCCAGAGTTCCAAATCTTATAAACGTATACAAAGAAAGACGAACATATGGTACTCTACTTTGTTTTACAAACAAACGTAAATTCATGCGTAGCGATGATGAAGGTATTATTTGTAATGAATAACAATCATATAGTATTGACCTCTAGCAGATTTAATAAACTAACTTATCAGTCTCTATGAACAAATTGAAAATAGGAAAATGCATTTAATAAATATAATATTTATTGTCGGATAAAGTATAATGACATAATTTAATTTATGTAGTTCGCCTGTATATTTCGTTCCTAGACACAAAAATGCATGATTTATATTTATATGGTTAACAATCATCTCCGTCCATCGTTTATAAAAAAAAATACTGTGCCAACCATTCTTGTTCGATTGATTTGACTTGAACCCAGCTTTTAAAAACTGTTCATGATTTTCAGATTCAGATGTTCACATGAAGGGGTTATTGATCCCAAAACGTCTGGGCTATTGAATTTGATTAAGTAACGATGACTATTCATACCTGTCATATGCGTCATGATATTACGACATATGGCCAAGTTACTCGAGCGATGATATAATTGTTTTTATATGTTTATGTTTATCACGCTCGAGTATTTGTATACCATTTATTCGTATTCAATGTTTTCAATTTACCGACACATATTTTGCGTAGATTTTCAATGTACATAATGAATTATTCTAGTTATTCCTTTCGTTTAAAGTAGTTCATGTCATCGCGATAGCTACAATTAATCACCAATCTCACATACATAACAATGACTGAAATCCAGCGATGTTATATTCAATAGTCAATCGCAATTATTGTTTTGAATTGATCGCTAGATGACATGCGCGACACAATCCAGTATAATGTTACTACTACACATTGTATGCTAGAGAGTGGATGCCTGAACAGAGACACGGGACGGCATAACGTATTTACACGACTGTATATTGTAATAATAAATAAGTGTCGTGAAATAATGAGACTGCTATAATACGACTACGTGAATTAGTCTCGATCGACAACCAAAATTATGAATATATTTAAAAGAACAGAGTTCATTGCCAGGGTTTGAATGCTATCTTGGAGGGACATTTGTCTACTTGTGTTTTGGATAGGTTAACAAAACGTATTTATTAATCACATATTTGTAATACACGCTTAGTGTATGATGATATGAGAGGTATTTCTTATTTATAATGAGATTGCTAGCACATGATCGTGAATAATTGATCTATGTTTATAGATTTTTTTCCAATAATGGGGAATGAACACTTTATTTCTAAGAATATTTCTACTATCGAAAAGTGTACGTTGGAAAATAATTCTTTACATAGGTTATCACATAAGTGCACTACCTTGATTTATAAAACATTTTTACATATTTTACTTCATTACAAGGATTAAGCAGCACTTAATGTGGAACATATCTTATAAACATATGTACATTTTACAAACCAGATATTGTCTATAAGATCATTGCTCCTTTTAGTTATTGAAATTCGTATACTCCATTCAGAAAATGAGTGCGGTTTCAGCAGTGATGCTTAATTGACATTGGATGGCATTGCACATACTGTATCAAATAGTAGTAAATATAATTTGTATAATAAAATCCAAGTAGCGGTCGTTGATTGTTTTCTCTGAAGGAAACCAACTTTCGATAAATACAATACAATACAAACATTGTATCATATATTTTACACCTCATATATGATATATAGTTTGAAAAATAGCAATCACTTCACACATCTTTAATTACATATGAGAACAAAATAAATCTCATGTGTCTGAACTTGCTAATGTACTTCTACCGAAAAACCTTATCACACCCAAGTGAGTTAGGATAAGTGAAAAGAATGGCAACTAGTCAAATAAAGATAAATATCCTCAATTTATACAGAAAAAAAAATACAAAAAATGAAAGTTATCACCACTTATTGAACGCAGAAGAGCACAACCGAAAATTTGTTTCTAGCTCAGGTACCGTGTTTAGCATAATTTCTTATGTATGAGTTGAAATTGAATTTTGATGGCATGGTGAATAATACTAATGTCTACCTGTAGTATACAATCCCTGGATAGTCTTACATACTTTTAGCATTAACTACAACTCTGCGATAGTCTTGTTTAACTTCTGTGTTGAGTGGTGCAACTACAGAATACATTGTACATGTGCAATTGTTATTGAATATTGAACAAAAGCTTGTTGTAAACTTAAACTTAAAAATACAGTTTACAGGATGGATAATTTACCAATTCTACTTAAGCTAAATATTTAGTATATGCGTAAACCAATGTGCAGGCATACTTTAGTCAACATATATTCCAGGCTTCAAAGTATACATTTATGCAGGAAACATCGATGGAAAATTAATAATTCACATTTTGACAATATTACAACTAAATAATTGAACCAATTTCATACAACCACGCGATGAATTACGATGATTACGACAAAGTTCAACACACACACACATATATATATATATATATATATATATATAAATGGTCAAATAGATGAGAGTTCAAGTTACATGTCACGAATGTGATTGCCTAATGCAAAATAATAAATTATTGCAGGCGAAGATTTTCTTGGGAAAATTATCTCGAAGTTAACGGCAGAGTCAATAAATAGAATGTGAATAGAAAATAAATTGTAATCAGAAATGTTAGTAATTTGTTTGTGAATAAACCATAGATAAAGCTTCTGATATGATAAAGCATTTGTTATTCAGTTCTAGGCTACAGAAAAGTAAGACATATGCTGCCACGTATGACCAGAGAGTTAGATATATACAGTAGTGTTATTGTATATCACCATTAATACGTGTTTTATTCCATTTTTTTAAATTTATGATTTGAAAAAATATATATATATATTTCCTGGTAATATGAGGATTGTTGCATTTATTACCTTGTTGCTAATAGTTGGCGTTCAGTGTTTAAATGTGTGTAAATGATAAATTGAATTAGAACACGTCCAAATCCAATAAACTGCTGACTAAATCGATATAGAAACCATCAGCGTCTAATCAAGAGATAATTGGAAGAAGTCTTTCTAGGAAAGCCATGGCCTACTTTGACTGTAGCCGACATGTCTCAGTTGACTACAACCTCATTTTAGTGTAGATGTTGAATATAGGGATAAGACGTCTCATAGAACAAAGTATCGAGTTGGTTAATAAACAAAGTTAATATGAAATTAAAGTCCTCGGAATATTTTTACTCCGCAAACTATATTATTGTAGGAACATCATGAATATTTGCTCTAACGTTTCAATATACTATTTCTAATATTGATATATTATTAGTTTGTATTCTTCATTTGCAGTATGTTCACCTTTTCTAATATTAATATATGATTTGTTTGTATTCACCATTTGCAGTATGTTTGCACATCGTTAGCAGTATTTGCGTTTTTTTATACTTAGACAACGCTCGCCATTATTACAGAAGACCAAGATGACATTGCAAATCCAAACCAAATACACTGACATTTATTATACCAACGGAACGGGAACACCTGCTGAGATACTAGATATTATCAGCAGATATTATTGGTTAAACGTAGTAGAAGTCTATTTGACTTTAAATATTTTTTTTATCGACCAGTTCACGAAAACTCGTTGTGATGAACATGGTAAAGCGTATTCGAAGTGAGAAAATTGTGCTGATGATAAAGTCGATCGAATACAATAAACCTGTCAGCATGTCTCATACAACCATTTCACCACTGACCTTCATCGAATATTGTCAAATTTTCGTATAATTTTTAACATAATCGATTTTATAAATTTCTATATGATTGATTACTAATGGGTTGCTATGGCTCCATGAGAATCATATCAATATAACCTGTCTGGGCAGTTAGGATCATTTATATAATTACTTTAATATTAGTTGAGAGTATTGGCGAGGGTATTTTTAGCTATGGTGGATTGCTCCATGAAGACTATTTTCAATTTGTATTGTTTCCAATACAAATGCTACTTGTATAGTGCTTAAGAAAATCTGATTAAAATCTTATGTAGGTATAGATTCCATTTTTTAAAATTTAATTTAATTTAATTTAATTTAATTTAATTTAATTTAATTTAATTTAAAATTTTGTTTATTTATAAATATATTTTAGTTTTACCAACCGGTATTAATTTTGTTTATATATATATATATATTGGATCTCGGTCGCTTTAAAAGGCGGTGGTCGTCGTGCCACACATGCGGGATATGTGGATCTCATATAAACAAAGATGGCGAATGTGGCTGTTGGGCAAGCCAACGAATATAAACTGAGACGTTACAAATCTTTAATTAGGTATGTTTCATGATGATTGTCAGGAATCGAAGAGTCACCAGCGGTAGTTAGGGCGCCCAGGTGAAAACTCATCAACACTCAGTGTCGCAAATGCGCGGCGCGACTACCACCAGTATTTAACTACATGCAACTCCAAGCATATGGAAATATAAAACGTAAGAGTCAACCAATCAGAGCACGGGTTACATACCTTTTAACATATTGCGAGTTAACCCAAGACACTAATCGAAAACAGAGCTAGCAGCGATGACCGCTTACTGCCAAAAAAAGTACCTTCATTCGTTGTTTAAACTAACATTGACCCACCCCAAATGCAGTTTGTCAAAAAGATTTTCAGCACACACTCTTGACTCGTGACTTGTGTCTTGCTGTTACCAGGTTTTCCATTCCTGAAAAAATGCCACAGAAACATTTACAATATTAATTCGTGTCAGTAAACTAAAGGAAATAAGGGTTTGAATGAGTTAAAAAGAAGTGACTCATCAAGACTTAACAAAATGCAAAGATTTGAATGCTACACCAAATACATAAAAAAATGAAATTGTATGAGCACCAACAACACAACTTTATCAGCATGGTGTTTTCGACATTCATTCCTTTTAGTGCATTCTATAGCAGGAGATTAACGAAACTTGGCACAGTTATTAGTCTTTCTCTACATAGGAACTACCCAGAGTTATGCATTTCTCCCATCGTTTGATGCAGCTCTGAACACCGTTTTTGTAGAACACCCCAGGTTGGTCTACCAATCACGTCGTAACTTCAGAAATCTAGGCTGCATTATTTTGAAAACACCTTTCTTTCAAAAACAACTTCATGGCTGGGAAGAGATGAAAGTCAGAGGGTGCAAGGTCAGGAGAGTAAGGGGGATGGGGCGGATTTCTTTTCCACACGCCCGTGCTTCTGATCTTGCGACATGCGAATCATGGACTGGAGCGTTGTTCTGCAGGAGGATGATACATTTTCTAATCTTTCCCCGCCTCTTGATTTTGATAGCTTCTCTTAATTTCAATAAAAGTGAAGCGTAATATGCTCCTGTAATTGTGGCACCCTTTGCCGGAAAGTCTGTCATCACTACTCCGTCTTGGACCCAGAAGACTTTGAGCATGATCAGCAGAGAGCTACACCCGTGCCTTCTTTGGAGGTGGTGAGTCGAAATGCTTCCACTGCATTGCATTGGCTTTGGTCTCAGGATCATATTGATGGATCCATGTTTCATCCTGTGTAATCAGTCTTTTGAAAAACTTTGACTCATCTTCTTGGTACATCTCCAAATTCATCCTCGATCACTTGACGCGTTCTTGCTTCTGGAAAGTTGTGAGCAACCTGGGAATCCATCTGGCAGACACCTTATGCATATGCAAATGGTCACGAATGATAGTTTCCACAGACCCTGTATTAATCTTGACCTCTTGGGCTATTTGGCGTAATAGCAATGCGTCGATCTTCCAAAATGGCTGCCTCAACTTGACGAACAGATGCCTCATCAATGGCAGAAGAAGGGCGACCAGGTCTGGGAGCGGTTTCCACAGACTTCCGGCCATGTTTGAATTCAAGATGCCAGCGTTTTACAAGGTCATATGGTGGGGCATCATCACCATAAATTTCTTTCATTTCATTCTCCTTTGGTGTGCGTCCTTTCAAATACAAAAACAGGATCACTGCGTGACACTCAACTGGCCCCATTTCACACCTGACTCAGTTAAAACACCTGTAAATCAGAAACCGCAATTAGTTCAGAGCTGTTTTTGCAACATAACCCATAGAGATGTGAATCATTACACATGCAACATTTTATCTAGATCAGACAACTGGAAGTGAGTCTGGGGCATTGCTTATTAAACGTCCCTCGTACGTGAGGTGAATGATTGACATTAAAGCAGCATTTGGCGATATCATACATTTTAATAATGTCGTAAACTAATTTGCTTGCATGGCATAGAAGAATCTTGCTATGCTTTCGTTTATTGTATCGGAAACCATAATTTCAATGAAATAGGAAACAATTTACCTGGTTTTTTAGTTGGTAAGATCGCAAGAACGTTACATCGAGATAATCATTTGCACACCTGAAAGAAATATACGAAATACATAACGAA
Organism: Saccoglossus kowalevskii; assembly: GCF_978046115.1. NCBI lineage: Eukaryota > Metazoa > Hemichordata > Enteropneusta > Harrimaniidae > Saccoglossus > Saccoglossus kowalevskii. Next base: position 19,915,227 of record NC_140643.1, on the reverse strand, counting down.
TACAATAATTGAATTGAAATAATAAATTTAATACACACACGGGTTGCACAATCAATTCATTGACTATTTATTTAATTTTCTTGCTCATTTATAAATCAGAATTTGTATTAACATTTGCAACATTTAATTTTGGAATAAATAAATCATCGTTATTAATTTGCAGTCACTTCATGAAGATAAAAGTGTAACCTTCATGGTTATGATATAATGACTAAGCCCGGTGACACCAACAGCAATAAAACCCCCTGCTGACTTGAATAGATAGATCTGTTGACTTGGAAATTGGCCGTATCATGGTTATAGCATCCGCTTTGAAATATATTCTGAGAAGGTAATACTTCTAATTTATAAAATAATAGTTAGATCAGTTGATAAACGAACTTCCATGTAGGTACAAAGTCGGACCAACATATTGAGTCAGCGATTGGTTTACAAATTAATGCTGGTCGGTGGCTGGGTATGTGCCTTTCCTGGCCTGGCCGGATGTGGACAGCACGGTAACGCCGCCTTCCAAATTAACTCAAATTAATTATGGTCTCCAATCGTAATTACGCGTAAAAGATCAGATTTTTGCATATAAATAGCAAAATTGTAACTAACAGCATAATTTGCCATCTTGAAACGAGATGAATCGCGCGTGCGCTCTGTGACAAAAATTCAAACTAGTCTCGTTGCACGTGATTTTCAAATGCATTGTGTTAAATGCTGGAAAGGCGATACGACATGAAAAAAAAACTTCGTAAGCGAAACAAAAAATATTCATTAATAGAAATTGAAAAAAGATTGCATCGGATCATAATCAGACCCGGTTTAAGAGTACTAAAAAGGGTGTTTTTGTTATTTGAAATATAATACTTAAATTGTCAGACGGTAAATTAGGAATATTAACTAAAAAACACTACTTAGAAACTAAAATTAACAAACGATGCTATCATATCAAGTAGATCTTAAGTCTTTACACTATATATAATTATATATAACAACTAAATTTGAGTTGTATCGATGCTGCAATACATACATTGGATAGAAGCAATTCTCAAGGTAATATAATAAAGACTCTTTCGTAGGCAATTGAATTATTAGAGCATTGTGTCTATTTTACCATATACATGATATAGTACTTAAAATACATAGGACTATTCTCGAACATGTTATGACCTAAATCTGAAAGATTGAAAACTTGATCCATTTCATTCTTTAAACTTCATCAATTAAATACATATGAAATGTGCACACGCGCAGTTAATCTGTTATCGATAGTGTGCTCACATAGTGCGGATAACGACAAGTATAATATATACCATCAGCTGTAATGTCGCAGCAAGTATAACAACAGTAATTTTTTTACAGTTGATTGTAACGAGCATATTCTCGTTGGAAATGAGTTTATGGCTTGATTGATGTGTGTTATATTCATTTGGTATTGCAGGTACAAATATTCGGACTCTAGTCCGGCAGCCAAATTGAATTTTACAGCTCATTCAACAGCAGTGTCCGCATTGTAACCTTGATTGAGATAAAGTTTGATAAGAGTAGAATACACAAAACATGTAAACATCAATGTGTACTCAAAAGTGATTTGGCTGATAAAAGGAAAAGATTACATACAACATAAACTCGCACACAGCCATCAAACACTGACACTCTTTTTAAGTTTTGAAAAGTTTCATTGTGTGTTTTAATCATTGGTTAATCAACAGTATGTTTACATAAGCTCAGTTACCTCAGACAAAACAAATCTAACTAGGAGCCATAGTGGTAACACAACTTTAGTATATGTAATCTACATGGTGAGAAACAATGTATCTACATAAATATGTGACTGCAATGGCTGCAATGCGGATCATGTTGCTGGAAGAGCTGTAGATTTAGGGTCTATATAGAATGTTTTCATTGATTGTGAAAACTGAGACCATGCACTTGGTGAATCTGCCGCCATAGTATCATACCATTGATTTTTTACTTTTTAAAAACATGAGAAGATTGAAAAAGAATATTTTAATGATTAGCTATGAAATATGGTAACAATTTATTAAGTGAACGATGTAGACTACAGAATAATAATTATACTTTCATTAGGTATTATGTGGAAATATCATCAGTCTTCATGACGTTGTCAAAGCCATCTGTTCGTATGCATTACGGCATCCATACAACTCTAATTGTTAAATGTTATATATAGTTTTTTTCTCGAACGGAATACATGGTACCCAATTGTTATTGTAACATTGTTTCCTATTTGATGCAGTTAGCGCATTACCATTCTTAATATTCATCAAAAAATGACAAGAAAATTCATTTAAAATACCCTTACTTGTACTTTTGAACAATACCAAAGTACAATTTATGGGTTACTATTAGAAAACGAACAACCAGAGAACAGGGTCAAATTGAAAATGATCCCCATAGATCCATAACAACTCTTAATATATACCGTATCATATTTAAACGCTTAACTGCTTATACAGGCTAAGTTGAAATAATTCTAATGGAGCCATAACCACTCAATAATAGGAGGTTATTACGAGTTTACTTCAAAGTATGCACGAAGACAGTACATTATTATTAAATATCTTTTCTTTTGAAGGACACATCACGGGAATGCCGAAAATCAAAATATTTAGAACAGAATCGGCGAACTTCTTTGTGTGGAGTCCGGTCAAACCCTGTTGGCAGCCATGTTTGTTTTTCTTATTAGTGGACGCTGACGCGCGTAATCATTCCGTATTTAGAATTCGCATTTCCTAATATGGTAGGATGAAAATACCTCGCAAAATACCACAAAATAACGGCACGCTGTAACTTATGGCGTTACGGTGACAGATGTATAATAATAATCATTACTACACCCACCATAGATAATACGCAAACGCATAGTAAACTGTAGTTTAACTAGTAATTGGTAGTGTTTTTCAAACATTTATATAAAGGTAACACCAATATTGCCTTTGCGATATTTCTATTACCGCATATCAATGGGAAAACTGTCATTCAATCAATAATCATTAACACAAATCACCATAAATAAATAACATAAACAAATGTGATCGAATAAAAACATTAAAATCTGTGAAGATTTATTATAAAAATAACAAACATACAATAAAATACGAACCGCTCAATAATGCAAACAAGGCTAACCTAAGTCATGAAATTATACTAGTGAAAGCCAATTATAACTTAAAAACCTGGCCTCACAATAACCAAAAAATTACGCACGGCATACTATGGATTAGGTTGTTTGTTATTTTTTGTGATTGCCCTACGTGACTGATTTTATGTATGTGAGTGATATCTGTACATTGATTAGAAATAATTAGTCACATGACCGGTATCGAAAAGGCATGTCAAGATTTGGAAATATACAAAGCCGTGTGTTTTCATCATTGTATCGGATTACCAACCACAAATAGTTATAGTGAATGTGAGGTGATAATATGATATGTAAAGAAACTCGTTAATTCCATCCCATTCGCCCTTTGAACTCAAAGTGTTCGTCATCACTTATTTGTGTTATTTTATAATTCTGAAGAAAGTTGCCATAAAATCCATGTATTGATTGACACTTGAAATAATAAAAATATATAAAGGGTTTTGTGAAAGGTTAGGGGAGATGACTTTGGTGTTCAATTCCGCCTTCTAAAAATAAACTCGATAGAACTAGTTACTTAAACGGAAGTAATGTTTGTTTCCGATTCTGTACACATCCAAACGAGACATATCCACTTTCCAATAAGTTGCGTCCGTTATCGAATAAACGCTTCCTTGACGTCATAATGACGTAGATTGGGGTGTCTGTGTATTATTTGTATCGAAACAGCAATCAGTTTTTCAAACCCCTAGATACAAAAACCCTGCATTATTGGAAGGTACTTTTCTTGTGTATAAGGCAGGTGTATACACAACAATCATCGCGGAAGTTGATTCGATAACGGTATTATTTGCCAAAAATATTCAAATAATGCTAGAAAATGATTGTATTTACAAAAGAAACCCAAATGAAAGAAATGAACTTCACGACTCAAAACGGTGAAAGAGAATTAATTTTACATTAATTCGAAATAAATGACAACAGGAATACCGTCCCTTGAATGTAGATTTCTTAACCGTACTGTAATTGGAATACACAAAGTAACTGAATTAAAAATAGACAATTTGTGCACGATGCTAAAGAAATGAAAAAAGTACAAAATGTTAACCTGTATAGTACATTCAGTATTGTTAACTCTAAGACAGTACGATAACATTTGAGAATACACTTCGCTAGTATTACTAAAACTTAGGACAAACTCAACCCTAATTGTTCTGTTGTATTCTCAGCTTGTGTATTGCTATTCATGTAGTACAGTCTGGATCTTGAAAGAAAATTATAATAAACCTCAGTATTATTAACCGTTTATTAGGAGTGCCGTGGGACACATACTGCTTTATACTTACTCTGTGTGCATGGATTCCTAAGCCTTTTTTTCGCACCAATGGAGTGAACAAAATTGGAATACAGACAGCCATCTTGTATTCGTATGTACGTTTGCATTTAATATTATTGACTTTGGGTTTTTTAAAGGATATAACTTATAACTGGAGAGGTGGGTTAATAGAACATTTGAAACAAAGATTCACAACTATGTCCGAATATAAATAAAAAAATGATAGTAGAAATAACAATATTTTGTAAAGTTGCACCCATAGGGGTTAATTTTCATGTGACCACGTACATTAAACACAAATTACTTGTATTCGTGTTAATAAATATTGTAGCACACTGGCATAGACTTTTCGACGTGCAGTTATGGAGCTATATGCCGGGATGGTGAGTCATTGTTCTAATTAAAATTATACACTGACATTGGAAACCCTATCTACCATGTGACAGGAAGGGTGATGTTTTGGGTCCGCGAACTGTCTATGTCTTCGTGGTGCTGCGAATACATTGAGAGACTATTATCACGCTAACTACGTCACTCACCGGCTAAGCCTTGGTGGATCACAACAGTGAATGTTGAAAGACTGCAGGTAATCCCGGCAACGTTACATATACAAACACTCTCTAGAAGGGGTATATTGCTGTAAATTCTTTATAGTTTAACGTCCCATTATTTTGTTTTATGTTGTTGTTAACCAGCATTTTTTAATGTTGGGTTGATTTCAGTCCCCATGAGTTCCGTATCTTTGTGCATTATGAATGTTTATATGTTTTATTTGAACGTATCCCTTGCATTTGTGTATAAACTGGTCTATATAATAATCTCGTGTAACACTAATTTGTATATTGCGAGTCACTCTTGGAGTTATTGAAGTTCTGCTCGGTCACGCCGTAACCAGAACCAAAATAAGAGGATGAAAGTACGTTTTGGCGGCTGTATTTTTTTTAGAATCTCTTGACAATCTGATTTATTCCTACTTTTACATAAAATAAGCAGGTTAATAAATTGTATTTTTAATCTGGTACGTTGGAAACAAGAACATCTTTTTATTTAACCCTAAGTATACATGACTGCTTTTAAACTGACATTATCCACTTACTTAGTGTTAAGTAGGTCTAGATGTATTGAACTTGAATAAGTGTTGCCCGATTTGTTTTCGCTATTAATTTCGACATAATGTGGATATTTAACAGAAAAAAAATAGGAGCTATTTAAAATTATAATACCTTGCATTTATTGAAACACCGCGCTGGCATTGGTAGATTCGTACTACGCGCGTTATCAGACTATAATGGTATAGTTATTGAAGCCAAGGCACGAACAGACGAACGAGATTGTGTCAGCAATATTCAATGTTTCCTCTTATTTTTACGGATTCTAAAGACAATAAAGCCACTGTGATCTCCTTATGTTAACAAATGCACGTCATTTGCATTTGAAAACTCACTCTACACGCTTCTGCTAATGAACGTTCTACGTGTAACTGAAATACAACTGTGTATGCACGTGCTAAACATACTGTCAATTTCTTTTTTCTCAAGTAACCACTGTACATATATTAATTATTTCAGTATTTCGTTGTATTATAATTGCAATAAAGAGCACCGCACTAACACGGTTCGGGAGGAATGTTCGCTTAAATAAGCAGACTACATATCGCCCATTATTCTGCACGTTGTCGTCCTTGGCCTGTTGTCCCGCAATAATGAACAGTGAGCCATATGTTATTCCTTGAATAAAAAAAACAAACAAAAAAACAACAAAAAAACAAGTAGATATTAGGAATAATGTTCATAAATTTTAATGTTACACACGCTAAACAAATCATTTATAATAAATCATATTGAGATTAAGTTATCGCTTTTGTTTTACCAATTTGCAATATCTATGTTTATTTACTATGCTGACCTTGTATATTATGAATGAAATAACATAGATTATTTATTGTCGGAAATTGGAATGTCATTATAAGAATGAATTTGAATAATATAATGTCATCACCATATAAAAATATAATACAAAAACAATTGTTGGCTCCAAATGCTTACGAACCTACATCGTGCGTTTCTCTCGCATAACGAGCAACTTTGATAGAAGACTCGTCCATCTACGGTTCACATAGCTTTGCGTTTGTACATTTATAGCGAGTAATTGAATTGGGAACAGAGATAAATTGGATTTCTTTGATACGAGTAAAATATATTGTATGCACAGTAGATAAAACATGTCTTAATTCCCAATTATTTTCTAAACACGACAGGCCCACTTATCTCTATCAAGTATACTTACATCATTTAATCGTCTTACAAATTCAACTGCTTAACAAAAGAAGGATTACAAAGTGCCCGGTTTCCCGGTTTTACTTGTTAGATATTATTACGTCAATACATTTTGTGCACGACCTGTATATTAAGGCAATCAAAGGTATGGTACCCCGTTGCCTTATGCATTTCTTAAACCCAACACGTAATCGCATACAATTGCCATAAATTTGTCATGACGTTTTCATTATATAATAATATAAGTGTACTCAATGCCTCACCATTTTCAATTCAACCAGCATTGTAATTCATCATTGAACCGATATGTATCTGTGTTAAAAACACGTAGCCCATTCAAATTTAATGATCGTAATCGTAAATTGATCTAAAATGTTCACTTAAATATTAATGGCGGTAAAAACTTATTGCTATATTAATAGCACCACTTTCCTCAGTGCAAAGGTAGTTATCATTTCAACAACGGATATAACATTGTGATCAGGAACAAAAATGTTTCGCATATTAGCAACAATTTTATTCCTCTTTCCAACAATCGATATGTTCAGAACATCATATTTAAAAGTTAATTCGTCAGAGGGAATTGCAGAGAAACTTTTAGTGCCCAGTGCAACTCTACAATTGGAATTAAAACCCGCATCTAAGTACCTTCTAAGTAGTTCTAATGTTTAAATACCAACACATTTCGTTATGACTTTTGTGTCTGTGCCATCATTTTCCTTCAGCGCTGGGGTTGTAATTTTATCGAGAATTACAACGTTACTGCACTCAATATAAACAAACTAACGTTATTGTATACCTCGAAACTGCAAAATATATACCGCTGCTGCTGGGCTGGGCGTCATATTTGTTTCACTAACGCTGAATGATATATATATATATATTGCATAACATGGCAAAGAAAACCGAGGCACGATCTTGCACCTAAGATTAAGATACTTTACACACAAAACACGTACTCTTATTCAGAGACCATTTTCACACCGATTTGTCGACTGATTCATTACATTGCATTATTCACATAGAAAAGCCACCGATGCCAGTTCAATTTATATGAAAAGTAACAAACGAGATTATTTAATTCGATCTAAAAACGTTTGTTCAGTGGCTCTAGGGATATTCCTCTGTATTCTAATCTCATATATCATCACGTTCCTTGTCCATTTATTCCATTCATCAGCTTGGATGGCTTTTACTATACTTTGTAGATCAGACTGTCACCTCGAGGCTGTCACACTTCAGCAACTAGGCGCCGCTGCCCCACAAGTCCTTGAAAGCATGCCCTGTGTGTCAAAACATCCCTTGTACATAATAATTCAATACATGTCACTCTATAATAGAGTTGGTCCGCCAATCACATTTATCTCCGTTTGATATAATCAACAGTAGAAATAAAGTCTCTAGGGGTGGTATTGGAAGCGACACTAGCAAACATACAAGATAGAATAAAATAGAATAAAACTAAAACTATATAATATGCATTTGTTCAAATTGTTCCGTTGTCATGACAACCAACTTCCATCTATATGCCTCGGCGCTCATTTTTTTTTATAGCAACCGTATAAGGTTATTATGAACCTTAGTTCTTGAACGTATACACCTATATTCCGGTAAGCATAACAACTCATATACGCCCTAAGTCTAAACAAAGAGAATTATCATCATGCAACGTATGTTAGCTTTACTGTCTTAGTGACGTTGAGTCACCTGGCAAGGTGATAAATCAAATATTTAGGATTGAAAGAGAATAAATGTAGGAGTACGTTACAGTCGTATACTGGGTATTGCATTAAAGGGCGGTAGTCGTCGTGCCACGCATGCGCGAGATATATGGGTCTCAATAAACAAAGATGGCGACTTTCATTGTTGTGCAGATCAACGAGTACAATTTGAGACGTTACCAAGCTTTAATTGTGTATTTTTTAGGTGATTGGAAGGTATCGAAGGAGTCACCGGCGGTAATTAGAACAAGTCGCGCCCAGGTCAATCCTCATACATGTGTGATTTCCATTAGAAGAACGAACTGGATTGTGGGAAAATCGATGTTTATCAACATAAATGTCGCATACCTGTTGTGCAAAGTCCTTGGTTTATTAGTTCCCTGGAACATAAAGCGATTCTGCAAAAGTGTTGGCGTTGATTTTTAAATACATGTGTCTTGTCTTGAATAAAAGAAGACTGGACCAACCGAGTTACGTACCAATACGTAGTACGTATGCAAATACTTTTTAGACGTTCAATAGAGACGGTACACGCCAACAATGACAGTGTGTATTAATCTTTTGTTTTTGCTGACTACAGTTTTGTATTAATAAGAATCTTAACTCAATATGAAAATAAATAGGCGCGTTCTTATCAATGTACTGGGATACAATCAATGAAATATAATTACAGTAAGATACGTCACTCAATGATATACTAATCATTGTATGCACATTCATTAAAACTAAATGTCAGATGGCATCCATTTCAGGGATACCAGAGACAAGAGAAAAGAGACAGGCATTGAGCTCGCATGAGAAGTTTGCGGCATATCACTTTCAATTTCAGGTGTCGTTAAAGTGAACCGATTACTTTGCATTACACCAACTCGGCAATAATTTCTGCCTTCTGGTATACTTTCAACGTTTGATGGCGCTTCAATAAATGAATGTCCAGCGCGCGTCCCATACTACACCACAAACTTAATCCATTTCATTGCAACAATGTTTGCGCTTCTTGGATGTCCGAAACATTGAATGTTGTGCTTTTGTGCGGTTGAACATGAATCATCTCCCACACTAAATTCCCTTTTTGTGATTAGCTGATACTAGGTTTTCACTACTAGAATTACATATATACATGTAATACTGTATCTAAGGATAACGCTTTAAGATAAAATGAAGATAACATGTCATGATATATATACGTTGAGAATGTTGGATATAGGAGCTTATCGAAATACGGTCATTATCTCCAACATTATATCCGCTACCAAATACCCTCGTTTGCCGTTTATAGCCCGACTGGCCCAGCCCTGGCAATTTTATCATATCCTTTTTATTCATAAACCGTGGTCCGGCGTGAAATTAATTTAGTTAATGTTATTGTAAGCTACCAGAGTATCCTATGGTTAGAGCGCCACCAGTAGCAGTAATCTATGATTAGTGCGGTTCGTGAATTGCGAGAGTCTCGTGTTTTGCGAGAACCGCCATTTTACTTTACTTGTTGTGCATTGAGTTCTACGTCAACAATACTCTAATATATTTCCCAGCGTGGTAAGTTTAGTTACATCAATTATTTGAGTTGTCTACTACAATGAGATTTATTCAAGATTATTGTGAGATATGAGTTTATATTTCGCGTAAATTCAGTCAAGTTTACATTCATTGCGGTAGACTTCAAACTTGTGCAGTCTTTGCTGAATAGATCTCACGTTTGTCTGCATGGTGTGGCAAATTTCACACGACTAATCAACCAAATTCATACTTCCATGGAACAGGGTCAGTCTGAAGCATTAGATCAGCAACTAATATCACTAAACGAAGCAGTTGGCAAATTCGTTGAGGTGCATGAACAAGTTAAGCTGAGAGGTTTCCTACACCTATCTCTTCACGACCAACTCCAGGTGACTCATCAGTATCTCCAGTGTTTGAGTCATCCACGAGGGATATATTGGAATTATCCAGACAAAAGTACCAGTCACATCTGGATTCTATACGACTTCCACTTGCAGATCTCATCAAGTTTGATGGAGACCCATTAAAGTACTGGCAATGTATGAGACTGTTTTCAACCATTGTGGATAAAGACACAGTATCAAATGAAGAGAAACTTACAGGATTGCTTAAGTAAAAAGTTGACCAAGCTAAGGATGCCATTTCACATTGTTTGTACAACTCTGATACAGCTGCTGGTTATGACGAGGCCATGACAATACTGAGCCATATACCATTGCTCAAGCCTAAATTATAAGCCTAAAGACATTAAAGATAACAACCAGTTACAGAGTTTTGCTGATACCCTTTCGCAGTTGTAGGGATACACTTAGAGCTATGAAGTGTGAAGATGAACTGAACTCGGGTCACACTCTACACAGTATAGTGGACAAACTACCGGATGACATAATGAGGAAATGGTTAACAAAGAACTTTGAAATTACTGAGTCAGGACGTCTGCCTAAGTTGGATGACGTATTCAAACTTGTTAAAACGGAAGCAACAAAGAGATCTGATCCAGTCTTTGGAAATCTACTTACATATGGTACATCATCTAAAACAAACTCTAGTCCAAACAACTTTAATACCAACCTTGCCAGCAAACCTAAGACAAGGCAGTCTTTTGCAACTTCATCATCAACAGAAACTAAATCTACCAAAGACACCAGTATTACATGTATAAAATGTAATGATACACATTATTTGAATCAATGTTCTGCCTTTAGAGCAATGTCAGTATCAGCACGATTGACATTTGTACGACAAAACAAACTTTGTCTTAATTGTTTTATGAAAGGTCACATAAGTGAGTTTTGTACACGCAATTGGGTATGTAAAGTACCTGGATGTGGTAAAAAACAGTTGGCTTCACTCTGCTTTAGCAGCAAAGAACAATGATCACAATAACAATCAACAAACTACCCAACTACATAAACAAGCAACTGTGAGTGCACCAGCTACTAATGATCAACCACAAGTGATTCATGCCAATTCTACTCGAAAGTCAATTGACCCTCGACAAAGCAAGATCGCGTTACCCATTATTTCAGTTGTAGTCTCAAACCCGACAACCAGTTGTCAATGCATGTTTTCGCTCTGTTGGACAGCAGCTCCAATGGTACGTTTTGCTCCAAAGGGTTGATATCTGCCCTAAGGCTCAAAACACACAACGTGAACTTCAAGCTAAGCACACTGGAGTCTAAGAATCTCAACATCGACACTCTATCAGTGAACTTGCGAGTTGAGGATACAAAGCATCAGAGTGGATATCTTATCAATGGAGAACTGTGTCATGTCGACAGAACATTAGCCTTGATAATTTAGTTTCATCGGAGGAGGTTTCCTCATGGCCTCATCTGCAAGAGATGAAATCTGCGTGGCAGACATTGATTTATCTTATGAAGTTCACTCGCTAATTGGTCTTGACCAACCCGATATACTTGTCCCTCGTGAGATATGCTGTGGGAACTCAGGTGAATCTTATGCTACTTTGACTGGTCTGGGATGGGCACTCAACGGTCCAATATCCGATGGGCTCACAACTATTTCAGCAAACTATGTCCATTCTAACCACACTCTACGTCTTGCAGTCGAGAAGTTCTGGAAGCTGGATAATCCAGCATGTATCAATGACAACCTACTGTCAGTTACTGATAAACATGTGATTAATTTATGGAATAAACATTCAATTAAAGATGGTGACCATTGCACTCTATCCATTCCATTCAAAGAGCATCCACCACGTCTACCAAATAATTACACTGTGGCAAAGCACCGTTTAGACCTGTTGGGAAAACAGAAGACCCACACGTTCTGACCCACATCAGTGGCAATTTGTTGACTCTGTGAATAATCCGCTGATGATGTCCTGAGGTTTGATTGCGAGTGAGATCATTACAAGTAAAAGATGTAAAAATGGACCTACATATCTGCAGCAAACTAGAAAAAAATGGCCTACCCAACCAGTCCCACCTCACAATTTGACAGTCGTGACTAAAGAAATTGTTATGCAAGAAAGCCACCAAACGACTTCTTCAACCCATTACCGTAGAGAAGCTACAAGAAGGGCAAACATTAATACTCAAATACGTGCAAGCTTCTTCCTTAACTCTTACTCGACTTAAGTTCTTTGGCTAGCCTCAAACCCTTCAAAGATGAAACAACTGACTTACTACGCGTTGGAGGCAGACTGTTGAATGCCCCAATTTCCTATGAAGTAAAGCATCCAATTATATTACCCAAAGAACATCACATTACTACCTTAATTGTTAACCATTACCTTGTTCGCTTGGGTCATGCAGGCACTGAGCGAGTTCTGGCAGAGATACGTCAACATTTCTGGCTACTTAAGGGTCGTAGTGCTGTAAATCATGTTCTAAATTCTTGTCTTAAGTAAGCTCAAGGCTATGCCTCAAACTCAATTGATGGCCGATTTACCTGACTTTAGAGTAACTCCAAATGAAACCCCATTTAATCGTGTAGGGGTGGACTATTTCGGACCATTTATACTGAAGAGAGCACGTAGTGAGGTCAAGATATATGGATGCCTGTTTACTTGCCTCATCATTAGAGCTGTTCATTTAGAGGTATCTCATAGTTTAGATACTGATTCGTTTATTAATGCTTTATAGAGATTTATTTAAGAAGAGGTCAACCTTCGGAAATTCATTCTGATAACGGAACTAACTTTATTAGTTATGCAAAGCAATCGGGGAATGGAATCATCGAAAGATTGAAAATTATCTTCTACAAAGTAATATTAAGTGGGTCTTTAATCCACCTGGTGCCTCCCATATGCGAGGAGTGTGGGAGCGACAGATTCGTATGGTTCGCTCAGTATTAAACACTGAGCATGATCTTTATCGTTGATGATGGCGCCAAGTTCAACATCTTGCCAATGTTTTCTGGGCTCGGTGGCTCAAGTAGTATCTGCCAATGCTACAGCAACGTCAAAAATGAACTCAAACAAAGAGAAATCTCCAAGTAGTAGACCTTGTGTCAATTATGCATGAAAATACACCGCGTAACCCTTGGCCTTTAGGACTTGTTACCCGAGTGTACACAGGAAATGACGGACTTGTTCGTACAGTTCAAATTAAAACACAAATGGGAATTTATGATCGCCCTACTGCTAAAGTTTGTTTGTTAGAATCTAATCTTGCATAAGAACTTACCAAAGAACGTATTATGGACTATTACCAATTAGTGATTGTTTATATAAATGGACTTCGCTTCATGCAAATGTTTGATACATTGTAACCTCACTCACAATTGCTAAGTTTACATTTATTAATTAGTTGATGTCCCTATTGGGTCATAGGGGCCGGGATGTAAGCTACCAGAGTATCCTATGGTTAGAGCACCACCAGTGGCAGTAATCTATTATTAGTGCGGTTCGTGAATTGCGAGACTCTCGTGTTTTGCGAGAACCGCCATTTTTACTCGTTGTGCATTGAGTTCTACGTCAAAAATACTCTACTAGATTTCCCAGCGTAGTAAATTTAGTTACATAAATCGTTAATTATTTGATTTGTCTACTACAAGGAGACTTATTCAAGATTATTGTGAGATATGAGTTTATATTTCGCGCAAATTCAGTCGAGTTTACATTCATTGCGGTAGACTTCCAGCTTGTGCAGTCTTTGCTGAATAGATCTCACGTTCGTCTGCAACTTATGTAAATAAAGTTTACGGTTCTCTGTTGTACCTTTCGTAGTCGAGAATACCATTTCAAACGTTTATTATTGTTAGTTAAGGTATATATATTTGAAAGTACAGTGAGAAATTCTCAAACATCACACGTTTTATTAGGGGCTTTCTACGCACCACGTTTGGTCATCTAATTAAAATTTGCTGTTATGCATGGTGCACTCCTTACGAAAATTGTTATACCCTTTGAATTATTGAGATATTTCTGCATTGTATTTTTAGTAGTGTTTGTTATTTCTTCTGTATTTACAGTTTGACCATTCATTTGTCAATTACCATTCGTTGACCACTCAGTCAAAAATTCATTGATTCGCCAATTATCAAGTGAACATTCTACCATTCTGCTGTTCATCATTCTACCATTGAACATTTAACCAATCAGTAACTACTACTCATTGTGGCATTTGTGTTATTTATTGATATTGTCAACAACTACAACTACTACTCCTCCTATCAGCTAACTTTAATAACAATTATCAACATAACAACAACTACCTGTAATAAACATTTAGTGGTGAATGCGTTCAGCATAAGGGAAATAAATATATACAACGACTAATCTGTTAATGTTGTCATTGTATTAGCTACAGTTATTATTTCTCCGGCTGATGGTACCATATCTTACAGGGGTATGACTTCACAGGAACTACGACCAATTTGTCGGGTTTGCTACGTTTTATCATTCAGTCTATGAACACGCCGCAGTTGCCTTTATTCAGTAGCATATACATATATTCTCGAGACTACATGCAATTATGCAAGTGTTGTTCTAAGCTAAAAGCGTACTATAGCAAAATCAAAATGTATGCGTTTTATACGTAAACTCAACAGGACTGCGCCACAACAAATGTATCAATATTCGTTGGATAAATTCCAATTATCCCATCAAAAGAATATATTAGTATGACATTGAAAGGATGTTGTATATTAGGCTAGCAATTTTGCAAAATTTACAGCCCTGTAAAAATATATATCGTGGGCGTCACATATGACGCCTGGCATTTCATTGTCAGTTACGAAAATGCTTGAGGTAAAATCTGTCTGCCAGAAGTGAAGAACACATGGATAGAAATAATCGTAATTACAAGCACATTACAAGCATGAAATAGGATATTAGAACGGCAAATACGCCTCGCAACTATGATAGAAAATCATATGGAAATTAAAATAGTCTCAAAATAGACCATGTACTTTTCATGTCACCAATTTCTTGTTCATTTCTGCATGTCAAATAATTGTATAGCTTTAAATAAAATCGTATAAACATTATATCCTCAAATTCATATACATTATCGCAAACACTTACTGTAAAGGGGGTAATTATTCACTGGGTTTTAATTTAGCTTATTTCGCTGACTGGAAAAATGCGCTAAATTAAAACACAGTGAATATGTAAAATTTAGCATAGAACACATTATCTAAATGACGAAACCGTGAATTTAAAACCTACTGAATATGCCTGAAATGGTAAATCAGTGAAATATAAACCCAGTGAAAATTAGTCACTGCACTTATATCATGTTAGCGCGATATACTGGTGTAAAAACTGAATTAACGCACCGGGCTAACATCTTCGCAATGACTGTTTTGTCTAGTTGTTACGGCGTGTGTCTATTTTCTTAAGTTATATATCAACTTGCATGGGGCCCAATATGTTTCTTTTATAAACGTTGTATATTTTACACACATACATTCAGTGTTAGAAATTAACTGAAAATCATTACAGGCCCGAAGGACCTATGTCAAATTAAAACTGTAGGTCCTACTAGCTAACTGTAGGCCCTGATATTTAACAAACAAAGACTAAACGGATAATACAAGCTTGCAATTGCAAAACCTTTATTTACTAATAAATCAGATATATTATCTGTAGCCTCAAAGAGGTCATCATCATTTCTTTCATCGTCACTAAACTCATCAAAATCTTCAGAAAAAACATGATCACTGGCCGACTCTGAATCTGACATGTATTTTGCATCGTGTTCACAATCTTACTAACCGACAGCTGACCGTAGGATCCTCGACAAGGCCGGCAATACATCGACTTGTTGTTATCAAAAAGTAACCAGTCTTTGAACTCCGCCTGCCAGCTAACTTGGAATGTGCGTGTTTTACGCATAGACCGTTCGAATTCTTGCTGTTTGTCACGCCTTCCTTGTGTAGTTTTCACACGTTTAGCAGTAGGCTCCTGGCAGTTTAAATATCGCCACATACTTCGATGTAGACGTAACTCTGCAACTATTGATACCAGCGTGTTCGATGCAAATCAAAGATGGCGGAACATAAAATGTAAGCGCGAATTCTATTTGTTTGAATCGGAGGGTTGATCGACCTACAGCCAATCAGATCGTTTGTTACAGTTTCCACGTTCGGCGCATTTCGCGATTATTCGGCGAGCTTGAATTATGACTCGTATGCCTAGGTCGATGAGTGATGCCATTTGTTGATCAAACGTGCAAGAAAACGCAATTTTGAAACAATTCTGGAGTTACCGGTACTATCGATATTTATTATATATTTGGTCTTACAATCATACTAAATAATGGAACGTTTTTTTTTTTAAATATAAATTTATGGTCGGTCACAAGGACTGATGGTCTTTCACAGCTCTAGGCCCTTTACACCCACTGTCGGCGTGAGGCCGACGGACCGACGTTAATTTCGAACACTGCATACATTCCCCCGTTGATTATATAGAGAGTAAATACAAGTGATTGACCGAACGGTTGCGTACGACGCAGGTCTCAACATACAAGTAATTATCACAGCGACTTTGTATAATATCTGCATAACCTTACCCATAAGAGTAGTGTTGTATGCATATAAGCCAACGTTCGGAATAAATTAAGTGAAAAAAGAATATCTAGTTGAGAAAATACCCGCGATGACTCTATAGCTCTTACACATGAATTTTAAAACTATAACTCTGATAGTGTGTTTCACCCTATACCATCGAGATAATCACAGCGCCACAGGCGGTTTTTAAGCTTCAAAGCAATGTTGCTTTCTGACTATACCCGAGACTACAGCACCGATAATGAATGCAATATAATGGAACATCGTTCGTCTCGGGTGGTTAAACCATTGCAATGATAGACCTGTCTGGATTACGAGACTTCGAATCGTAATCTAACGGGCATTATGAGAACACTGTGTATTTATGTGCGTGATACTTTCCTTTTAGAAAAACAATGCAAAAGCAGGTGTCTATTTTACGTGTTATGTTCAACTATTATTATATAGTTGTAGCATCACCATATGATCTTTTTTCAGGCATGAAAAATATCATTCTAGGCAAAATATTTAATTGTTATAAACGTTTTTATTTTTTTTTTAGATCGGTGAATTTGCAAAGACATATGGAAGATTATAATTGCTCTCACAAAGCGTATTATTAACATTGATTATAAGACTTCATCAGTACCAACCATACAGCCTAAATCTAAAAAAAAAAAAAAAACACGACACGACACGACAGGAAATTAATATTTTATCGGGTTATATACAGGAAATGGAGTGAAAGAATAATGCTCAGCGCCGAGTCCTAACGCAGCGAATCATCTCATTCCAATCATAGAACAACAAATACGGATTCAAAATGTCAGGAATAATGTCACTCAATTTAAATGATTGCAAAAAGTAGTTGAACTAATAAATGGTGGTTATACACGCTACTTCATTTGTAGTACTTGTATATATATATCAATATAGTAAAATAAATTGCTCTAAATAAGTCAATTATCACGTCAATTATGAATCTTCAGTATCGATACAGCGTCGCTTAGACGGGCTGCGATTAACATCGGAGTTGAGACAGCTAATTGAACATTCTTCAAATTAAAAGATTACTTTAAGTCACGTATTGTAACCCAATCAATTATACACTTTTGAAAGTTTTTATGCTAAGCAATATGGAAATTAAATTTAAATCAAATTACAACTGTCAAATGTAGTAGTGTTCATTTGTATTAAACATGATGCAATTAGGTACATAATATTGCCTAATGTTAATATCCAATCAAACCAACATTTCAGGGACAATTTATTTAAAGAACAACATAACGACTCAATTAGAATGTGCACACTACACTCAGCTACACATACCGATTATTTTGTTTGGTCTTGCACATATTTGCACCTGAATAGTACATTGTGTATAAACTTGAATATTGTTTTGTTAGTGTTTGTCTTTATTAATTTACCAAATGTTATATTCATAATACTAGTCCATTGTTACCGAATCGGAATATCGATGGAACGAGAATTTTTATTTATTTATTTGAAAAACGTTATATGCGTGTTACTATGCTAACTTGTTTTTAATTTATATTACATGACGTACCTTTGAAACATGACATGGATGCCATTCTGAGATGTGTAATTAATAAGTATACGAATAACGATGTGCGAAAACATGCAAATTTGGAATAAATGTATGACAATTATTGAAGGATCACATCATTGCGGCGGTATCCAGAAAAAACATTCCATGATGTTGTGATAATAGCACACTTTAAAATAAATTATTGAGTAAATGATTATTTAATTAAAGTACGTGATTACTATATCCGAATGAGGTTCATTCTAATTCGATTGATGCTATTTATATATTTGAGACTCGTACACAGACTAAGTATAAATCAGGAGAGATTGCACGTTATATACGGTACGGTGAGTCATCTCGTGCTTTTCAGAGAAACAGGCACATAGATAAGCAAAACCCATGCAACTGCTGAGTCTCCCTTTGCAATAAGGTGGAATTATCTTAAGTAGTATTGGGACCCTTGATCGGGTATCATTATACTGTATGGTCACATCTGAATGTGAATGTATTTGTATTGTGTCACAATGATGTCTTAGTATACCTGCAATATGTACATGTAATACATTTTTTATAAGTTGAAGAATAACGGACACATCACATAAACGCAAATGAATAACAGACATAACAGTGATAACAATTCATGTAATCAGTTAAACTGTAATGAGCAAATCACCACAAATAATAAATGCAAAACAAGTACAATCTATAAATTCACTCCCCGCTTTAAGACGAGTTTTTCAATTGATATCTCGTTTGAATCAATCACAATCTCTTGTCAGAACATTAATGTTATGACTGTGACATATGTTGGGAAATTTAGTCACTGGCATTGCATTCATAATGTTTCTCTCAATTGTCATATGGATTGATTCTGCAATCCAAGTATATTGCTTTATGTCTAGCTTTAATCAAAATCCTTTCAATCACATTTCCGTTAATGATATTGAGCTATAACAAATCAACTTCCAAATTACCTATATTAAAGTGACATTCTAATGTCACCTTGGCAAATTGAATAATTGGTTCCTGTTTTCAGCAGAATGTGCTCACGCTTCTGTTTGTTTCTCTAACACATATATTGACTGATAAGTTAAACCCATGTAGATGCTGTAAAACCATTGACATCAATTATAGATCCACCACAAACCATTATAGAATAACAGAACATTTTGGATGACGACTGAATAAATGGTTTCGATTCATATATTTGTAAGATATTTGTAGTCGAAGGGAGATTTTTTATACATTCGACCAATTCCGGAACAGCATCAGTAGCAAAAAAGTAAATTGATAAGTCTATACATAATTTACTTTTGGGTGTAATTCAGGTATTGGAAAGATATCACTAGGAATTAGGAATTCCTAAATGGAGTCAATTTGTGTAGTTTTCTTGATTTATTCTGCAGATATCGGTACAATGTAAGTAAGGCTTTGGCGAAATTCGAAGGAGCAACTAATATTCTTCAACCTGGTATTTTTTTAGATTTTATTTTTTATTTTTTTCGTATGTTTTTTCGAGTTTAAAAAATGTGATCTGGCTAGAGCCTTCATCCCTTGTCTATTTCTTACACTAGATACCAGCCGATACCCCCTCCCCCGCTCATAGAGACTGCGTATTACAGTTGATTATAGTTCCTGGGCTCCCTGTGGATATAGTAGCTCATTATATATCCGAATTGTGGCAGTGATGCACAATGTAGACGTACCTGTTTCGTAAGTGTCTGTTTTAATGACGCATTGCAGTCATCTATCAGTCACATTGTCAGTGTGACTCACGTGATCTGTCAACTTATGTACAAAATCGCCTGAGCAAGTACGAAATACGAGATGGATTAACACTAGTTGACGTCACGGCTCTGAACGATCTGCAATTTAAACAGTATTTCAAATTTAAAAATACGGTTTATTGTCATATTATTTCAACTACATCCATGGTTAAATGTTGCGAACAGTACCCGTGTAAATCAGTCGTCATAAAGTGTCATAAAATTATTTTTCAATCTGCGCAGCCTCGTCAACAGGACAACTAGAGGAGGTTCGTGTATATGAACAATACATATTCTCTGCTTTGCATATGCCCGCGTAGTGCGGCAACTGTCACATTATGATTGCAAATCAGTGCTAGTCTGAAAGATATCATCAAAGAAAACCTAACGTTTTTGTCGCCTAGACAATTAAATTGGTTATCGCAAGATCATGATGATGACACGTTTGTGAACAAGACAAGTGGATGTGAAGTGAAATGAAGTAACAACATTAGGGTGCATCGACTTGCTAGAGGCGCATCTGTTGTACGTGTCTGTAGACCTGTGCCACAGTCATTCTCCTATGATGTTTTAGATAAAATACAAATAATACATAATGTTTATATAAATTATCATTGGCAACCAATTGTTTCACAAATTGTTTTGATGCTTCTGCGTGGTTCTTCAAATATGAAGATGCCATCTACCGTAATGATATTATTTTATTTATGTTATTTTTATATTACTTTGTTCTTCGTTCTGGCAAGTAACAAATAATACATTCACAGGTATTCACATCTGCCACCGTCAATTTATATTTGTCAGCAAATATCAACTTCTTACCCATTGTAGATACACCTTATAATATAAATATGAAAAGTGAAAGTTGATATAATAATACCATATATATATAATATGATATAAATAATTAACATAATAGCACCATTATTCATATATATAATAAAAGTGTAATAAACAGTGTGATATTTGTCTATATCTCTACCCAATTTTTCCATACAAATAAAGTGGTAACAATATAATATACATACGCTAATACAGATATGCGTGCACTCGTGTGCACTTTCGTCCGTACGTGCTAGTTTTTATTATAAAGCCACATTAGAACACCATTTCTGAATCTCCATATCTTTCAGTTGCCCAGTTTGTTTTACCTATATCTAGTTGTCATTTTACACGGATTGTGTAAAGCCAACATAAGCATATTCCTTAAGCGCATAGTAGAAACTGACTTGGAATATGTGTTTATGGAGGATGGCTGTTCATGTAAATGAGACAAAATTCTCTACGACATATTAAATACGCCATTACAAGTTACTCTATATTATGCTTTAGCATTTAAAATCTGCTAAAAGATAAAGCCATGTATCTATTTTAAATTGTTCCTCGCAAAGTTCACTCGCGAGAAATCGATTCTGTACCATTTATGATGGTTAGACATATTCTTTTTTACATATGCTTTCCATAAGCGTGAACTTGCAATTGTTGCAGGGACGTTGACTCTTGATAAATAAATCCTGACAAAAAAACAACAAAAAAACGCGCGTATAGACTGTCAAATATTATTATCTAAACTTTTCACTTGTTTATTATTTTCAAAAATAACGTGTTTTAATATACTAATATACTAGATAATTATGGTGGGAGAG
Source organism: Saccoglossus kowalevskii (assembly GCF_978046115.1). Classification (NCBI taxonomy): domain Eukaryota; kingdom Metazoa; phylum Hemichordata; class Enteropneusta; family Harrimaniidae; genus Saccoglossus; species Saccoglossus kowalevskii. The sequence continues at coordinate 19,893,382 of NC_140643.1, read as the reverse complement.
CTCAAAAGGCGAGGACTGTATAGTCTATCAATCTATTTTAGAACACTGTACTGCACTGAAATGACCCACTCGGTATCTCATACATTTCATACATATATTCTCTTCACGACTGTGGCCTGAGGGAAACACGTACGCAATCGGAAACTGCATATGCATGCAGATACAAACAAGAGTCCTTCTTTTGCAATCAAGAATAACAAATAACAATCGTGGTTTCCATGCCAACAAAATGCGTGGTTGTGGCATACTATAATGTCAGGCAGTGCCTATAATATAATATAATATAATATAATATAATATAATATAATATAATATAATATAATATAATATAATATAATATAATACAATCGGGTGAACGCGGTGCTTTTCAGCGCTCCCCGATTTTCTGCCTGTTTTGCGTTTTTGCGCTCGTTGTGCGCCCGTGTTTCTACACAGCTGTATATATAGTGTGTCTACCTTTTGCGTGAGTAATTTATAGTTGTTGTTTTCGTTATTATTGTGGGTTTTGGAGTGTTTTTGCCTTTGCCTTGGCAAGGTGGTCGGCAACCAAGATGGCTGCCGCTCACACAAGGCCACCGTCAACACCAACAGGTCACCTTACTAGAAACCATGCGGTACGGTGTGAAAACATTGATGGCATTCCTGTTGAAACTTATGTGGAGTCGGTTGCAGATTTAGTCGGGGCCAGTAATATTGTGGCTGCATCCCGTATGAACCGATCGGTTATTGTCTTTTTAAATAAGGTTACATGGGTCGACATGGTTTCTGCCGCTGGCCTTGACATTGGAGACCTCCATGTTTCTGTTGAACCTCTTGTCCGGCCCTCTACAAAAATTGTGCTATCAAATGTTCCCCCTTTTTTACCTGACAATTTTATTACAGATGCCTTAGCTAAATACGGGCGTGTCATGAGCGCGGTGCGAGCGATCCCACTCGGGTGCAAAAGACCAGCACTGAAACATGTAAAGTCTTTTCGCCGCCAAGTTTATGTATATTTAAAAGATCTCAATATCAACGGTTTATTACCTATTACTTTTCAAGGTCAGACATATAATATTTACGTTTCGTCTGACGAATTGACGTGCTTTTCATGTAACATGAAGGGACATACACGTAAAACTTGCCCAAACTCTCAAACAACGAATATGCAAATGATGAATGATGAAAACAATAGTGCCCAAAATAGCACTCAAACAGACTCTCCACAGGTGAATGTAATAACTAATTTAAATTCCCCTGACACATTGCACGACAAAGACGATGACATAACTGATATAATTAACACCCAAGCATCAGATACTGAGATAAACAATCATGAGACCGATGGTACAACAGATAACATTGAAATTGAAACTGAAATGAATACAGATTCATCCAAATATATTAGCAAAAAGCGCACGCGCTCTAGATCACCAGTTCATAGAGAAGAACAAAACAATGACCAGTTAAATGACGAAAATAAATGTGAACCAAGTTCTAAAAAGCGTAACGATGAAAATGCAATCGAAATTGTTGAACAAAATTGTCCGATTGATGAAGAGAGGGTACGAACCCCTCCTTCCCCTTCCATTGCACCACCATCGCCTCCCCCACCCCCTCCACCCCACAAACCCTTTCCCCACGTATATGCCAATGTAACAGTGTGCACTCCAAAGCCACAGCCCGAGCTTACGGAGTCGGCCCCATTTCCATCATCTCCCTCACTTGAGTTCACAGTTGAATCCCCGCGCGATTCGCCGCTATCCGAACTCCCCATTGATTTAAGTGGTTTAACTGATCAATCACAAGACCTTTTCAGCACACCTATGTCACAAAATAAAACCGCTGATGATATGGAGGAAACTGCCAGCGAATGTAGTGAGAATGAGGGGTCTATCATTTCAAATGTTTCAACATGTACTGATAACAGCGAATCAACAATATCAAACGCTAATATCAAAACCTTTTTAGTGTCTACACTTCACTCACGTAGATTTATAGACAAGTGTTTTGAATTTTGCCCCAATCTTAAAATATTGGTTCGACATCTGATAAACTACCGCAATACCACGCAGTTGAACACATCTGATAAATCTCGCATGCACAGACTCATTAAAAAAATTAAACAGCAAATCAAAACGGGTAACTTTATCGCTGATTTTTAATTTCCCTTGTTATGATGGCAAACACAATTACATGCGCAACTTACAATGTCAATGGTTGCCGGGACGCCCTCAAACGGTACAGTGTTTTCAATTATCTCAAGCGTGACCATCCCTGTAATATTTATATGCTACAAGAAACACACTCTCTTGTCTCCGATGAAAATATTTGGAAACTTGTGTGGCGTGGCCTTGGTATTTTTTCTCATGGCACTGTTAATCGTGCGGGTGTGGCTATTTTGTTTTCGCCAGGAGCAACTGTGAATATTTTATCACAATCTGAGATCATGCCTGGGTACGTGTTGCACGCTCATGTTCAAATTAATGAAAATCTTGTTCACATAATTAATGTCTATGCACCTATTAATGGCGCTGAGCGTGTGGAATGCTTCACTAAAATTGAACAATTCATCAGTTCTCTAAATAATGACCCAGTAATCATGGGAGGCGATTTTAATTGTACTACTGAACCCGACATTGACCGTAATAGAGGGACTGAACCGAACATGCGCACTGCAAAGCTCCTCAAATCTGTCCTGAATCATCACAAACTGTTTGATGCATGGCGCCAATACCACGGGAACACATTACACTTTACTTGGGGGCGTGGTGGTACGCTTGTGCGCCTTGATAGGTTTTATGTCAGCAAATGTATGCGTGGGAAAATTAAGAATATTGACATAAGCAATGGCGCATTAGCTTTTTCTGACCATTCCCTTGTCCACATCAACATCGCCATTGGTGACAGTAAAAACAAAACTCCAGTGTGGTGTATGAATACAGAAATTCTGCGCGATGAAGTGTATGTGGCAATCTTAACTGATTTTTGGGCGAAGTGGCAAACACTTATGTAAATATACTAAATAATTATGTAAATATACAGACATGGTGGGATATTGGCAAAAATAAAATAAAGTTACTCACACAACAGTATTGCACACTCAAACAAAATAAATACAAAACCGAAAAACAAGCATTGGAAATGGAAATTAAAACCATCGAACGTTGTACTGCACACGATGCACCGCTCTTAAACAGTTACACTGAAAAGAAAAAACTTCTCGCACGTCTTGTTCAACGTGAACACAAAGGCAGTGCTACGCGTGCGCGACATCAGTTTTTAAATGAAAGTGATGTTTGCAATTCCTTCTTTTTCCAGTTAGAGAAAAAGAAGGGAACCAAAAAGGCGATCTTTCAGTTGAGGCACCAGGATAATACTCTTACTGAAAATCAAACTGAAATACGGAAAATCATACACACCTTTTACAATAACCTGTATACACCTGATAACATTGACATTGAAGCTCAAAATAGCCTCCTTGAAGGGCTACCTCAACTAAATGAAACAGATCGTGATGACCTTGACAAACCAATCACGTTTGACGAACTGAGTGCCACGGTCAAACTACTTCCCCATGGGCGTACTCCCGGTATCGACGGAATACCAAACGAATTTTACCAAACTTTTTGGCATATCATTGGAAGTGATCTGTGCGATGTATTTACTGCTGCCACAAACGAAAATGTGCTCCCCCTATCCTGCACAAGGGCCGTGGTCACTCTTCTCCCTAAAGAAGGTGACGTTACCAACGTAAAACACTGGCGACCCGTGAGTCTGTTATGTAGCGATTACAAAATGTTCACTAAATCGCTTGCATTGCGTTTGCGCGGTGTTTTAGGCAGCATTATTCATCCAGACCAAACTTGCAGCATACCAAACAGGCATATTCACGACAATATAAATCTACTTCGTGACAGTATTGACTATGCCAACTTAACTAACTCGCCCCTGGCTATTGTTGCCATTGACCAGGAAAAGGCATTTGATAGGATACATCACGGATACCTCTTTAATACGCTTCGTGCCTTTGGTTTTGGTGACCGTTTCCTTTCTTACATTCGCATCACAGTGGCCCGTGGCATTAGGCAAGGGTGTTCAATGTCCACTGCCCTCTACGTCATTGCCATTGAACCACTACTTCATAAAATTAGGAATGATGAAAACATTGAAGGGTTGATTATACCTCACAGCAAAAACCAACGTTCTAAACTCACCGCTTACGCCGACGACGTGGAATTTTTCATAACTCGCAAGCAGGATTTCAACTTACTAAGTTGCTGGTTACATGTCTACGAGCTTGCGTCAAACTCTAAAATCAATCTCGAAAAATCAGAAGGGTTATGGGTAGGTAGCTGGCGCAACATCACCTACTCCCCTCTCAATATAAAATGGAACAGCGAGGGGTTGAAACTGTTGGGTGTTTATCTTGGGAATAATCTAACTTACACGAATCAGAACTGGGCTGAACTTGTTGCAAAAGTAAATAATAAGATCAACTTCTGGAATCATTTTGTATACAGCATGTCTTACAGAACGCGCGCTCTTATCATTAATAATCTGATTTCATCGCAGTTAATGTATCGCTTTAATAGCCTTGTGCCGCCATCGGACGTAGTTCTGAAGGTACAGAAAATGCTGCTTGACTTCTTTTGGCAAGGGCGACATTGGGTATCTGCTGCAACACTGTACCTCCCCTTGGAAAGAGGTGGACAAAATGTTACACATCTTCCAACACGCATAAGTACTATGCGACTTTCCTATATTCAAAGATATCTATATAATAACCATGACCACCCCTGTTTTAAGTTCACAGACTACTTTTTTATGCAAGCGAGCAATATGTCATATGCAAGTCAACTTCTATGCACCACTATCAAAGCACCTTTACAAAGATTGCCATTATTTTATTATGAGCTCCTCCAGTGTTGGAAATCTGTAGAGAAAGTGCGTAAGTTCAATGATAATAACGTAACTGATATTCTTAATGAGCCACTGTTTAACAACCCACTCATCATACATCCCATACGAAATGAGCCTTTTGCGCTCAGACATTTTGTTGACGCGGGAATAACCAAAGTATGTGATTTGGTATCAGAAACGAATAAAACTTGGTTGGAGGCCGCTGATATGTCGGACAAAATTAAAATCCATTCCGAGCGTATTCTCCATCTCAGTATCAAGGTCATTCACGATTCTATTCCTACCAAATGGAAAGATACTATCAACACCTACTTCAAAGGGAATGGGAAGTGTAATCAACCTCTTTCACATCATAGCTTTGAACTGCACTTTTCTGATGAACTAAATTTGCCACTATATAAGTTTGAAAAAGGCGCAATCTATAAATATCTAATACGTGTCCAGTCAATAACACAACACTTACAAAAACTTGACACTGTTTGGCGGGACATCCTTAGTCTGCCTGAAAGTGCTAAACCCAACTTCAAGGATTGCTATGAAACACCAGTCATTAACAAATATGGGGATCTGCAGTGGCGTATTGTCCATGGTGCCTTTCCGACGGGGAGATTTCTGTTCAAAGCTCGTTTGAACAATTCAGATAAATGTCCCTTTTGTGATGAAGTTGACACACTTCAACACATTTTTTATGATTGTCCATCAAATAGCGCCTTACTCCATTATTTTAATAACATGGCGTCGCGACTGCTTCAACCAGATTTTCGCATTCCGATTTGGTGGTTCACTATTTTACCACCCCATCGCTCAAAACACTTTATGTCGAGCAAGGCACAAGGTTTATTTTGTTTCTTAGCGTGCATGGCTAAGGTTGCAATTCATGTCAGCCGTCGTAATAAAAGGCAAAACAAAGGATCGAGTGAGCCTCTGGACATTTTTATTCAAAGTATTAAGTCGAGGCTTGAAACAGAATATGAATGTTTCCGGATCATGAACCAACTGCCTGAATTTGAGATTATGTGGACGGTAGAGGATGCACTATGTAAAATCGAGGATAACACACTTCGCATTCTACTGTAAACATGGCAGGTACGATCTATTTAAAGCAGGAAGTTGCTTTGTCTTGTTGTTAAACATCGATACAAACGAACATCATTGTATTTACAAACTTAGCACACGCACAGGAGCCAAGAGTTTTGTCCTCTTGGTGGGCTATCATTGCACACACTTACAGCAGCGCATATATGTTTTATGTTACTTGTTCTGTGTTTTAAATGTTTTGATTTTCCCTTGGAATTTGGCAGGGGGGTTGGTACCCCCTTAAGTGCGAACCGGTGTCACCGGCCTGCCTACGGGGTTCCAAGGTGTTTTTGTACTGTTACGTGATCGTCTTTAATTTTATTTTACCCGTGAACCAAAAAGCATAATATAATATAATATAATATAATATAATATAATATAATATAATATAATATAATATAATATAATATAATATGATATAATATAATATAATATAATATAATATGATATAATATAATACATTTTATTCCGTTATTCATATTTATAACTACACAAAATTGAATTCATGTAAGAGTTCAGTAAATCATTTACGTACTAATGATTGGATACTGAACTCTGTGTTTATGATACGAAAAATGAGTTTAATAATTCATCTTAGTTACAAACTGCATGTAAAATAATCGATCGCGACCCATGTATAATATTCTAACACTAATACTATTACATGCATTGCAAGATTTGTTATCTGAGATAGTATTCCTTGCCCAATCTTTATATATTTATAACTCCACAAATCACGAATAACGTTAAAAGTCTAACGAAAGTATATACTACACTGTAATCCGCGAGGATTTACAAGTGCTATTCAGGGACATACTAAACTAAAATATCAACCCAAGAATAAGCAAGAATAACTCGTATGTTTTACAAATAGGAATTCAAGTAAGTTCCAATCACTGAGAGTACATCATGTTGCATGTACTCATTTACGCACTAATTAATTCTAACGTAGACAACATACGGGTTCCCAATTAATGACCTTGAAATCTTAGCATGTGAATCATGGGGATGTCATAGTTTCTTAAAAGTGCTACATTGTTGTAATGTTCCGAATCCATATTTTATACAATTCCGCAGGCTCAATAAAGCGCGTTTGAATATAAGTTACCATTGTGTATTTAATAAACATATATGGGAACAAGATCATGAATATATTCAGAGTCTATCCAGTCACTGCTATGTAGTATGTCTTCAAGCTTGATAATTCCGGCATATTTGAAGTGCTGACAAGTTTAAACGATGTAACATCAGCGGATTAAAAAAAGTGGTTCGTGCAAAATAAAAGTGTCTGTCCATCATTTTCGCGTAATTGGTATTGAATTTCATATACACATCTAATCGCATTAAAACATTTAGAGTATCGGTGGTAATTTAAGGAGGGTTGATTACAACTATTTGTTGATATTAATTAATGTTATATCTGTTGCAGAAAATAATTGGTGAGAATGAAGCAAGGTTGTGTGGATAGCGTTGAACATAATTCTATAACAAGAATGGAGGCGACTATGTCAGTTAATCTATATGTATCAGTTTAGAAGCAATAATCTGATTAACGACTTTAATGACATCTTGGGTGAAAATTTACCCCACTATTCAAGTTGGTATTGTCCGACTAGATTTTATCAAACAGGTCGATATACGTACCAAGAACTTTAAACTTTCAATGTTCCAGCTAATATTAGGAGGTGTATCTGCGGGCAATCTCCACCGGCCAACCGACAGACCCTGAATTTGGTGTTATTTGTGCCTTTCAATTTTCTTATATACGTAACCATTTATTTTGTTTGTGAAAATCACTATTGTTTTTGAAAAGAAGGTAATATCATCAGCAAATGATGCAAAATGAACTCGTATTTCAATGAACTGCATATGACTTGTTCGTATTTTATGTAGAAGCAGTTCAATGACAATGATGTACAGCTGACCAGACAGGGACCATCTTTGGTGGATATCTTGAAGACAACTGACAAGTATTGTGAGGATGTCATTCACCAACACCAAATCAATATACACGGTCCTTTCTTTATCCAAGGCGGCAACGAATACACGCACAAGATTAATATTTTCAAATATTTGTGTACCGTGTATGTAATATGAATCTATATTTATTATTTCAAAAAGTGTATTTTAGTCAGAACATAGAAGACTGTTGGCAGCCAATATTTGAGAGATTGTTTTTACCCTTTTTGAAAAGCAGTGTAATAACCGCCCTGCGGCATTACAAAGGAAGCAGTCCAAGCTGAAAATACCCAAGGATCCTGATCCCAAACAGACAAAAGATTTTTATAGAAATCGCCTGAAAACGTATCGATAACACTTGAAAAATGTTTGACGCTGTTTGATAATTTGCCCGAAGTTAACGGAGTTGTCAGAAACTTGGGAAGAGATCTTGAAGTTTGATTTTTTGTGCATCAGGTGAAACTGGTCTGGTAAAAACAAGTTAAAATATAAATCACCAACAAAACTCCTCATAACAGCAGATCCGTGATTGATCCGTCTAGTTTCAAGCTATATCATGATTGGAGGATGAGGTTAGTTATTGCTGAAACTATCTATAGTTTAGCTTACATTTGAAATTGCCCCATCATGATGTCAGACTGAAGACCATTTAACAAACGTTTTAGTGAAATCAAAAAAGCAACACGCTCTACACCAATGAGGGGGATACACGTTCACTAGGTGAATATGATGGTGAATATGATAACTGTCATCTTTAACGTGCATATGAAGCAGGTTGCGGCATCAGTTATGTTGAGCAAGTTGACATTTTTATTTGTATGAAACCAAATTAAAACACTGTATTCATGCGTGAATTCATGAGAAAAGTATGAAGGCACACGCCATACAAATACTATATATGTACTATACAAATAAAAACCGCTTTTATAATTAGATTTGAGGATATGAAAAAAGTTGGTATCTCCGAGCAGCTATCATGATTTATATTTCAGTCAGTTTGACAGTGGTTGCCATGACATATACTGATAAAGGTTAATGACAAGACCAGATGGCGAGCTGGTCGAAATCAACCAAAAACATCTTATGACTCTGCAGTTTTTAAGATACAATACAGTAGCTGTAATCCTAAATCAATTTTGTTTGCGATTTTAACTAAGGTGGTATCTTTGTGGAATGTTAGTGCGAGACTATTACCCCATCAATATTAGTTAGTGTTGACAATATATAGAAGTGTTTTTTCTAGACAGCTTGACGAGTAATTAATTGATTATGATGTGTAAAACTTTCATGTGATTGGTTGTTTGTTTGAAGGCAAGGCCTTGGAGTCTCTTATACTGATTGTAATTAGTTAAGGAGTGACAAGAAATAAAGAGTGATTTAATGCTGTCTCGGGTGAAAACGAGGGACTTGGCAGAGAATCGTTTGGGAACATGAACGAAGCTTGTGTGTGTTTTTGTCAGCCTAGCGTGGAAACGACCGAATCCCGGTTACCTAAGTGAAAGGCTTTTAACCATCAAAAATACCTATCACACAGCCATGATCAGAAAAAGTGAAAATAAAACAAACAAATTCATATGGATATGCAAAGATCTGAACAATATTTAGATGCGTATAAGGTTGACCACGATATGCGTTAAGTATGTCAGTTTCAGTTTTATAATGGGAGCTTACAACAATCACTTTTATAATTTTGTTCATACTGAAACTCATGTCTAGAGACAATGCGCAAAACACGTGCTCTGTCTTTGTTCGCCATTTCAACATTCTTTTTAACATTAATAAGGGACCAGACCATTGGCAGGCCAGAACCGAAACCAAGTGCAAATTCAACAATTATTTTGTTGTTATAGGACTTGTTAATGAATGCCAGTGCAGTGCTTTAACTGAATCACTAATACTAATTTAAAAACAAAACAAAAAAACATCACAAATGTTTGATGCAATGGACTCAACATCGTTCCCACATTGAGGGGCTACCATGTCCATCAAATTTGCTGTCAAGGACATCAACAAATTGTGAGACTTGATCAGAACTTGATGCCACCACCAATACAGCAAAAGATGGAGGAGCCGGGACTACAAGTGAAACGTCTCCTAACGAATGGGAGGTGGACGAGGGAAGAGTTAGTACCGACACTTCAACGTTATCAATGCCATATATAGAATTACATACTGGTAAATCATCAGTTACTTCGTTGGTTGTATTGACAAACACACAAGTTGGATTAATTTTAATTGAGGTGAATTAAACAAAAGTTTAATGACTTTAGTAAAGGGGAAGGTATGGTACAGGAATATTAATACCATACCATACCTTCTCCCTTAACTAAACCTAAGCTACGAAAACGTGGCTTAAATTCGATTAAATACTTACATAGAGTACGAAAATAGCGAGAGTCGTCACAATGTAGGTTCTGTCGTCCCAAGTCGGTGAACAGTTAAATTGAAGTCGTCACAACTTTGGTACCACACACGCACATCTTATTACATTGATTCAAACCTTTTGAAATGTAGTACACTTTTGAGGCAAAAACAAAAGTGCTAAAATGCGAGGTTATCACCTGATATCACTGGTTTTTAGATTTTGTTGATACAAATGACGTTATAGCGCACTGCCATCCACGAACAGAATAATAAATGATCAAATCCGAGTGTCAAAAAGACAGAGAAATCACCATTTGACGGAATTACACTTATATATGTTACGTTATACGAATAAGAAATAACGTCTCGGCACATCAGTGGTCGAGAATTTGTGGTAACCGCCATACCAGCCAGGCACCCCGGGTATGCGCGCTAAACGTCTTCCCTGGTGTGTGCTCAAACAACACAAGAAGATAACAAAGCCTATGTATTTCTGCGATATGAGTATTTCAAGACTGGGTAACTTGCATACTCACTTACCCGCATATTGTAATGGTAATAACTCATGATAATGACGACTGAATGTATATTTCCTATAGTGATTAAAAGCGAATACTAGTAATCATTGTTTCCTTGAACCATTATTTCCTCTGTGCTACAAAATAATATACATGGGCACACAGTTAAGGAATATATCAGTCTTCCTTCAGTAAACTGTAGCATACAGATTCACGAACGCTGATCTTTCTATTTATGTTTTAGTTATTATAATAAAGGCTATACATCTTGACATAATATTTGTGTTCACCATTGACCATTTTTTTCCCGAATTTACATTTTATAACACATATTATAAATGTGGCAGCAATCCATCGAAACACATTTATGACATATTCTTCAGCCATAAACCCAAAACTCTATTTGTTGAAATGAATTATGCTATAATTACCGTTGTAGAATTCACAATTAACAATTAATTATTCCGTGACGAGAGTCTGTATTGTGGGAGATAGAACAGAACTACTTGTATTACCCACATTAACCTTTTTGTTTTATAGTGACGCACAGTGAGGTAATTTATTGGAAACGTCTGGAAAAAGTGTTAAGGAGGGTTTCAAGGACATGGACAAGATACCAGATTTACATAAGGAGAACGTATTCCAACATCTCATCAATAATTCTACCCACTTGTAGACAGTGAATTTTCATTATCTTTTATTTAATGGTATTAATTAATCCTAATTAAAATATCGTGTCATGTGTGATTTAAAAGAGATGAACAGACTCTAAACATGGATTAGGAAAAGCATAGCCTCAAGGCAACGGTAAGTGGCATCCATTAATGTTGTTTACAAATTACAGATAAACGAAAGAATGAATCAAGATGTTAATCCCATCGGGACACCTTTACATTTGACAACCAAAAAGGGTTCATACAGCATGAATGACAGCAGTCAGACAAAAGTCCAGGTTCTATTGGGAGTGCAGGTGCTAATGAGAATGTACATCATCGCCACTTATACGGTATCCAATGTGTAAAAGCAATTCCTTGACAATGTGGAAGATGCCATAGATGGTGTTATAGATCTCACGACAGTCTCCGATTGATATCAACATTCTTTACTGCATGCAGTCTCCTAACTGGAATTGGGTTTGGGTCGCATAGAGCGTCATGCACCTGTGCATTGGCCAGATGGCTGGATACAACAAGGAAATTACCATTTCCAATGCAGACCAACCCTCGGGATTGATGAAACTGCCATGGTCCAATGACACAGCCAGTACAGACTATGGTTCCACACCAGTTAAGCAGAATCAAAATGGGAACTCACTTGTGAATTCTCGAGATAATTTTTCCACAGTTGGCATTGGCATGCTGTGGATGTTTTTTTAGCTCACCTTATTGATACAAGGCACCTGAAAGCAAACCTACAAAAGTCAGTACTAATGGTCCGAGTTACTGTTGTAGCTGCCTTGCCAGCTAACTTTACCCATTTGTTTTTTGAAGATGGCTATTTTGAAGATGGCAGGCCAAATACTGTGAGAATGCTCTAGACTGCGATGCATGATTTAAGAAGTGTGTGGTTGTGCACTATGCTAACACAGTGTCCTCGTTCAGAATCCGAATGCTCATCTAAAAACCCTTTCACATCTGTACCTGTATTCCTCATCGTGAGTGTTGTTGAGTTTGGACTGCTTATGGCAATGGTGTCATTCAATTTACTCAGTTTAGGTTGTTGGTATATTACAGTTAGTCTCCATGGCAGTGGCTGAGAAGCTCATCCAGTTTGACGTTCAAGCTGGCGTTCTCCACCAGCACAACAGCTTATGAAGCAATTTATGTTGCAGCCCTTATGTCTTCAAACTCTAGTATATTTGATGTCAGCTGAGTTTCAACTAAGATATCCATTTTTTTTCTAGAAGGCAGTGGGGGAAGTTTTTTTTTATGCGAGTCTAATCACAAAAAATAAACTTTTCTCAGATTTTTACCTCTCCCAACAGGTTTAGAGGTTCATTTCGACAGATGATAATAAGCCTGGGGGCAGGATAGACTTTTAGTCATCCGCCATTATTTTTAAGCTCAAATCTTTAGTAGCAGCAACATTGGAGCCCAGTAATAATTTCTTTTCGTTCATAGCATTGCAATATTCGTCAGCAGGGAATTAAACAAGCTTGTGTGGGGTAGACATCAGTACTGGTAGAAACACTACAAGACTGTGTATCCGTGCAGCAATGGCTATTGCACCTGCTTCCATAAACATGAGCCCATAAACCACCTCAAATATGAGTTGATTTCTAATGATTTTTCATGTGATTCAGTAAATGGAGATGCCAATGGTAGCTACTGTGTCAACATTATCAGCCGAAAGTATGCCATGGTCACTTAGCCCTAAGTGTCATGTTCGACATACAACCAGTATACAGGCCATCTCCCAATCCTCTGAGGCCACGTGCTGTGCTAGTGAAACACAAAATACAAGATCAATATATTGTAGAACATTACCTTCAATATCTTCACCTGTAGCAGAATCTCAAGTTACCATCATGGGTAGGTTGTATACACACTAGCATCGAGATAGACAAAGAAGTCATTTGCACTTTGCAGCTCTTGGCAGCAAACTGAAGTGGCGATGGTAACAAAAAAACACGCAGCTGACATATGGGGATATTTCACTAGCAAGTTCAAACTGTGGCTTGGCGATGACAGTTGATTTTGTTACCCTCCTTCAGAAACAAAGTATTTAATGTCGTATTTGTATATCTCATAACCAGGATGTGTTTTTAATTTTATTTTGAACGATGATGTTTTTTTCCCTCCGTTAAGAAAGGTTGCTTTGATGGTACTAAATGTTCTAATGGTACTATTGTTTCATTGTTATGTTATTATGCTATCAATAACGTTTGTAAACTGCACAATTGCTATCTCACTGAGTCGCGTCCCACCCGTTCAACGAATACAACACTGTCATTAAATTTCCCGTGTTAGCCCATTTCGCAGTTTCCGTTCTTATTCAGACATCGGCGGAAGATGCAAAACATGACGTCACTTCGGACAAAAATGATAGCGGCGTTTTGTGCGTGCTTTGCATACTAGTATATGATCGAGGCTGAGATGAATCTTTTGACATGTATCATGCACACTCCGCGTGTTAAAGTCGTGTGATATGTCACACTATGATACTACATCCCTATTGTCGATTTCCCTAACACGTGCTGTAATCTAAAAACAAAAAAACAACGTTTGCGCAATCGAACATATATCGTGGATACCGTGTTTCAACCAACATGTGAGTGGTGTTGATGGACATTAATATGAATAGATGATTTGCACAAATTCAATTCATCATTTATTATCTATCATCATTTTTGTGTAACCTTTCTTTTGAAAAGTTTGTATATATTTTGTAGCATGCCTTAATGATTTATATCGCAATGTAAGTGTGGTTAACGCTACTGAATCGCCAAGAATCTGAAATCGGTGATTTGGCTGGTTGTTGACTGCATTAACACTTGTTTTTATAAAAAGGACCGCTGTTTTTATAAAAAGGACTGCTCATGTTTGGAGAATTGCAACTCGAAATTTAACTTGTAGAAACATGCTCAAAACATATATATATATATATATATATATATAATTCTCAAACAACTATGATATTTACACACATTATGCATATCACGTATATACGCTTTGAATATTCAATGAACAATACAATAAACTGATTGCACTGCACTCTACGTGCACAACACTTATCACCAGGAGGCTCTTGAAACATGTGTCAGATCCCCACCCGAGGCCAATTAATGTTTAAGTTGAAGGACATATTTATAATAACTACAATGACAAACAGGGCTCATCGGTCATGTTGTTTATTCACAACAAGTATAGCAGACACAACTTGAAGTCACAAATAAATCAATATATTGACAACAAACATGAGCATTCATCAATTCGAATGCAATGATAACCACAATGTCACAGTAATATGGAATTTAGTTCATAATAAACACAGAAATACCATAAAATCACCACATGTATAATTATATTATAATACTTTTATAATAAGATTCGACTTGTTTTACATACATAGTTTTTGCTTTCGTATTTTTTTAATTTTCTTACTTTATTCAGATAACTGTAGATAACAGTTAAAAGTGTTAATTAATATTCATACACAGGCAATGTTTACAAGAGTAAAACGTTAAAAAAATCACCGAACTATAAATCCGTGATTGCCAGAGAAGATCACTTCCGACTGTAAGTGAATTATCCACTAGAGTTTTAGCGTAGTTCATTTAACTACAGCGGTACACACATATGACGTTGTTTTACAATTTACTATTAAGAGGTAATTTATCAACACTCACACATCCCCATTGGGCGCCTTATTGTGTTTTAAGTATGAGTTCACTCCGCCTAACGACGCAAAAAGGTTAATCACAAATGGAATACTTTGTTTAAAAAAAAAAAAAAAACATGACCCAATTACATTACCATAAAATTGATAGCGTCTGTTTTATTTTCAAGTTATTTCCACGTGATGCCACTGCAATATTCAGCGTTAACGAAACACATATCAGCTCTTCCTATGCATGAACTGAGGTAAACACGATGTGATTGGAAGCCCAAAAAAATTGCGTAACTGGATATAATTGTTGGAGTGCATTCAATGTAAAACATCACTGCAAATTATCACCAAAAGAATACATGTAGAATATATGAACCAAGGTTAAGTGGAACAATTAACAGGAGAGACCACACTTGTGTCTTTATTGATACCGATGAACATACGCTATCATGTACAGCAATCCAATCCAATCCAATATTAAATGATATATTCAATCACCTTGGCAACTGGTGTCGTCATAGCATACCTCCCACGCAACACTCAATTGTCGTGGCAGTGTTTTGAGTGTCGTGTTACGCGCAACTCGTGAATATTTCATGAAGTAATGCTATTGTTTGATAGGTCTGTATCTCTAATATCACATTTGGCATTCACGTCTTAATACTACGCCCGCCTCACCGTATTTTGACAACTATCTTAGGGAGTCTGACAAGGAACAACAAAACACCTGACATCATTGTCTGATTATCTTAGTCCTGCACTACGCTGTTCTCGGTGAAGATGGAAATGTTTGCTCAGAACAATTCGACGGAGTTTAACAGTTCGTTACTGTGTGATGGCAAAGTGATGTGTGGAACACAGAGCCAGCTACCAGGATGTATACTGGATTCTGACAGTCAGTTCATAGCGGGACTTATAATATGCACTCTTGGTCTACTCGGCAACTCAGCATTCATGTTTGTAGTTTTGCGATTACCCTATATGCGTACAGCTATTAACGCTTTCTTGGTGAACCTGGCCATAGCGGATCTGCTACACTTAGTCGGACACTGGTTTACCTGGATCTGCGCCTTGCTGGAAGTAAAACAGTGCCCTATGAAGACAAGTATGCCTTTGATTTGCATGGACCTTTTCATGTCGAGAGTTACACAATACGTTTCTCTTTTTACGGTTACCGTGCTCAGTATTGACAGGTATATGGCATTATGTAAACCTCTAATGTATCGAGACGGAATCCTCCATCAACGCAAAAGGGTCGCTTTAGTGATCATTACAGTCTGGAGCCTTGGTGTCTTACTGAGCCTCGAATGGTTAGTATCATGTCTGAGTTTCAACCCGCTACTCTTTGCGTTACCAGAGCTTATCGTTGAGTCGATTTACGTTGGTTCGGTTATTCTGTTAATGTGCGCTGTCTTGAGCGTCTATTCCATCATTATCCGAGAAGTGCGCAACGCCAGGAACACTGAGCATGCTGGTTCAATACGAACGCATGAACACCAAATCATGCGAGTTTGTCTGACAACTACATTCTTGTACTTTACGTTCACTCTCCCCGTTGTTGTCATGCTGATCACGTATCTTCTATGGAGGTATGGCAACCTTCCCATCCAATCGCAGTTAGTCTTCTGCATCGCCAATGTAGGAGCTTATTCACTGGAACTTAATTCCTCTCTCAATCCTGTCATTTACAATGCCATGAGTTCTCGATACAGGAAGGCCTTTCAAGATGCATTCGCAATAAATAGTTGGTTTGTCGGCTGTGGACGGAAGATGCGAAAAGCAAAATTACAAAGTAACCAAGCAACTGTGTCAGACAGAGAGATGTCACCCATCAGTTCAGGTTCAGCAAGTATAGCTCAAGGGCAGCTAACCAGCACCACCAATTTCTAAATATCAATTGTTCAAACGTGTACGAAATTATACGTGTACAGTGCGTACTTTTGAGTGGGTGCTATTTTCTACATCACGCTAACAGAGGAACATAAGTTACAAACGTCAGTCAAAAAAGTATGGATGCCATACTAGCTTAACATTGTGAACACACACTACAGAGTTTATCGTAATCAATAATATTTAATAAGACATTTAATACAGTATTTTAGTGTGCTGTTTCTGAAGGAACGCTCACTCTTTATCAACTGAACTATTTATGAATTTAATTAAGTGTTCTGAGTAATTTTAGAAATTGTGAATTATTATACACACTACACCCTGCATCATTACAATATGCTGGGCTATAATGTGAATGGTATAACATGGTACAAATATTTTATCCTAATTACAAATAAAACTGTTTTTCTAAATGTACTTCATTTACCGCAGTCACAAAACAATGCAGCCACGTTTTTGATGTTGCTGAGATCAAAGTTGATACATGTAATCATATTACATACGCTCGTTTGCTATCAATAATTGGTGCGTTTTAATAACTATTTGTTTCAATGACGTTAGTTTAGACACCACTTTATATTAATTTTGTCCAATAGATAAATATATATTGATTATTATACTAATTTAAATACAAATCTATGATAGTGTTACTATAAGTAATTATAGGCAAATGTTCGCTTGAGTCATACATGTTGTTTAACAACATTCAGTTTCAGAGGTATTGTGGCGTATTGTTTTACACGCTCGATCAAGTTATTCTCGATTATAAGGCACCTCAAATGACTGTGCTTAATTATATTTATTTGGTCGAGTCAACGCAATTACCAAAATTAGTTACTTCCTCGTGAATTATTAGAATCAAGCTGTACATTGTATGTTTCATGATATAATTACATTGGTGTGACATGGCAATAAACGCAGTTGTTACAGTTTTCCGCATTTTCCGTTTTTATGAATATAGGTATTTATAAATTTTTAATTTAATTTTACAGGCACAGTCCATATTTATTAACATAGTGCACTATAAACAATACGATAATAAATGAATGCACCAAGAGAAAACGCAGTAAAATGTGACACAGTAGCTAACATTTATCGTACTAGCAGAAATATATTTCATGCGAATAACTGTTGTTGTAATACTTACTTATCGGTGTCAGACTTACAACTTTATTCTATTACATATTATCAATACAATTCCGTAAAATCATTAAAAATAAAATATGGCTGCGATTTCGAGTGTTTTCCCAGACAATTATCATAACATGTTATACTGCTACCAGACGAATTAAATATTCACTAACATTTGGTTTATTGTGTGCTTAGTTCGGGCCCACATTGCTGAGAAAATAACGTAATTATTATTTTAAAGATTACTGTGGATTTGCGTAAAATGGCATATAAACCTAAACCCTCGGTTACTACATATAATCCACAATTTAAATAAAAATTGGCCATAATCTGATAAATGAAGTAAGATTTCACTGCCATATATTTGATTAATTCAGCTAAGTTGTATTTAATCGTCACAGGAAATGACATAGAAATTATAGCACGGTGCCATATAACGTATAAAGTAAATGTACAATATTATCTTAAAAGTAACGTCTAGGTTTAGAATATTTAAATCATCACATAAATTATTCTTGTTTTCCACAGTTCCACGATATGTCGCATGGGAAAATATAACTCCCAGTGTCATTATACGAAGCTTCATACTGTCGATCAGAATTTAAATTTATATTATCAGATTTGTATTAAACATTATTACCTGTCATGTCCTCTGTGCAAATGGATTGTGATTTACCTGCCTAAAGACCAAACACGGCACTTTCAAATTTTACAACATAATTAATTCAAGTCCAGCTGAATGGCGTCATCAAATAATTTCAAATAACTTGATAATACAGAAACGTCGATTGGGGCATGGTCGATAAACACAACTCATTCACGCCAGTTTTATTTATAATCGGCGTCATAATATTATGTATCTTATTTATTATTTTGTATTTGTTTGTTTGTTTGTTTGTTTGTTTGTTTGTTTGTGTAAGCATCAATATCAAAATTGAAGTATTTATCTTCATTTCTTATTTATTCATTCACTTATTTATCTATTTTCAATAGTCATGCACGACAAATAATTTGACACATATGTACACCACAATAGTATAAAAACGTACATAGCACTTTCCTATTGCATTTAAATCCGTCACTTGGTCACACAAATAACCGTAGTATATTAGGAGAAAAAAAGTTATTTTTTTTAAACATTTTGTGGATACAATAGTTTTACATTTCATTAGTTTTTACGTGAAATGCAATTGTTTATGCATGGTATTTTATTATACTATTGTCTGTGAGTTACCAAACATGCTCACTCAGTTCTATCGCATTTCTAGAGGCCGAAATGAGACCGTGTGGTTTATGTATCTTGTTGTAAATTCGTTCCCGGTAAGTCCGACGTATGTTTCGATGATTTAGTTGTCCTGTCGCGTAACATTCGGTTGGTATGATGTTCTACTCAGTCGTAATTTAGCGTTTGTTTTTTAAAAACATATAATAATTGTTAGACCCCACAACTCCACACTGAATAAAAAGACTTGTTTCATTATGTCAACATAGATCAAAGGTATATATATTTTAATTGATGTGCACATTTGCAAAGTTTATAGTGTTTGGTATAGTAAATCATTAAACATAACGCTTCTGATGAGTGAGGTATTTGTACCTTACGAAACAGTGCTGTCGAGTTTCAATATTCATATAAGTGTGTCTTAATTTCTTTATTACCGTATATGTTATGTATATCTTAAGAGTTAACGTATATATGAGGTGATCGGCGATTAACGTGTAATTTGTGAACTATTTTATTTAAAATAGAAGCCAGATTTGTTCGTGTTGTAATTCATCAAACGTTTTTTTAAAGACACTGACTAACAATTCATCAGTTTGTTTATCGAGCAAAAATGATTATATTTCAATGAATGATGGCCAGTATTGGTAGAAAACTATCCCACTTTAGCTTCTACTTTCTACCATCAGATATCGTTCAAACATTTAGAAAACAAATCCACAAAATCAGAATTATCATCAAATGGAACATAAGCATGAAATATGGCTAAAGAAGAATGGTTTTGCATTCATACAAATTTACGATGAAAATGTCCCTTCCATTGCGTCGTGAGAGAAGCTTCCCGTCAGCATACTCATTTGCTTTTAACAGTGTATTCAACATGTGAGGTAAAAACAGTTTTTACGACAATGAAGATTTTAATGAAAATGTTTAGTCTGTTTACGTAGGCTTACAATTTCGTGAAACCTTTACGGGAGTGTTTTCCATAGCGTGTCGAACTAATATTTTCCTATCGCTTTTGGCACAAAAAGAGGGCGACTGCATGCCATGACTATATAGTATAGAAGGTGGATATGGCGGTTACTACTTCACAGGGGTAATAAAGAAAAAAAGGTTAACAGGGTTTCTCGCAACAGAATGCGAGCTTCCTAGCTCATAAACTCTGCCCGTCACATTCGTCTTCCGTGAAACATCGCTAATAAAGCTTAAGTAACTACAGTCATCGGCACAAATTTCTTGAAAGATTACATGGTCATTACAGTCACTAACACAAAGGTCAATTAGCCGCGCACATAAGCATATCAATTTTAATTTCATACCCACTTCAATTAGTGACACATCCTATCAACCTGCATATATTCACCGGGAAAATTTCACAATAGACATTGCTCCACAGTGATATTGCTCTTCTGCCAAATGGCCTCGTACGCCTTCTCTTTATGAGGGTTGGCATCTGTGAAACAGAGACCATGCCCGGACTGCCGGAGAACTCACACACCATCTCCGGATGGAAATCCGTATTGCTGAGACCGAGACAAAAAATACCGTGTGCCGGCGGTACGGCTCAACAGGATCCACGCGCGGGTACCAAGGGACATCGCACACAGTCGAGTATTATAAGGGCTCGCTGTGAAAATCCACCTTGTCTAATACCAAGGTATATTAACAGTTTGTAGGCGGTGAACTTCTGCAGAGTCCTCGGCTGTCAAAGCGTGTTGCATGACGTGTTTTGCTGAAGTAAAAAAACACCTGGAAGCGACAACGGTATCACAATCTGCATACCTTAGATTTGTCAATGAAATTTTAATGAAATCCGTCTGGTTTTAAAATAGCGAAGTGCTACATTTTAGAGATAATTATTAGTTTGGTATACTTTTCTAATATCGTCAAAACCATATTGTTTGAATAGGTTTTAGTTTTTTGTACTTTTGTTATTTGATTTCAAAACATAGAAAAAAAAACGCACTTCATATAGGGACTTCAATTTTGGCTTCTACGTATGACAAAGTCTTAGTTTTACGATTCACGACCTTTTCTTCGAAGATTAATTACTGACGAGGTACCTGTTAAAAATCACAATCAAGCAGAAAATCAGTATTACACTTAAAACGTTAGATTCTCTCTTGAACAAATTTATCACGGACATAAGTTGTTGTAATGACAATTACCAAATGACCTTTTTCTGTGGTTTAGTCAATGTATATTATGATTTGGACCCTTTGGAGTTCTATATGTTTCACAAAATGTTAGAACGCGATGTTTTATTTATTTATTTATTTATTTATTTATTTATTTATTTCACACAGCTGCACCACTCCACATTTTGCCCATAACCATAAACAGTCAACGTACAATTAGCACTTACTCGTTGTGTTATCCTTATCACAACGCTCGCTTTTGTTCCCATCTCAGGCGTACCATAACATATTTTACGCAGTAAACATTTCGCTCTTAACGAAGAGTGCTATCAATGGATTTTGACATAATAAATTGTCTGTGTCGAGGAAAACACATTTTATCACAATTAACCTACTGAAATTATTTAGTACTTTTATTCACTGTAATTAGCAACAAATGTCTTGTCGCTAGTAACTAAATGTTGAAATATTGATTTTGACGTAAGAAACAATGTCCTGATCAAACAAAACACATGCTATACCTTCGTTGCCATGTTGTCAATTTCCCCATCCTTTCTTTATTACACACTTTCTTGACCCCTGCAACACGGAATACAAAATCAAAATCAATTAAATAAATTAAAAAAACATATCCTGACTTTAGTATAAATACTGAACAACAATAACTTAATATGCGCACCATTGTTGGTGATGTCACTCAAAAGATAACAGACAATACCTTATGGTCGAGCAACGTAATTATGGCCCCAAATGACGTCATCCAAAGGTTAGAAAGTGACTACATACGTAGACTCATACGTTTTGATCGAAGAGAATTACCAATAAGTGAAGTAGGCATAATCGAACGCAAGGCTCGGGGGCATGCCATTTTAATTATGTGTAAGGGAAGTTGACACTGACTTGATTGATTCGTGTTATTTTCAATATTATTAAATATATAAAAGATTATTTTATTTCTCAATTATTAATGATTTATTTTTTGAACGAATTTAATTTTCCCGTTATCTGATCATCATAACAAATATTTTTTGGTTTTGACGTACATGAATATAATAATACTTCATTTTATCCTTGGTCAGCATGGGATTCAGTCGGATTAAATTATTTGAAAAATATATATATATAGGAAACACTTGATTGCGGATGAGTGTTTGGACTGCCATTACGTCATTCCTCTTGCAATGTTGCACATAGTCTCATTGTTTACTCTGAAAAAACAGCATAATGACCAATCAAATGAAGCACATAATGTTAGAACGAAGATGGGTTATGAGTTCTATTTTACAACAACAAATATACATTCACAAATGGCTTATTTAAAACCAGAAAGTTTACGACGAAGTAAATTGTATGTCTTACATGGTTCAAATGTAATATTGTTGTAGTTCATGATTAACTGTTTTTACAAATTAAATGTCCATGGATGTGTTCTGTTTCATCATGATTATGTGAATTCAGTTACAAGTATTCACTCACGCGCTGCACACACATATACACAATCCCGTGTAGTCTCTCCTGACTGAAAGCCTCATACTGGCACGACTTTACACACATGACAACAAGTGATTTGTATCTCAATCCTCCAAAAGCTTCTCAAAATGATGCAACGCGCAATGTGACGTCTGCATTTAGACGGCGTGGTCCATAAACCTTACTTCGGCGTGTGAAATTGTTATTCTGAGCAAAGCACTAAGAGGAAGGTGGTTCACAGACAAAGTAGTTTAGTCATATACACATATAAACAATCTTGATAAATACTGTAAAAAATCCTTGCTGTACAATCGGTGTTGCTCGCACACATCAAAACTCGTTACAGACTATTACGCCGACAAAGCCTGTATTTCGATACTATGATTTAAATATTCATGAGTGAAGCACACATATAGGCAACTACTCTTGAACACGAGTAGGCCACGGATCGTTTATTTTCGTCGGTCTATAGAAATAGCTGCCTCATACCAGATAAGTCAAGTCACTAGAGCTGTTCGTCAAAAAACAAAACAGAAAATAAAAACCTGTGACGGTAGCCTTTCTCTCTTTACGGAGGGGAATTACTTGATCATGGATTCTATGGTGTTTCAGACATTTATGAAAATGTTTTGGGCAGAGGGAACATTGAGAAATGTCTGCTTGAACAAAAATAGTGACTACATGCTTTGGAACGCTAGCCTGTCCAGCTCAACTTAAATATAATATTCTTTGACAATTAAATTAAATGTTGTGCCTAGAATGGTGTCTAGCTAATAAAAATTATATCTTGTATACACCAATAATTCAAGTCAGTTAGGGGGTCTTGATTTATTAGTGGATTAAATTTCAGAGGTATAGAGCGATTTCCAACATCATTTCAATTGTCATCAATCTGTCTACGTTTTATATGAATGTCAGTAAGACATAAACATACAAATATTATATTCTCAGCGCACATAACAGTAATTTATACGTACAAACTTACGAAATTAATGACCCAAAAACATCTTGTCACATTTTGTGCCACTAGAATGAATACTTTCTTCAAACTCATTTGATATGTCAGTTTAATCATAATGATCACTGTAGCGATTATTCCTCTGTTCATTGCTACAGATTAATAAGAAAACATGATATCCCAGGTATCAATCATCCAGCGTGTACTTCTAAATCGATATTAAATTTCTTCACTTGAAAATCATAGCTAGCGACAGTTCACCCAAGCTTGGAAGCTGACCTGTCAATGCGAATAATAAAATAAATATATATTTTGCACTGGGTAAAACAACTGGAAATATATCTAATCGAATTAAATCTACTGAGCCATTATGATAAAATTTGATTAAAAATAGAATCTATTGCATTCGAAAATTACGAATGTCCTTTTTTCACGTATGTATTTTGTTATAAATATTAAACGCATATATAGTTCTTCATATCTGAAAATATTGTTCTTGATTTTACGCAAATTAAAGATGAACTGCAACATGGTAAACAAACAGTGTGATAAAATAATGCACACAGGGGTACTGACAACAAAAACGAGGACTACGTCACCGGTCCCATAGAGCACGTCGACAATACCAACACAGATTAAGGGTATCGTCCTCTCTAAAGTTGCTACACGCGTTAGAAAGGCAAATCATGTGCTTGGAATCATTATCATAAGCAATTGTTATGCCATTCGACCTATATACACCTTCTTAGTTCATTCTTATCTGAAATATTGTATTTAAGATTGGTGTACCGTACCCCTGAAAGGACATTGAAAGATGGTATTTGGTCTGCAAAATGCAAGTTACGACGAAAAAAAATATAAAATTAAAAAAATAGTTTAGAAAGGAGAGAGGGCCTAATTGAAGTCATTAAATTCATACTAGAGACTGTGGAAATAAATTAAGGACGTTTTTAACAACGATCGGAATGAAGGTAGAAATACAAAATCTCTCAAACCCTGCAACAAAACACGTTATTGACATAAACACTTCTGATAGGTGGTTCATGCTATACTTGCAATGACCCAGAGGAATAATTCCCACATACGTGTGGCAGACTAATTTAAAACGCAAAAAAAGACAAAGCTTACGTTCTAGTCAGCAAGTACAAATAATAGAATCGGCACATCTAATTTCACGCAGGAAGTGAAATGCGCCGACATTATGACTGAAGAAAGTTAACCGCCGGGGTTTTGGAGCATTGTCGGTTTGTGAGAAGATATAGGCAAAGGCTTTTTGACGTACGACGTGACTTGATCGAAGTAGGTAATTTTATGAATATGAGTAAGGTTTGATGATGACTACTTTTCTCACAGGAAACTGCGTCGTCATTTATTCTAAATAATGGGCAGCAAACACAAAACAACAACATAAACATAGCTACAAAAGCAATCAATGGCTCGGACCAATAAGCTATTGGTCCCACATTGCTATGAATATTTCAGGGATTGTTATGGACGTATCCACCAACAATCTGTCATGAAATTGAATATATGTTAGTATGAACTGTTGTGATCGAAAAATTATATAGATGTGCACGAGTATAGCCACTATTTCCCCCCGGCTCCCGGATCTTACATGACTCCTTTTCTTTTGTTGTCACGAGTCACTACGATCAGCAATTTCCTTCTCGTACGTAATTGTACGCATAGCGCTTGTTAGGATGATGAAATTGAATTGTCGTAATTATAGAATGTGGTACAGATTATATGCTATCATTAAAAACGTAATAATGTGGAGTTGCATTAAAATGTATTTTTTAATACTATAAATATAAATGTGACAATACAATGAATGAATTATCTATATGTATTCAACAAACATAGTTAAGAAATGAACAACACGAATGTCTTGGTATATCCATAGGCCTCATTCGATCGCCCAGGGGTTATACATGTAGGGGAACTGTACATTATGATTAATAGGCTCTATGCTAAAAAAGTAGAGTGACAATTTCAATCCACCTTTCCAATCGGCACTTGTATATTCAATCATGACGAGACCCTTCAAGGACTAATCGCCAATACATTTTTCACAATAGACTGCAAGCACTCGTCTGTGAGACAATGTAATCCGTCCGTTTATATCAGTAACACTGAGCTATGAAGACAACTTAGGAATGACAGGATGGCTAAGTGTGCCACATGACTCTTATGGGACCTATTATTTTTATCACGTATACATCACCACTATATAACATCATCGGAACAAAACAATTGTATGATTTCAATTGT
Organism: Saccoglossus kowalevskii; assembly: GCF_978046115.1. Classification (NCBI taxonomy): domain Eukaryota; kingdom Metazoa; phylum Hemichordata; class Enteropneusta; family Harrimaniidae; genus Saccoglossus; species Saccoglossus kowalevskii. The sequence goes on along the minus strand of NC_140643.1, from coordinate 19,867,153 downwards.
ATGTATGACGACGACACTCAAGACTACACAGACATTACTCATATGGAAAGCTGTATCCAGATGTTTTCAACCTAGTATCAGTTAAAGCTAACCCTATATAAGATGCAGTGTTTATCCGTTGGATCACGACATGAATTTAAATAACATGAACCTGTCACACACGAAAATTGTTGACATACTACCAACAGCAACAGTTGGCAGAAATCATAGCGATAGTCAAATGTCAATGGTAAACCGCATCAACCTTGTCTGCAAATCAGCATTTGTCATATCAGAAACATCTACAAAATCCATGGACATGGTTCCCTTCTCGTCCATATCTTTGTAACATTCAAACTTGCTTACTGTAACAGTCTATTTCATAAGATCTCGCTCAAAAACATAAACAAGTTCAAAACACAACTGCCTGTTTCATCACTAATACAAAGAAGTTTTAAAACTACCTTCACCAGCCTCTCATACTCAAACGTATTGACAATCGTCTTCTCTTTACGTATAAAGCCAATAAAGCACCAACCTACTTATCAGCTATTCAAAAGCCATAAAACGCCATTTGTAATCTATGAAAAACAAATCCATAATCAAAAAGACAACTTTTGATTGAAAATATTTAGTGAATATTGCACCTAAACTCTAGACCAATTTGACGTGTGATTCTTCATCTATATTTAATAAGGAACAGTTTTAAAAACCCCATCTATTTCAACAATCTTAAAACGAATATCATAAAACACACATCTATGCACACGACTTTGTACAATTGAGTTCAGACTTAATAAATAGTTAAACACTTGTTTTGTATTTTATATCTTCAATTTACTGTTGCAGAAGAAAATTTACAATTGTGTATTGAATAGCAACCATAATATTAAAGATGGTTTAACATTCTGTCAATGATCAACACATTTATGAAAGAGAAGTTGTCAGTGAAGTTATGAGATTAATTTTTTTTAGCATATTTCTATTTGCATAATACCGTACCCAAGCTGGGAATAGCATGCCATAGATGCATTTACACTGTAGAATACATATACAGTGCATGGTAAAATGGCTTCATTCGTAAGGTAAGATGGGTGATTCCTTCATAATTAGGCTCATACACCATAGTTTATGGGAGAGTGAGGTATATCTTAGGATACATAGTAGGTCAAAAAGGAATGACTCATTTTACCCTATAGTATAGTTAACCAGGAAACAATACATTGTAATCTTTAGTGTGTAAGCCATTTCACTGTAGTTAAAAGTGAATGGGCCACTATTCTATACAACATCTTTCCATACAGTGAACCTTACTGAAGGTTGACCGTCTTACCATACATAGTAGTTGACTATTTTTATCATATACAGATTGAATTATTTGCATCAACCTTTGCATCGGTAAATGAGTTTACCGACGTTTTCATAAGTAATAGTAGCTTTTTATATTTAATTTAGGAAATTGGAAAACTGCATCGTAATATCAGGGTAGCTCGGTGTACCATATGGTTCATCTGGGAACTATTTTATTTACCATTTATACATCACCACTAGAGAACATCATCAGGAAAAACAACACTAAGTTCCATATGTATGCTGATGACACAGATGTGTATTTGATTTTCAAGACTACAGCCATTACACTTATGGAAGGCAGTGTTGGCAAGTTGTTAACCCACAATCTGTTAAAGTTAAACCCAGATAAGACAGACCTGTTTTTTATCACGACATAAATTCAATAAAAGGGACCTGCCACATATGAAAATTGGTGACATCCTACCAACAGCAACAATTAGAAATCTTGTCAATAGTCAAATGTCAATAGAAAACGGTATCATCATTGTCTGCGAATCATCAATTTTTAATTTAAGAAACATCTATAAAAGACTGAGCTGTTATTCTTAGGATCAATACATCGATTTAAATAAATGGACCTGTCGCACACGAAATATTGTGACTTCCCATGAACAGCAACACATCTGACTCATAAACATAAACAAGTTTTAATATGTTCAGAACACATCTACCAGTTTCATTACTAATACTAAAAATTTGAAAACATCACATCTATTCTAAATGACCTTGACCGGCTACTCATACTCAAACGTATTGGCAAGCCAAGAAGCACCAACTTACTCATCATCCACTCTAAATCCATACAAAGTCATTTGTAGTCTATGTTCTCAACTTATAATTGAAGAATATTTTGTGAATAATCTTATGGAGAACGTGCCTTTCAGAATCTTGCATCAAGTAATTTGACATTTGACGTGTGATTCCTTATCTGTATTTAAACAGGAACAGTTTTAATTCTAAAAAAGACTCATCTATTTCAACAATCCTGAAAGAAATATCATCAGTGTCAAGCGCCTCTGATAAGATTTTCTGGAATTATGGCACTATGTATTGTTTTCACTTTTTAACCAAGGGTTTTGGCAAATACTATATCACTTGGGGCTTTCCAGTGTAAATATCTCCCACTTTGCCTAATTACCAGTACTACGGTGTTCAATTTGATAATACGTATGTTTATTAAAGTGATGCTTTAATGTTCCCTCATTACGGTACTCACATGTAAAGATGCAATATGTACAACAAATATGAATAATAAATACAAAACTGTAATCTTTAAACAATATATGAGCGTTAATGATGATAGTTTAAAACGCACCTCTTACAATTTGTTAAAAATTACAAACTACTAAAAATATCTGCATTATCGGGGTTGTAAATGTAAACAGTAAATTTGTCAGATATTACTTAGAAAACCAGAAGCCTGTAATTTGCCAGTAGCATTAAGGTCGATATGCAGGTACGTGGGCACTTGGAAGTGACTTTTTTTTTGCTTTTTATTATCCCAACAAGATTTTGCAAGGCTGTACATAAATAATAAAAAAGAAACATGGTGAAAAAAAGAAATGACGGGATCTCCATATTATACACTATATTTAACTTTTAACAAAACGATAATACATTTAAATTTGGAACTGATGCAGCCATTTTAATTATGAGCATTAGCAAACTTCTTACTGGGTGAATTGTTATGTAAATTAGCAATTATCTCAGCTTCTTTTTAGTGCACATCCCAGAACATTAAAGAAAAACTCCTAGACGCTTTGACCTTTTGTTTTGAAATTTTAACAAATGATTGACAATGTGTTTATCTCCAAAACGCCGTCAGGGCATTATTTTTGTTTATTTGACTACTGGTAGACAGTTATGTACCCATAAACCAATTTTGACATGAAACAGAAGCATTGTTTAAAAGCTATTTTTTTAATCACTTTTGACCAAACAAGCACATTTTTGTGCATATTTCAAACTGCAGTGTCCATAGAAAAAAAAATTTAACACAATTTTAAAATTCATACAATAAACTTTCCGAAAATATATAGTTTTGTGGACAAGGTCATCTTGGTTTCCTAATTATCTAATTAAAATACCTATCAGGTAAACAGCATCTCTACCTTAAGGCTCCAATTTACTATCGTGGAAAGAAATTTCCAATTATGAATTGAATAGCATATTAAAGATGCTTTAACATGCCTTTAATGGTTAACACATTTACGAAGGAAAAAATGTCAGGGAAGTTATAAGGTTCTTTATAAAAATATATCTATTCGCATAACACCGAATCCAAGCATAAATGCCTCTACTAAGTTTGTAATAGCATGCCATAAAATGCATTTACACTGTAGTTTACATACGGTAGGCCATATCACTTCACAATGCTAAGATCGTCACAGTGCATGGTTAAATGTCTTCATTCGTGTCAACTACATTGTATTGTCATGTTTAAGGTAAGGTAAGTTGAGAGTTTCCTAAAAAGAGTTGTCTATGTGCAGCTGACTATCTTCCCACACAGATGCGCTTACTAGGAGTTGACCATCTTACCATACAGAGATATTTATGAACAGTTGACTATCATACCAGGCAGAGTAGATTTTGAGTAGATGACCATCGTACTATAGAAAGTAGTTACAAGGCAAGGTGAATTTTGAGCAGTTGACCGTCTTATTATAGAGTAGTTTATGAGCAGTTGACCATATTACCATACTGAGTAACTTATGAGAGTAGTTTATGAGCAGTTGACCATATCACCATACTGAGTAACTTATGAGAGTAGTTTATGAGCAGTTGATCATATTACCATACTAAGTAACTTATGAGAGTAGTTTATGAGCAGTTGGCCATATTACCATACTGAGTAACTTATGAGAGTAGTTTATGAGCAGTTGATCATATTACCATACTAAGTAACTTATGAGAGTAGTTTATGAGCAGTTGACCATCTTACCATACTAAGTAACTTATGAGAGTAGTTTATGAGCAGCTGACCATATTACCATACTCAGTAACTTATGAAAATCGTTTATGAGCAGTTGATCATATCACCATACTGAGTAACTTATGAGAGTAGTTTATGAGCAGTTGGCCATCTTACCATACTAAGTAACTTATGAGAGTAGTTTATGAGCAGCTGACCATATTACCATACTCAGTAACTTATGAAAATCGTTTATGAGCAGTTGATCATATTACCATACTGAGTAACTTATGAGAGTAGTTTATGAGCAGTTGACCATATTACCATACTCAGTAACTTATGAAAATCGTTTATGAGCAGTTGATCATATTACCATACTGAGTAACTTATGAGAGTAGTTTATGAGCAGTTGACCATATTACCATACTGAGTAACTTATGAGAGTAATTTATGAGCAGTTGGCCATATTACCATACTCAATGACTTATGAAAGTCGTTTATGAGCAGTTGATCATATTACCATACTAAGTAACTTATGAGAGTAGTTTATGAACAGTTGACCATATCACCATACTGAGTAACTTATGAGAGTAGTTTATGAGCAGCTGATCATACTACCATACTGAGTAACTTATGAGAGTAGTTTATGAACAGTTAACCATATCACCACACTGAGTAACTTATGAGAGTAATTTATGAGCAGTTGGCCATATTACCATACTCAGTAACTTAGGAAAGTCGTTTATGAGCAGTTGATCATATTACCATACTGAGTAACTTATGAGAGTAGTTTATGAGCAGTTGACCATATTACCATACTGAGTAACTTATGAGAGTAGTTTATGAGCAGTTGACCATATTACCATACTCAGTAACTTATGAATGTCGTTTATGAGCAGTTGATCATATTACCATACTGAGTAACTTATGAGAGTAGTTTATGGGCAGTTTACCATATCACCATACTGAGTAACTTATGAGAGTATTTTATGAGCAGTTTACCATACTACCATACTGAGTAACTTATGAGAGTAGTTTATGAGCAGTTGGCCATCTGACCATACTAAATAACCTATGAGAGTATCTTATGAGCAGTGGACCATCTTACTATACTGAGTAACTTATGAGAGTAGTGTATGAGCAGTTGACCATGTTACCATACTGAGTAACTTATGAGAGTAGTTTATGAGCAGTTGACCATATTACCATACTGAGTAACTTATGAGAGTAGTTTATGAGCAGTTGACCATATCACCATACTGAGTAACTTATGAGAGTAGTTTATGAGCAGTTGACCATATTACCATACTGAGTAACTTATGAGAGTAGTGTATGAGCAGTTGACCATTTTACCATACTGAGTAACTTATGAGAGTAGTTTATGAGCAGTTGACCATATTACCATACTGAGAAACTTATGAGAGTAGTTTATGAGCAGTTGACCATATCACCATACTGAGTAACGTATGAGAGTAGTTTATGAGCAGTTGCCCATATTACCATACTGAGTAACTTATGAGACTAGTGTATGAGCAGTTGACCATATTACCATACTGAGTAACTTATGAGAGTAGTTTATGAGCAGTTGACCATATTACCATACTGAGTAACTTATGAGAGTAGTTTATGAGCAGTTGATCATATTACCATACTGAGTAACTTATGAGAGTAGTTTATGAGCAGTTGACCATATTACCATACTGAGTAACTTATGAGAGTAGTTTATGAGCAGTTGACCATATTAGCATACTGAGTAACTTATGAGAATAGATTATATGCAGCTGACCGTCTTACCTTACTCAGTAACTTATGAGAGTCATTTATGAGCAGTTGACCATCTTACCATACTGAGTAACTTATGAGAGTAGTTTATGAGCAGCTGACCATCTTACCATACTGAGTAACTTATGAGAGCAGTTTATGAGCAGTTGACCATATCACCATACTGAGTAACTTATGAGAGTAGTATATAAGCAGTTGATCATATTACCATACTAAGTAACTTATGAGAGTAGTTTATGAGCAGTTGACCATATTACCATACTGAGTAACTTACGAGAGTAGTTTATGAGCAGTTGACCATATTACCACACTGAGTAACTTATGAGAGTAGTTTATGAGCAGTGGAACATCTTACTATAATGAGTAACTTATGAGAGTATTTTATGAGCAGTTTACCATACTACCATACTGAGTAACTTATGAGAGTAGTTTATGAGCAGTTGGCCATCTGACCATACTAAATAACTTATGAGAGTAGTTTATGAGCAGCTGACCATCTTACCATACTAAGTAACTTATGAGAGTAGTTTATGAGCAGTTGACCATATTACCATACTAAGTAACTTATGAGAGTAGTTTATGAGCAGCTGGCCATCTTACCATACTGTGTAACTTATGAGAGTAGTTTATGAGCAGTTGGCCATCTGACCATACTAAATAACTTATGAGAGTAGTTTATGAGCAGCTGACCATCTTACCATACTAAGTAACTTATGAGAGTAGTTTATGAGCAGGTGACCATCTTACCATACTAAGTAACTTATGAGAGTAGTTTAAGAGCAGTTGACCATATTACCATACTAAGTAACTTATGAGAGTAGTTTAAGAGCAGTTGACCATATTACCATACTAAGTAACTTATGAGTGTAGTTTATGAGCAGTTGACCATATTACAAGACTAAGTAACTTAAGAGAGTAGTTTATGAACAGTTGACCATATTACCATACTAAGTAACTTATGGGAGAAGTTTATTAGCAGTTGACCATCTTACCATACTAAGTAACTTATGAGAGTAGTTTATGAGCAGTTGACCATATTACCATACTAAGTAACTTATGAGAGTAGTTTATGAGCAGTTGACCATCTTACCATACTAAGTAACTTATGAGAGTAGTTTATGATCAGTTGACCATATTACCATACTATGTAACTTATGAGAGTAGTTTATGAGAAGTTGGCCATCTTACCATACTAAGTAACTTATGAGAGTAGTTTATGAGCAGTTGGCCATCTTACCATACTAAGTAACTTATGAGAGTAGTTTATGAGCAGCTGACCATCTTACCATACTATGTAACTTATGAGAGTAGTTTATGAGCAGTTGGCCATCTTACCATACTAAGTAACTTATGAGAGTAGTTTATGAGCAGCTGACCATCTCACCATACTATGTAACTTATGAGAGTAGTTTATGAGCAGTTGAACATCTTACTGTACTAAATAACTTATGAGAGTAGTTTATGAGCAGTTCACCATCTTACCATACTGAGTAACTTATGAGAGTAGTTTATGAGCAGTTGGCCATCTTACCATACTAAGTAACTTATGAGAGTAGTTTATGAGCAGCTGACCATCTCACCATACTATGTAACTTATGAGAGTAGTTTATGAGCAGTTGACCATCTTACCATACTAAATAACTTATGAGAGTAGTTTATGAGCAGTTGGCCATCTTACTATACTGAGTAACTTATGAGAGTAGTTTATGAGCAGTTGAACATCTTACCATACTAAGTAGCTTATGAGTGTAGTTTATGAGCAGTTGGCCATCTTACCATACTAAGTAACTTATGAGAGTAGTTTGTGAGCAGCTGACCATCTTACCATACTAAGTAACTTATGAGAGTAGTTTGTGAGCAGCTGACCATCTTACCATACTGGGTAACTCAGTAATATATACGCAGTTAACCATGTTAGCAGACATAGTTGTTTCTAAGCAAGTTACCATCCTACCATACAGTGTAGCTTAATGGGAGTTGACCATCTTACCATACTGAGTAGTTTATGAGAAGTTGACAATCTTACCATAGAGAGTAGATTATGATCATTTTACCAGGCAGAGTAGTTTATGAGCAGTTGGCAATCTTAGCGGACATAGTAGTTTACTATGACTTAATCATCTTTCCATACTGAGTAACTTATGAGAGTAGTGTATGAGCAGTTGACCATCTTACCTGACTAAGTAATTGATGAGAGTAGTTTATGAGCGGCTGACGATCTTATAATACTATGTAACGTATGAGAGTAATTTATGAGCAGTTGGCCATCTTACCATACTAAGTAACTTATGAGAGTAGTTTATGAGCAGTTGGCCATCTTACCATACTAAGTAACTTATGAGAGTAGTTTATGAGCAGCTGACCATCTTACCATACTATGTAACGTATGAGAGTAGTTTATGAGCAGTTGGCCATCTGACCATACTAAGTAAATTATGAGAGTAGTTTATGAGCAGTTGGCCATATTACCATACTAAGTAACTTATGAGAGTAGTTTATGAGCAGTTGACCATATTACCATACTAAGTAACTTATGAGAGTAGTTTATGAGCAGTTGACCATATTACCATAGTAAGTAACTTATGAGAGTAGTTTATGAGCAGTTGGCCATATTACCATACTGAGTAACTTATGAGAGTAGTTTATGAGCAGTTGACCATATTACCATACTAAGTAACTTATGAGAGTAGTTTATGAGCAGTTGGCCATATTACCATACTGAGTAACTTATGAGAGTAGTTTATGAGCAGTTGACCATCTTACCATACTGAGTAACTTATGAGAGTAGTTTATGAGCAGCTGACCATCTTACCATACTGAGTAACTTATGAGAGCAGTTTATGAGCAGTTGACCATATCACCATACTGAGTAACTTATGAGAGTAGTTTATAAGCAGTTGATCATATTACCATACTAAGTAACTTATGAGAGTAGTTTATGAGCAGTTGACCATATTACCATACTGAGTAACTTACGAGAGTAGTTTATGAGCAGTTGACCATATTACCACACTGAGTAACTTATGAGAGTAGTTTATGAGCAGTGGAACATCTTACTATAATGAGTAACTTATGAGAGTATTTTATGAGCAGTTTACCATACTACCATACTGAGTAACTTATGAGAGTAGTTTATGAGCAGTTGGCCATCTGACCATACTAAATAACTTATGAGAGTAGTTTATGAGCAGCTGACCATCTTACCATACTAAGTAACTTATGAGAGTAGTTTATGAGCAGTTGACCATATTACCATACTAAGTAACTTATGAGAGTAGTTTATGAGCAGCTGGCCATCTTACCATACTGAGTAACTTATGAGAGTAGTTTATGAGCAGTTGGCCATCTGACCATACTAAATAACTTATGAGAGTAGTTTATGAGCAGCTGACCATCTTACCATACTAAGTAACTTATGAGAGTAGTTTATGAGCAGGTGACCATCTTACCATACTAAGTAACTTATGAGAGTAGTTTAAGAGCAGTTGACCATATTACCATACTAAGTAACTTATGAGTGTAGTTTATGAGCAGTTGACCATATTACCAGACAAAGTAACTTAAGAGAGTAGTTTATGAACAGTTGACCATATTACCATACTAAGTAACTTATGGGAGAAGTTTATGAGCAGTTGACCATCTTACCATACTAAGTAACTTATGAGAGTAGTTTATGAGCAGTTGACCATATTACCATACTAAGTAACTTATGAGAGTAGTTTATGAGCAGTTGACCATATTACCATACTAAGTAACTTATGAGAGTAGTTTATGAGCAGTTGACCTTATCACCATACTAAGTAACTTATGAGAGTAGTTTATGATCAGTTGACCATATTACCATACTATGTAACTTATGAGAGTTGTTTATGAGCAGTTGGCCATCTTACTATACTAAGTAACTTATGAGAGTAGTTTATGAGCAGTTGGCCATCTTACCATACTAAGTAACTTATGAGAGTAGTTTATGAGCAGCTGACCATCTTACCATACTATGTAACTTATGAGAGTAGTTTATGAGCAGTTGGCCATCTTACCATACTAAGTAACTTATGAGAGTAGTTTATGAGCAGCTGACCATCTCACCATACTATGTAACTTATGAGAGTAGTTTATGAGCAGTTGGCCATCTTACCATACTAAATAACTTATGAGAGTAGTTTATGAGCAGTTGGCCATCTTACTATACTGAGTAACTTATGAGAGTAGTTTATGAGCAGTTGAACATCTTACCATACTAAGTAGCTTATGAGTGTAGTTTATGAGCAGTTGGCCATCTTACCATACTAAGTAACTTATGAGAGTAGTTTGTGAGCAGCTGACCATCTTACCATACTAAGTAACTTATGAGAGTAGTTTGTGAGCAGCTGACCATCTTACCATACTGGGTAACTCAGTAATATATACGCAGTTAACCATGTTAGCAGACATAGTTGTTTCTAAGCAAGTTACCATCCTACCATACAGTGTAGCTTAATGGAAGTTGACCATCTTACCATACCGAGTAGTTTATGAGAAGTTGACAATCTTACCATAGAGAGTAGATTATGATCATTTTAACAGGCAGAGTAGTTTATGAGCAGTTGGCAATCTTAGCGGACATAGTAGTTTACTATGACTTAATCATCTTTCCATACTGAGTAACTTATGAGAGTAGTGTATGAGCAGTTGACCATCTTACCTGACTAAGTAATTGATGAGAGTAGTTTATGAGCAGTTGGCCATCTTACCATACTAAGTAACTTATGAGAGTAGTTTATGAGCAGTTGGCCATCTTACCATACTAAGTAACTTATGAGAGTAGTTTATGAGCAGCTGACCATCTTACCATACTATGTAACGTATGAGAGTAGTTTATGAGCAGTTGGCCATCTGACCATACTAAGTAAATTATGAGAGTAGTTTATGAGCAGTTGGCCATATTACCATACTAAGTAACTTATGAGAGTAGTTTATGAGCAGTTGACCATATTACCATACTAAGTAACTTATGAGAGTAGTTTATGAGCAGTTGACCATATTACCATACTAAGTAACTTATTAGAGTAGTTTATGAGCAGTTGGCCATATTACCATACTGAGTAACTTATGAGAGTAGTTTATGAGCAGTTGACCATATTACCATACTGAGTAACTTACGAGAGTAGTTTATGAGCAGTTGACCATATTACCACACTGAGTAACTTATGAGAGTAGTTTATGAGCAGTGGAACATCTTACTATAATGAGTAACTTATGAGAGTATTTTATGAGCAGTTTACCATACTACCATACTGAGTAACTTATGAGAGTAGTTTATGAGCAGTTGGCCATCTGACCATACTAAATAACTTATGAGAGTAGTTTATGAGCAGCTGACCATCTTACCATACTAAGTAACTTATGAGAGTAGTTTATGAGCAGTTGACCATAATACCATACTAAGTAACTTATGAGAGTAGTTTATGAGCAGCTGGCCATCTTACCATACTGAGTAACTTATGAGAGTAGTTTATGAGCAGTTGGCCATCTGACCATACTAAATAACTTATGAGAGTAGTTTATGAGCAGCTGACCATCTTACCATACTAAGTAACTTATGAGAGTAGTTTATGAGCAGGTGACCATCTTACCATACTAAGTAACTTATGAGAGTAGTTTAAGAGCAGTTGACCATATTACCATACTAAGTAACTTATGAGTGTAGTTTATGAGCAGTTGACCATACTACCAGACTAAGTAACTTAAGGGAGTAGTTTATGAACAGTTGACCATATTACCATACTAAGTAACTTATGGGAGAAGTTTATGAGCAGTTGACCATCTTACCATACTAAGTAACTTATGAGAGTAGTTTATGAGCAGTTGACCATATTACCATACTAAGTAACTTATGAGAGTAGTTTATGAGCAGTTGACCATCTTACCATACTAAGTAACTTATGAGAGTAGTTTATGATCAGTTGACCATATTACCATACTATGTAACTTATGAGAGTAGTTTATGAGCAGTTGGCCATCTTACCATACTAAGTAACTTATGAGAGTAGTTTATGAGCAGTTGGCCATCTTACCATACTAAGTAACTTATGAGAGTAGTTTATGAGCAGCTGACCATCTTACCATACTATGTAACTTATGAGAGTAGTTTATGAGCAGTTGGCCATCTTACCATACTAAGTAACTTATGAGAGTAGTTTATGAGCAGCTGACCATCTCACCATACTATGTAACTTATGAGAGTAGTTTATGAGCAGTTGGCCATCTTACCATACTAAATAACTTATGAGAGTAGTTTATGAGCAGTTGACCATCTTACCATACTAAGTAACTTATGAGAGTAGTTTATGAGCAGTTGAACATCTTACTGTACTAAATAACTTATGAGAGTAGTTTATGAGCAGTTGACCATCTTACCATACTGAGTAACTTATGAGAGTAGTTTATGAGCAGTTGGCCATCTTACCATACTAAGTAACTTATGAGAGTAGTTTATGAGCAGCTGACCATCTCACCATACTATGTAACTTATGAGAGTAGTTTATGAGCAGTTGACCATCTTACCATACTAAATAACTTATGAGAGTAGTTTATGAGCAGTTGGCCATCTTACTATACTGAGTAACTTATGAGAGTAGTTTATGAGCAGTTGACCATATTACCATACTAAGTAACTTATGAGTGTAGTTTATGAGCAGTTGACCATATTACCAGACTAAGTAACTTAAGAGAGTAGTTTATGAACAGTTGACCATATTACCATACTAAGTAACTTATGGGAGAAGTTTATGAGCAGTTGACCATCTTACCATACTAAGTAACTTATGAGAGTAGTTTATGAGCAGTTGACCATATTACCATACTAAGTAACTTATGAGAGTAGTTTATGAGCAGTTGACCATCTTACCATACTATGTAACTTAAGAGAGTAGTTTATTAACAGTTGACCATATTACCATACTAAGTAACTTATGGGAGAAGTTTATGAGCAGTTGACCATCTTACCATACTAAGTAACTTATGAGAGTAGTTTATGAGCAGTTGACCATATTACCATACTAAGTAACTTATGAGAGTAGTTTATGATCAGTTGACCATCTTACCATACTATGTAACTTATGAGAGTAGTTTATGAGCAGTTGGCCATCTTACCATACTAAGTAACTTATGAGAGTAGTTTATGAGCAGTTGGCCATCTTACCATACTAAGTAACTTATGAGAGTAGTTTATGAGCAGCTGACCATCTTACCATACTATGTAACTTATGAGAGTAGTTTATGAGCAGTTGACCATATCACCATACTGAGTAACTTATGAGAGTAGTTTATGAGCAGTTGGCCATCTTACCATACTAAATAACTTATGAGAGTAGTTTATGAGCAGTTGACCATCTTACCATACTAAGTAACTTATGAGAGTAGTTTATGAGCAGTTGAACATCTTACTGTACTAAATAACTTATGAGAGTAGTTTATGAGCAGTTGACCATCTTACCATACTGAGTAACTTATGAGAGTAGTTTATGAGCAGTTGGCCATCTTACCATACTAAGTAACTTATGAGAGTAGTTTATGAGCAGCTGACCATCTCACCATACTATGTAACTTATGAGAGTAGTTTATGAGCAGTTGACCATCTTACCATACTAAATAACTTATGAGAGTAGTTTATGAGCAGTTGGCCATCTTACTATACTGAGTAACTTATGAGAGTAGTTTATGAGCAGTTGAACATCTTACCATACTAAGTAGCTTATGAGTGTAGTTTATGAGCAGTTGGCCATCTTACCATACTAAGTAACTTATGAGAGTAGTTTGTGAGCAGCTGCCCATCTTACCATACTAAGTAACTTATGAGTGTAGTTTATGAGCAGTTGACCATATTACCAGACTAAGTAACTTAAGAGAGTAGTTTATGAACAGTTGACCGTATTACCATACTAAGTAACTTATGGGAGAAGTTTATGAGCAGTTGACCATCTTACCATACTAAGTAACTTATGAGAGTAGTTTATGAGCAGTTGACCATATTACCATACTAAGTAACTTAAGAGAGTAGTTTATGAGCAGTTGACCATATTACCATACTAAGTAACTTATGGGAGAAGTTTATGAGCAGTTGACCATCTTACCATACTAAGTAACTTATGGGAGAAGTTTATGAGCAGTTGACCATCTTACCATACTAAGTAACTTATGAGAGTAGTTTATGAACAGTTGACCATATTACCATACTAAGTAACTTATGAGAGTAGTTTATGATCAGTTGACCATCTTACCATACTATGTAACTTATGAGAGTAGTTTATGAGCAGTTGGCCATCTTACCATACTAAGTAACTTATGAGAGTAGTTTATGAGCAGTTGGCCATCTTACCATACTAAGTAACTTATGAGAGTAGTTTATGAGCAGCTGACCATCTTACCATACTATGTAACTTATGAGAGTAGTTTATGAGCAGTTGACCATATCACCATACTGAGTAACTTATGAGAGTAGTTTATGAGCAGTTGGCCATCTTACCATACTAAATAACTTATGAGAGTAGTTTATGAGCAGTTGACCATCTTACCATACTAAGTAACTTATGAGAGTAGTTTATGAGCAGTTGAACATCTTACTGTACTAAATAACTTATGAGAGTAGTTTATGAGCAGTTGACAATCTTACCATAGAGAGTAGATTATGATCATTTTACCAGGCAGAGTAGTTTATGAGCAGTTGGCAATCTTAGCGGACATAGTAGTTTACTATGACTTAATCATCTTTCCATACTGAGTAACTTATGAGAGTAGTGTATGAGCAGTTGACCATCTTACCTGACTAAGTAATTGATGAGAGTAGTTTATGAGCGGCTGACGATCTTACCATACTATGTAACGTATGAGAGTAGTTTATGAGCAGTTGGCCATCTTACCATACTAAGTAACTTATGAGAGTAGTTTATGAGCAGTTGGCCATCTTACCATACTAAGTAACTTATGAGAGTAGTTTATGAGCAGCTGACCATCTTACCATACTATGTAACGTATGAAAGTAGTTTATGAGCAGTTGGCCATCTGACCATACTAAGTAAATTATGAGAGTAGTTTATGAGCAGTTGGCCATATTACCATACTAAGTAACTTATGAGAGTAGTTTATGAGCAGTTGACCATATTACCATACTAAGTAACTTATGAGAGTAGTTTATGAGCAGTTGACCATATTACCATACTAAGTAACTTATGAGAGTAGTTTATGAGCAGTTGGCCATATTACCATACTATGTAACTTATGAGAGTAGTTTATGAGCAGTTGACCATATTACCATACTAATTAACTTATGAGAGTAGTTTATGAGCAGTTGACCATCTTACCATACTAAGTAACTTATGAGAGTAGTTTATGATCAGTTGACCATATTACCATACTATGTAACTTATGAGAGTAGTTTATGAGCAGTTGGCCATATTACCATACTATGTAACTTATGAGAGTAGTTTATGAGCAGTTGACCATATTACCATACTAATTAACTTATGAGAGTAGTTTATGAGCAGTTTACCATCTTACCATACTAAGTAACTTATGAGAGTAGTTTATGATCAGTTGACCATATTACCATACTAAGTAACTTATGAGAGTAGTTTATGATCAGTTGACCATATTACCATACTGAGTAACTTATGAGAGTAGTTTATGATCAGTTGACCATCTTACCATACTATGTAACTTATGAGAGTAGTTTATGAGCAGTTGGCCATCTTACCATACTAAATAACTTATGAGAGTAGTTTATGAGCAGTTGACCATCTTACCATACTCAGTAAATTATGAGAATAGTTTATGAGCAGTTGAACATCTTACCGTACTAAATAACTTATGAGAGTAGTTTATGAGCAGTTGACCATCTTACCATACTGAGTAACTTATGAGAGTAGTTTATGAGCAGTTGGCCATCTTACCATACTAAGTAACTTATGAGAGTTGTTTATGAGCAGCTGACCATCTCACCATACTATGTAACTTATGAGAGTAGTTTATGAGCAGTTGACCATCTTACCATACTAAATAACTTATGAGAGTAGTTTATGAGCAGTTGACCATATTACCATACTGAGTAACTTATGAGAGAAGTTTATGAGCAGTTGAACATCTTACCATACTAAGTAGCTTATGAGTGTAGTTTATGAGCAGTTGGCCATCTTACCATACTAAGTAACTTATGAGAGTAGTTTTTGAGCAGCTGACCATCTTACCATACTAAGTAACTTATGAGAGTAGTTTGTGAGCAGCTGACCATCTTACCATACTGAGTAACTCAGTAATATATACGCAGTTAACCATGTTAGTAGACATAGTTGTTTCTAAGCAAGTTACCATCCTACCATACAGTGTAGCTTAATGTGAGTTGACCATCTTACCATACCGACTAGTTTATGAGAAGTTGACAATCTTACAATAGAGAGTAGATTATGATCATTTTACCAGGCAGAGTAGTTTATGAGCAGTTGGCAATCTTAGCGGACATAGTAGTTTACTATGACTTAATCATCTTTCCATACTGAGTAACTTATGAGAGTAGTGTATGAGCAGTTGACCATCTTACCTGACTAAGTAATTGATGAGAGTAGTTTATGAGCAGTTGGCCATGTTACCATACTAAGTAACTTATGAGAGTAGTTTATGAGCGGCTGACGATCTTACCATACTATGTAACGTATGAGAGTAGTTTATGAGCAGTTGGCCATCTTACCATACTAAGTAACTTATGAGAGTAGTTTATGAGCAGTTGGCCATCTTACCATACTAAGTAACTTATGAGAGTAGTTTATGAGCAGCTGACCATCTTACCATACTATGTAACGTATGAGAGTAGTTTATGAGCAGTTGGCCATCTGACCATACTAAGTAACTTATGAGAGTAGTTTATGAGCAGTTGGCCATATTACCATACTAAGTAACTTATGAGAGTAGATTATGAGCAGTTGACCATATTACCATACTAAGTAACATATGAGAGTAGTTTATGAGCAGTTGACCATATTACCATACTGAGTAACTTATGAGAGTAGTTTATGAGCAGTTGACCATATTGCCATACTAAGTAACTTATGAGAGTAGTTTATGAGCAGTTGGCCATATTACCATACTGAGTAACTTATGAGAGTAGTTTATAAGCAGTTGACCATATTACCATACTAAGTAACTTATGAGAGTAGTTTATGAGCAGTTGACCTTATCACCATACTGAGTAACTTATGAGAGTAGTTTATGAGCAGCTGACCATCTTACCATACTATGTAACGTATGAGAGTAGTTTATGAGCAGTTGGTCATCTGACCATACTAAATAACTTATGAGAGTAGTTTATGAGCAGCTAACCATATTACCATACTAAGTAACTTATGAGAGTAGTTTATGAGCAGTTGACCATATTACCATACTAAGTAACTTATGAGAGTAGTTTATGAGCAGTTGGCCATATTACCATACTGAGTAACTTATGAGAGTAGTTTATGAGCAGTTGACCATATTACCATACTAAATAACTTATGAGAGTAGTTTATGAGCAGTTGGCCATATTACCATACTGAGTAATTTATGAGAGTAGTTTATGAGCAGTTGACCATATTACCATACTAAATAACTTATGAGAGTAGTTTATGAGCAGTTGGCCATATTACCATACTGAGTAACTTATGAGAGTAGTTTATGAGCAGTTGACCATATTACCATACTAAGTAACTTATGAGAGTAGTTTATGAGCAGTTGACCATATTAGCATACTAAGTAACTTATGAGAGTAGTTTATGAGCAGTTGGCCATATTACCATACTGAGTAACTTATGAGAGTAGTTTATGAGCAGTTGACCATATTACCATACTAAGTATCTTATGAAAGTAGTTTATGAGCAGTTGACCATATTACCATACTAAGTAACTTATGAGAGTAGTTTATGAGCAGTTGGCCATATTACCATACTAAGTAACTTATGAGAGTAGTTTATGAGAAGTTGACCATCTTACCATACTATGTAACTTATGAGAGTAGTTTATGAGCAGTTGGCCATCTTACCATTCTAAGTAACTTATGAGAGTAGTTTATGAGCAGTTGACCATATTACCATACTAAGTAACTTATGAGAGTAGATTATGAGCAGTTGACCATATTACCATACTAAGTAACATATGAGAGTAGTTTATGAGCAGTTGACCATATTACCATACTGAGTAACTTATGAGAGTAGTTTATGAGCAGTTGACCATATTACCATACTAAGTAACTTATGAGAGTAGTTTATGAGCAGTTGGCCATATTACCATACTGAGTAACTTATGAGAGTAGTTTATAAGCAGTTGACCATATTACCATACGAAGTAACTTATGAGAGTAGTTTATGAGCAGTTGACCTTATCACCATACTGAGTAACTTATGAGAGTAGTTTATGAGCAGCTGACCATCTTACCATACTATGTAACGTATGAGAGTAGTTTATGAGCAGTTGGCCATCTGACCATACTAAATAACTTATGAGAGTAGTTTATGAGCAGCTGACCATATTACCATACTAAGTAACTTATGAGAGTAGTTTATGAGCAGTTGACCATATTACCATACTAAGTAACTTATGAGAGTAGTTTATGAGCAGTTGGCCATATTACCATACTGAGTAACTTATGAGAGTAGTTTATGAGCAGTTGACCATATTACCATACTAAGTAACTTATGAGAGTAGTTTATGAGCAGTTGGCCATATTACCATACTGAGTAACTTATGAGAGTAGTTTATGAGCAGTTGACCATATTACCATACTAAGTAACTTATGAGAGTAGTTTATGAGCAGTTGACCATATTAGCATACTAAGTAACTTATGAGAGTAGTTTATGAGCAGTTGGCCATATTACCATACTAAATAACTTATGAGAGTAGTTTATGAGCAGTTGGCCATATTACCATACTAAATAACTTATGAGAGTAGTTTATGAGCAGTTGGCCATATTACCATACTGAGTAACTTATGAGAGTAGTTTATGAGCAGTTGACCATATTACCATACTAAGTAACTTATGAGAGTAGTTTATGAGCAGTTGACCATATTAGCATACTAAGTAACTTATGAGAGTAGTTTATGAGCAGTTGGCCATATTACCATACTGAGTAACTTATGAGAGTAGTTTATGAGCAGTTGACCATATTACCATACTAAGTATCTTATGAGAGTAGTTTATGAGCAGTTGACCATATTACCATACTAAGTAACTTATGAGAGTAGTTTATGAGCAGTTGGCCATATTACCATACTGAGTAACTTATGAGAGTAGTTTATGAGAAGTTGACCATCTTACCATACTATGTAACTTATGAGAGTAGTTTATGAGCAGTTGGCCATCTTACCATTCTAAGTAACTTATGAGAGTAGTTTATGAGCAGTTGACCATATTACCATACTAAGTAACTTATGAGAGTAGTTTATGAGCAGTTGACCATATTACCATACTGAGTAACTTATGAGAGTAGTTTATGAGCAGTTGACCATATTACCATACTGAGTAACTTATGAGAGTAGTTTATGAGCAGTTGACCATATTACCATACTAAGTAACTTATGAGAGTAGTTTATGAGCAGTTGGCCATATTACCATACTGAGTAACTTATGAGAGTAGTTTATGAGCAGTTGACCATATTACCATACTAAGTAACTTATGAGAGTAGTTTATGAGCAGTTGACCTTATCACCATACTCAGTAACTTATGAGAGTAGTTTATGAGCAGCTGACCATCTTACCATACTGAGTAACTCAGTAATATATGCGCAGTTAACCATGTTAGCATACATAGTTGTTTCTAAGCAAGTTACCATCCTACCATACAGAGTAGCTTAATGGGAGTTGACCATCTTACCATACCAAGTAGTTTATGAGAAGTTGACAATCTCAGAGTGTATGGGTGTACCACTGTATTGATGATAGCAACAGATACAGATGATACCAGTTATATTCCAGTAACTTGCTTAATTTGTCTATCCCTGTCTGCTCGAATGCTGGAACATCATATGCAGACTTCATTGTGAATCACCATGATACAATCCGGAAACTGGTATCAATCTGTTTGTCACACAACTGACTAACATTGTATGTGATGTAATTGCAGACAAACAAATATACAACTACAGGAACTTCTCCAGCCAAAACAATGTGCAAAACATACTAATTAAGGTACTAGAAATAGTGAGATAAGACGACATAATGTGACATTGAACAGAACAGATATCAAAAGATTGCCTAGATGCACGTCGGGAAATCAGCATTCAGCAGGGATCCAAAGATTCACTTCAACACAGACTGAAAAACAATTTGTCCAATACGATATGAGAAGTTGCTACGCAGAGCAGTAAACATAATTTGAAAGCAACTGAATACCCAATCGTTGGCAGCTGTGAAATACTTATTATCTCATGTGAAAACGTATTTCGAACCGATAAGACCTGATATTTCGTATGATATAATTTCTGAAAGGAACAACAAGGCTGTCACACGCAACGTAATATTACCGTAATTGGTATAGTACAGTGTGATGGTTCAAATACCAAAATGGCACAAAGACTTCCCTGGCGGCGATGATAACATGCGAACACAGAGCCAACAAATGAGGTTTCAACTGGTACTGGTATTATTATACTCTGCAAACATCAAGTACAATAACGCGGTAAAACTCCACTACTCCAATAACTAGATACTTAAACTCCAATACAATACAATACAATTCAACGAGATCTCCGATCTGAACTCAGTGCTGAACAACTCCCCTATACATACACACACTGTCTATAAATAGACCATTACATCAGCATACATAATGAGTCTAGCATTTACTATAAATTTCTAGAATGTTCCATTACCTTCTATTGCCTCCTACAGTGTTCTATTACCTATTCAACCAGTTTCTAAAAAAAAATCTAGAATATTCCACCCAGACACAGTACGGTTCTAGAACATTCTCAGTGACATGGAAGTGGTAAATAAGTCGTATGCGACAAAGGCAATCGCGCCAGATTGAGCAAAACGTAAATACAGCGCCAAAACATTTGAAAGAATATCTGCACTATCGTACTATTCTGTGATACATAGATAGAGCGAAAGTACAAAATAACCTTGCAGTTTGAAGTCGGCTGGCAACTAGAATAGTCCATTTAAATTGAAGTTGAGTTAGCATCTGAGTTTGAAGACTTTTGAATTGTACAAGTTAATAGTTTTTGACATGCATTTACCGAGAAACACTAAATGAATACCGGCCTAATTCACATCATTGTTATGCCAATGTGTGATGCGTGTAGTTATGAAGACAAGATGATCTGTAGTGCAATTAATTTGTAATTGTGTTGAATTATGTAATCTAGTAAACACAGATGACATGATAGTAGTACTGTACAACGGGTTCTATATTTAAGCCTAATACGTAAAAATACTTGAACTTACTTGTATGTACTTTTGTTTGAATTTTAAATGCATAAACGTGAAGATTACCACAATAGATATATATTTTTTTAAACTATTTAAATTTATTGTCACTATTTTTTCAACATTTCGTTTATTTTTTAGAATTCAGAATCCACGGGCTAACTATTATTAACTTTTTGTAATAAACATTTTTCTTTTTTTTTTTTAATTTTCACAATTCTCCCCCTAAAGTTTCTAATGATCAGCCTATAATAATGAAAATACAAGTTTGGAAATTAATACAATTTCTGCCATTCGCTTTCGAAAAAAAAAATATTTCACACTAGTACATAGTATTGTTGCTTCGCTACGCATTACAATTGCTTCACATATGGTAAATAAAAATAATTATCTAATAGTGTCTTGTAATTTATGCTCATAATACATATATTGGGATTTTAGACCAATATCGTAACTCTTAATATTAACCGACAGACAATTTGTATGATTTCAAAGTATAGAATAAATTCTTATTAAATGAATTGTTGTTAGGTTATGCATGCCAGATTTTCAGAGTAAGATTGAAATAAATGTATAATAAATGGATTTCTATTGATTTCCCCGTTAGTCAGGAAAGCCAGAATAAAGAACCATGTTTAAAATGCGTTTTTATAGTTTATGCTTGATTTAGATCCTGTTTAAAACGCGTTTATATCCACTGACACTTTTAACAAAATTATTGTCCCCAAATTAGTGCATTTTAAATACGTTTGAAGGGCATTTTACGTTTTTAATGGATTGTAAATGCATTTTCAACATGTTTCAATTTCGAACCGACTGACTGATTGAGATATTGCTTTTATCGTTTTAATACTATTAACACATTACAAATACCGTAACGGATATAGCTCATAAATACATGATTAATTGTCGCGCTCGAAAATGTGGGAGGAAAATACTGCCTTAGTTTATGTAGTTATCGGAAATTAAATTACCGCAATGCGCCTGATTATCCAAAGGCATTTTAACGAGTGCTGCAGCGATGAGAGTCCACATGTTTAATTTATTATCTTGTCTTTAAATAGTCGTTATTTATAGTTATATAATATTATTTATTTTCTCGTGTACACTTTTCCCAGTAAAATAGAATATCACTGGGATAGGATGAATTATTTGTTATGTCGTTTTTTATTACAGATATACGAGATCAAAAAAAAAAAAAAACGATGATCAGCTAAGATACGGCAACTGAGGTCATCAGTCATTGAAAGGCAGTTCATTCCAACCATTCTCTTGAACACCCTCTTTTAATTGTCATTTTCTAAAACCGCCACCCAAAAACCTCAATACTATACGACACAATAATCATACAAGTACGTGGAGAAAACAATTCCAATGTCCGCGAATCCGGATTTGCTTAGCTGTTTTGAAATGATTAAACGATTTTATTCATTGAAACTTAAGTGATAGAAAAATAATTACGTAATGGATGGAAAAAGACAAGGTTTATTAAAACATACTGTGCGAGTATCAATTCAATACCTTGCTAATTAAAGATACGAATGTGGCAATAATATATGTATGTTAATACATGTGCATAACAGAGTATCTGTAGAACATTATTTTAATTGGTCAGTAAACAACTATAGAGTTGGGTTTGTTGTGATGGCATGAGACATTGATTCTTAATTTTTAGTTTGTATTTTGTATCCATGAAGGAAATCGGAACATACAAATGCATTGCATAAATTATATCACAAAATTATCCCCACTTGCATTTTCCGAATTTGTATTTATGTGTTTAGGGGACATACATATAATAGAATACCACAGACAATTAAACACCCTTGAAATCATGAAGTATTTACTAAAGTGCTACTCAAAGTGTCAGTTAATCAAGGTCTTTCTGAGGTATATATATATATATATATATGACACATTTTAATACATGACAGTCACGTATTAACAGTATCATACCTGCAACCATACGAAAAAATAGCATAATGCTACCGACCGCAAGACATATGCAGAAATGTTGAGATCGGGCCTCCAAAACGTCTTCCGGCGTCTTTTTTGTCCACACCGGCAGTCCAAGTAGGACACAACTTACCAATGTATTGTATGTAACATGTCTAGTCACATAATCTTAAATAAGCTAATGTGACGAAATCCTACCGGCAATGTTATAATGAATTTCGGAATTAGAATTTGATGTTTTGTCAATAAGCTATTTTACTCCTACGCTGCAACGCTACAAGCACAAATCAAGCAACAACTGTATCAAAGTATAAAACATGCCTGACTACACTGTACAGTTATATTTACAGTACAATAACTTGATCCAAATGAATTACAAGCTACATAGCTGACCGAAGAGTGCACAAATTGCATGTACTATACGAGTGACAACTAGGTTAGTTGGTTTCGTGGTTTCCAGAATCACACATTTTCTATATAATACTTACTTTCTATGTATATTTTCTGTTTCGATAACACATACTCAAGTACAGTGTGAGGCAAGCGATTCACATAGCCATGTAAACTAGTTTAAAATACAAAATGGGACAACCCCAACTCTAAATATTCTGTCTAATATGTGATGGTATTTTTACGTTAGTGAATTAGCTGTGATATAAGCAATTCCCGAGACAATGTGGCATTTCAATAATATTGCTCTGAGTACCAAGTGGTCGACCTCTTGCTTATATTGACTAAACGACTTAGCCTTGCAGTTTTATCAATCCTTTATTTCGTAGTCATTAGTAACAATTTGTATCATTTGGATAATCGTTTGATCACCGTATTTCAATAATGATCTCTAACCGTGCACATCTGAACCCATACCCAATTAGATTACAATATCGTTAGTTTGCTTATTTGATGTCAGGGATGGAAAGACTTATCCAATGCCATACACACGTTTGAAAAGAATTCTGCCTGGCAGCTACCATTGTGATGATTACCATCTACATTTATCATCGATTCATATTTTTTCAAAAAAACTGCAAATGCAACATGCCTATATTTTTTAGCAAGTCATATTTTTGGCGACTGAAAAATCTAAATCAAAGGAAAGCTGAATTTGAAATTCAACAAGATCTTGTCCTTGCCTTACAGATCTAAGTTATACTTTCCTGAAATTAAAGTAACAAAGCATATCAAAATAAATGAAAGTCGATTTTATTTAGGCACTTAGGCGATATTGTGAAACAAGTGATCCAGACTTCAATCATCATTCTGTGAGACTTGTATGAACTGCTCCGCGATCTCCTGCTTTCAGCGGTGCCATCCAGAATAACAGTGTTTCTCTGCAAGCAAGACTTCTGTATCTCTTCGTTGTTGTGTTGCAGAAGCCATTGACTGTCAACAATTCCCACATCCTGAAACTCTGAGTTATGCACAGTTCCCTAGATAAAACCCCCTTTTTGTGAATTTTTATTATTCTGTGTTCTGTTTCTTTTGTTTTGTAATGATTTTGAGAAGTATTCAAGCCAAGAGTTTTAACTTGATATTTTGTGTGTGTATATATATTTTATTTCCAGTGCTATTGTCTTGTCTACTCCATTCTAGCAGTAAAAAAAACCTGTCCAGTATGAGTTCTGTGGGTATAAGCAGGCCTTACACTGTGACAGACAGTTTACTCTTGCTCAACGTGTTGACCACTAACCCTATAATAAGTTAGAATAATTAGTTCGACGTTTTAAAACTTGTCATAGCCATATACGTATCCTTGGTTGGTTATATGCATTATATGTACAGTCACTTTTAACATGTACTATGTTTAATCACTTTGTTGTTCAATTTAGTGCTACTAAGAAATTGTTTGCTTTCAATAGGAATATAGATGGCCAATTACAATTTCTGTGAATGTGTTCAGGAGAAGAAGATGAATTAGTTGTCAGCTTTACCAAGTGAACATGCATGGTACTGTCATCTGGGGACCTTGGAATTAGCATATTGCCTCTGCTATGGATACAAATTTAATGTCCACTTAACACCTATGTACACATAGACAAATAAATACACGGGTAATATATGAATATTAAATGAGCTTTTGCGTTTTATTACGACGTATTGCGCAATTATTGATTTGAATGTCACCATTTATTTTATTTTTTTTCAAATAAATAAATAAATAAATAACAACCGTCATATTTTTAAAAAGAAATTACGTAATAATATCCCAAGTAAACATTTCATATTCCTTGTTATGCAATGATTTATGCAATGGCATCGACAAATAGTGAATTATTGAATAATAAAATAAGTGTTTTGAAATCTGATATTCTTGATGTAAATTATATTTAATAAATACTTCTCATTATGGTAATGTGTATTTGTGCAAAATATCTAGAGGTTTTGACCCTTTGAAGCCACAATCACGCCCACATAATTACTCAAATATATGAGTGGTGAGGTATTAATGTATTGAAGCTGTTCAAACCAGACAGACATGAATTGAATATAATAGATAATTCGTGTTAACGCATTCAAAATAACTAGAAGTTGCAAGCAATGATTTCCTTGATAACATTACGAAAATGTTCATTTCTGGCGTATGTATTGTCAATGGCAACAAAAACCAACTTCGGCAAGATGATTTTGCCTTAGAAATAAAGAAACACAGGAAATTAACGAACCGTAACGAGCTCATTTAATAAGCTTACTACCCAGTGCGCGTATATATGTCCTATTGTGAATTCTTTTAATGATTCTCTTTTGTGGTTATTATACGTGATTATGCGTTCTTATGTTTACCCATTCGTTTAATGATGGTCGATGATGATTTTCTAAAATGCTAATAAGTAGAGCGTGTATTCGAAACTATTTTGAATAGTTTCTCAGAACAACGCAGATACATATTTGTTATCTCCAATAGTCTAAGAAGGATACATAAATTATACTATTATATTCCACCATATGGCAGACATATGTTGCTGTGGTGATGAAGTAGTACTTTCAAAAAACAAAGTTATTGCTCCCCGGTATACGTTGCAGAGGCGATAAGTCGACAGGTGATGCGGTGATTTATCCGTTTTTGGTATTCAATGCAAGAACGTTGGCTTTTCAAATTAGAGATAATCTTGATAACGACTTTCATGCAGCTATGTGTATTGCCATGCATGTCTAATGTAGCATGATGATCAATAAGCGTTGCTTTCATTCCCTGGCATACGTGAATATCAAAGTTTGCCCACGCAAAGAGTACAAGGACTATCGTATCATGGATTTATTACTGTGAGAGTGAATACCACGATTACATAGATTATATGGCCTAAATTATAGCATCAGCAGTAAAAATTACAATAGCAGCTTTATCACAGGCAATTGGAACGGTGACGTCTATACATGCATCGGTCGGTAACCTTCTGTTTGTACTATTGCAGAGTTTATATCCAGTTGTACTATGGGCTTTGGATAAGACAGTAATGCGCATAGCGTTACATATGCAAGTGACGCTTAGAGCACCACTCCAGGGTTTGATCATTGCGTTTTGTCTCGTGCTGTAAGTAATGTCACTCAAGCAATCAACATATACCTTTGAATCACCATCCATTGTCGATTTTTACCTCGTTCAACATTCTTCTGTCACTTTTATTAATTAAATTGACATAGTGGCAGTGAACAATTATCCGGGTAACATGTTTAAAACTGTAACTGATACTTATATACGTGAAATAGTAATTATTATTATTTTGCTAATCGAACATACAAATGTGAAACGACAGACACAGTTTCCGATGACGTTATTTTGTTGTCAGGTATGCCTCCAAGAACTGTTTTTAATAACAGGAAACCGACTTAGTTTCAGATTAGAATAAACGAATTACATGACTATGGCCAGAAAGCATTCAACCTGTGGCTACATTTGACAAGCCGAGAAACGAATATACCCTTAATCTAACGTGAACGTTTTGCGCTGGGATCATACTCGTACTACTGAATGTGGAGGGTGGAATAAAAGGGACTTGAGGCTAACCGCCACACTGCATTTTGGGAAAATGTAGCCAATCTGCTCATCTACCCATTACTTTTGGCGTTAGAACCCAGCAAGATATGTGTGTATGCCAAATATTTTGATTTGAATCATGCTTACTTAATAACTAGTTAGTATTGGCATTGCAACCGTGTGAAGCCTTGGGCTTTATTCACCAAAATTATTCACATAAATGAAAAATTGGTTTCTAGTGTGCCACATTTCTAGCATTGCATTATGTCATTTTTTTTAAAAGTTACTCTGCAAACAATCATCACAAACAGTAAAGATTTATATTTGGCAATAAACCCTGCCAATAACTATAATACACCAAACAAAAGTCCCATTAGTGATTTTTAGAGCAAAATTCGGGAGATTAGGACATTCATCACATGAATAAAATGACTGAAAAAGGATATAGCATATATAGATCATCTTATTACAAGGGGAAGGGTCACAAATTAAAAACGAAAAATTGTCAGTAGCAATTTGTTGCACAATACATCTCGTCACAATGTACATCTACAGCTGCGTGCATTTTGAAATGATTGGCAAAAAAAGACTTTAAGAAACCGATTAATTTGGATTATTACTTCGTAAAATGAAGCCTGAGTGGAGATCATCGACGTCAGTGTAATGTATGATGTCAATCAATGATAATTCTTTATTGGCTATATCCTCTGTTGGCCCATGCTCTGTTCGTTTCATATTTCAGCTAGGTATGGTACACTACGTTATATACAGTAGATAGAGCAATGTGTTTTAAAACAAAAAAGTAGTTTCCTTATTATAATTTCAACATAGAATGAAAGTACAATACCTAATATATATAATTATTATTATATATTTATAATATTATAGAATATAAATCACAAAAGCAAATAATACGCATTGGTAAACGTCAGAAATGCTTACGGTACATTTTCCATTATCAATGCAATATACACTACAAAGCATTTTAGGTGAACAGACAATAATGGCACTTATTTGTGAATTTGCTTCCATCAACTCATCTGGTCAATATCATAAACAGTTATAACAAAAATAAAAACAAACAAAAACAAAAACAAAACATGAACAACAAATTATTTACATTTTCTTAATTTTTAAAACACATTTAATAAATAACGCTCAGAACACATTTCACCACGCTATATCCCTCACCAAATGCATTGAATGCATCAAAACTATGCGATAGAAACGAAATAGTAATAAGTCAGATTAAGCTAGTGTGAACTACAAACACAGTCGATCTGTCGTATTCGGCGTTTCTAAATTTAGGAGTGAAACTGTACTTCACATTGTAATTTTCTGGAATTTTGATAATCCAGACAGATTGTTGAGTTGACCTTTGAGGAAATATTCCTGAAATTATTCAGTGCTACAACAGTTCTGGTATATCACGTGTTGTAATCTCAACATATGTACGTTTCCAGTATATTAATAAATAAGTGTATATTTCACATTTCTTCAACGTGGTAGGAAGATTAGTTCTGCTTTTCTAATTACCGTTGTTCTA
Organism: Saccoglossus kowalevskii; assembly: GCF_978046115.1. NCBI lineage: Eukaryota > Metazoa > Hemichordata > Enteropneusta > Harrimaniidae > Saccoglossus > Saccoglossus kowalevskii. Next base: position 19,838,226 of record NC_140643.1, on the reverse strand, counting down.
AGCTTTTATGTACTCTTATCCCGCACTTCAAACAACAAACTAAAGTAAAGTATTGTTGATGAGTGTATCATATGCTCAAGTGAGGTCAAAATCGTTATTTTGTGTGCTTGTATTCGACCTTGTTAGACTAACGTAACTGGCTATATTTACTCTCTTTCTCTCTCATGTAGCGCCGAATCTGAAATATGATTGTCTGACGTAATATACTGTACTCTCTCTCTAGCAGCCATATTCATCACACCTAAATACAAAATCTGTGACACTTTTTTGTATATTATTTATTTTGTACTAATCTATATTCGTGGAATTTCTCATGTTATATGACTGTAGTGGAAAAAAGAAAAAATAGAATACACACATATTTGTTTGAAATCTTATGAAATATGATATTTTGTCTTTATGTCCCTAATTATTTGTATTACAACGATAAATGAAGACAGGATTAGAATAGTAATATAATAATATGTAATGGGATATAGTGTATTAATATTATTTGAAGAAACAAAAACAGTTTTATTTGTCATGCGGACTTCAACTCACGAGTTTGTGAATTGCCTACAAGTTTGCGCTCTTTGGTACACAAACAATATATGCATATATTCTAATACAGCTATATCATTGATGGTTTTAAAATCAATAAAAAAATGTAATTTCCATGACAAATTACGGGCACTGGGCTTCCGTGTACGAGTTGATTGATTAAGTTTGTGTCTGTTTTGGTTTAAGGTGGCAACTATTTGAATATTTGTAATTACGCAACAGATTGCCAAGCCGATTCTGATTTTGTTCATAAACATGCCCGCGTAAACTAAACTTTGAGATAAATACAGATGGATTTCGAAATATTTTACTGGTGATACAGGCCAACTTATTACCAAACGTTATCTATTTCATTGTCGATTGTAGCAAGATTTTGCTCGTACTTACCGCTTTCCCGTTTTCTAAGCACGGACTCATATTTTTTTAACTGGCTAATACGACTATAGTCAATAGTTTGACATATAAATTAAGTCTATGTGGCCGATTTTTATTGTTGTTGAACGTCTGGTAGTATTCGATCTCTGGACCTACATCCATTCAACAACGACTATGCTACCTCGGTTGAACAATATTATGAATTATTCATGATTCAAGTGTCCACGATTACGTTTTCAGGTTTTCAATTTAAACAATTATATATTAAGCGTGATTTTGTATATTTTGCACACATATTTTAGAACAAATAACCGCCAGACAATAAATGAAATCATAATCACATGGAACCGAATTTGCAAACATCAAACAAACATGGCCTTGAGCCGAACAGGGATTTGAACAATCAAGTTGCTATATAAGTCGGTAGTGGCTCTGCAATTTATATTTTGTCAATCTAGGTGCTTGTCACTTCTAGTGAACATAATTCTCCCAGAGAGCTATAGTAACTGGATATGCTACTGACCATGAATACTGAGATTTATATGATCGTCCGTGACAGATATTTGGTTTGCGATGATAAGTCCTCGTTCATCGCACGCTGTTTGGAGCCGCCTGCTTATAGTGGCAAATCGCTTTGTCGAGAATGTGAATTTTTCGATACGTGTTTCAATGTAATATCTGTGTAATTTACACTATTCATATTATCAGACAGATTAAAACTTCCAATCTTGTCGAGTACATTAACCCGGAAATTAAAACAGCATAATGACTCATACCAGTATTGCAATTGGATGCCGCGGGATTCAAAAAACTCATACTCGGTTGGTAGGCTTCTGTTACATTGTACATTGAATCGATCCAAAAATACACACCGTTAGTAATCACAGCTAGACAGTTTTATTACTAGGCAATAGGGCCCCTATGTTCATGGCTTCCATTTTTAATTACAATTGCTTACAACTCTGTTAAATATCCAGGCGTGACAAACGAATATGGTCTCCATCAATCACTGCAAGCGATAGACGGATTGCGTAGTTTCTAAGTCTCGAATCTGAAGGGTAAATACAAATGCTTACTAAAGTATATTTATAAACAAAATACGCATTTATCATTCCGTAGGATATACACCTATACCGCTGTTGGCGATATCGATACATATCTCAAGGAACAAACATTGTGGGAAAGCAACACGTACGCGAATCTCACTCCGATAAAACTATGAATTAGTTCCCTGAAGTCGGTTATTTAAATAACTGTCACAGAGTGAATTGCTGCGTAGCATTTAAACGACATTCGTTCTCACACAGGCAGTTGTTAGTAGATAAAGTGAGAAGCAAATGAAGACGGTACACTGGAAACTCTAATCATAGATCGCGTGCTGGCTCCACGTGCAGTAATTGTATACGCGTCGATGAGTTATAACAATCTTTTTATGACGATCTTAACCTTTCAACCTTTGAACGCCAAAGTAAAGTGTTGTCAACATTTACAAAACTAACCTACATATCTACAAATAATGATAAAGACCTTTAGCCAATTTGGCGCGAGACAAGAAGACAATATAGCCTACGACCCATATATGGTTTGGTGACATGTGCTATACACAACGATTTGTGTAAGAAGAATTCTAGTATAATAATTTTCTGTTAAAATAACGATGAAACATTTTTTGTTTCTGCGATCACGAGTAGAGTGAGGGTTCCTGTTCGTTTTTTCGAGTTTCTAAAAAAAATGATATTATCCATAATAACAAGCGCCTCATGTACTAGTATTTATTATGGGAGACGAGCGATCATTTTTAATAAAAGATTATATAGCTTAGAAAAATGTTGTGATTGAAGCAACTTAGTGAAAAAAATGGGAAAAAGCAGCCCCGTTGTTTGGAAATAGAAGTGAAACATCCTTACTTATCATTCCAATTTATTTTCTGAATGAGTGATTCTTTCTTTTTTTCTACTTTAGTGTTGTTATATTCTATTTTAGGAGTAAATATAACACGCCATGTAGAACTTAATAACGTGCGATATATGTGAATATAAAATAAAACCATTGCATAATACGTGATAATGTTGATGGCAGACTGCGATAAAAATATATCATAATACACACATGGATGATGGTGCATGCTTCAACAGTAAACACTTCATACGCTTAATGAAGCACGTGTAATGGGAAACTGTGTACAAATGAAGCAGTCACTGATTGGAACACTTTACACTAAGTACGTTCTAAACGTCTGACTATGTAAATTTTTTTTCATGATGTATTTCAACGCATACTTTATTATCGAAAAGTACACACACGTTCATCAGGAGACGAGAACAACGTACAACAACGTACCTTGAAGACAAACAAAATTAGACGCATTTGAGTACACGCCCTCAACGACTAAAACTAATGTATGGCTGAGGTAAATTCAAATAATATTCAAAGGGCGTTTATATGGTTATTTAGGGATTCGTATAGTAACACATTTACACACGTATATGCTGGTCTAATATGGGTTCTATAAACACCGTGCATTGCCATTAATAATCAATAAGTACATATTTAGGTTGGAATAACATGCCACATGTGGTACAGCAGTGTATTGCCGTGATAGTATTAACCTTGAAACAGTTACTAATGAAAAATTGTTGAATACAAAAATTACATCTGTCAACAGTCTGCCACATCTTCGCAACCTCAGCATAAAATTCTCTTCTACCTACGGGGTATATATTCCAGAACTGCAGACTATTAAGAGAGACATTGTCTTTTTTGTCAACATATAAAACTATAATGTAAGATACGTATATATGTGTGTCGGTTTGTACTTGTGAGCTGTTTTGTCAAAACGAGATAAAATAACCAACGAAGATACAGATTTTTAAAAAAAATCACATAAAATAGCAGGAAATTAAGATATGTATAATTATTATTTACATTAACAGTGCATCAAAGCTGTAAACAGCGGTGTAGTTCTTTAGCAAATTTCATAAATCCAAACTATACATACATTGTAACATTCTAAAAAGGTAATGTCACGGGTTACGTGTTGCAATATGTTCTTGACACTCTAGCGACAAATTAAAAAAAATATATTCTTATTTATGACACCAAAGTAGCCACAAGGTGAAAGAAAATTTGTTTAGAAACAGCAGAATCACATACTTTAAAACCGGCGTCTCGAATTTCATCCAAATATTGTTTCCAGTGATCGGCATAGTAGTTAAGTACATAAGTGTTAACAATTCGTTTTTTTTAACATAAGTCTCTAATAAAAGTTTGAAATATTATAACTGATAATAATTTGAGTAATATTAAGATATAACAGTAATATAGTTTTTGATAAAGTAAACATTAGCTCACAAACATAGAGAACCAGGGATCGACCAGAATTTTGTTTGTACCCAGTTGATTTATTCAATGTTGCAGTATATCGATATGATACCGCAGCAATATGTGTTGGTTTGTAGTACGTGATGTCCGTCAATTTTAACATTGGCACTAAGTTATTCATATTCTTCCGGTTTTTATACGTGAAAAATGCCTTTAGCCCTAAATATTATATATCATATTTTATACAGAATCCTTGTAGAATGCTTCACATTTCGTATATCAATGCAATTTTAATACAATGTCTTAAGGTTGCGTTGCACTTTTCTCATAATAGCAAAAAACGTACTTGTTCTTGAGTGAAAATTTCAAAATGCTATTGTGAGTAGAACACTTTATAAACTAGGTTTAAATTATTGAAAACAAACACATGTGCCATGCTCTTACTTTAACTGCTTAATTTGCATAAATCTTGCTTAATTAGTGTTGAACCTAACAGTAGTATGCAAATCATGTTTCGGGAAGACCAGTTTCGTTTCCTGTGTACTTCTTTCCCCGTGGAGCTACCTCAATGATTTCAACGCCGTTCGTACGCAACACATCAGCTATTTTATATCCCGAGATTTATTTATTATATACAACAATGCCACGCGGAGTAAAAACGAGAACAGGTCCGCTAAAAGGAAAGACGGACACTATGTTAAGGGAAAAAAATAAAGGAATCAGACCGTGGTTGCTATCATAACCAAAGAGAAGACGCGATTATTAGTGCATACTGTACCCAAAGTGACAGAGTCTAACTATGAGTATGAAACAGACACGGAATCATACATCCGTACAACAGACGAAACAGATATACCTCGACGAAAAAAGTGGGCCGTAATGACAATATAATGGAAGAAGATTCTGAAGTCCTGAGAATAATCGATCTAATGTCCCCGAACGAAAGCTTGGAGAAAGCCGCGATCTTGCACACTGTGGGAAAGAACCGGAACTTTGACCCTGCATGAAAAGACGCGAAAGGCTGGGGCAGTTTTCTCGAGCTAAGATGTTTGAATGGCGACTGTCGTCGAGCTGTGGAGATGACTTCATTAAAACAAAATGAAAAGCATTTGGAGATCAATAGAAAGAAAATTCTGGAAAAAACCACACCGCCATTTTGACTTCAAAAAGCGAGGAGACGGCCGAACCAAAATTTCTGTCAGGTGTCAGAAGAGTAACAATAAAAACATTTTCCCCAGAAATTACGGAGACAATACTATTGTGATAGATAGTATACATTGAACATTGACATAGTTATTTTATTTTTATTATGACATCTGCGAGTTCGATTTTACCCCGGGCTCCTGGCGAGTCGAGATTTATAAACAATCAGCTGATCGGTAATTTGCATGCATGTGCGTACAAGCATTTTGGATTCGAGCACGAAACAAATCAAGACATGTATCTTAACATATACAATATTTGTATCAAGTTTGAACAAAAACCAACAAATCCTGTCGAAGAAACCACATTTAAAAAAAACGTGATGGATGCCAGTCGGTCATCTTTAATCCGATTGTAAAACAAATCTAAAATGTACAACGCATGTACCAAATTTTAACAAAAACTTACAAAGCATGCATAAGATACCACATTTTCAAAAAATCAAAATGGCTGCCAGTCGGCTATCTTTGATCCGATTGTAAAACAAATCTAAAATGTACAACGCATGTACCAAATTTTAGCAAAAACTTACAAAGCATGCATGATACTACATTTTCAAAATGAAAATGGCTGCCAGTAAGACGTAATGAATTGAATTAGTAAACCACTGCATGGGCTTATGTACCAGGTGAAGTAAGAATGAACAGATTTGGTCACATGATTCCGAAATATAACTATGGACGGACGGACGGACGGACAGACGGACGGAGACCGAATTACAAGTCCCCGTTTTGAACTTCGTTTGAACGGGTACCATTGACTCTGGCCGCCCCCGATTGCACAACTTATATTATTGTATCGCGTGCTTTTTAATAGGTTTATTGTTTAAGTTTGAATTTTATATGTCTTATTTCGTTCAACATCACACTGATTCAAGACAGAAATACACTGAAGATGATTTGGTGAATATGATTCTTTTCTCATTAATATATTTATACTGTGTGCCTACCTCTATACTTTCTGTCCAGTGTGTAACTGAATATTTCGTAGCACATCGCTGGCTAATTACTGCTGGTTGCTAGAGCTCGTTTACTTTTTTGCGCGTTGTGGTTTTGCAGTTATATAGTGAAATAAGTCTCACCACTTTGATGTCTGATTGTTGTATTTGAAGAAATTTCAAACAACATGATTGTATTTATTTATTTATTTATTTATTTATTTATTTATTTATTTATTTATTTATTTATTTATTTATTTATTTATTTATTTATTTATTTATTTATTTATTTATTATTTATTTATTTATTTATTTGTTGCTTGTAAATAATAGCATGTTGGTGGCACTCCTCTTTACAACATTGATTAGCCATTTAATACCTAGATTTGGTAAGGGAATAACATCGAATACACTGAATGTTAAATACTGCGTTGAGTGAATGTTAACATGTATTGCTGTGGGTGACCCGATTCGACGCTCGCGTACGGTAAAAAAATCACCTAGCCTCGCGCCACGGCAAGTCTTCCGCTTGGCAAACTGCCATCTTTAGGCCTAATAACCGTTTTTATTACATACAAGAGAGCCTGAAACCCGTTCAAGCCGATCAAGGTCACTTAGCGTAGTCAGATATTGGGGCAAAGCCCTAGCATTTTGCTGTACAGTGCATTAATGGTGGAGCAATTATAACATCAAATAATACTGACAAATAATCGTAAAATCATAGTCGCTACCAACATAGGATGTAAATCAATGATAGAATATACGGCATATTGAATACTATGTAATATCACGTCATAGACTGATTTAGCCGTTCTGTTATAACCAGCTGATTGTCCAGTTGTTAGTTTGCATAATAAAACCAAAACTGTTTGTCTGTGAATGATGTCAGGAATATTTTCCCATTTAGGAAGATATAATACACATTTACTGATTTGTGATAAATGCGCATGCGTCGCCAACAGAAAAAGTAGGCATACATTATAAGACTTATGAGGGTCATTTTGTGTTAAGTGTGCACAGGGTCGGACAATTACAAATTATGGTTGCGTAATAAACTGTATTATTCTATCACTACGTTTACACGACAGCACTTTATCGGAGTCTTATGGCTAGAGCCAGCAAAAATGGACGTGTATAAGGCGTTCGGCTCCAATAAACCCTCGGGGTTGAACTCCGATATGGTTGGTTCCCAACATGGCCCGACCGTGTGTACGCATCTGGGACCAACTATAGGACCGTAATCACGCCCTCAATCGTCTTCTTCAAGTAACCTCTCATTTCAATTTTGACGGAGACATTATCGTTTGCAATTTCGCGCCCTAATATATATTTTGCAGAGTAAAGAAATACAGCCACAGATTGATAGCTGAACGAGAAACAGAAAAATTATGTGCGAAATTATGTGACAAGAACTTGAATTCACAACTGAACAGATCGAATTTAAATTGACGAAACTTTTTAAAGAGAGCGAAGATAAAAATTGTAGAAGCCGTCATGGTACGGCGACGTGTCCATACAATTTAAAGATGGTAAATTTGCGTGACAATAACTTATGTGAATAGCTGTAACACATTCAACATATTTTAGCTACCATGTACTCTGTTTTTTCGAGTTTCCTGAATTATATCACCAGTGCATTGTCTCAAACTCATTGATGTCCCTTTTTTTCTCTCAGCTCAACATGATAATACTCTAACATACATCGTGTCATGTAAAGAAAAAACATTAAGCCCAATACCAACATCGTTTTCAGCAATGTTGTTTTCATACTAAGTAATTGGGGACGCTGTTCCGTTCGGTTCTGAACGAACTGGTTTGAACTCGGGCGGCTCTTGTTCGGCCCGACCGTGTAAGCGCATTGGAGATAATGTTCTGTTAATCGGTAGGAGGACCAGTAGTTCGGCTCCGATAGAATGCTGCCGTGTAAACGTAGCATATATTGATCATCGATATCAAATCAATCAACGCTTACTTTGATGCAATTTCACAAGTAACATACATTATGTGTGTCCAATTGCACAGCTATGCACGGTGAAAGTGAGAGATTTAGCCCTACTCCAATGTATGTATGATTGGAACATTTTACAACTTAATAATGTTCTCTAAATGTTAAGTTTTTCTCACGTGAAGTTCGACGTATATATTCCGAAAACCTGAATATATATAAGCTCATTTCGCGCGTAGCGGTCTCGTTTACACACGTGTTAGGCTGCTGGCAAATTCTGCTGACTCCTGTTTGAATGTCCAAATACAAAAACACTGAACTATTTTAGTAAAGGGAATTATTTGCCAAATATATATAATATATATGTGTGTGTACTACTAAATTAGCGGGTGAATATTCTGTGTCAAATCATATTTCCGAAACATATACGGAATTCGATCTGGCCTTGTCTTGTGGCAATTTAAATGCAAATTTCAAAGACATGGTACAAGGTGAGTTGATTTGACGGCCGATTCATTGAGTCAGGCAAATTCATAACTCCAATTAGAAAAACAAGTAAAAAGTGTAATTTTTATTAAACACGCCAGATTAGGTGCATTAACACATGACCAAATCTAATGAAATATATTGGTCACTGACATTTGAGAACAAATTAAGAAAGCCGTCGCAAATACTACAATGACATTTTTACAACGATGGCCAATCGAACCATTGACATTTACATTTCAGTGTAGATTGACACAAGCCTCAGGTCTTTCGCTACACATGGTATCTGTTTCTAGCCAGATTTTTAACATATTTCCAAGCTTTGAAAGGTAATTTAAAATGTGCCATGGAAACAAACAAAAAGTTCGATATATTGAGTTTTTGATATTTTGATATTTTTGCAGTGTAATCAAGTCGGCATGTTTGCATGTATTCTAATTATAACCAATTACGACGGGACTATATTTTGACAACAATTACAAAAAAAGTAAGTTGAATGATAATTAATTTTACACTGTTTTAGCATATTGTTGCAAACAGTTTGGCCACATTTTTGCGGCATTGTTGTCTAGTGCTAGTTATTGGATGTTTTAAGGTATGTACAACTGGATTCCTCACCCAATCAAATCCCTAATGATTGATTTTTCGCCGCTTATGGCCTGAGCATTTAATGACGCAGTTTATTCTGCGGTTGACATGTATTACAATATTTATATATATGTGGTTATAAACATATAGTAGTGATATTTGCTCTTTTATTAATTTTGAATAATTAATAGTTGTCCGGACAAGGTCCTATTTCAAAAAAAAGAAAAGAAAAAAAACGTCCAGTAGAGATTGTCTGTAATCGTAGACGTACGGTTTAATAAAGGCTTTTTATTTCAAAATATGTTACATAATTGATTTTCGGTGCATTTACATTAGGCATCAAAACAACGTGCAATATAATGGAAACAAACCATACATATAATATATTAACTACTTACAATTGGTTATATAGCATTGATAGATATTACTCTATGTTGATATAATAATGTAATAATAGTAAACCATAAGCGTTGATATATGCAAATCAATGATAGTCATGCGGGAAGTACTATGAGCTTTTTTAAATGGCAAATACGCAGTAGGTGTTACGCTTTTAACACATGCTTACGTAGCATGTTGTCCATTAATCAAACCTTGACCGGTCTTACGAACGATTAAGAATGATCCACGGAAGCATGGGACTGTTAGAAACGATATTATCTACAGCAATGCTCTTTATCACATCATACTTGATTGAGACTGAGCGCTTAGAGATGTAGATGAATCAACCAGGTTACGTCTATACTTGATGAAATTGAGATTTCGTGATTGATAGGCTGTAATCAGCGGAATACAGGCTAATTGACGTTTGACCTTTCACAAAAGTACCCCCTACGAGTACAGAACATGAGTGAATGGTGATTAGTAATAGTGTCTTTACCTAAAAATCGTTGACGATTGTACTAGATATTCGCGACCTTCCTCAAAATATACATACGTTCACATATACAACCGCAGTGCAATAAGCTTCGAATTGAACTTACTCGCACAGCTTACATGTATGCAACTGACGCATCGAGATATAATACATGCCTATGAGGGCGCAATATGGTACATCTTTAACGGTACACGGGATATGGCAATATTAAGACTTGTCATTTGAAGAAAAAAAAAAAACGAGTTACCATGATTATTAAATGCACATGCATGATTACATAGTGACGTTATTATTACGGCTTTCCATAAACCATGTCTATCATTTGGTGTTGTAATTGTTGTCTCACTTGAATATATACGAGCTATTTAATCTTTTGGGAATCTAGAGGAATATGCGTTAAATCCGAAACCTCTTTCCTACTTCAGATAAGAGCGCCGCTAACAAATCAGTGCACGTGAGTTAGATAACCAACAATGATGTGTTACCATTCATGCGTTTGGATCGAAACAAGAACTTTCAAGACAATCTATTTACAATTGTCACTGCCTGGTCATATTAATGAGTCTGGTATGATACACCACACAATATAATGTCTGACCATCTCAGCTTAAAACATTTATTCTGTGTCTAGTGTATAATTCATCCATCTCAATAAAAGCCTGACTGTACAAGCTGAATGTATCCAAACTACTGGTACAAGACGAATTATATTTTACACGTACATGCTTAGGTGCCGAAATGCATCCATGGTTTGTTCCCCATTCCTTCAAGTAGCGATGGTGACATTATGTCGAGTCTCACATAGTCTCACAAACGAGGCAGTTACTTCCTTGTAACTGCGATTAAAGGAGATTGCATACACCAGACTGGTCATGTATTTTAGAGACGCTAAACTATCAAGTGTTCTTGACTCGTTATTTTTACATTATTATAATGCCACGTCGCGTCGATTATAACAACAACGCGATCTGATTAGTAGATCATGTGCATCCCAGTTGTCAGACGACAACCGGCCGGTGGTTCATATACTGAACAAAATTTATTGAGAATCAGCAATATATAATGTTGTTTCCGCATATTATATCTATTGCTATTTATTCTCTTGGAACATGTATGTCCCTTGTTGTTTGTCCGTGAATGTTCGGCAACATTAATTGCTCAAATAACCATATGACTTGCTTGGTTCCATAACATTACAATTTCTCTTTCAATTAAGCAATCAAAGTTGACCATACAATAAAATGAGAAGCATATCACTCGGTGCTCGTGGCAACATGTGTTCAACTTTAATACAGTCTATGATGTCATTCGCATCAAACTGTTTCATGACAAAGTAATATTATGGGATAACCTCATGAGATGACGTAATGAATGTATATTGTCATGTAACTGTCATTGTGATACAAATTACATTTAAAAGCATACGTTTATCAACATTCTGCTAATAAAAGCGAAATAAATATGCGAACAGGCAAATATCGAGGTAATGAACAGACACAATTGAAATATGTAATGGTAATCCGCGAAACTACGATCTATTTTTTTTGGAATGAAAACAACAGCAGGTTGCATGGATTGGATGTTATGATAGTTTTTGTGCAAACGTGCTAGAAGTAGACATACGACAACTATCGTACCAATACAGCTAGGTAGAGTCGTAGATGTTATTTTGTGATGAACATTTGTCAGAAAGTGGAACATTTTAAAGGCGTGAACATTGAAATATAAGTGTATATTCCGTTTGAACAATCCGTTCTTTCCGTTAACCCAGCAGTTATAGCGCCACCTTATTTTGCAGCATGCGTTTCTTTGTATGCAGGCAAAGCCGTGATACAAGACACTTAATTCGTAGCGGGTGTATATATCGATCAGTGGGTATTATATTGACAAGTAAAAGCTTTTAATTACTAAATTGTGTTTTACTTTACCGTCATATATTAATCTGGCATTGAGGTCAGTCATCTGACCACGCCCCGAGAAGACATGAAAACAAGTACAATGTTTTAGTGTTTTCTAGCGGAAACATCAATAATATTTGTCATCAATTATGTGACTTACAGTCACGCAAATTATGCTTAGCGTTTGAAAAAAGCCGTTTTGCATTTAATTTTAGTAATTTTTATATGATATATATTGAGTATATATTGTTCAGCCACTCTTTGTGACGCCCACTCGACTACACGCCCACAAGTATTTGGGATAGCGCGATCAATGATTCAAAGCTCCAAAGACAGACACATCAACCATTAAATTTTCACAATTTGTCATTGTGAACTTTACAACGGTGTGAAATACTTGTGTTTAATAACAACTGCTAAATAAATAACAGTTTTGAGACATAATATATAGCCATTGGGCAATTCAAAGGATTTAAATATCTCTACTGTATCACCTACGCATACAGTGATTTTATTATAAGATAATATATTAGGATACCCATCTGTTTCATCCGTCATTAACGGATTACACTGAAATACACTGCACTCACTGCACTTTTTCGCGAAAAAAAGTTTTTCATTCTATGAAGACGCGCGATTGGACGCATGTGTTGTGTCAAATCTGAATTTTCACTTTGCGTGTCCAACTACAAAAATTATCTCCAAATTAGAATACTGTCAATTAGTACTATTCGCAGTACGAATCGTAGATTATTTATTTTAGGTTAAAATATTAGAACATCTTCCAGTTATTCGACATTTATTTTATTTCCCCCTCATCAAAGTATATCTCCTTCATGAAAAAATAATCAACCCTCAAAATGAACGCTGAGTGAGATGTAGGCCTATTCTAAATGTGCAGGGAACTTGCGCATCCTTGAATTAGAAAAAAATAACATACATATATATAAAATGCATTGCCGCCAATGTTACTTTAGAGATTTGTCGTCACAATGTAGTTAACGAGAACTACGTGACCACGCAACCGTGATAATAAACGACAGCATGGATCGATTTCCGTTGATCACACAGACAACCAAGAACGATAGTCGACCAGCGTGGTAGATGTAAGATGCCATAGTTTCATAATAAATAGGGAGAACACACGATTATCCGTGACCACCCAGTGGCAGGAGATGGACCATTACCAGCAGGCACATAATCATATAACCGGAAATCGAAAATGGTACCTAATTTCCGAAAGTGTTTTCTGCATCGAGCATACTTGCTACTTTCACGAATTACACAAAATATTCGATTGCAGTCACTGTACGCGATTTACGAAAAAGAAGTTGAGTGGCAATATGCAAATACAGTAAATATGTTAATATCTTATGATAATAGTTTTATACAATTTACGTTCGTTATATCCATCCACGACAATGAGCAAACAATTCATTAGGGAATTTTTATTGTGAAATACCGAGAAATGAAAGTAATTTACAGGGATTCACAATTACTTACAGTGGCCTTGGCTAGTTTATGCAGCTAATAAATGCCGCTCGCAGTAGGATATGCTAGACGACCGTTATTCATTGTAAAAAATAACTAAAAAAACACATCTTTGGGCCGGCTTTGATTGCACCGCAATCATAATGGTAAATCGGTTAGAATAAGATGGCGCATAAGTACAAAAAAGCGTATCGTCGTCTTTTTAAAATAACTTGAACGTGAACACCCACAATCTTGTGACATAATCTGCGTGAATTAATATGACGTATTCGGAAAATGAAATCAGTTAGTATCACGTTTACAGTTTGTTATAAAAAAAACAGATCACACAGTCTACCACAGATGATTGCAATTAATTCGCTGGTCCTTGATTATTAGGAGTATAGTGAGATAATAAATAATGTAGTAAATGGGACTGTCAGTAATAAGAATGTACATCGTTGAAATTACGATCAGTATTTCATGTTTGTAGAAGTGGTATTCACTCAACAACGTTGAAGTGAACACAAGGTAATCCGCGCAGCTGGTCATCAAACTATTTCACACGATGACACAGATCACAAAGAGAATCGCTGTCGCTATAATGACTACACTCACAAACTCCCCATAATCTTGTCTGCTCAATGTAACGTTCAGCAGGAAAATATGATTGTGTGAGTGTAGTTGGTGAATTTACACAAAGAACTCACGATGCATTTCATGATCACCCGAGGGTGGTACTTTGCTTCCAACTGCGTAGATATCAAATCCCCAAATTATTATTATTATTATTATTATTATTATTATTATTATTATTATTATTATTATTATTATTATTATTATTATTATTATTATTATTATTATTATCATCTTCTGTATTCAACTAAAAGTGTTCTCAGCGTAAATTTTGTTATGCATTTATTTTACTAATATTATAAGGCCATTGTGGCGCGATACTGATTTTGAACACTAAGATGGAGCTGCTTTGTGTGCACGTCTTAATAACATTAAGAAAAAGCTTATCAAACGATGCTTGATTTCATTTAATCAATACTTTGTAGATACAACGAAGCAGCATCACTTGAGAGCTTGCCCTTTCAGTAGAACCCTTCAAGTAATAGATAATTCTATACGAACTAGAGGAATTTTCTTCATAAAATCTATTCTCTGGTTATTACTATTGATCTCCAGGCACCGGGGTGAATTTATCTCGATTTCCTATATATTCCACAAATTGAGGCATTGACCTTTAAACCGGAGTTTAGAACAGTTTCCCAATATCGCAGCTATTGAATCCAATGTAAGTTTTTCGACTCGTCATCCCCCGATTGCTATGGATATATACTACTCTGTCGCGACCTTTGTGCGCAGCTATACATGAAATATAAGTAGGCAGAACATTAATGTTCACAGCAAGACACTAGTCACATGGGACTGTTCTGAAAGTAGAATGATTGACTGAACAACACACACATACTAAATGTTCATTTCATTTGTTACCACGTGTCACGGGAGACACGCAAAAATGCCGACACTCTACACGTGCAAATAGTTTTCGAAGATGTCACGCTTCTGTTTCTGTCTTTGCGCAGACATTCCATTTACACACACATTTCTGTATGACTATCGCTTTCTTATGTCACGATTCTTCTCTTTACGCCTTTCTGATTGATGACGAAAATTATTTTTCTCTTTTTAGTTACATATTTTCCTATATGACACTTGTATAATATCGTTTTGAATTTTACAATTTAATTCATATAAGAGACCAAAGTGTAGGCTCGGTTAACGTTAGACATAGGACATGAAAATAAAATCGCTCCATAACCATGATTTATTTAAATAGTGGGTACGATTGATAAGAATGCTTTTCGTTTTCCTGTGATGTCATGGATACAACAATTATGTCCACAAACCCGGTACACAAAAAGGCATTAGACGATCAATATGCACGTAATTTTACTTCAAGATAGCAAACGATAAAAATATGTTAAATATGCATATTTCTAATTCGTGTGCATATTAAATTCATTGGTCAATTTTCTCATATATGACAATTGTAATGTTTAATTGAACGAAAGCTAACCAAATACAGTAGATGAGTCCGATGCTTGCCAGGCACCTATTTTATAGCACTGTACTGATATACACGATTACTCTTTACGACTGTCGCTTACAGTACTCGCAAATTCTACCTACCTCAGTCGGTCGTCAATAATAATAGTAGTCACAAACACTCTCCCAATGTCGCCTGTCTTTTCAGCAACAATTTAATTCAGCTAAAATAAAGTATTTTACTTTCGAGCACGCGCTGCGCGACGACCACTGCCCCTTAAGCGTGTTCAATGTATATACAGCAAGCAATAACCTTATTTTCTAAGTCAATGTTTTTTGTGTTCATCTTGGGAAGAAGTGTATGAAAATGGTTCACGAAAAATAGCGTTCAAGCTATAAATATTAACTTACATTATCATTAATAATGTCAAAAACGAACCATACCTGCAAATGGGTAGCCATTTCGCATTTTGACAGTCTGGAAAAGGGTAGGGGTCTGAAACTACACCCCACCAGTTCCCTAGTTGCAGGTTATGCTGTTGAAGGTTCAAGGTTGTCATTCAAGTGAGGCAGTGAGAGGACTAGATACTTTTCTAGGGAGATCAGTGCAATTGGATAAGTTAACTCTTTAAATTACATTAGCAAGTGAAGTCTGGAAATGTGAATAGGATGCCAAAATAGATTTGAAGTTTTACCTGACTAGTAAATAGTCTGAGATTTGGATGGAGTCCTAATTGCTACACAGATCGCATTGCCGGCGAATTAACAGATAAGCTCCCATCCATGGGTTGGATTATGTGGTTTTATAAACATATTAATCCACAGGAAATAAGTAAGGTGAATGTACTGAGTTTTGCTTGCTGTTCGAACATTGAAATTCGTATCAACACAAGAGTGTTTGTGACGTGTGTATTGTATTATATGTCAGACATAAACAGTTATTGTATCTCCATCAAGATTCTCAATAAGATGAAAACAAAAGTTGTCCTTCTCCCTCGTTATGTCAGTCGGACAAATAGAGTAATTGACCGACATCGATCGAGTGGAAAAAGTGGATTTAAGAAATTTACCATAACGTCATTTGATAGTTACTTGATTGTCGGTGTTTGTGAATCACGGTGAAGATAAACATCGAAATAATACCATTTTCATCCACTCGGATGAGTTGAGATGAATTAGGTACATATATATAGTACATATATTCAAAACACTTACCACCAATCTCATCAGTAGTACTTGTATTCACTCCCTACCAATGTCGCATATAATGCAAGTATTCACAAAACAATTTCTACTACTACTGTCAGTAGTTAAGTTAATCACAAACACTCCCTTCCAAAGTCATATCTAGTCCTGCTATTCACAGTAGCTCCACCTGAAAAAAATGCGCGACCCATTGCGCGTATGGGGCCGTAATTATAAGGGATGGTGAGCATATCCGAGCAGACCCCATCCCCCGCATTTGATTCAAAAACACTCTCACAAGCACTCTCATCTGTAATACAACAATATCACAATAATGTATACCACTATTACATATAGTACAGGTATTCGCAAACACTATCTACCACTTTTGCTAATAGATAGATATCTCTTATAATCGTTGCCTATAGCACAGGTTTTCACAAACACTGCTCTACAGATGTAACATGATTATGGGCAATACCAGGTCACGTAATTTTAAAATTTCACGAATAAAACTCATTTCGATATTACTCCAGGTAAAATCATGCAATCAAGAATTCATATACACATTCTATTCTCGTTAACACGTCACGATTCAATAAATAAATATGCTCATATTATTTAATGACATAATATTGGATGCTAATGAATGTTTAAATAATATATGGGTCACACTGTGCTACTGCACTATATAATGTATTGTATGTAGCCTAGGGCGATATTGGAGTCGATATTAGGCCCATAATTTGCTTCATGGCGTTTTATTTTCCTTATAGGACTTTCGTTAAATGTACCACGGTTGGGTATGTTATTTCCATTATGCCTTACTAATGTTCTACTCCTAAATCAACCTTTTTATATGTGATTAGGCACTTTACGTGTACTTACCTTCAGTTTGCTATATGTTGGTTTATTTAGATAAGACAATTTCATTCTTATTTTATAAAACAACAAATATTCAATCCGTTATAGAAGTCTACATTAAAATACTCTTCATTTGTAAAATTACAGTGTGATGGTTTGGAAGTAAATTTAAATAATATCAAGCGAACGTTATTTGTGCCCGAATAAGTATGGCAATTATGACCTTTCCAATTTTACAATGTTTCTGTTTTCATCAGAATGCACCCCTAAATGACCTATAACTTCAAATGTTGTTGGGAATTGGGATAGAACGCAAAGAACTCCATGGTAACTATATGTAGCCAATTGTCTGTATCACTCCAATGCTGCTGGTTGTTATTAGTTGGTTATTTCTCATCTCACCAAAACTGTAGCATTTCACAAAGTATGCGTGATATTCATATAACATGTAATTCGTAACGTGGAAAACAATTAGTTCTTAGGTTGTGTCTGAATAACAATGTCGTACATCAACATCGTCGTACTTTTACTCACACTGCAAATTTGTTGTCGAATGCCATAATGGTGAATATTCTGCGTTCCATGATACATTATCCTCAATATGATGTATAGACTGCCAAATCAACTTAAAACCACTATCCACAAACATTTAAGTATCAGAATTTAGCAATTTAAAGGACCAAATTGCCCGCCATTCAGTCATGGTAATGGAAATCGATATGCATATGTAAGTCACCATAGATGTATGCATGTGTGTTTACCTTGAATGTGATACGTGAAAGCTAGTCTGACAAATGAATGGGTCAGACAGGCGGAGACCAAATTAATAGTCCACGATTTTGACATCATGACTGACTATGGTATAATTAATACGTTATTTTTGAGTTATTAGTGGTTATCCAGAATATGGTTGTTTCAGATATCGAAGTGTGATATAAAATCACAATTATTCTCAAATTCTCTCAACTTCCCGCACTTAAATTGCTTCTTCTCATGTATAGTAATGATTCGTCACATATTGTTAAACTAGCACGATTTGAATAAACTGCAAAATCAATATTTATATTCCCGGTGCATTCAAAAGCGTAAATATAGTGTTGACTTCAAAAGAAACTTTATTTTCCTAATCTCAGTAGGATAAAATACCGGTAATCTGCGTTCCTGAAAAATGAGAAAATTATGCAATTAAGCAAGAACGATTTACGATCTTTAACACTCACTCACAAACCACGATCTCTATGTTAATTTTCAGCTTTCGAAGCAGCGAAATGGATACATGGAATAAACAGGATATTAAATCGGTGACCCTACAATACCAGGTTTATACAATGTGTGTAGTTTTGCAGTAATTTTCACAGATACAATAAATCTGATACTGTAGGGTTCCTCATGAGATATCCTCTCTATATATACTTTCCCTATTAGTGTTCACATCCACAACATATTACTATCATTTGCCATTCATATGCAGTTTGTACATATACATATGTCTATACAAACTCGTAGATATATTCAGATCAATTAATAAACCAATTTTGCATTTCTAGATTTTGTTACATAACATATCGGGTACGTTTATAAAAAAATATTTATTAGATTAAGTTCGTTGATAAACATTATTAAATGTTTAAATAAGTACAAAAATTATGCAATGAAAACATTTGATTGTCTCAAGTATTTCATAATTTCAGCACGTGTTCGACTATGATTTATTTATTTAATTCAATACAGTGTTGGATGTTACTGTTATATATTTTATTCTATTGGGTTGATATATAAATTTACGTTTACATGTCTCTAATATAGTTGAGGGTGTCAAGAAATAAACAGCGCTATTATTCAGTTTGATTTAAATCATTGTGAATGTCAATGTATATAAAATATTGCATAGCATGTAACTTGTCAATTTTACCAGGTTTGTGTTACGGAAAGCTACTAACTAAACATTAAATATTGACAAGTATTAAAATATAACACTGTTAGATTTATTTTGTACAAATGTGACTACGTTATAATGCGAGATATTTACTTAGATAACATAATGCAGTAATGTAATACATTATTCAACAGACTCTAAACTATTTTTCATCACACTTTTTTGAATTACAGGACTGAGTTGATGCGTGGAAATCATTACAGGCAATCAAACACTGTTTGTCGGACATAAAATAACATCTAAGGCTGCAAAACGATTGAATGCACAGACATCGCGATTGGCAGACGTATTGCAAATATCTAAATTTGACATTTTGCATCAGATTTTAAAGCGCGGTCATTGTATTTTCAAAGTAAAATAACCTTACGTTTCAAACTGCAAGATTTGAGTTTGGAGTCTGGGTTTGCGTGTTCACTACAATGCATTGATTTTATTTAATTTGATAGAGCAGGCAATATCGATTTAAAATGTGATTTTGCCAAATAAGTTCCAAACATTGCAGCTTGAATGATTCATTCATTTTGAACTAATGGAATGTACAAGGACAATACCTCGAGGGTGCATGTTAATTGCATACAGGCAAATGTCAATATTTAAGATGTGACGAATGTTATATTCGAATTGGTTTTGTATAGTAAAAAATGTGGTTTAAACTCCACTAATGGGACAATTTTGGGCAAAGCATGCGTCTTATCTGCATACAGCAAATTGCATTTATAGATTTAATTTTACTTATAACGCGATTATGTAAATAAGGCATTGTGGTTTCCAAAATGTCTGATGTTCAAAAGTCTGATCTCGGGCTGTGTTTAATTTCATTCAAACTGGCCGTTTTGTTTATAGTCAAATGCAAGATCGTCTATCGACATGTCTCTTCCCATCATGTTCATCTAGTATATTGTACATCTTGTCATATATAGGCATATGCATTTTTCCACGGTCTGGTTTAAGATCACTGAATTGCGGCCAAGTCATTTCAACCACACTAGTACTGGACTAAATGTTATGCACACATGGTTTTCATTGAAACTCAGCACTAGTATAACTAAGTATTATGGTATTATATTTATGTCAGGGTCGAGTCAATTCAAAATTCACCCATACAAACTACATATTTGATTTAAAATGGCTGACTGCTGGCCATTTTGTTGCACAAATGCTATTCTGGTATTATATCTCTGACATATCAGGGTCGAGTCAATTCAAAATTTACACACACAAACTACAACGTAAGATTAAAGGTAGTTGAATGAAACCAATAAGACAAACGTCAACATTGCAAATGTGACGAGTGTATATTTTAACTGAGTGTGAATTTACACAAATGCGCTGTTAAAATGTAGGGACAACTCGGGAGGTCAATAGCAATGACCTCATAATTGGACAATATTGGGAAAAACGTGCATCGTATATATTACAGTACATTGACAAATCTAATTTCACTTGATGTAAGATAATCACTATTCATTATATTCAGTAATTCATTGTATTTTAATAGAGAGCCGTTAAATTGTTTTCACCAATTCATATGCTGCTGACACGAAGTAATTATCATTCATTCATCGACTCCCTCTTTATTGGTTTTTCATAAAACCGTGGACGAATGAACCTGATGCATGTTGACTTTACTGTTAGTCAGATGTAGATTTCGTAAGTCATTTTAATGCTAATGGACGTTGAATTATTGTATCTATTTCAACTTTATTATAGATAGATAACTGTTCATATTTACAGTCGGCATTAATGGTAATGACTGCTGTACGGAACTTAGATTAGAGGTTTTGAATCAAATTGTCACATTGCATTATCATTTCAAAATGCGACATTGTCAGATGACATTAAATCAGCCGCTTTAGGGACACATGCAACAAGAAAGGTCGACATTTTACATAACTACAACTACCTAAATAAGACTAGGAGTATGTTTTAAGAGTTGTGAGCTGAACAAATACGATGTATTACCCCTGAGTATTCGGCTGTTCAAATTGCAATTTTTTCTACAACTATCTAACGACTCTCTATTAATAACTAGCCATTCGACATAAATAAATTTATTTATTTATTTATTTATTTATTTATTTATTTATTTATTTATTTATTTATTTATTTATTTATTTATTTATTTATTTATTTATTTATTTATTTATTTATTTATTCATGAGCAGTTTATGTTTGCGTCACATTGAATGTTAGGCACCGTTTGTCAAGTTTGTATTTACTTGTCCGCAGTGTACGCACACCACACGCCCGAACGACTGACAGACGATCCGACGGGCGAACCGACGAACCGACTGACTAAATTCAATTGGTACATACACTTAACATTATCGATCATGTTCAAACTTCATGCATACATCATACATCATTTGACTACGTACTTTTTGGGGATCATAGATAGGCGGATATTTTAGTGATAACAAAACCTGATCATTCTAGTATATGGTATCTGCTTAGTTATGCGTGGTTGGATCGGTTTCATTCAAATGTGTCCCATGCGCATAACAAGGGACAAATGACTGACTGGCAGCCATTTTGGTTTAAAAAAAAATGTATTTTGACATCACATCTCTGACATGCCTATGCAGAATTCATTCAAACCTTCCCATACAAACCACAGAAGGGGGATTCGAGATCACTGCCTCATTGTTTTTATCATCATTGTTATTTTCACTGGTAAAATGGATGTCATATGTAAATTGACAGAATTGTATGACTGTAACGTTGTCCTGACAATGAATTATTAATAAATGACTTCAACATACTACACCAA
This sequence comes from Saccoglossus kowalevskii, assembly GCF_978046115.1. Lineage (NCBI taxonomy): Eukaryota > Metazoa > Hemichordata > Enteropneusta > Harrimaniidae > Saccoglossus > Saccoglossus kowalevskii. The sequence continues at coordinate 19,815,776 of NC_140643.1, read as the reverse complement.
TACAGCAGAAATCCTACCAAATAACACATAATAAAAAGATTTGATTTCAAAAAATCGATTCTGTTAACTTTTGAAGAGAATATACTGAATTTAATGTTAATCGATATACGGCACAACGCTATTTAATGCGATGGCCGTAGGTACAGTGTCACGAATCGCCGTAAGTAAATCAAACACCATTGCGGGACAAATATATCTTGCAGTAGATTACAAGGTTTATTAGGTCTAGACGTAGCAATAAATAACCCTCGGTTTCTGTGTCTCGGGATAGACACACATGAATGATCATAACATACTCTTACACACACATATATTTTTATATCCCCAGTGGACATTCTTGCATGTTGGTTTAACTGTTTTCATTAATCTTCTTTTTTGTTTGAATATTAGGTATACTTTATAGCCATATCAAAGAAGCATTTTTGGGTATTACACTGCAAGCACGATATGTATGCATTTTCTCTCAATGCATATTAGTATCGCTAGATGAACATGTAAGTAAAGGGGTCACACATACTGAGTATAACCAGACACTCTTCATTTATATATGTCAAATATATCTGTTATTATTTTCCCGACACTGTTACATCGTTGATGTAATTTTAAATTAAATAACGAAATGTAAAACATTATTACAATCATCATTCGCGTTAATTTATGCCGCTTACGGACTATGTACGTTGTGCAATATGGTTGTCACGTTATACTATTCATCCCCAATGAATAGTGTTTGTGATCTGATAGCAAAACGTAGTCTCTTACTTGCTATTGGCAACACTTTTATAAGGGTAGTCAATAAATTGCACAAGACGTACAGTCTCACCACTGCAGGCGAACGCGCAATTTATTGAAATGTACTCATTGACCAACACAAATGCGAAATGGCTTGTAGTAAACACGCCTCCACAGCGAAATGATTATTTCCCCCATGTATATTTGTGAAGGTGTTCATATAAGGCACAGTCAAAATTAGAATTTGGTGGCCAAATTTATTATTATGTGTTCGATAAAAAAAACTCCGCCAAATGATAGTCCCGCGATTTTTTGGAAGTTGCAACTTACGTGCATGAATGAGGAATATAATAAGGGTATCTTAATAGTTCAAATGTAAACAATACATTGAGTTGAATGTACAAATGTAAACAATACATTGAGTTGAGTTTACAAATTTAAACAATACATTGAGTTGAATGTACAAATGTATACAATACATTGAGTTGAATGTACAAATGTAAACAATACATTGAGTTGAATGTACAAATGTATACAATACATTGAGTTGAATGTACAAATATAAACAATACATTGAGTTGAATGTACAAATGTAAACAATACATTGAGTTGAATGTACAGATGTAAACAATACATTGGATTGAATGTACAAATGTATACAATACATTGAGTTGAATGTACAAATGTAAAAAGTACATTGAGTTGAATGTACAAATATAAACAATACATTGATTTGAATGTACAAATGTAAACAATATATTGAGTTGAATGTACAAATGTAAACAATACATTGAGTTGAATGTACAAATGTAAACAATACATTGAGTTGAATGTACAAATATAAACAATACATTGAGTTGAATGTACAAATATAAACAAAACATTGAGTTGAATGTACAAATGTAAACAATACATTGAGTTGAATGTACAAATGTATACAATGCATTGAGTTGAATGTACAAATGTAAACAACACATTGAGTTGAATGTACAAATATAAACAATACATTGAGTTGAATGTACAAATGTAAACAATACATTGAGTTGAATGTACAAATGTATACAATACACTGAGTTGAATGTACAAATGTAAACAACACATTGAGTTGAATGTACAAATGTAAACAATACACTGAGTTGAATGTTCAAATGTAAACAACACATTGAGTTGAATGTACAAATATAAACAATACATTGAGTTGAATGTACAAATGTAAACAATACATTGAGTTGAATGTACAAATATAAACAATACATTGAGTTTAATGTACAAATGTAAACAATACATTGAGTTTAATGTACAAATGTAGACAATACATTGAGTTGAATGTACAAATGTAAACAATACATTGAGTTGAATGTACAAATGTAAACATTACATTGAGTTGAATGTACAAATGTATACAATACATTGAGTTGAATGTACAAATGTAAACAACACATTGAGTTGAATGTACAAATATAAACAATACATTGAGTTGAATGTACAAATATAAACAATACATTGAGTTTAATGTACAAATGTAAACAATACATTGAGTTTAATGTACAAATGTAGACAATACATTGAGTTGAACGTACAAATATAAACAATACATTGAGTTTATGTACAAATGTAAACAATACATTGAGTTTAATGTACAAATGTAGACAATACATTGAGTTGAATGTACAAATGTAAACAATACATTGATTTGAATGTACAAATGTATGCAATACATTGAGTTGAATGTATAAATGTGAACAACACATTGAGTTGAATGTACAAATATAAACAATACATTGAGTTGAATGTACAAATGTAAACAATACATTGAGTTGAATGTACAAATGTATAAAATACACTGAGTTGAATGTACAAATGTAAAAAGTACATTGAGTTGAATGTACAAATATAAACAATACATTGATTTGAATGTACAAATGTAAACAATATATTGAGTTGAATGTACAAATGTGAACAACACATTGAGTTGAATGTACAAATATAAACAATATACATTGAGTTGAATGTACAAATGTAAACAATACATTGAGTTGAATGTACAAATATAAACAATACATTGAGTTGAATGTACAAATATAAACAAAACATTGAGTTGAATGTACAAATGTAAACAATACATTGAGTTGAATGTACAAATGTATACAATGCATTGAGTTGAATGTACAAATGTAAACAACACATTGAGTTGAATGTACAAATATAAACAATACATTGAGTTTATGTACAAATGTAAACAATACATTGAGTTTAATGTACAAATGTAGACAATACATTGAGTTGAATGTACAAATGTAAACAATACATTGATTTGAATGTACAAATGTATGCAATACATTGAGTTGAATGTATAAATGTGAACAACACATTGAGTTGAATGTACAAATATAAACAATACATTGAGTTGAATGTACAAATGTAAACAATACATTGAGTTGAATGTACAAATGTATAAAATACACTGAGTTGAATGTACAAATGTAAAAAGTACATTGAGTTGAATGTACAAATATAAACAATACATTGATTTGAATGTACAAATGTAAACAATATATTGAGTTGAATGTACAAATGTGAACAACACATTGAGTTGAATGTACAAATATAAACAATATACATTGAGTTGAATGTACAAATGTAAACAATACATTGAGTTGAATGTACAAATATAAACAATACATTGAGTTGAATGTACAAATATAAACAAAACATTGAGTTGAATGTACAAATGTAAACAATACATTGAGTTGAATGTACAAATGTATACAATGCATTGAGTTGAATGTACAAATGTAAACAACACATTGAGTTGAATGTACAAATATAAACAATACATTGAGTTGAATGTACAAATGTAAACAATACATTGAGTTGAATGTACAAATGTATACAATACACTGAGTTGAATGTACAAATGTAAACAACACATTGAGTTGAATGTACAAATGTAAACAATACACTGAGTTGAATGTTCAAATGTAAACAACACATTGAGTTGAATGTACAAATATAAACAATACATTGAGTTGAATGTACAAATGTAAACAATACATTGAGTTGAATGTACAAATATAAACAATACATTGAGTTTAATGTACAAATGTAAACAATACATTGAGTTTAATGTACAAATGTAGACAATACATTGAGTTGAATGTACAAATGTAAACAATACATTGAGTTGAATGTACAAATGTAAACATTACATTGAGTTGAATGTACAAATGTATACAATACATTGAGTTGAATGTACAAATGTAAACAACACATTGAGTTGAATGTACAAATATAAACAATACATTGAGTTGAATGTACAAATATAAACAATACATTGAGTTTAATGTACAAATGTAAACAATACATTGAGTTTAATGTACAAATGTAGACAATACATTGAGTTGAACGTACAAATATAAACAATACATTGAGTTTATGTACAAATGTAAACAATACATTGAGTTTAATGTACAAATGTAGACAATACATTGAGTTGAATGTACAAATGTAAACAATACATTGATTTGAATGTACAAATGTATGCAATACATTGAGTTGAATGTATAAATGTGAACAACACATTGAGTTGAATGTACAAATATAAACAATACATTGAGTTGAATGTACAAATGTAAACAATACATTGAGTTGAATGTACAAATGTATAAAATACACTGAGTTGAATGTACAAATGTAAAAAGTACATTGAGTTGAATGTACAAATATAAACAATACATTGATTTGAATGTACAAATATAAACAATATATTGAGTTGAATGTACAAATGTGAACAACACATTGAGTTGAATGTACAAATATAAACAATATACATTGAGTTGAATGTACAAAAGTAAACAATACATTGAGTTGAATGTACAAATGTATACAATATACTGAGTTGAATGTACAAATGTAAACAACACATTGAGTTGAATGTACAAATGTAAACAATACTTTGAGTTGAATGTACAAATGTAAACAATACATTGAGTTGAATGTACAAATGTATACAATACATTGAGTTGAATGTACAAATATAAACAATACATTGAGTTGAATGTACAAATGTAAACAATACATTGAGTTGAATGTACAAATGTAAACAATACATTGGATTGAATGTACAAATGTATACAATACATTGAGTTGAATGTACAAATGTAAAAAGTACATTGAGTTGAATGTACAAATATAAACAATACATTGATTTGAATGTACAAATGTAAACAATATATTGAGTTGAATGTACAAATGTAAACAATACATTGAGTTGAATGTACAAATGTAAACAATACATTGAGTTGAATGTACAAATGTAAACAATACATTGAGTTGAATGTACAAATATAAACAAAACATTGAGTTGAATGTACAAATGTAAACAATACATTGAGTTGAATGTACAAATGTAAACAATACATTGAGTTGAATGTACAAATGTATACAATACATTGAGTTGAATGTACAAATGTAAACAACACATTGAGTTGAATGTACAAATATAAACAATACATTGAGTTGAATGTACAAATGTAAACAATACATTGAGTTGAATGTACAAATATAAACAATACATTGAGTTTAATGTACAAATGTAAACAATACATTGAGTTTAATGTACAAATGTAGACAATACATTGAGTTGAATGTACAAATGTAAACAATACATTGAGTTGAATGTACAAATGTAAACAATACATTGAGTTGAATGTACAAATGTATACAATACATTGAGTTGAATGTACAAATGTAAACAACACATTGAGTTGAATGTACAAATGTAAACAATACATTGAGTTGAATGTACAAATAAAAACAATACATTGATTTTAATGTACAAATGTAAACAATACATTGAGTTTAATGTACAAATGTAAACAATACATTGAGTTGAATGTACAAATATAAACAATACATTGAGTTTATGTACAAATGTAAACAATACATTGAGTTTAATGTACAAATGTAGACAATACATTGAGTTGAATGTACAAATGTAAACAATACATTGATTTGAATGTACAAATGTATGCAATACATTGAGTTGAATGTACAAATGTGAACAACACATTGAGTTGAATGTACAAATATAAACAATACATTGAGTTGAATGTACAAATGTAAACAATACATTGAGTTGAATGTACAAATGTATACAATACACTGAGTTGAATGTACAAATGTAAACAACACGTTGAGTTGAATGTACAAATGTGAACAACACATTGAGTTTAATGTACAAATATAAACAATATACATTGAGTTGAATGTACAAAAGTAAACAATACATTGAGTTGAATGTACAAATGTATACAATATACTGAGTTGAATGTACAAATGTAAACAACACATTGAGTTGAATGTACAAATATAAACAATACATTGATTTGAATGTACAAATGTAAACAATATATTGAGTTGAATGTACAAATGTAAACAATACATTGAGTTGAATGTACAAATGTAAACAATACATTGAGTTGAATGTACAAATGTAAACAATACATTGAGTTGAATGTACAAATATAAACAAAACATTGAGTTGAATGTACAAATGTAAACAATACATTGAGTTGAATGTACAAATGTAAACAATACATTGAGTTGAATGTACAAATGTATACAATACATTGAGTTGAATGTACAAATGTAAACAACACATTGAGTTGAATGTACAAATATAAACAATACATTGAGTTGAATGTACAAATGTAAACAATACATTGAGTTGAATGTACAAATATAAACAATACATTGAGTTTAATGTACAAATGTAAACAATACATTGAGTTGAATGTACAAATGTAAACAATACATTGAGTTGAATGTACAAATGTAAACAATACATTGAGTTGAATGTACAAATGTATACAATACATTGAGTTGAATGTACAAATGTAAACAACACATTGAGTTGAATGTACAAATGTAAACAATACATTGAGTTGAATGTACAAATATAAACAATACATTGAGTTTAATGTACAAATGTAAACAATACATTGAGTTTAATGTACAAATGTAGACAATACATTGAGTTGAATGTACAAATATAAACAATACATTGAGTTTATGTACAAATGTAAACAATACATTGAGTTTAATGTACAAATGTAGACAATACATTGAGTTGAATGTACAAATGTAAACAATACATTGATTTGAATGTACAAATGTATGCAATACATTGAGTTGAATGTACAAATGTGAACAACACATTGAGTTGAATGTACAAATATAAACAATACATTGAGTTGAATGTACAAATGTAAACAATACATTGAGTTGAATGTACAAATGTATACAATACACTGAGTTGAATGTACAAATGTAAACAACACGTTGAGTTGAATGTACAAATGTGAACAACACATTGAGTTGAATGTACAAATATAAACAATATACATTGAGTTGAATGTACAAAAGTAAACAATACATTGAGTTGAATGTACAAATGTATACAATATACTGAGTTGAATGTACAAATGTAAACAACACATTGAGTTGAATGTACAAATGTAAACAATACTTTGAGTTGAATGTACACATGTAAACAATACATTGAGTTGAATGTAGAAATGTAAACAACACATTGAGTTGAATGAACAAATGTACAAATGTAAACAATACATTGAGTTGAATGTACAAATGTAAACAATACATTGAGTTGAATGTACAAATGTAAACAATACATTGAGTTGAATGTACAAATGTAAACAATACATTGAGTTGAATGTACAAATATAAACAATACATTGAGTTGAATGTACAAATGTAAACAATACATTGAGTTTAATGTACAAATGTAAACAATACATTGAGTTTAATGTACAAATGTAGACAATACATTGAGTTGAACGTACAAATATAAACAATACATTGAGTTTATGTACAAATGTAAACAATACATTGAGTTTAATGTACAAATGTAGACAATACATTGAGTTGAATGTACAAATGTAAACAATACATTGATTTGAATGTACAAATGTATGCAATACATTGAGTTGAATGTATAAATGTGAACAACACATTGAGTTGAATGTACAAATATAAACAATACATTGAGTTGAATGTACAAATGTAAACAATACATTGAGTTGAATGTACAAATGTATAAAATACACTGAGTTGAATGTACAAATGTAAACAACACATTGAGTTGAATGTACAAATGTGAACAACACATTGAGTTGAATGTACAAATATAAACAATATACATTGAGTTGAATGTACAAAAGTAAACAATACATTGAGTTGAATGTACAAATGTATACAATATACTGAGTTGAATGTACAAATGTAAACAACACATTGAGTTGAATGTACAAATGTAAACAATACTTTGAGTTGAATGTACAAATGTAAACAATACATTGAGTTGAATGTACAAATGTATACAATACATTGAGTTGAATGTACAAATATAAACAATACATTGAGTTGAATGTACAAATGTAAACAATACATTGAGTTGAATGTACAAATGTAAACAATACATTGGATTGAATGTACAAATGTATACAATACATTGAGTTGAATGTACAAATGTAAAAAGTACATTGAGTTGAATGTACAAATATAAACAATACATTGATTTGAATGTACAAATGTAAACAATATATTGAGTTGAATGTACAAATGTAAACAATACATTGAGTTGAATGTACAAATGTAAACAATACATTGAGTTGAATGTACAAATATAAACAAAACATTGAGTTGAATGTACAAATGTAAACAATACATTGAGTTGAATGTACAAATGTAAACAATACATTGAGTTGAATGTACAAATGTATACAATACATTGAGTTGAATGTACAAATGTAAACAACACATTGAGTTGAATGTACAAATATAAACAATACATTGAGTTGAATGTACAAATGTAAACAATACATTGAGTTGAATGTACAAATATAAACAATACATTGAGTTTAATGTACAAATGTAAACAATACATTGAGTTTAATGTACAAATGTAGACAATACATTGAGTTGAATGTACAAATGTAAACAATACATTGAGTTGAATGTACAAATGTAAACAATACATTGAGTTGAATGTACAAATGTATACAATACATTGAGTTGAATGTACAAATGTAAACAACACATTGAGTTGAATGTACAAATGTAAACAATACATTGAGTTGAATGTACAAATATAAACAATACATTGATTTTAATGTACAAATGTAAACAATACATTGAGTTTAATGTACAAATGTAAACAATACATTGAGTTGAATGTACAAATATAAACAATACATTGAGTTTATGTACAAATGTAAACAATACATTGAGTTTAATGTACAAATGTAGACAATACATTGAGTTGAATGTACAAATGTAAACAATACATTGATTTGAATGTACAAATGTATGCAATACATTGAGTTGAATGTACAAATGTGAACAACACATTGAGTTGAATGTACAAATATAAACAATACATTGAGTTGAATGTACAAATGTAAACAATACATTGAGTTGAATGTACAAATGTATACAATACACTGAGTTGAATGTACAAATGTAAACAACACGTTGAGTTGAATGTACAAATGTGAACAACACATTGAGTTGAATGTACAAATATAAACAATATACATTGAGTTGAATGTACAAAAGTAAACAATACATTGAGTTGAATGTACAAATGTATACAATATACTGAGTTGAATGTACAAATGTAAACAACACATTGAGTTGAATGTACAAATATAAACAATACATTGATTTGAATGTACAAATGTAAACAATATATTGAGTTGAATGTACAAATGTAAACAATACATTGAGTTGAATGTACAAATGTAAACAATACATTGAGTTGAATGTACAAATGTAAACAATACATTGAGTTGAATGTACAAATATAAACAAAACATTGAGTTGAATGTACAAATGTAAACAATACATTGAGTTGAATGTACAAATGTAAACAATACATTGAGTTGAATGTACAAATGTATACAATACATTGAGTTGAATGTACAAATGTAAACAACACATTGAGTTGAATGTACAAATATAAACAATACATTGAGTTGAATGTACAAATGTAAACAATACATTGAGTTGAATGTACAAATATAAACAATACATTGAGTTTAATGTACAAATGTAAACAATACATTGAGTTTAATGTACAAATGTAGACAATACATTGAGTTGAATGTACAAATGTAAACAATACATTGAGTTGAATGTACAAATGTAAACAATGCATTGAGTTGAATGTACAAATGTATACAATACATTGAGTTGAATGTACAAATGTAAACAACACATTGAGTTGAATGTACAAATGTAAACAATACATTGAGTTGAATGTACAAATATAAACAATACATTGAGTTTAATGTACAAATGTAAACAATACATTGAGTTTAATGTACAAATGTAGACAATACATTGAGTTGAATGTACAAATATAAACAATACATTGAGTTTATGTACAAATGTAAACAATACATTGAGTTTAATGTACAAATGTAGACAATACATTGAGTTGAATGTACAAATGTAAACAATACATTGATTTGAATGTACAAATGTATGCAATACATTGAGTTGAATGTACAAATGTGAACAACACATTGAGTTGAATGTACAAATATAAACAATACATTGAGTTGAATGTACAAATGTAAACAATACATTGAGTTGAATGTACAAATGTATACAATACACTGAGTTGAATGTACAAATGTAAACAACACGTTGAGTTGAATGTACAAATGTGAACAACACATTGAGTTGAATGTACAAATATAAACAATATACATTGAGTTGAATGTACAAAAGTAAACAATACATTGAGTTGAATGTACAAATGTATACAATATACTGAGTTGAATGTACAAATGTAAACAACACATTGAGTTGAATGTACAAATGTAAACAATACTTTGAGTTGAATGTACACATGTAAACAATACATTGAGTTGAATGTAGAAATGTAAACAACACATTGAGTTGAATGTACAAATGTACAAATGTAAACAATACATTGAGTTGAATGTACAAATGTAAACAATACATTGAGTTGAATGTACAAATGTAAACAATACATTGAGTTGAATGTACAAATGTAAACAATACATTGAGTTGAATGTACAAATGTAAACAATACATTGAGTTGAATATACAAATGTAAACAATACATTGAGTTGAAAGTACAAATGTAAACAATACATTGAGTTGAATATACAAATGTAAACAATACATTGAGTTGAATGTACAAATGTAAACAATACATTGAGTTGAATGTACAAATGTAAACAATACATTGAGTTGAATATACAAATGTAAACAATACATTGAGTTGAATGTACAAATGTAAACAATACACTGAGTTGAATGTACAAATGTAAACAATACACTGAGTTGAATGTACAAATGTAAACAATACATTGAGTTGAATGTACAAATGTAAACAATACATTGAGTTGAATGTACAAATGTAAACAATACATTGAATTGAATGTACAAATGTAAACAATACATTGAGTTGAATGTACAAATATAAACAATACATTGAGTTGAATGTACAAATGTAAACAATACATTGATTTGAATGTACAAATGTATACAATACACTGAGTTGAATGTACAAATGTAAACAACTTATTGAGTTGAATGTACAAATGTAAACAATACACTGAGTTGAATGTTGAAATGTAAACAACACATTGAGTTGAATGTACAAATGTAAACAGTACATTGAGTTGAATGTACAAATGTAAACAATACATTGAGTTGAATGTACAAATGTAAACAATATATCGGCATAGTATATTCCAAGCTCTAGCTTTCACCTGTCCTGTCATCAGATTCAACGTGAGATCAAATCAGTTGAAATCGTCATTTAATGATGTGGCATGCATCAGCTGTCAACGCATCTGTGTCAACACTTTTGTGTGCAGGCCGATAACAAATTGAAGATTATAGTTGTATATACCTTTTGTGACAAGTAAGCCACGATTTAACAGTCGTACTGACATCCTAATCGCATTCCAATATCAGTAATGATGGAATGTTTCCGTGGCGCATAGTCTAGTTGTTGAGCCGGATATAACGATACAACAGTAAGATGCTCAAATATTTTTTTTTGTGTTGACGAAAACTGAACGTTGTCACATCGCTGCTGAATATAAAGCCGACATGAGAATATAAGATTTAAAAAAATTATAAATCCGAAATGTATACCTTGAAGGCCTCAAGCACGAATAGATCTTAAAGAAAAACAACATAATTACCGCTTATTTGTAGTGTATATTGCAAATTTGTATAATTTGACATATATGACTAACTACAGAAACCGAGTAACGTTAGAACTTGTTGGGTATACAGATTTGCTCCTAATTAGGTTTTTACGACGCTTTTGTATACGAAAAATGGTAAATATGGCGGTACATGATAAATCACCAGTTGCCTTGGACTACAGATATAATGACTATTACCATGAAGGGTAATTGCACGAGTCTTAAATAAGTTCCTTACGGGTCATGTTTGTTACACATGGGGAAATGTTCACATACATGATTAATGTATACGGTTTACCGAAGTTAATTGAAAAATCAAGGTCAGTATCTTCACTGCATTCAATGATAATGTCGCGTTAAATTGTTTAGTATGCAGAAAACAGTGTGTGTTGTTGTTAAACGTCTACTAATAAAGATGTTTGTGAATTTGTTTGTTTTGCGGGGTGAAGGTATCATACATAATGTATGTAATGTTAATAAACTTTATTTTGACGTATCGCAATCTCTCAACAGTTAGTATTGTGGGGATCGCCTTGTCGCATACGACTTATTTACCACTTCCGTGTCACTGAGAATGTTCTAGAGCCGTACTGTGTCTGGGTGGAATATTCTAGATTTTTTTTTTAAGAAACTGGTTGAATAGGTAATAGAACACTGTAGGAGGCAATATAAGGTAATGGAACATTCTAGAAATTTGTAGTAAGACTCATTATGTATGCTGATGTAATGGTCTATTTATAGACAGTGGGGGTATATATAGGGGAGTTGTTCAGCACTGAGTTCAGACCGGAGATCTCGTTGAATTGTATTGGAGTTTAAGTATCCAGTATCTAGTAGTGGAGTTTTACCGCGTTATTGTACTTGATGTTTGCCGAGTATAATAATACCAGTACCAGTTGAAACCTCATCTGTGTTCGTATGTTATCATCGCCGCCAGGGAAGTCTTTATGTTACTGTTGCCATTTTGGTATTTGAACCATCACACCTGTACTATACCAATTACGGTAATATTACGTTGCGTGTGACACGCCTCTTGTCCAAACGAGTCACTTCATTTGAGCACATTTGAGACAATAAGTGCGATAATGACTGTATACCTACTGTATCTTGCCCGTAGTTCACCTTTACATAGTTGAATAGAATTTTGATTAGAAAGGCTTTCAGTAAATAAAGACCAAACATGTATAAAAAAATAAATAAATATGTGTAATCAGATTTGTTCTCCATTTTTTCACATATATGCATTTTTACATCCCCTGACTAAATGCATAGGTCGTTAGTACAGTTGTTCGGAAATTAAATGAAAAATAGTCATGCGCTATCCAAACTAACTTTCAGGCGAGCTTATATTATTTATATCTGCGTTTTAAATTCTATTAAATCAAACAACCTTAAATTCACGTGTCCCTGAAAGAATCTTTTGAACTCTAATGTAATGGAAAAGAATGTTATTAAACAGAATTGGCCTTGCCGTTGGCACATTTCTCGATGTTGAATATTTGGTAAATGTACAAATGTGACCATGAAAAAAGCACTGCACTGCCTTTAGTTATGGATGACAATCGTTTGTCGTAAATTGCAATCACTCAATTTGTATATATTGACAACGATTAAAAAAATATTCGGTAAGGTCACGCATTGATTGGATAAGCTAACCCTTAATGATGCGACAATAATTCAAAGGTCATGGTGAACTCACAATCAGTAAAATGCATTAAATAGTGTTTTTGAATATAAAAAATAAAACAGGTTTCTTTTTGAAGGCATAGTGAAATGAATGTCTATATAAGGTTATATGAATGATATTGAATAGAGGTAAGTATTGGTTGAATTTAAATTTGGGATATTAAAAATCAAATGTAATGCTATGATTTCTGTTTTGTTGTATATCTATGTTCGAATATGTTATTAGTAGAATAGATTACTCTGATGACACTTACAATGTAGGAATGTTATTTATAGGCACGAATATCATACGCTAGAGTCCCCCGGCTATAAATCACACACTTCGTAATGCAGTTCTTGCCATACATCAAGCCATCAGGTCAGGTCATTCCTCAGTACCGACCTTGTTTAAGTATGGTTATAATACTGACGTTGGATAGTGATATATTGTAGTTTGCTTTGGTCGGCTAAATAGATCAAAACGATCGAAGCGAGGATGAAACAAACATACCGCCTCTGTTGGCCCCTCAAGAGATGTGATGACATGTTCGAAGGAAGAAAATAACGATAATAATCTTTTTCTAAGATTATCGATTGTGCGCATCGATTGTAATAAAATGCTTCATATACTGAAACAGATTAGAAACAAGCTACCCAGAACCTTTATAGTTCAATGTATTAAATAACGAAAAACAAATGATTATTACACGTACGTGACTCGAGAATATAATGTGACCAATTCATGTTCAGTAAAATAATTAAGCTAAAGCGTTGACTCTTTAGTTTTGTTCTTCTAGCATTTACAGGAGACGATAGTTTTAATTGCCAATTTGCACGTCAAGCTTGAAAAGAACCATTAAGTGCATATACAATGCGTGCCACAGTTTGCAGATGTTTTGTGCACGCTCCTATTAGCCATGTGCACACGAATCACAAAAATACAATGGAATTTCCGAGTATAACATAATATGCTTTTATTACTTAATTATGTATTATACAAGTACATTGCTTGTATTCTCAGATAAATTATGACGCAGTCACACAAATCATTTTACCGGCGAAAAGGATGTCACAGTGTGCCCTGAATTGTCGTTTCACGGTTGAACTCAGTATAACCCTTTGCCATTTCAAAGAGGTTAAAAGAATTGCATAGAAATTTCATTTTAAATGTACACATGTCTATTTCAATCAAACGAGTGATGCTGACGAATGCGACATTCTTGACTACTAAATAATAGACTACTAAAATATCAAATACAGCAAATGATCATAAAAATGCAGATTTTCGAATAGTTTCTCATAGTTAAATTCATATTTTTGTGGTTGTGCAAGGAAAACATAAATTACGCAAACAAAATCGTGTACCAAAAACGCTTATGCAAATTTTGATATATATTACGTATCATTGCCAAGGTTAATTTAAATATGTTAGCGGGCAGCCAATGATTTCATTCGATGGTGAGATATCATCCTGATACTAGCCTTTAAGGTTTAAGACGCATGAACAGCGCTTTCAGTACACATTGCTGTGAACACAAAAAATAATCGCGCTGCCTAACGCTGAACATTGTATTGAACAGGTGTAGTCCGTACTAATTTCTCATACAACTTTGAATCTGTCATGACACAACTAATAATATGTTGTTTTCAAAACAATGACAAAATACGACTAGATAAAATAGTTTTTAATTAGTTTAATTAGACTAATTGTTATATTTGTCACTTATTGAGCGTACTAATTTAAAATAGACTCGGTATTGATAAGCATTGCATTTCTCGCTCGTTTAATAATCGAAAGTATGGACGTATTACAGTCTCTCTATATAACCGTATACGGATGCATGAACTTGTGATCAAGATCGTGCCGTGTCCTGTCTTTAGTCCGTACTTTATGGCACTCACTCAATGCAAACCAATGATAACATAATGTGTTGCAAGCAGGTTACTACAGGACAACTCTTTAATATTACATTACAAGCAGCCACTTGCATGTATCGTGACGTCATCAGAGCATGTTATAGGGCGAATGTAGCACACTACTAAGCACATAAATAGATATTAGTCGCGGCAAGCTGATCTTGACATTAGCGTACAGGCGAAGATCACCGACACGCCGCATCGCGCTACATATTTGAGTCACTCGAGTTTATCAGCAGCAACTACAGTCAAGTGATTAAATGTACTACCCAATGTTATATTTGTGATTAGAATGTTTGAAAATGTAATCAAAGAAGAAATAAAACACCTTTCAGGCATCCTGACTTATACGTGGATAGTTTAAGAGCAGCATGAATTACTGTGCGGGTGATCAGACATTTAAAAGGGGATAAACACTGGTTCAAGAGATGAACTGATACATTGCAAGGAAAAAAACTCCTATAAATGTCCAATGCGGATAACACAAATAATATTATGCGATATTGATAATATAAAGTAATAACTTCATTTTGCTGAAGAACACGTTATTTTGCTGTCGTAGCTTCACATCCACTATAAGCGCCCTCAATAGTTTACCTTGACAGTTTGTCGTAGTAGTAAAGGACATTCACCATTTGAAAACCATCACGCATGTTATCGCTTTTTCCAAATGGCAATTTGATATATTTGGCTAATTTTGTAACTAGGGACGCCATATCCTGACGACGTTACATTGGAAACTCATTACCGACACTCCGCTGGGGGTAATGGGCACGTGATCAAATTACATATAACAGTTCCGTCTTTGTTATCACGCTCTGAGTGCAGCTACAACTGCGCACAGTGGGTATCGTGCTGACTTATATGAGTACGCGTTTTCTGTAACTATTGCTGCCTGGAACCAAACAGTTATGCATTAAGCCATCGACTAATACACAACGATATGATATACATAGTTCAACAGATGTGCAGACTTTCGTTTCGTTTTGCAACGACCATCTAGTTTCAATTTGCAGTAAAGTAGTGAGTATTTTCACACATCAACCTCGTTTGTATTGGCAACGTCGCTTAAAATAATGGGTTCGGTGTTTCTAGACGACAATATTGGGCTGAAGACAATCAATGGAAATTCAATCAATGACCACTACTATGGGTATGATAGTTACAATTCTTCAATGATATGGCAACTCGGTCAACAGTCGCAAGGCATCATCGGGCTAACTATTACGAGCTTCGGCATACCGATCAACGTCGCTTTCATGATCGTTGTTGGACGCGTCAAGTCAATGCGAACGGTTACCAACGCTTATCTTGTGAACTTGGCCGTCGCTGATCTCCTCCACCTGATAACCCACTGGTCTGCCTGGCTGTGTTCCCTTTTAGACGACAGTGCGTGCCCTCTAAAATTGGACAAAACCGGGATGTGTATGATGATGATTATATCGAAAGTTATGCAATACGTCTCTATGTTAACCGTTACAGTATTGAGCTTAGATCGTTATTTAGCAGTATGCAGACCCGTTACTTACAAGCAAGGTTTCCTACATAAACCACGCGTGGTACTGCATATAATCACGATCATTTGGATTTTGAGTATGCTGTTGACTCTTGAAATAGCCTTACCATGTCTCGGCTATGAGAGGGTATTCTTCTTATACATACTGGCTGGGCCTATGATCTTTCTGGTTGTACTATTTGCGTCTATGATCACAGTCTTTGTGATGTATTCCTTAATCGTTCGAGCGGTGCGGAATGCAGCCAAGCGTACGGACAATTCGTCACACGCCTTGAAGAGTCGAGAGAAGCAAATCGTGAGGCTGTGCATGGCGATGACTGCAGTGTATTTCCTCTGCGCTGTGCCTTTCTTACTGCAAATACTCGAGGTGGTAGTGAATCCATGGCAACAAAGTGGCATTTGGTTATCGGACGAATCAGTTGTGGTCCTTTCAAACGTTGCTACATACTCGTTGGAATTTAACTCCTGCATCAATCCAATTATCTACAACGCGCTGAGTGCCAAGTACAGGCAAGCATTTGCAACAACATTTTGTTCTTGTCAACATTGAGTGGCACAACTTTTTGACTAGATGTGTTTGACGCTGCAAGTCGCACAACAATCACATGTGAATTGACTTAAACATTAATAATTGTTTAAATGTGTTTCATGAACCGCGAACAGTTTCGATAACATTCAATCATATGTTAATATTTATTGTTATTATTAATATTGTTGACATTGTCATTTTGGGTAACGTTGTTAAATCACGACGGCACTGAGCTGCGCGGTAGAAATGTGATGCCTGTATCAGTTAACACAGTGTTAAATTTAGCTGGTCAAATCTTGTTATATTGTGAACAACTGGTGATTATACATGAATATTTAAACACGTATTAGTAAGTCTACATTGTGGCGCTCGCAACAATTGATACATCCCAACGGTGTGTTATTTGCGAAGTGGTGATTTAAGCTGAGATAAAATGATGTGAATGATTTCACTGATTCGATGGATAATGGATAAGTTGTATTTGCTAAGAATCCGGTTCACTACATTATACATATTACATTCATAGACAAAAAAGGCACTTTAACCAATCTTTGATGAAAGGATTATTTATTATTATTACAGTAATTTCACTCTTACGGTAATGGAAAGTGTATTTTATTTTATTGAAACACATTATACAATGTTTGGTGAGTGAATGTGTACCAGTCGCTGTTAACACCGGGAATTACGCCTATATATTAAAATGCCGTGGATTTATATAATACCAAATATATAGAGACAGTACACCATTTCAATGACACGCTTGTGTGCGTCATTATTAATTAATCCAAAACTGAACATTGTTATATTTTACAAAAAAAAACTAACACTGCAGGGGTACTGTCACATGGTGAGCAGCGTGCCTCCATATGAAGCTGATCCGATTAAATACAGTTCATATTTCAACTCTTTATCAGCTCAGTATAAAATTAGTCACCACAAAAACTAATGAGTTATTCGACCTTGCTACACACACGTGCTGTCTTATTGTACGTTCGACGCATTGACTGCTTGCACGCTGCGTGCCGCAGCACTATTTTCTACGCAGGGCAATTCAACAACAGTATAGTTGAATGTATGAATACATTTCGTATTATGTCTTCCTCGGATAGAACTTACAAAACATACCAGGATGATGGACAATTGTTGTAATTGGTTGTGTTGTCTCGTTAATAACGCTATGTAACCACAAACGAGGGTTTATGCAGTTTTACTTTGCCTAGAACTTGGCACTTAATTATTACACTCTTATAAAGAATTATATCGTAAGAAATGCAAAAAGAAATGGCACTTTATACTCAAATATAACACGGGATTTATGATGAATCGATTACAAGAACACCCATTCATTTTATAGGTTGTCGACTAACCACACGTTGCTTTCCTAAATGTACATATCTTTCCTGGTGACATGATTGGAGAATTTCGGATGACTCAACTTCTCCCGGGGAAAATGCTATCGCCGTCATGAGTAGTCAATATGTGTATTCAATATTGGTTTACAGGCTAAAGAAATAACATCGAATATACAGCAGAGTAAACACTTTGTTAGTCAAAGTAAAAATTTACTGTATACGTGACTCGAACCGACAAACATATGACACAACTCGCTTAGCTCCACATCACGACGCGTTTTCAATTCCACCTGGAGTCCCTATTACAGGATGCTTATTACCTGAGCTTATCACGGACGAAGACGATGCAAGCTTAGCTCGGGCAAAGCCCTTCCGTTATAGCAGATAATGACACTTCATGAAAGTATCGCAAATAACACAAACGCAAATAATTGCAAACTCACAGTAACTGCTATCATATGAAGTAAAGCTATCAGTTATTACAGTTAATTTGTTATTACAGATATTGATTTACTAGCTGTTAGAATGTTCGTTAAATCCTATAATTGAGAGTGGTAGGCCGGATGGAAAGTGTCAAATCCCATAGAGCTCCGAAGTAAATTTATGCTTTGCTTTGTCTGGTAACTGTAATGCTTTGAAGTTTTTCTCTTTGTATTTATTCAACATATATTTGAATTTTCCCCTTGACAGAATCTAATATGTTCTCGATGAATGAACAAAGGCATGTTTTTCTTCCGGCAGCGAATCATCTCAACACAGATGCACATGTGATGCACCGCTGCTATGATATACATCAATCATCAAGGAATTACCAGTTAATTCACACAAATATAAAGATATTGTGTGTGTCTGTGTTTTTTTCTATTTGCGTGATGAGTAACTATTCAGTTTTTAGTAAAATGCAACGAGCGGTTCGTACTTTGGCCTTTCTCTATTTTTGGTTATTATTTTAAATCAGCCGAGGCTCATTTGAATATCAATGATCAAATTAATATTAACATATGAATAAATACGCAGCTACGTACACAGAAGAGTTGTATCTATGTGTCTCGGAGCTGCTCGGACAACTCTAAATTCTATGTAGAATAACTACTATCTACAATCTACGAATCGAATGACATTGTAGGAGTAGCGAACATAACAATAATATACGTTTTCCAAACCCAAGCTAACAAGACAGACAAAGAGAACAATATATCTAATACAGTCTGACGTGTTGTCATGACAACCACAAATTAGTGCAACTCACAGTGAATATGTTATATAAGCTTGAATTGAAACGCTACACAAAATGAAAAATAAATGTTATTTCATCTTTTTTTATATTTGATATATCAGGTTACCTTACTCAGTTCGAAAAAAAATCAATCACTATAATACAGTCTGTTTTGTCTGTTTACTACTGTTTCCTATGACAAGACTATATTTCAAAATTAGTTCTGTGGCATACAGTAAAAAATATATATTATTTTTACACAGGCTACTTTGTGGTGTCTGGAAGTATTATTCATTCAAGGATATTTCTAGATCTTTTTTGATCTAGGAAACCGCTTCCAAAATAGCATTTCATCCGTATAGTTTTACAGTCTTTGCCGTACTGTTGTAGACAGATTGTGACACAATATTGCTACTGCTGTATGCGCTAAAACATGCGCAAATGTCACAACAATCACGCGTGGATTTATAAATTAAAACGAGATTTTGATGCAAAAAAAAACGAACACAAAAAAATTGGAGCAAATAAAGGAACATAGGGGTCGGACAGATTAAACAACATTCAGTCTAATAAATACATGTATAAATACGATGATTTACAATCAGATAGATGTTGCGCGTGGTTAGAATCTTTGTTGAATAGTACATTCAAACAATGTTAGATCGGTTTAGTGTAAATAAATTAGGGTAGCCGATATCCAGCGCCATAGATAAATGGGACAGTCTGATAGCTATGTTGGCTGGTCAAATCGTTGTTTCATTCTGTCTTGGTCAAAATATCAGAATGAACACTCTAGATAAGATATACAAAAAAAAAACCCGCAATAGGACTATAAATCGTAGACACCCTGACGACTTGGTTTCTTGTTTTGATTAATTGTTATTTTAAATTAAAACAATTAATAAACAAAAGTCGTGGAGAGTGCTTTTACGCAATTCAAATAACGTTGATTGTAATCTGTTTGTGTGAATATATGTAAATTATAATGATAATATTACACACCCATGAATTATCGGATAATTTGCAAATCAGTGTAATGAAAGGGAATGATCGTATGGCCATACTACGAAATTCGAAGGCAAAGTTAACGGAATTAAGAATGTGATATACCCGAATATAAAAAATAAAAAATATTTTATATTTAAGGCCAACATGCGCAAAATATTGTGAGTAAACCCTGAAAATGTATTACATTGTTAGTTTACACATAGATGGAATATGGAAACGATTATATATTGTAGTACATACATTCGTTATGCTCAGTAATTATCTCCCGTCCACAGCGAAATACCCGTACTGTATATCTATACAACTACTGATCATGAATAACACCTACAGTGATTTGGCATATTCATGTCGGTCATGTACTAAAATGATACACAGTTGCACTGTACTTGGTAATTGTATCGAATCACTTCTACTTGAATTATTGAACACGTGTTGTAAATGGCTAAATAATTTGCCCTATTCAAAAGTATCATTAAACATGCATAGACAATGAACCAGCAAATGGACACTTCCCTTGAGTTCGCATGCCAATGAAGATCGCGGTAATTCACTTAAGTAGCGCAAGACTACTGATTGGTTTTTCAAAAGCTTTCATTTCTGAATTACTACAGCGATTACTTTTTAAACTATCTAAACGTAATTGGGATGTCGAAACAAATTGCTATATGTCTTCTACTCTACCCTATCCTTAGCTTTACAGTATTGAGTAAACCATTAGCAAAAATCATGTGAAGAAATGTATACCCCTTTACTACATGGAATGTATAATCCTAACTTTTATCAAACATTTGTGGGCTATAACCTAAAATAAGGCGATAAGGTGAAAAAACACAAAATCTTCCGAAAGGTTTTAATGAAATATTTCTCATATATATGCAGAAGAAAAAAGATGTACGTTTTGTTATATTTAAAGATAAGTGTACTCACAATAAGTATATTTAAATCCCTTGTCATTCTAGACCTATTACGCTAGATTAAGTATTACATTTATTCACGGCCAATATTTTCACCGACTTCAACTTACAATAAATAACTATTTAAACAGCATTGCACATATTCAACAAGATTATTCACTTCTCCATACAATTTTCTATTCTCAACTTCTAATAAACTAGATAACTAAATTATGGAATTTATTACCACAGTTTTTGGAATGTTTATCAAATTGGACTGTATTAAAAAGTCTGAAACAAAATAAATGTACACTTGTATAATCTTTTTCCTGACTTTAGCAGTTTACCATCATGAATACATGTACTTGCAAATATACTATAAATTATTTGTTATTGTTTACTACAATTAAAACTTGATAGTACGAATCATGTGTCTGTGTGGTTGTTTTATTTATTAATTATGTAATTACTGTTCATATTATTTAAGACGCTAGACATAACAACATCTAAAATATATGGTTCAAACATATATGGAAGTATTAATTTTATTATAAATCTGATGTACATGTTTCATATAGTTTTGTATTTTTTACATTATTCAGAATAAATAAAATAGATTTATTTTCCGTCTGTGAAATTCCGAAGAATTTGTTCACCAAAACAGTACTATTTTGGTATATTTCAACAACGGCCACTGTAAAATTACTGCGGGTTAACATTCCCAACAGTCTCATCTGACCTTGACTCTTTTAATCCAAAGAAGACTTTCAGAAAACTACAGCCTTCCCCATCACTATACCCTGACTGTACATATCTTGTTAATGGTCTTTTTTAACTGGAAAAATTGGAAGTAAACCTCCAAGACCCGTTTACCAACTCCACTAATAATTACAAATACTACGTGTTTTCTGTCATATTCTGACAATCCAGTGAATGCGACATTGCCATACATAGAAAATGCAAACCGTAATAACCGTAGAGAGGTTTTTGTAATGGTGTATACATTCACATTGATATATAAGATTTTTGTAAGACATGATCAGCGCTCGACTAGCTCATTTTGCAAAATGAATATGTTTTAAATTTTACCAGTACTAATTATTCACATGGCAATTGTTGTCATGGCTTAGTGTCACTAAACTTGTATTTTTTTTAATTTTTAAATTTCACTGTTGTCTCTTCTGACTTGTTTTGTAAGAGGACATTGCAAGTGCTGGCACCTAGCACATTTTTGCCACAGAAGTCATTTACATGTTTAGGTTACATGGCAGGTCTGTGCGGCCATGTCCCTACTAAATTGCAATTTCAATGCGCTATCGTGGCATCAACCAGGCTCAGCCGAACACCCGCGGAGCTTAAACAAGGTTCCCCCAAAGTCGCATTCGTTAGTGATTCTTCCCTCATGATTAATAGCTGGTATAGTCGTCCGTAGCAACAAGAAGATATTTATTAATCGATAATTGATCTGAACGTCCAACTATTAATACTAATAATGACCATCTGCGTTTTCACATAGCATTAAGGCGAGCTGATGTTTCCATTGCTGGAAATCACATATGTTCGTATGTGAGCTGCGCTAGGCTTCAAGGCTGAATAATTTGATTGACGGCATTTAGGATCAATGTGATAAACTATCAACAAGTTCAAATACTTTCATGTCCAATTACTTGTCATTTTTCTTTTAGATCAAATTATACTACGTTACCATTTATTCGATTCAATATTGTCTGCCTGGTACTACGCAATGGCCTTTGTGTTAGTATTTGATGGTCTTTCAAGTGAAAAAGGAATACAATGGCTGTCTTGTTCTTCTTTTCTTGAACTATGCCTTCGAGCGCTTAAAGTGCCGGACGATTAAGAAGAGTCCACCTGCTGAGTGTACATATATTTGTAGTAAAATAATACGCCAACGAATATACAAAATCAGTTAGATAATGTGACTCGAGGTACAGTTCTAGTCACGTTACGTACCGGTAGTATGAATTGTTTTCCGCTTGCAGTGATTCGATATTGTTGTTTTAATTACTTCGTTTCCGTATTAGATGACTACGACATAGATGAAATGGATGTGTGTCTTTAAGTTACACAATGAGTGAAAAGTTTGTGTGATTGCTTGTCATAGTGGCATACTTAGTACTGTAAGCACCGAATAAACGGCAAGGTAAAGACTATGTCAAATTATAGTAAACACGTACTGCGTGCGTGACTCGAACCAGCGCTCGCGTACGGCACCTAATCGCCTAGCTTAGTACTGTGTTGCCTAATCAGATGCTGGAATTTGTTGGCAGTACAAATATAACAGCAGGCAGTTTAGCACAACTAATTTTTGACTTACCCGATAAGCACGAATTTCACTATGTGCAGTTTAACGGTCGATACGTTCATGACATTGCTTGTTAATAGTATTCAGAAGCAGTGGTGCATTTGACAGGACGTAGATTATCATGTTACAGTTATCTCTTAGTATACTGCAGTATGTTGGATAATAATTTCGTCTCTAGCGTAATCATTTTTACCTTTAACCTTCCTTAAAGCACTGAACTTGTTATTTAAACTTGTACCTGGGTTCAGCTATATCGGTTCACTGTGAGATAGATTACTTTGAATGTTTTGATGAATGTGTACAAGTCATGGTTCAAATATCCTTATATCGCAACAGATAATAAATGTTGCACTATTGAAAATAGTATATCCAACATCATTCCTATCAGAGATTGTATTCTCTTCCTGGCATTGGCTTTAATACATGTTTTATAACTATTTTTTATAGAAAATCGTGAGAGAGGAAATCAAAATCTGCGATTACAAATCATGACAAATTCAGCTCGCATAAAGGCTGACGGCGAAATCCATAACGATTCAGATATTCCTTTTTTACATATTATTTATGCAACCTATATTACCACTCTAGTATAATATACGTGGAGTTTGATGTAGACCTACGTAATGCGAATATATTAGTACTGACACAATTGGTCAGTGATCAGTTATACGCTCAATTACGGATCCTCGGAAACTAATTGGCTAGTTCAACCGAGCAAAATCATCTTGTATTTTATGGAGCTAGAATGTCGAATAATTACAACCGCTCATGCACAATACATTTCCCAATATTACAAGTAATCACGAATTTCATTATGAGGTATTTGACTCCGCACTGATACGTGAACTGCCATGACGTAATAAACTCAGCATGAAAGCGGTTTAATCGCTGTATCGATAACCAGAAGCAACATTCATATGTTGTTGGGAATTATAAATGAAATACTAGTTTGGAGCTTTATACTGTATATGTAGTTTTGAGAGATTAGTAATCAAACTTTGAAATTGTTACATAAATCAGTCGTTTCAATTGTTACTTATAGGACAAATCACGCTATGTAGTTGTTACTGGCCACGTATATGGTATTGGTGTCCGTTCACTGTAGATATTATATAATTATACTGACACAGAAAACGTTCCGGTGCTACCTTCAATATACAAAAACTATTATGACTCAAAATAACGTATGCAAGTGTCATATGTGAATCAAGAGGTGCTAATATGTTTAGAAATACCTGACATCATGAAAAAGATCATGCATCTTTTATAAGATTTTTGTTCAACGATCTATAGTGGGTTTGTTATATACAACTTACAATATTCTGACCTGAGTTCGAGTATTGATATTTTGAGTATGTAGTAAACCTTTGCAGAGTTTCTTGTATGTTAATTAATAATGCATCGTCGATAACTGCTGTTGCGTTATAATAAATTAAATAACATTTGGAGACCAGGATATAAAAAGAATGCCAATTACGCACATATATTGGGTGAATTAACGAAATATTAATTTAGTAAAATTGAGTAGTTTAACTCATCGCGAAATGTGTATTAAATTGGCAATTTCCCTATTCCGTTAATACGACAGGATCTTATTGTGACAGTGACCGACAATTGTATTTCCTTATTATACCATGAATTATTTTGATGTGGAATATTGAAAACAATATTTACACAAAACTATAAAAAAAATGGTCGACTATTCAACTAGATCAACGCCCAATATTTGAATACTTAGTGACTTAACCAATGAATTATTAATAGTAATATATGATGCCGACTTGTCAAGAGTTGTCAAAATTGTACAAATCTCCGAAATTACATTGTGTGTTCACGAACCGTAATGATGATGTCCTGACAATTAAACAAAAATATAATAAATGTACTTACTTGTACAGGCATTTTCATTTACTTCAAGTAAGTATTTCACTGCAATGCTTGGTCACGTAATTCGCTGTATACTACTGCCTCTGTCGTTCGTATAGAATATTCCATGTACTATAAAACTTTTATGTTTTATTTTTACCTAGAAGGCAACCCGGGAGCACAATTCTCTGCCATTAATACAAATTACATATCCTTACTAATACCTTTACTCTATTGCATACATTCATCATGCTCACAAAATAAGCTTTTTGAAAAAAAAAGATTGAATTGAATCTTAACTATGTTTGTTCACTCAAGGAATCAGAGGATGACCATATTTAGCTATGTTGAAAATAAAATTGTTTCTATGGCAACGAGAAAAAGTTGTAACCAACTTCTTACTAATTGTTACTTTTTCAGAAAGTGTTAAGAGAATACATCTATAACTTCAATATCAATATTTCATTATTCCAAAATTATTGTTTCTATGACGATCATATCCACCTCTTATAAACAATAATTGTTTTTCCTAAATTGATGTTTCCATGGCAACCGAATCCACATCATTGATCAATGTATCAGGAACACCTTTTCCTGAAAATTTCATGCATCAATAAACTTTTGAGTTTTCATAGTAACTGGGTCCCCATCCCCACCAACATTTAATGTTTCGCTCGTACCTTTTTGAGGTAAATAGAAAAGAAAAACATTTTCGAATTTGCAGTTTCCATGCTTACTGTAACTTTTACTATACCAAAATGTAATGGTTCATCCTTGTCAGGAGGAACCCCCTCCCACGGACAAATCAATGAACCAACCAACGCTACCAACAACCTAAACTCTTTGGCGGAGGGAATTCGCGATTTTGTAATTCTGGGGCAGTTAAATTGGAGAGAGGAAGATATATTTCAAGGACATACAAATGCTGCGTGCATTAACTGTTAATTTAGCGCGGTTTTGAGGTAACTAGGTGCTGAAGTTTACGAGTAGATAATTGAGAAATAATATAAGTTTGTTTATTGATGTTTTACAGTTCGATGGATATAATTGTTTTATACGGCATGTGTGACTTACCTCATTATTAACATAATGCGTTCACTGAAAATACAAAACATAGTGCTTATGTTTTCAGTTATTCGTTTTTTTTTTACAATAAGCAAATCCTCCAAGTAGTCGAAATAGGTTAGGATCAGCACATCCGATTTGCCACTTAGCACGTGCGCAAAGGTCGCTCTCTGTTCTCGAACATAGATATGTTTATTCTATATTGTTAGAATCACGGGTTCTCATATTTGAAGTTATACTATGTAGAAAAACACTTTGACGGTAAATGCCAACACATATAAATGTTATTATTTATTCAAATTAAATAGTGTTGAGAAAGGTTGCACAAATTCCAATATATATGGTAATAATAAACATGCCTGTAATATGTAATCGTTATACCGAGGTATTATTAATTACACTATCAAAATGGATTACAATTTATAGTGAATCACATAGGACAAATAGAATCCAGATTAGTA
Source organism: Saccoglossus kowalevskii (assembly GCF_978046115.1). Classification (NCBI taxonomy): domain Eukaryota; kingdom Metazoa; phylum Hemichordata; class Enteropneusta; family Harrimaniidae; genus Saccoglossus; species Saccoglossus kowalevskii. The sequence continues at coordinate 19,787,954 of NC_140643.1, read as the reverse complement.
ATTTACTTGAATAAATCAGTGCAAACGCATATATGTTTGGGTAGAGTTTCAAACTTACGCACACGACAACTACGCTTTTCCTTCCCCATACCACTCGACATTTACTACATACATTATCATGTAGATGAGTTTATCCTTACAAAAAAACATAAACGATATTATTTGTAGTAGAAGAATTGATTGAAGTCATCAACTTGGTCAAACGTTGATCAGTAGAGCAATTTCGAGAAAAACTACTTTTTATCAGCGATAAGAATGAAACGTAATGGCATGTAACTAATATGCGACAAAAAAAGGGTTAGATTTGATGGATGGTTGGATTTCATGGAAAGATTATTTCAACATACCCCGATGAAATGGCAATTATTACCAACCAGGTTCTGTGTAAACTAGTATTACGTTAGAGGTATGTTGATAAATTAGGGTAAATGACCAAAGCAATGGAACATAGTCGACGACGAAATATATTTCCCATAGCTCAGACATAGCTAAGACTACAATAAGCTAGCAGGTAATCAGAGAAGCAACGTTCGTAACGTTGCGTGAGTACGAAAATAAATCCAATTCGAGATTAAACCACCAAAAGAAATTAACAATTAGGGAAATTGCGAAACATCAATAATTAAATAAATATACATTAAAAAAGCTAATGTTTAATTTTACTTCAAATAAAACTTGATTATTAAACATATTCGACAATCAATTCAATTACATCGAACTATATTTCTTTTTATTACAATCAAGACAACCAATGGATACTGATTTCAATACGACGAAAACTAAAACAACAACAACAATTTTACCAACTACACAACTCAGAGGAGATTTCAAACCTCGCTAGGTTTCTTCAAAGTTCATATCAACATTCAGAGCCACAGTTTAGACCTTTTATAGACATATATAATGTTACCTTGACCATAAAATATTGGAAACATGTGTGCCAAGTTTTAAAGATATTCCAATGCTAGGTATATTGTGAACACAAATATACATATATTTTTTCACCAATGTTTTACTAATTGCCATGTGGGCTACATGGGGTAGCTATGTGACAAGTTTGAAGTTCATAGCAGTTATCACACATAGTATCCATGACCATTGACATGCAAATGTGCCTATGAGTTGCATGTCTTAATGTCCTTGATATTTTTCCGTATAGTAATACACCAAACAAAACTCTTACTGATACCATGGCCTTTTCCTATCAATATGTAGCAATGTGTTTTGAATCTCGCAGGGAATATGTGTTGCAATTTGGCACTGGCTATTTTACTTTTGTAGTTATATTACATAGCACGAATGCAGATAAACACGCACCGCGACTTTAACCATTGCTTATAAAGCTATTCCCTCTTGTAGTTAATTGCCGAACACACACAAATCATTAATGCGAACCTAGACCTCTTATCCCGTAAATGCATCCAGGTGTTGTGAGTTAAATCGGGAACACGTTAGTTAAGTTTGCAGGCCTGACTATTCTGTAGTTATGTACATAACATACGTGTGGCAATGTCTTGCGAATATCACTGGGAACATGTCTGTCAATTTTGATAGCACTGTTTTATTTCTTACGTAGTTACAATATACAGTACAGAACACATAAACATATATTGTTATATTTACCTTTGACATTTTGTCTCTTAAAAATTGCTGTGTCGTGTGGATGACATAGGCAACATTCAAATTATGAAGTATGTGGAATTATCACCCAAATCATCATCCAAAATATATTTATGACACAACTACATAGCAGGCAATTGTTTAAACACAGCTAAATTGTCAAAAAATATTGCATTCCCAGGACACATGTGTTGACTGTCGCCGGTGGCCGTTCACGCCATGAACCAACTGAGAACAAGCTGACGTAATCGTAATGAATATCACGCACACATAAAACCTGGATGAGGTCCATTAAACGGTGATATCTATCCTCATGCCATCCGTTTTCAATTTTAATTGGATTCTTACGTGCTGGCTCACTGCCACGGATTTTCAGCCCAATTATACAACTGTACATATGTCCACACGAGAAACATCCGAATTGGAACAAACATCGTAAGTGATTTAGCCCATGGTGATTTGATGAACCCTGTGTACAACATGTCACATACACCATTATAATAATTAATAACATCGAGGCTGATAAAAATGAAGATAAATGCAGATACTGTACATTGCATGACGTTAACATTGCGCATTTAACAAAACTGACATTTCATCCAGTCAGAGACAGAATTGGTGTCTTAATTTATTGCGAATTTATACCTATAACAGATATATGCAGACAAACGCAGGGTCATTAACATGTAAACACATTTACAACAGTATCATCTAATTCGAATACACACGTACGCTGAGCCCACAGATCTCTGATCTGTTGCGTTCATCATGCAACATTATCTACAACTGTGTATTCCTGTTGCGTTCATCATGCAACATTATCTACAACTGTGTAATCCTGTTACCCTGGGCAAAGGCTGCCAATCACCATTTCACCAACACTGCTCTGAATGAGCTGCGCCGATTTGAAACAATATTGTGTAATTTATCACAATACTGAATTGTGGACTAGTGATGAAATTAGATGTAGACTTGTCAAAAACCTATTTATTCTAATATATGTCGATGTTGAAGATAAATGTTATATTTTATAAGACTTTAAAGTCTATTGATATATATGTATGGCAAACGACAGAAAGTTAATAAAACGAGAAAGGATGCTTACACAATGACATTGCGTGTGTGAATTGTGTCTGTTTCAACATGAGATGAGTTAGCCATTTTTAAACGCAATAATACACTATGGTGTCATCTGTATACAGAGCTCCTAACAGTGTAGAACAATAATTTGTGCAGGAAACATACTGAGAAAGAAAAACGTGTTCTCTTTATACACCTCTTTGCAATAAAGAAATCCAAATGGGGATTAGTATGGGATAACATTTTTATTACCACTGTAATTTGGATATTTAAATTGAAAATAGACGTGATAAAACGACAGCCATAATTATACAGCCGGAATAGTTTGTTAAGATGTTGTTTTATGAAATTTTGCGATTTTTCCATGAATCAGTGAAACAAGCAAATTTACGTAATTTAATTCACACTATACCACTATAACATGTATTATAATGATTATACATCTGTCACCGTAACGACATAAGTTGCAATGTGCTGTAATTTTGCGGTATTTTACGGGATATTTTCATCCTACTATATAAGGAAATGCAAATTCCAAATATGGAATGATTACGCACGTAAGCCCATTATGTATCCTTGGGAGGAAAAATATATAATAATAAGGTTATTACGAGGATACCTCAAAGTATGCAGTTGCTGCGCGTCGGTCGATACTCCCGCTGTACTGTCCTCGTGCATACTTTAATGTATCCTCGTCAATAACCTCATATTATCATAATATAGGTACGTTTAGAGGATGGGTATTCTGAAAGCAGAATTTAAGTTTGACGGATATTTCTGAAAATAAAATTATTATTTTTATTTTTATATATATATTGTGCACAGTAGGTGCAGTGTGAATAAATTAAACAAATGTGCCCTTTTCAGTAATTTATGACCAAATCATACAATCACTTAATTTCATAATTATGATCATGTTTTTAGAGTTAGTTAACGTCAGTTACATCATTTTTGGACATTAAAAGCAAACACATTGGGATTTAATATGAACCCAGCTTAACAACATGCAAATATCACATAACTTTCAATTATAGCATTCTCACAGAAAACTACAACAAAAACAAACCACAAATGTGTTTGACCCGGCAAAACTATTATTATATAAACAATGTTAAAGTGTTCCAATCAAATCTGAGTTTTAGGAAAATCAATATTGTACGACACAACACGAAGCTGCCCACGTGTGACTACGCTTTAGAGCATTCAAACTAGACTTTGTTTTTATTACAAAAGTATCACCGAATGCGGTTAACACATGCATAACACATGTACAGGATTATAAAAAGAGAATATTATAGAATTCAAATTAAATAGATACCAGTAAGTTTATTCATTTCAACGTAATTGTATGACTTTGATTCAATATCACTTGATTGATCTCTTATCAACTTAGTATTATTTCACTATTTGCATATAATCAACAAATATTCAACGTTTATTCAATATTACTTTGATTAAATGTGTTTCTACAATTTTGGTTTACCGGGACGCTTGTTATCAAAATGCTTTATGCTTCAACAAATCGGATTACCATGGTACAACAACACGTAGCAAATATCGCTTGTAAATTCAAGCAATTTAACCATTTGCTACAACATCCATTGTACAATACCATTTCTTAGCCAGCATAATTACATACGAGCTTTATGTAATGAACTCCCGTTAAAAGTGAAATGTAATCGCGTTTTTGATCAATATTTTAAACAATTGTTTTTATATGTTCTCAACTCAATAACTATGTGTTATATATTGTGTCACATCCTTGTCCTGTAGTGATGTATCACAAACAGCCAATTCAAAAAGATAAGTAAATGTTTGCTATGTATTTCCAGTTTATGTAACGGCTCGCCGTTGGTTGTTGACCTGTAAACTCTTGAATACAATTTCTGTGTGAAATATTGTTGACATAGTTAGAAGCGACCACATTACAGCATAGAAGGGAAAGCCTATGGATCCCGCCACTACAGATTTTAATCAGAAGTGGTTCTTATATAACCGTAATTACTCATATTAAATCTCTTAATCTAACGCTTGCTTTGTGCCTCCTTGTTCTCATTGAATTATGCACAAAATAACTGGAAGCAAACATAATCACCAACAGCAAACCTAATCTACACATTTCAAAGCGATGGTTCCCTTCATTGTAAATATGCGCTGTTTCCGGAGACAGTTTTGAGCTGGAGTGCCTAGGTCGTATCGCAGTTGGTTACCACGTATGATAATCATTCATCGAGGCAGCGTCACTGCATTCAACAGAGTAAACGCACGACTATTAGCTCATGGGAATTAATTTCTTTTATTTCTTTGTCAAGTATATACCAGATCACGTAGCCTTAGATATTCTCTGTATTGTATAACATTTAGTGTGAAACAAAATACGATTTATAAACACAAAATACAAACATATATATGGTCAATTGATTTCATGAGTACCGTATATGAAACTAGATATTCATGGCAGTGTAACCGTACATGGTAGTTGCTTGATATTCAATTCAACAATGCCTCCCAGGACTATGATTTGAAAATAAATTGCCACAGTATTTACTGTTATTTACCTTTTCATTGTACACCTAGAAAGAAGGTCGACAATAAATAACTATTTTGAACAACACTGAATAGAACGCAGTGTATAACCTTTGGCGATTCACATTACGATCGCTGAATTGGACACGGAAGTGACTGAAACAAATCTCTTATGTCGAATATCCCATGGAAGTGCTTGTGAATAATACATATAAGACATTATTAAATAAAATCGTTTCCAATATAGGTTTCAGTACATTGCAGCAATACAATACAATACAATACAATCGGGTGAACGCGGTGCTTTTCAGCGCTCCCCGATTTTCTGCCTGTTTTGCGTTTTTTGCGTTCGTTGTGCGCCCGTGTTTTTACACAGTTGTATATAGTGTGTCTACCCTTTACGTGAGTAATTTATATTTGTTGTTTTTTGTTATTATTGTGGTTTTTGGAGGCATTTTCTGCCTCGTCGGTGGTAAGATTCCGGCGACCAATATGGCGGCCGCTGAGAAGAGGCCTTCATCGTCACCAAATGTAAAACTCACCAGGAACCATGCCATAAGGTGTGAGAATATTGACGGCATTCCTGTTGAAACATATGTAGAAGCCGTTTGTGATATTGTTGGGGCAAATAACATCATAGCGGCATCCAGGATGAACCGTTCTGTTGTTGTTTTTCTTACACACGTTACATGGGTTGAAACGGTTGTTATTTCGGGTCTCGATATTGGTGACTTACATATTTCAGTTGAACCACTTGTACGCCCCTCCACTAAAATTGTTTTGTCAAATGTCCCCCCATTTTTACCTGATGAGTGTATTACTTCTATTCTTTCAAGTTATGGACGTGTGACGAGTGCGGTACGAGCGATTCCGCTGGGATGTAAGAGACCGTCTCTGAAACACGTCAAATCATTTCGACGTCAGGTTTATGTTCACTTGAAAGATGTCAGTATAAATGGTTTACTTCCAATCACTTATCAGGGTCAGATATTTAATATTTATGTTTCAACTGATGAACTGGTTTGTTTCGAGTGTAAAATGAAAGGACATACACGAAAATCATGTCCAAATTCTCAAAGCATTGTTACGCAAATGGTGATGGGGGAAAACAATGAAGGCTCCCAAAGAATTTCTACAGGTGTTCAAGGTGTTAATGAAACTCATAAAGTGAATGGTACAACTGATCCCTCTTTGCAAACAGATCTCACCGATAAACAAAATGTGACCAGTGTTGAAGTTGATAAAAACAATAGTGATCAAATTGTTAATACAAGTAATGAAAACCACATAGATACTGATGAAAATGATATAACAGATAATGTTGAAATGGTTAATCTTTCAACCAAAAAACGTGCGCGATCAAAATCCCCAGTGATTCGAGAAGGTTATAACAATGACATCTCAACAGATAGCAATATAATCAAACCAAATATTAAAAAAACGAAGTGATGGTACGCTAAGCAATATAGTATGTGACATTGAACAACAACCAAACGATGAAGAGAGGGTACGATCCCCTCCTTCAACTGCCAATGAACACCCATCCACTTCATCCCCCTCACCGCTGCCATCCACTCAACCCCCACATGTGTATGCAGAGGTGACTGTACTCAAACCGGTACCCCAGTCAGAAAGTACTGATTTGTCTTCTTTCCCACCAACGCCCTCCCTTGATTTTACAGACAACTCCCCTAGTTATTCACCATTGTCAGGAATGCCAGTAGACATCAGTGATGTGAATGAACAATCCCAAGACCTTTTTGATTCTCAAAGTACATCGAGAGAAAATAATGATAATTGCCAAACTGCCAGTGATGAAAGTGACAGTGAATCTGTCATTTCAAATGTGTCTATTGGTATCATGAGTAGTGAGGAGAGTATATCAAATGCAAAATTAAATGATTTTTTATTGTCGACACGACATTCCCGCAAGTTTATTGACAGATGTTTTGAGTTCTGTCCAAATCTCAAAGTGTTGGTGTGGCATTTTATCAATTATCGTTACACGCAGAAACTAAACGCTTCTGAGAAAATACGCATGAACAGGCTTATTAAAAAGGTTAAAAAACAAATAAGGACTGGCAAATTTATAGCTGATTTTTAAACCAAAACCATATAATGGAGGGTTCAATTTCTGGGGCAACATACAATGTTAATGGATGTCGCGACTCACTTAAAAGATTCAGTGTTTTCAACTATATTAAGCGTGATCACCCCTGCAATTTTTACTTATTACAAGAAACACATACTCTTGCGTCCGACGAAAACATATGGAAGCTAGTATGGCGCGGAACGGGCATTTTTTCTCATGGCACTGCTAACCGCGCGGGTGTGGCTATATTGTTTCCTCCAACAACAGCTGTACACATTTTATCACAATGTGAAATCATGCCAGGCTATGTCCTGCACACACACGTAGAATTAAACAATAATCCTGTACACATTATAAATGTATATGCACCCATAAATGGCGCGGAACGAATGGAATGCTTTAATAAAATAAAACAATTTATCCCTACTTTAAATAATGACCCACTGATTATGGGAGGAGATTTTAATTGTACAACCGATCCTGACATGGATCGCAATAGGGGACGGGAGCCTGACATGCGTACTGCTAACCTCCTTACTTCAGTTATTCGTCGTCACAAACTAATTGATACGTGGCGTCACCACCATGGGAATGCTGTTAATTTTACTTGGGGGCGTAGTGGTACACTTGTTCGCCTGGACAGAATGTACATTAGCAAGTGTATGCGTGGGAAAATCAAGTCTGTTGAAATTAGTAACGGGCGTTGGCTTATTCTGATCACTCTCTTGTTAGTATATCAATAACAATTAACAATGGTAAAAATAAAAGTCCTGTATGGTGTATGAACACACAAATTTTACAGGATGATGAATATGTTAAAGAATTTACGGATTTCTGGCTGGAATGGCAACTTTGTCGTGAAAACTATTCACATATTCAAACTTGGTGGGACGTGGGAAAGAATAAAATAAAATTAATTACTCAACAGCATTGCGCATTCAAGCAATATAAACACAAACAAGCAAAACAAACATTGGAAAGGGACATCCGAGCTATGGAGCGCGATATCACCCAGAATTCGCCGCCCACAAAATCATACATAGAAAAAAAGAGACTCCTTTCAAACATGGTTCAACATGAGAATAAAGGTCTCATCACACGAGCGCGGCACCATTTTCTAAATGAAAATGATGTGTGTAATACTTTCTTTTTCCAAATAGAGAAAAAGAATGGAAACAAAAAAGCTATTTTTCAGCTCAGGCGTCATGACAACAGTCTCACACAAAATCAAGCTGAAATCCGCAAAATAGTACGCAACTTTTACACTAAGTTGTATACTACAGATAATATTGATATAGATGCACAGAATACCATCCTTGAGGGCCTGCCAAAGCTGAGTAATACCGACCGCGATGACCTTGATGAGCCTATTACGTATGGCGAACTTACTAACACCGTAAAGCAACTTGCGCATGGGCGAACTCCCGGCATTGACGGGATTCCGAACGAGTTTTATCAAAAATTTTGGAATCTTATTGGGAAAGACCTCTGTGACGTGTTCAGTAAAGCCACTGAAGAAAATGTGTTTCCACTTTCTTGCTCTAGAGCAGTTGTTACCCTACTCCCAAAGAAAGGTGATATTACACAACTAAAACACTGGCGACCTGTGAGTCTTCTTTGCAGTGATTATAAGATCTTCACTAAAACACTAGCAATACGTCTGCGCGGGATCATTGGTTCCATAATTCACCCAGATCAAACTTGTAGTATTCCAAACAGGCATATCCATGACAACATCAGTCTATTACGTGACAGCATTGACTGTGCTAATATGACTAACTCTCCCCTCGGCATCGTGGCTCTAGATCAAGAAAAAGCATTTGACAGAGTAAATCACGCTTATCTATTCAACACACTTCATGCTTTTGGGTTTGGTGACAAGTTTATTTCTTACATTCATCTTATATATTCAAATGCTCAGTCCCTTTTCCGTATAAATAGTGCTCTCACCCCTCCCGTCATGCTGTCACGTGGTATTAGGCAAGGTTGCTCATTGTCCACAGCCCTTTATGTTATTGCCATTGAGCCACTGCTCCATAAAATCAGAAATGATGGAAATATTAAAGGTTTAACAATACCGCATCTCAATAATGAACACTGTAAACTTACAGCTTATGCTGATGATATAGAATTTTTTATCACACATAAACAAGAATTCGCATCACTTGCTGCATGGTTGCGTATTTATGAACGCGCGTCAAATGCGAAAATCAACCTCGACAAGTCGGAAGGTTTATGGGTTGGTAGCTGGCGCAACAACACGTTTTCTCCTCTCAATATTAAATGGAACAACACCGGGTTAAAATTGTTGGGCGTTTTTCTCGGGAATGATAAAATGTATACCAAACAGAACTGGACTGAGTTGGTTTCAAAGATAAATAGAAAAATTGAATTCTGGAACCACTTTGTTCACAGTATGTCCTATAGGGGGCGCTCTATGGTAATTAACAACATTATGTCATCCCAACTACTATACCGCTTTACTAGCCTAGTGCCACCCACTGATGTTGTTTTGAATATACAAAGGTCGTTACTTGACTTCTTTTGGCAAGGTCGCCATTGGGTTGCTGCTAAAACACTTTATCTTCCTCTGGAAAAGGGGGGACGTATCAGCGCCACGCGACTTAATTATATTCAAAGATATCTTTATGGCAATACTGATCATTTTTGCTTTAAGTTCACTGACTACTTCTTCATCCAAGCAAGCAAAATGTCTTATACTAGGCAGCTGTTGTGCACCACGAATAGCCTTCCTTTAAAACTGAAGAGCATACCACCATTCTATCGTGAACTCCTTCAATGCTGGAAGTCTGTAGATAAGGTGCGTAAATTTAATGACAATAATCCGATTGATATTTTTAATGAACCACTTTTTCACAATGCATTTATTAATCATCCTATTAGAAAGGAACCTTTTGCACTCCGTCACTTTGTGGACGCTGGTATAACCAAAGTCTGTGATCTGGTCCATGAAACAAATCGAACGTGGCTGGAAGCTTCAAACATCTCAGATAGAGTAAATATACATTCTGAACGCATTCTGCAGCTCAGTCTCAAGGTTATTCATGATTCCATGCCTACCAAATGGAAGGATACTGTGAACAATTATTTCAAACAAAAAAACAAGCGTGCTCATGCTCTCTCTCATCTCAGTTTTCAGCTACACTTTTCTGATGAGCTAAATCTAGCGCTTTATAAACTTGAAAAAGGCGCAATATATAAATATTCAATTGAAGTTCTCAGTACTAGTGGTCGTCAACAACAACCAAGAAACGTATGGTGTGACATACTTAGTCTGCCTGAAACAACTAAACCAAATTTTCAGGACTGTTATGCAGCACCAATTACGACGTATGACGGAGATATGCAGTGGCGCATATCCCATGGCGCCTTTGCAACTGGTAGTTTCCTTTTCAAAGCTCGGTTATCAAGCTCGGATAAGTGTATTTTTTGTGGCGAGGTGGATACACTTGAACACATCTTTATAGAATGCCCATCTAATAACGAGCTATTACATACTTTCAAAATAATCACATCTGGTCTGCTTCAAACAGGCTTTCGTATGCCAATCTGGTGGTTTTTAATTCTGCCACCGCGTCGTTCTAAGGGTTTTCTTTCCCGACAGGCACAACAAATGTTTTGCCTATTAACGAGCATGGTGAAAGCTGCAATTCACACCAGTCGTCGAAACAAGAGGCAACAAAAAGGTGTCAGTGATTCTCTAGAAATTTTCAAAACGAGACTTATTTTGAGGATCAAAACGGAATATGAATACCACAGTTTTAAAAATCAGCTACCTAAATTTGAAACATTTTGGGCAGTGGACGGTGTGTTATGTGATATTCAGAATGATGCACTTCAAATTCATTTGCAAACCTAGGTTTTACTTGTCCACTTCGCTGTTTAGGGCTTTTGCCCTATTGAGTCATATCTAGTCTTCTTTTATCCGCTTTGGTAATTGTTGTGGTACTCCCTGGTTTCGTGACATTAGTCGTGTCAGAGGATTTTGTTCTCATGGTGGATATCAGTCTACACACACAAACACTGATTTGCCACCCTCTTGGCTTGTCATTTTCCTCAACACACTGATTGCGCGGGTGAACGCGGTGCTTTTCAGCGCTCCCGGTTTGTTACAGGTTTGGCCTCATGGCTTAGTAGTGTCGGTTTTCAGCTTTAAAACATATTTTTTATGTCCTGGGTACGACGTTAAAATTGCATCCGGTTGCGGAGTTTTTGTACTCGGGAGAATGAGGTTACCCTTTGCCGCAACTACCTCCAGGTCACCCTTGGGCAAGGTGTAGCACCTGTGAGCCTTGGGTGCCAACTTCCCACATAACAAGTTCGGTTGACGTCAGTAAGGGCATACGGTCGTAAAACTCCTGCACAAATAGATCCGCACAGGTGGACAATTTTTCATGTAAATATGTAGATATTAGTTTCAGTTGTACTTAGCATTTGGCAGGGGGGATCGTAACCTCTTGTGGTGAGAACCAGTGTGACTGGCCTGCCAACGGGGTGCTAAGGTTTTCATTGGAAAAGTTATCAGTTACATCCGTTAATGTAATTTCGTTTTACATACCCGTAAATCAAAAATCACATATAGTTGCATTTATATTTTAAATATTTTGATTTCAGAATACCCCGCCATAACAGATAATTAAAAAACTCAATTAATAATAGTGCGACAGATTATATCGCCCGAGTGCTGCGTGTATACCCGGAACATGATACGACAATAAGCGCAGTGTTAATATTGGATTTACATGTACACACACAGTGCCAGTTGAACATTCACTAATGCGAATTAATTGCATTCAGTACCGCATACTTTGTTATTAGCTCTGTAAACGTCTGTAAACTCCTTTTCTTTCTAATTCTAATGGATGTAATTAATCCTATCGAACACGATGAAGAGTTGAAACTTGTAAGTGCTGCACATATTAAGTTTATATAATAAAACATCGTGAAGTATAATAGTAATAGTTAGAGGCTTTGTTCGATATTTTGACAAGTCGCCGCAGGTGAGAATATCGAACGTGAAAAACGGATATATAACGCGGTATGTTCTTGGTGGTGGCGAATAACCACTTTATAATACATACATCAGCTCATATAAAGCGTTGAAACTAGAATACTGCCTCAATAGTAGTCGGACGGCTCATCTCAAATGACGCTCGGAATGAAAGTTGTTACGCGTGGATTGACATATAACGCAATCATGATAAGTCCGTTGTTGACAGTGCAACCATGGCTAGATTGAATAAAATTTTAAATGTATATGTGGCAATCAGGTATTTTCGAGACAGGAGCATACAATATATTAAATGGTGTTAATGTATACTTGAATGAGTAGTTAAGTATTCAAAATATTCAGAGAATAATCAACCAATGTCAATAGAGTAGCCAAGGTGTTAAAAGTGGATTAAAAATCAAATTCTACATAGGCATGTCTCTAACGCACAATTTTTTCACGAGTTTTCCCTGATATGCCGTGTAGGCTGTTCCCACTCTGGACACTAACAGAATATTTGCTGTTGTACTTAACAAAGCAGTTCAGCACTAAACGCAAAGGAGAGTGCATTTGCTTAAAGTGGGATTTACATCGTGTTATAATCCAAATTTCTTTTGCAAGATGTGTAAGCAGAAATCCTTGTTTTACTTAGACGTGATATAAACACTCAACACCGAACGTCTATAAACGTTTTACAGTATTTATAAAACATTTATAAATTTGATTAATTTTGTGTTTATAATTATGTGTTTGTGATTATAAAACTTTAAAAACTTTAATTTAAAAATAAATATTTGACCATCAAAAACAGACGCAGTCATTTGGTGTCAATCATCATCACTATAAATAAAAACGGTTTTGAAATGTTGACATTAAAAGTTCCGCCGTCAATTGTGGACCCATAGAACAGTGAGGGGCTGAGGAAGCTAACGGTAATTGAGGACGATATTGCTGCTCGTACTGGTAGTACTGATGTTGCTCATCAACGTAGACATCTCAAGCTGCTGTTTATAAGATGGTGCAGAATAATGTGTTATGCTATTGGCACTTTCATTTCCTGAAACTGCCTTAATACGACAGTGTGGTACGTCAGCGTGACGCAGATTAGTTATTATGATTTTTCATCCTTTCAACTTTGCCTTGACTGCCATATCAATCGAGTGTGATGGCAGTGGATAGATTCTGTGGTTTTGTGGGTGTTGATAGTGAGGTATGGTGGGTTTTCAGTTTTGAACACACAGCCAACACACATATTACACCAGATGTATCATATATTCATCATAGTCACTTTTTAAAATTCAATCGTTGTATCAGCAATATAAAAGCTTAGAATTATTGTTTGCTATTCTAAAACTGGAAAAGTGATATGTATAATTGTGTTGTATCGGTTAATCTATCGGCTGTCTACCGTAATTTGTAATCGATACATGAGAATAATTTTGTAAATATAACAAGCAATTTAATTCATGTAATGGCTCACAAATCGATAACATTTTATCTGACTAATATGATACGGTAAATATGCTATCATTGTCGTTGTTTAAAACTTACTTTTGATTAGAAAAAATATATGGTATAATTATTTCATATGGCGTAATTCGAACGACCAAATAAGATTTGAGATTTCAATACAGTCTTTTGTGTGATGGTCGTTAAATTAACGTAATATATTTCGCGCGTCTGGGCCGCTTTCCTGGCAGTGTAGACCGGCACATAGTAAAGTCGTTTGTTTTCTTTGTTTGCCAATCAGCGTAGGCATTTCGGATGTATTCTTTTGTGACACCATTGGCCATATTTATTTTATAAATGGAACATATTTCTGTGTTATATAATAGCGAGCAACGCTATTGATTTACAATCAGATGCATCAGACTAGCTTTTACCAGCATTAATATGCTTCCACATATTCCGGCTTTATTAATGGGTCACGATACAGAGTGTACAATGTGTATTTCATTTGATTTGAAGGAAACAAGGTGGGATCACATAGGAAATGTACATGATACATGCAAAAAACACGCATGGCCACACAATGCAATCAAGTTGAATTGTATATTTTAAATGGCGCTATTCAGGGTACGCTTGTTATATAAAATGAACGCATCGGAAATTATTATGCTTGTTTCAATTAAATATGATGGGAATTGTATTTTATTACAAATAACTAACTAACAAGCGAAAGCCCACGACTTTGAATCTATACACTCTTGGTACAACTATTTATGGAAAGCCATTCGGGACCCCCCCCCCCATGGTATAAACAATAACCTACAGAAACGTAAAGTTAATAGTTGCATACTTATAGTAAATACTGTTGTATTTGTCTCATATTACCATGGGAATCATCTGACCGTTATATATGATAAATTTAATCAAACACATAGGCACTGATTTGATGAAAATGTATACTAACTACACATGTATCTCCACTGAATGCATTGTTGATATCGATACAATAGTTGTAATTATAGCTAAATCATGTATTTACGTTGCTAAAATTGCGCGAGTATTTTTCATATTATCGATTCTTGTTATTACCAAGGTAAATCGCTATTAGTGAGTATTTATCACTAATAACGACCTACGTCGATCATTGTTACCATCGGACACTTAACCTGAATTGTCAATAGGTGATTTTCCGAACAATTGCGAGATCTCGCGAGATGCATGAAAGACGCGCGTCGAACGTCTGCCGCAAAAATCGATTTTGAACTAGAATTTCTTTATTTCGCAGCTTACATTGACCGGCCGATCTTCGACAGAGGAATATTGCTTCCGAATACCCTCACTTAATCGAAATTGCCTATCATCAAATGTGGACATCACATTATTAAGCATGGAAATGCCCCCAAAATACTTTTGCGTTTGTCGAATCCCACGCGATGTTTGATGCGACTACGACGCTATGACCTTTGTTTGTCCTGTTTTTACGTTCGATTTCACGCATAACGCGTGATTCTCGCAGTGAACGGAAAATGGTCTATTATACAATGGGTAACGCATTCGTTATTAACCTCAGAGAAGCAATGTGAATAATTCATACTACCATCGTTTTACCATTCTTTTGTTTTTACCATATCGACCTGAACTTTGTCTGTACCACCGGGAACGCGACCTTAATTCCTTGTCATTACCACCAAAGATGCAACTCCTTCTTGTTTTTCTATGTTAGACATGTTGACACGACTACCAACAATATAGTACTTGTTTCTATGTCACATAATCAAGAGTGCCTTACTATGAATTCTGATTTCAATCAAGAAGACTATATTAGAAATACTGTACAATGTACTTTGTGGTATAAATCAAAATAACTTTTCGAAATGTTTAAATCATCAGAAATACTGTGGTGGAATATTGAAAGCAAGATCATATTCAAGTGTAACTACAATTAACACCTAGTATTGTTCTCCCAAAATACCACTATACCATTATAAAGTTTCTGTCACAAAGTTTCAAGTACAACAAAACAGAACCAAAATCACGCTAACCACTTTCTCATGTGTTATAATCAACGGGGTATGCGAGTTACACCAAGCAGATGCACACAATCATATCGCAAAACAATGATTATTATAACGTGACTGATTTAATACGAGAAATTGGCAGTCATAGCATCTTGCAGTATTCACAGCAGTTCGTGGTGACAGCATACAATACTAATATCAGTTATCACAGCATAATCACAGTGAACAAGTCGCGTGCACCTAATGATAAATTGAAGTAAATAAATGTTAACCTCTCAACAGATATCTGCTTCACATCATTCACATATCATCAACCACTGTAGTGATGGTAATCAATGAAACCAATATATCATGGCTGATGTTGAACCAGTACTGTACCATAAATTAGTCATCTTCACGGAGTTATATGGCACATACTAAAACTCTGTGATAACAAGACGTCCTTCTAACGCAACATTGGAATCATGCAGACAGTTTTGGATGATGTCACCATACTGACATTGATTCTGATAAGTCTCATGATGATATGATATTTGCAGATGGTGGAACGCTGATAATTTAAATTTTATTGTGAATTGTGACAGATAATGAATTACGAAAGTTCGTACAAATAATGGTCAGATTGTGAGACCTTCTTAAATAGATTCGCCTGGTGCAAATGTAATGAACCAATCTGGTCAATCCAATTATTTACATACCCCTGTAATATTATCCGTAGTTTATTTGCTAGCTGTCAGCCCCAAGGTTTGTCACACTAAAATAGAATGCGTCTTCCATCCGGTTTTGAAAATTTGTTATATACTAACATTCTGAGGTAAGTCTTCACCTGAGCGTCTGCTATTATTGGTTCATCACTCGAGCAGCAATGAGGTATTCTATACGCGTACTATAATTTATTGTGCTTACAATAAACTTGTATATATACTTATTTACTGTCAAGAGAAATTTCGAAAAAACAATCTCATATTTAAAAAAAAAATTAACCGTCATACACTTATGAGTATACACTTACAGAGGAAACAACATCATGGGTAAAATATAAAAAATATACAAGAAAAGAAAAAAAAAACAAAACAATTATGCATTTGGTTAATTGGCAGTCAATTGCACGAACTGCATAGCCCTGGTCGCCAAAAAACGATTAGGGAAATAATTTGCAATAGTGTGGACATATGTTTTGCGCCGTATAACAGGGGAAGATAGATGACACATAGTATTGCGCGAAAGAACCGAGGCGAAAATATATTAACCTAAGCGAGAAGAGAATGAGAGAAGCGAAAAATCGTGATAATATATGTGTTTGTAGAGGCCGTCAGCCCACAGCGGCTTAAACAGATAATAAATATAAATGTGAGCATATTATGAGAATCTGCTAGGTGTAAGGATGTCCACACATACACCACTGGTTTCTGCAAGGGAATTAACTATCAAACCTACTGCAAACCAAGTTGCTGAATAAAAGATAAATATTTATGATGCGATACAAAAACAACACCTTTGTCTGGAAATAATATCCGAAACTTGTAATTGTGACGAAAGTCGAAGCGAAATTGGCAATTAAAGATACATATATCTGGCTTGCGCTGGAGCGCGTTTATTTCATGTGAAATCTAAGCACCTGCTTCATTGATCAACAGCTTCAAATGAAAGTAATTTGAGAAACGAATTGAAAAGTGATCTTTGTGTAATTTAAAATGGAACTAAATTGAGGTCACAGTTTAGCAGATGCAGACCATTGTATTATGCATATGTAATATATGTCACGTGCCACATTTGAGTTTATTGCTAAATATTGTGCAATACCGAAACAGCTGAATATAAAAGTTCAATGCCCACATTGAACATTTTGATATTTAGACAATGAACTGTTTATAAATGAACACTTTTCCGTGCAATTTGACATGCGTAAACAATATGTTTTATGTCAGATTGAAGAGTGTGTATTTTTATTGTATTATGGACTAAGATCGAATTCTTGATCCTCTAAATAAATAATATTTTGAGATCAGGCAAGTTAATGAAAGCATACATCGTAATTAGCCTGCTCAGAATTCATGCATCATTTATAAGTGAATCAGATAATCAAACAAGCAGTTTCTTATTTATTGGATATATATCTTGAAATCAAGATTCACGTATAACGATGTAAACAGAAATATCGCCGCTATTTTCCCCCTATTTAAATATATGATTATTAGTATCACAATTGAAAATTACATGTTTGCCATTTAAAGTAGAAATTCGAATTAGCATAATTTTCGGTATTATAATCTGATTTAACACAACTAGGTTTTCAAGAATAAAGTAACAATTAAACATACTCACTCACTCACCGGATATAAACTCAATATAACAATTTATGGTGAAAACTGCCAATATTTTAAATACAAAACTTATGCTTTGTTATCATTTGACGGTTCAATGGATACAGTATATATTATGGAGTGCTGTTTGTGCATTTATTGATAAGCAAACTATATGTACTAATTACATGATTATTATTATGCGTAAATAAAACAAGTGTGGTACAAATTATATGTATATATTTTTGCTTCAAATATACTATATATAAATAAAATGTCAACATTATGTATAGATATGTCATTTGTTCAATCATATTATGCCATGTACAGCTATCATAATCATATGTTTTAAAAAAAATCACGTAACACGTACACCCGCCGACGTAACCTTCGCTGTGTAATATGTGAAT
This sequence comes from Saccoglossus kowalevskii, assembly GCF_978046115.1. NCBI lineage: Eukaryota > Metazoa > Hemichordata > Enteropneusta > Harrimaniidae > Saccoglossus > Saccoglossus kowalevskii. The sequence goes on along the minus strand of NC_140643.1, from coordinate 19,769,445 downwards.
CGTATACATCAATAGTTCGAGTGTGCTACATAGCGTACCAACTGAATGGAACGTATTCTTACAATTTAGAATACTACTTTTAAACAACAATACTGAAACAAAACGACGTGTAGTGACCAATTAAGAGAGTTTTACACGTTCTCAAAGGAAATAAACTACTTATCAAAGACGGAATCTTGCTTCTAAACAAACAGTTTATTTTCTATAGCTTTACCAATTGGTTTGTGTAGTAATGTATTTATACTTTAATTGTTTATAATTTCAATTCCGAGCGAATTGAGGATAAAATATTTGCAGAGGTAGTTCTAATTGTATTCTATTTGTCGGTTTCTGTAATATGAGGACACATGGCAGTAATAAAAACCGAGCTATGCCGTAATATGAGAGGTATAGGTTTTAACGCCCACCAGTGCAGTTCGATTGTAACCTGATTTGATTGCAGGTTTTGTAAAGCGTTTGATTTTACAATGTAACAGAAAATAATCGGACCCATGTCCGTTGTAATTTTGTTTACTTTTGTGCCAACGAGAGTCTGGTTAATTTGATCAACAAATTTTTTGGCGGTCCATGTACGTTCGCATGTATCATAACCAGATGTAACTTAGATATATTATCACGAACTTTCATTTCATAGAATAATATATGAAATCGTGTATGTACTCATTCGAACGATTTTTTTACGTGCGATCAGTCTTTGGGAGAATAAAGCAAACAGAGTTGACCAAGCCACATCATTATAGTATTATAGTATAATTGGAGTGAAATTTTACACATTGTTTGATTTTTATATTCGGAATAACGCATGTAGTTATTAATAATGCGATCGGGGCCAGGAGCAAAACAATTTTTTCTAAGAATAAAGCATACTGTTTTTTGTTTTGTTTTTTTTTAAATATTTTTTTTGTGCCAGGCGACAGTTCCGGACATTAAGTGTCACTGTTGTCTTTTTTTCTGTATGTGCAAATTGAAAGTGCTAGTGACGACACATAGTGCATTTTGCCACAGAAGTCATATTCATGTTTGGGACTACATGACAGGGCTGTGTGGCCATCTCTCTGTCAAATGGCAATTTGTAATGCGCTATCCTGGTGTTAACCAGGCCCGGTCGAACACAAGCACCTGCGTACCTTAACCAAGGTTCCCCCAAAGTCGCATTCGTCAGTGAATGAATCTCGGCCAGTGGAATTGGCCTGCCCATTGAGTCTGTGGCACACTCACCCAAGGTAGGGGTCGACCCTTTGATGTTCAGCCTAAGGTAGGATTTGAACTTATAGTCTACCTATCATGAGTCTGGTGCAACAACCACTATGCTACCTGTGACCGGCATACTACCTTGGGCCATGCACCGTACCGATTTCCTATTGTGTCAGCAGGAACTGGTTAATTTGGTTAACAGCTTCCTTACTGATCCAGTCCATGAAATATAGTATCATACGTTCATGGATATCAAACCCAGGTATCATTTTAGATACTTCGTCGCGGTTTTTTCATCGTACTTATTACTTTATGTAAACGTAGATGCACGCCATCGTTCGAGTGATTTTTGTTGTAGAACATAGTTGACTTAGCTAAAACAGCAAACAGTTATACTAGAATTTAATTATAGTTTTAGCACAGTGCTTTGTTTTACAACGACATAGATCAGAATCCATCCATAGCCATTGCAAATCATCGTCTTATCGAATAGTTTCGTATCTGTTTATCCCTCCACGATTATGTGGAGACAGTGAGCTAGAACAGCCACTAATGATGTACGTGTGTGCTGCTTGTGTAGATAGATGACTTTTAATATTTTATAATATTCCATGCAATTTATTAGCTAACGTTTTAGGCATTCCAGATCATGTCTATATGGCATATAATTATTTTTTGCAAATTAATCATGTTTTGAATATATTTTGCATCACATTATTCATAAAATTAGACATCTTGCTGAATACAGTCTAAATATGCCACGATTTATAACTATGAAACCAGTGATGTAAATTAGCAGATATACGAGGGGCGTTCAATAAGTAATACCCCTGACCCACTTTCCGTTGTCTGATCTAGATGAAATATTGCATGTGTAATGATTTACATCTCTATGGGTTATGTTGCAAAAACAGCTCTTAACTAATTGTGGTTTCTGATTTACAGATGTTTGAACTGAGTCAGGTGTGAAATGGAGCCAATTTAGTGTCGCGCAGTGATCCGGTTTTTGTATTTGAAAAGACACACACCAAAGAAGACTTTTGATGAAATAAAAGAAACTTATGATGATGATGCCCCATCACATGACCCTGTAAAATGCTGGCGTCGTGAATTCCAGCATGGCCGGAAGTCTGTGGAAACAGTTCCCAGACATGGTCGTCCCTCTTCTGCCATTGATAAGGCACTTTCCGTCAAGTTGAGACAGCCATTTTGGAAGATCGACGCATTACTCTTCGCCAAATAGAGGTCGATTAGTACAGGGCCGTGGAAAATATTATTCATGACCCTTTGCAAATGCATAAAGTGTCTGCCAGATGGATTTCCGGGTTGCTCACACCTTTCCAGAAGCAAGACGCGTCGAGTGCTCGAGGATGAATTTGAAGATGTGCTAAGATGATGAGTCAAAATTGTTTAAAGACTGATTATACAGGATGATCCAGAGACCAAAGCCATTGCAGTGGAAGCACTTGGACTCGCCGCCTCAAAAGAAGGCAAGGGTGCAGCCTTCCTCTGACAAGGTCATGCCCACAGTCTTCTGGGACCAGGACGGAGTAGAGATGACAGATTTCCTGGCAAAGACTACCACATTTACAGGAGCCTATTACTTTTCACTTTTGATGAAATTAAGGAAAGCTATCAAAATCAAGAGACGGGGCAATATCAACAAAGGTATCCTCTTCCTACTGGCTTACCCTCCTGGCCATGCAACCTCTGACTAACATTTCTTTCCAGCCATGAAGTTACTTTTGAAAGCAAATGATGCCAGATGATGCAGCCTTGATTTCTTACGACGTGGTTATAGGACCAACCTAGGGTGTTCTACAAAAACGGTGTCCAGAGCTGCATCAAACGATGCAACTAATTATACTTTTACAAAAATGCAAAAAGTTAGCAACTAAAACCATTTTCAGATGTTAAATCTATAAGTTATAGTCAATTAGTCAATGAAAGATGTTGACAGGCAGTAATCAAAATGTTACCTACACACGGAGTTGCAGCTCCAAGCAATAAACAAATCGCACAAGGTTTTGAGAAATGTGAAATTGCGATCTAAGTAATCGACTAAGTATATGAGATAGTGATGGGCTTCCTATTGAAAACCAAATGGAAAATCAAATTAAATTGTTTACAGATCATGGGACACGTCAACTAGAGGTTATATGACACTTTATTGATGTAAATAATCTGTCGAGAACATGAGTGTTAGTATGTGTGGTATGTTCGTTTTGCATGTAATTTTTGTAATTTTTTTGTAATTTAGCTCAGAATTTAACTTATCATAATAAATGCGCACCATGACATAATAAATGTGTACCTTGACACAATGGATGTGTACCATGGTACATTAAATATGCGATGAATGTGCACCATTACACATTGAATGTGCACCACGAAATAATTAATATGCACCATGACACATCGAATGTGCACCATGAAACATCGAATGTGCACCATGACATATCGAATGTGCACCATGACACATTGAATGCGCACCAGGACATAATGAATATGCACCATGACATAATTCCTCATTGTCATCAATAGAAAACCACATTGTTGCCATTTTAAACACACAATTGAATAATTAATAGTGCAATTAATTATAATATTATTGGTGAACCGTTATCACTTGGTCGAGTCCAATTGTGGACAAATAGAATAGCTAAAATGAAGCCATGATATTATTGGCATTACCAGGAAATGCCCCAAGCGCTTGGACATTTTCTTGCACGACTTTTGTTACCAGGTCTACAATTTGATATGTTATTTAAATTCTACAATTTCGATTAAACAAATAAAACTTCGAAATGTTCCGGAGCTATTTTTCATATTTGTACCTCCAGTGTACCAAGTAATTGTTGTATCCATCATTTATACGTCATTTTATTTCAAATGTTAATTTATATAAAAAATAATATTAAAAATATTATGTATTAATTGCTTGTCAGAAGACCTTTTGCAGCATTGTAAAAACGCTATACTGATCTACAATCCTGGGATAAACCAGAACAAAAATGAAGATATAAAATAAAGATAAGGCAATATATTTTATAAGATTATTCCTTGGTATTTCTTATCGCGAAATACGGGAGTGTCGACATTAAAAGTGCACGTTACAACACTTTAAAAATTGCGAACTAAATAAACGTTCGCATTGATCGCCATCTATTTTCCTGTACTTGTCACCTGGCTGGCAATTTGTTATAGCTGCTCTGACATTTTTATTTAGTTTTATGTTGAATATAATAACCCAAATTGCGATTAATAACTCTTTTGAAACTTAACAACAATAAAGAATGTACTTTTCGACGGAATGTAAGTGGGCAATTTATTCTATATATGTATTGATTAATCAGAATAATTCGTCAGCTAGCTTCAAGCATATAGTAACATTTAGATGAAACACACCATATTACTTCAAGGTCTAAATAGTACCATATTTTTTTCAAGAGAAATTAGTTATTTGTACAATGTATTGTAGATCATCGGCACTTTTTCTTCATATTACATTACTGATTGTCATACAAAAATCGTTCAACGAAACGTGTATTGAATTTACACATGCTGCACAATGTACTTCTTCTGCTAATGAAGTAACAAGACTATTCAAAGATTCTTTGAGAGTGAACACCTACACATTTATGTTTTTGGCTTCTGTAAACAAAATAAAAATTGTAATAATAAATCATCTTCCGATTCGAAATAGATTCCAATTTGTAGCCTTACCCCTACCTTTCGTTATCGACTGTTTCTGTTTGTTTTGTCTTCTCTCGAAGTGATATTGCGACACCAGACGACCGACAAAATGAGCATTAAGTGCCATGTACAGATTGCGGTAAAAACTCGTAGTATGCGTATTACTAGTAAGCTATTGGAATCGTGACATTGTTGTCTTGGGAATACTAGAATATTTGATGATCGATTGTGTGTGTCTTAAATGTCTGTAATGTTATTGTGTATTCCTGGTGCATAATATTGCCGAACAATTGGTCTTATATGCATAGTCAGTATCCTTATCAATGACATAAGTTCGCCGCTGACTAAGTGTCGTTGGCGGGATAGAGGGTAAAGCGATTGACAATCAAAAACGTGCGTATATATAGTATCCAACAGCTCACGGTTTACCTTTCAAAATGGCGGTCATGCCCACTGAAGGTTTGTTATAACACATGCAAGATTACGATCTGAGCAGTGCCTCAAAGCAAATTCATCACATTCTTATAACTGCCACACGTCTGTAGTTGCGTTTATGCCGTAGGTAAATAGATTTAAGTTAACGTTTCGATGAATACGTTACGAGTCTAATGCATGCATGTGTTAGTAACTGCATGGCGGTACCTGTGCTCTTGAGTGAGGGTAACCAGGCAACATGAATCAAACTCTTAATTTCGAGACACATTTTTTCTTTTATTTCTCTAGATGATTCTCACGTCTATTTAGATGTGTGTGTGTCGAGCGCGAACTAAAAATATGCTAACAAGCCAATTAATATAAGAAAAATAGGCCACAACTCTTGAAAATGAACCAAGATTTTACAATTAAAACAGCGTAGTATTTGTCTTTCAAGATTTGTTTAAACATTTTTTTTGGAAGTTTTTGTTTAGTTTATTTAAAAGTCAATAAACATCACATTGTAAACTGAAGCGTTCTCCATAACCGTGTCACAGTTCGACTGACATGTCTACGTTATTCTTTGAGGCGCCTCTTGTGAAATGCAATAACTGATAGTTAACTGCAACCTTGAAATTGATTTTTTTTTAAATATTTATTTTGTACTACATGTAATATATATAAACTATATTAATATTCACATTCTAATTTGATCGGGGTAGCAAGCGTTTTATGGGCACCTCAAACTAAAACGCTTTTCGAGATTCATAAATGACACTTAGTTGTCTAGTATCGATGCCTGATGAACGCAATTGCTATTTAAATAAATGTTAGTGAGGGCAATATCACAGTTTGTTGCCTGCCCCAGGGTTGGTGGTCATGGCCATAATATTGATGATGTCCTTCCCTTTTGGCTATGGCGTCATTAATATTATGGTCATGACCAACAGCCCGAGCACAGGCAACAAATCGTGATATTGCCCGAATCAAAATGTGCCGTAGAAGTGACTGCAGTGACTTTGTCACGAACGTGCCACACATTCTATTCACAACAAGTCACTCAGCTTAGAGCGTTCTTCGTGAGCAGATCGCCGCGGCGCTCACAGCGTAGAACGCACCACTACGATCCCGGATGCGACGTTTCAGTGGCGGGTTTGTCGCACATATTTGCTACTGATAAAGAATAACTTTAATACAAAACAAAGTATCCTACTTAATATTCATTCAGTAACGTTTGCTGTCTATTTTGTAAGGCTTAATTTGCTCAAAATCCTTGAAAGCAACCCCAAAAGCAGCAGTGGCCGGGTCAGCACCAGTATAAGGAACGAAAATTTGTTATGCGCAGTGTCGTTGCGCAGTAGTTTCAGTGACGCCATCCATGTGATACACCATGTAATATATGTTTTTATTCAACGTCATGTGACTGAGTATCAACCAATCACATCATGCGTAACAACAGTAAGATGTGATAAATCTTTTTAAAAGTATTGTAATGGAAACCTGTGCTTTATTGCATTATTAAACTACGATATTTGTTAACCTAGGTAGACTTTTCGGGTCGCCAGGTAGTGGTGGAATATTCCACTCCATATATGTATAAGATGTACGCCTATTACAGATATTAGCCTATCGGGTTGAGTATATAATATCACATGATCATTGATTGACATGTACACTCTCTGTAATTCTGGTCGAGCAGCATGGCGTTGATGTGATGATTCATGGAGAATTTATCTACTCTGTTTTCATCCAAAATCCGTGTGTGAATCGTTTTATTTAGATAACATCATGGATTGGCTGAACCGAGGCTGTAATAGGACCCCCCTGAGAAGAAAGTGCGTACTGTGTGTCCGCTAAATCACCATACGACACAGTAGAAAGTGTCGTCGTTTATCGCCCCTAAATTGCTAGGCCGGGTAACGTTTTTTTTTGTAGTGGAGCCCCGAATAAATTCCATTAGAGTATGTTTATTTGGTGATTGAGACAAACATAACGTTTGACGTGGAGTGACATAATACGTGAGGCTATAATTTTAGTGTAAAGTCTAAAACGTGGCTAATTACAGTATTAAATACCTTCAAACCACGAGCTTATGTTACTGTAATATGTTACATAGACATGCTGTTCCTCGTACCCTACTACTCTACAACAAACTCAGTTTAGTTATAATGTGTTAGACGTCAAACATATATTTCAAGAAATTTGTGTGACAAATGTAATCGCTTTTAAATCGAAATATTAGGCAACTGACCATTAGAGTGCATTGAGAAAAAATGTAATCAATCATGTTTACAAAACATCCCAACACAATACAATGCAGTGCAACGCAGTACAACACTGAAGAAATGTGAAATAAATAAATAAATAAATAAATAAATAAATAAATAAATAAATAAATAAATAAATAAATAAATAAATAAATAAATAAAAAATAAATAAATAAATAAATAAATAAATAAATAAATAAATAAATAAAAAATAAATAAATAAATAAATAAATAAATAAATAAATAAATAAATAAATAAATAAATAAATAAATAAATAAATAAATTTACATTACATTACATTACATTATAAAATCACCCGTCTGGCCCTATATGAATTTAACTCAATCTGAAAACCTTCACAGTCCAATCCATTGAAAACACCACGCTACGGATACACTATATAAAATTGAAAGATCCGTCCGTACGCCAATTAACAACTGGTACGTGTGGAGCAGGCAAATAAGTACAAGAGCAATTTAAAGGTAAGGCACAGAGTAGTAAATTATTGTATTTGAATGACAAACGGTTCTAAAATTGTGTCCATTACAACCCATAATAATTTCTGTGTCGACTTATAGCAAACACAGGTAATTGAAGCAGAGCTAGGTTTTGAGGAGATGACATGCACTTACTCCAAATTAACTTAATACAAATGTTAGGCAATAATCATGTACATAACTACTTAGTGTGGTTACCAAGGACACCAGTAAAAATGGTATACTTCATGAACGGTTGACATGCTCTAAAAATCCTGTTATTTGAACTGTTGCTATGAACGTGGATTCAGTTGCTAATGACGTGTTAAAATACCCCCATATCAAATGTAACATATACATATGTGTATCAGTTTGCTTATACTTATTATTACGCGTTTTAATTGTAATACCCCAAAGCAGTGCAATGTAAAATTAGCAATGGCAATTGCGATGTGTCACACGCAACGTAATATTACCGTAATTGGTATAGTACAGGTGTGATGGTTCAAATACCAAAATGGCAACAGTAACATAAAGACTTCCCTGGCGACGATGATAACATACGAACACGGAGCCAACAGATGAGGTTTCAACTGGTACTGGTATTATTATACTCTGCAAACATCAAGTACAATAACGTGGTAAAACTCCAAACCTCCAATAACTAGATACTTAAACTCCAGCTCAATTCAACGAGATCTCCGATCTGATCTCAGTGCTGAACAACTCCCCTATATATACTCCCACTGTCTATAAATAGACCATTGCATCAGCATACATAATGAGTCTGGAACTTACTACAAATTTCTAGAATGTTCCATTACCTTCTATTGCCTCCTACAGTGTTCTATTACCTAGTCAACCAGTTTCTAAAAAAAATCTAGAATATTCCACCCAGACACAGTACGGTTCTAGAACATTCTCAGTGACACGGAAGTGGTAAATAAGTCGTATGCGACACGATGACCCATCTGCATTGCGTATAACAGAACACACAATTTCAACTGATAGCTAACAATTATCATCAACATGTGTTTGCACTATACACATTTGTTGTAATAATGCTTAGTCTTTTTCAAGACATACACAAACGTGTAGGCGATGTTATCACTGGGGTTTACACATATTTGGCAATATATTTGAGAAGCGCTAAAACATAAGAAACTTGTAAGATGTCTTATAAAAATTATCTTCCCTGGAATCAGCTATCAACATTTATTCGCCGTAACATGATAATGTGTTGCGCTATTTGGTCTTATTTTTAATTTTAATGGAAACGATAATTACAAAACTATAATAGTGGAATGTCAATCTTAAATGATTTGTTTTTCAAACGTTGGACAGTTGGTTTGATCATTGTACTGGTCGGAAGCATGCACATACACGTGAGCGACTAACTGTTGTTTCGTGAAACATTTTTGTTGACGATGGCCATAGAACCTTACAATAATGCACACCTAAATGTTGATGTCTCTCTGTTCAGCCACAGGAGGATTTCCTGCATATACTGCCTCAATGTTTAAGTGTTATAACATACAGGTAGTTATTGATTCTGTTTTCTGTAATTGCGTTGCACAATTGGAGAACGATTTTGCACGCTGAACAAGCAAAAACAGCACAGAAAATAGATGAACAGGAGTCGATATTATGATGCATCATCATCATCACAATGCTTTCACGAATATTCATTATATGTCTTATGAACTAATGCTCCTCAATAATTGCCTTAGTTATTTGAATATTATTATTTTATTTAAGAGCCATTAATCTTTCTAACTCATTAACAAAATCGATGAGCAATTAGATTAAATTGAGTATATCAGGACAAGTTATTATATGAGAATAATAGGTCAGTGTTAACAGTAATTTATCGATGCACGTATATAGCTCATCGATTCACAGTCATTATACGGACTCTAAATATATCCTTATATCTTTATGAGTACACGATACAAGCTATTTGCAACATATTCTTCTCTTTCTGTCATCCATACAATTAGAAATTAATAGAGGTTAACAAATATGCTGTGAAGCGTTTGTGGCAGATGGTAACCAAAATTACCATTTTATAATTGTTTTAAAAATGTATACGTCCAGAGCGGTTATGTTTAACAAATTGCCATGTTTTGCTGTTCAAATTTGCATGTATTTTAAATAATTTAATAAAGGTTGTATTGTAGAACATATTGTGATGCACATCAATCTACTTACTTTGACTAGGCATCAAAACGCTGAACCATTTATAGCTGTTGATCTTTAGGACGAATTGTTTAAATTAAAGCTAATAGGTTTCCCCAAAATGTGTTACAAGGACTAAACAACTTACAATAAATGGTTGAATAAATTAAATGTCGTTACAATGTACTGTACTGCAGTAATTGAATATCAATTATCCCAAAACTTACATGACCATATTTAGACCACTACAAAATCCTTCCTGTAGTTCCTTCCGCTCATGTGCGACCTTTGTGTTGACAAGCATCGGATTTTCCACAATCCAATGCGACGTTTCAACGCAAACCGCAAGTACGAGTTTTGACCTGGGCAAAACGTTCACTAATTCCCACCGGTGAGTCCTTCGATATTACCTAGTTAAAAGCTTATAATGTCTCAGTTTCTACTCTTAGATCTGCGCAACAATCAACGTAGCCATCTTTGTTTACATGAGGCCCATATCCCGACCACCGCCCTTTAGTATTTAATTTTATTTACATATGATTTTCACGATATTTCAGACAAAATAGAAAAAACATGGAATAATTTCAGATCCATACAAATACAATATTGGTTAATGAATTGCCTATTATTTGAGTGGTACTTGATAACATAACGATTGAGAAGAAAACTCAATACACATAACTAGCCATGCAATCTTCGTATGTTTTCATGTATGCATTTACGGTGAAATATAGCACAAGTTGCCGTTGTTTATATGGTAGATGGTCATGATAGCAGGACACACGGGTTGCTAGTGAACACAAAAATTTCAAATGAATTTTACTCCGCAGTTTAGGCTTTAAATAAACAAAAATCGACGTGTTATATAAGGTTATTGAGAAAGAACTCATACTACATTTCAGTCGATACCCTACTTTGCACGCAGAACATAATGATAATGGGCTGTGCGTGCTTTTTCTCCGATAGCATGTTAGTTTTATTTCGATATAATGTCCGAGCAAACCATGCGCAATATTCCCTACTTACGTAAAGCTCTTTTATGCTTGGCTTGACTGTTCTCAGAAATGATTGACATTTATTGGAATGGCACGTGTTTGACTCAGGGGCAATTTTAATGCAGTTGGGCAGACTTTTGTGTATACATAGTCAGCACAAATGCAGCATGTAGTTGAAACGCTCCAGGAATAGTTTTCTAATTATGACTGTACTGCATGGCTACGTCAGGAGGGAATAAGCTTTAGATCTACTGTTTTGTAACCTATATTATATTTATAATATTGTATTCATATTTGATATATACTAGTAGCTTGCAAAGTGACGTGATGTTTTATGAACAGAATTAAAAAAAAATCATTATTGATAATATTAACATCGCCATTACAAACGGCACACCTTCAAAATACTATTTCATGATTAGACAAATTGTTTACGATAAATATGCAATTGGTTTCTTAATTGTTTATAATTTTCCACAATTATTGTTCGACACAGTATGTTCGGCTATATATCGGAGGCATTTAGTTGTCGTTTAGGTTGCTGTTCTAGATAATTTTAGGAATCAAAGAGAACGGAAATGAATTCCAGTTTTCAGTGAGAGGGGCTTATGTCACCCAATCAATGAATTGTTTCGTCATAAAAAGATTCATTCTAAACCGGTCCAAATTGAAACGTGTGGAGCAAAGCGTAGAACATATGTGACTAAAACGAGACATATAATTGAAATTGAGGCCCTTAGATCTATGGATACCATGTATTCTAAGTCCACTACCACAATCACACAAATAAATAGATTTCATCATAATTCCCCGTTCATTGATCAAGTAGAAAAAGTAAAATAAGTGTCATCAGGGTGGATAGATTTTCTACATCCTCTGCAACAGTTTGATTTCATTTCCGATATGGGCGGCGCGGCAGTAGAGTTATTAGCGACATATATCAACCGTCTGACAAATGCTTAAATAAAATCGTCCAAAATTGCGACAGTAACATTAACGATGTTTCATTATATCACGTGAACGGTGCAACAACAACATCCTGACTAACGCAATCACATCGGTATACTTTTACTTGTGTCAAATAGTTGAATTATCGAGCTGACAATCATTATCAACTGATATGATTGGTGTCATTTAATTTTTTTACATGAATGCTAGAGCGGGTTTAAAAACAGATTATAAAGTAAACCTTGTGTAAGCTTTGTCAAATTTGCATGAAATTTAACATTCTAGGTAGTTTTTCTTCTATTTAGGCTTACCTTCACGGTATGAAAGAGTGTTTCTTTAATTTAGTCTACGTGTATTTACGTGTATGAAATCGTTCATTGAATACGTGAATATTATGATAGACATAATAAGAGGCATAACTTTGTTAATGATGTTATATGAATGTGCAAACTGAACTAGTAAGGCTTGACAGTTTCCAGTAAGAGGGAAGTGCTAATTACAACCATTAATGATTTTTTTCTCACGCGATGCTGTATTACATTTTTAAACACTTGTGAAAAAAGGTCTCCCCGAGGGATGTATTAGACATTTAGTGATCTAATAAGGATACATAGTTCCGTGGTTCAGTAACTACGGAAATATTCAATCAAGTTTTATTTAATTACAACTGTTTGTCATGTTAATTCCGCCATTGGTTGACAGAATGCTAGGCGATTAAAACATTGACAAAACTGAAAATTATGATTAGCTAAGATGCCGGTAGGCATAATGTATATCTTCTCAGAATCGTCTTACTATTCGCACAACATCCACCAATAACAACGTGACTGTCATTTAAATGCAGTGGAGTGAAAAGACTCGCACTTCAGCAGTTGGTTGCAAATTTGTTTTGTTTGATTACTTTAAAACTACGTTAACGTTTCTGATAACCAATATCCTGAATGTGTCACTATAATTCTGACGGCAGTTTAAGTGTTTCACTGAAGGCGTTGAGTCTACTCAAATTCCTTCACAACAATTATTTTAAATTATGGCGACAGATCAGAGGTCTGCCGCATCGTGACCTATAAATGTGCATACCCAACCACTTGCGTCCCTTCATTCGGGTAGCTGAACAAATTCGGCGTCCATTGAAATTTGTTTGATGAGGCACAATAAAACACAAATGTTGTATATATCGATGTGAATAATAGTGTGCTTCGATCAATAGCCGAATCAGTAATCGCTCATTTTTATTTGCTCAAGGATATACACATGAAGTTAACTATAATAATCCTGAAAGACAACTAGTTTACAAATTGTTAGTGTTCCACGAAAAATTCGCATGAATTAGTCCGAAACAATGTCCTCGCTAGAATAAAGAATCTGTATCGCAATTATAACATATTCTCATCACTAATAATAAAGGATCATTCAGCTTTCGTGTTTTGTTGCTACCTGACAAATCATCTCATCTTTGCTAAATGCTAGTCTATCCCACATCCACAAATATACACATATAGACTCACATTGTGCATTGGCGTGGGCAAGTTTTCTTGGTCTAGTGAATGCAACGTACATTATAATTGGCCATTTCCACTTGTTAAACCAACAATTGCATTCATGTGCGTTAATAACACCGAATAAACAGGTGACAGGTACTATAAGCGCTTTTGTAAATTAAATTAACATCACTTTCACATACCTGAGAAAAAAATCTGTGGATATTTTGTGTTTTAAATATATAAAATTATGTGATACTGACAAGAACCATATTTCGGAGTGATTTGTGTGGATTACTGCATATCTAAGCATATAAATAATCTTCTATAACACAAATCAATAATTATATATAATCACTTGATCTGATGCCTCTGGCACGCGTGATTAGCGCTAGAGTTATGAATACATCCATAAATTGATGCGGCTCTGGCTATAATTACGTCAAACGATGACGGTAACAACGTTACGCACTAGCGGCACTTACGTCACACTGTGGGCATACACACGTTTGGTTTTTGTAGTGGCACTAACTAATCGATAAATGATTTATGACAAAATCTTGGGTATGACAGGAATTGACCAATGGTAACCATTAGATTGGTTTTGTTGCTGGAGACAGTGGCTTATTGCTCTTTGCGTTACTTTGCCACAGGCATCAGACTTATCTGAATAATATTCAATACTGCTAACATCTAACGCACTTCATTTTCAGCTGACTAGAATAGACAGTCTGTAACGCTGAATGCCAACCCGATGGAAATTACCATACAACCAATACATAAAAACGGTACTGTATCAGCATGTTCAACAATTAAATTACTAGAATTGCCAAGCTTACCCTAAAATATTTCGCTATTCTAGTGCTGTGTTTCAAACGTCATGTGTATGAGCTTTCAAATAATGACAAGGTCCGACTGTATTCTCCCTCAGAACAGTTATATGTTGTTCATGTTTTGTTTTTATGTGTTTAAACGCAGCTCAACAAATATCATCGAGTTCGCCTTTTCTGTGAACTTTACTGTAATGATGATAATCCTTCATTTTTTCCACAACATCACTAAATTAAAAGCACGACTGAACATAAAGTATAATACTTATTGCAATTTGTACGAAGTGTTAACAAAATAAGTTGTCTTCCAAAAGTTATAATTGTTTACCATATGTCAACCTATTCAATCGTAGGTATTGTTCTAAGAATGTAGCTAAACTAGTTTGATCATTTGAGTTATATATTTTTGTCTTGTACGTTATAAACACAACTTGAATTGTTTACACACGTACAAAAACGTAATTAAGGGAGAGTTAATTAGGAAACCAAGATAAGCTTCCTTGTCCACAAAACTATATATTTTCGGAAAGCTTATTGTATGAATTTTAAAATTTTGTTAGCATTTTTTTCATGAACACTGTAGTTTGATATATGCACAAAAATGTGCTTTTTTGATCAAAAATGATTTAAAAGAAATTAGCTTCTAAACCATGCTTTTGTTTCCTGTCAAAATTGGTTTATGGGTACATCCGTGTACTATGAAGAAAGTGCCGTCTTGAAAACTGTCTACCAGTTGTCAATTTTACAGGGCAGCAGCCCAAATTTCACCACTTCAAGTTTATGCATAAATTAACACCCATGCTAGTTGTCTGTGCGATTGTTGTAACACCGTTCAACCAAAAACAATGCCCCGATGGCGTTTTGAACATAAACACATTGTCAATCATTTTTGAAAATTTAAAAAAGAAGTTGAGATATCTGCTAATTTGCATAACAATTCACTCAGTAAGAAGTTTGCTAATGCTCATAATTAAAATGGCTGTAACAGTTCCAAATTTAAATGTATTATCGTTTTGTTAAAAGTTAAATATAGTGCATAATATGGAGATCCCGTCATTTCTTTTTTTCGCCATGTTTCTTTTTTATTATTTATGTATAGCCTTGCAAAATCTTGCTTAGCATTCAAAAGAGAGAATGTTCGCACCTGTTATTTATATTTTGAAATCGTTTTTTGAGTATGTTCCACTATTCACAATTCTACTAAATTTTAAGTCTATAGCCAAGAGTGTTTAGATAATAAAAAGCAAAAACAAATTCACTCCAAGTGCCCACGAACGTGCATCTCTACCTTAATTGCGTGTGGAATGTATTATGTGAGTATTATACTCATTTAGAGCAAAAACAGAAACAAATATTGTGTTTTTTTTATCACAAATCTTATAAGAATATCATTGCCGTTGTGTAAGTACATAAACTAATGCATATTCACACTAGAACACTTGAGCAAAAATGGCTCCTCAAATCGATGTTTTCGGCGGACATGGTACATTTGCATACTCTTACTTTATGATTCTTGACCTAAAGATGAGCATATATTTTGTTAAATTGTTGTTTGATACAGCATTTGTAGAACCCTCGGATTATGATTATTGCATTTGCAGGACACACAGCAGTATGCGTTATATCGAAAACACTACTGCGCAAATGCATTGACTGTTATTGTATGTATTAAGCAACTGGTGCGCATGCTTAGCTCTATTGTGACATCGTTTCATTGAACGAGAACCATTTTTTTTACCATTTATAAAACACAGTCAGATGTATTCATCGGCATAAGTATCAAGTACAGATATTAAAAAATAAATCTTCTCATCCATATTACATCTTTAATATTTAAATATTAACACATGCTTGTGAGGGTAATATCACGATTGCCGTGGAAGTGACTGAAATTACTTTTTCATGAACGTAGCACACCTATTCACAAGCCACAAGCTTTAGATCGTTTTCGGTTGGCATCGGCGTGGAACGCGTACATATGTCATGAAATTTCGCGTATCTGTTGACCGACTTATTTGGCTGATTACTAGTGAATGGCTGTGTTAGATCTGTCATCATTTAGGCTTATGCAAGGTCCTGGACGGAACTTGACTCAGTGATTTGAAACTAATTACGATATAACCATCGCCATCCGGACCGCTATTTCTGACAGTTGGGTGTTTGCGGTTAGTAATATAGTGAACGATTAATCAAAAGATATGACGTGTTCATGTACTTAGTGTGATTGGCTATGTGCAAGTTGAATGTGTGAAGGTTACGCCCTATGTCTTTAAACTTCTTGGTAATTGGTTAAGTTTTGATACGTAATGAACAGTCTAAGTCCTTGGTCCCAGAGAGAACTCCACAGGGCGAGAGGCAGTTTGCCTTGGGGCGTTCTCGATGTGGCTAAAGACTAGCTATTGAAACGCATTCCTTAGTGTGCGTCTATTTGACTGTAAAGCTTAAGTGACTTTCCCGGTCCGGTACCTCAAACGAACGAGATATGGAGACAGACGAGAATTTCCCCCTGACACATACAAATGCTCACAGCGTAGAACGTGCTGCAGCGACCCCGGCTGCGACGTTTCAGTGGCGGCTTTGCCGCACATTTTTGCTTCATATAAAAATACCCTAAACATTAAAAGAGAGTATCTTACTTAATATCCGTTCTAGCACGTTCACTGTGTATTTCGAATGGCAAAATTTCCTTCAAAACCTTGAAAGCAACCCCAAAAATAACAGCGGCCGGGGCAGCACCAGTGCAGAGAACGACAATTTGTTATGCGCAGTACCTTCGCACAGTTTCATTGACGTCATCCATGTTATATACCCATGTAACATCCACTTAGCGGGCAATGTAATATCCATATTGTATTCAATGTCATGTGACCAAGTCTCAACCAATCACAGCATGCGTAACAACTGTGAGATGTGATAAAATATTTTAATGGTACTATAGTACGGTTAATAGTAAACCAAAGAAGGTTTCGCGTTTAAAATTTCAAAATATAAAAATACTCAGATAAAATACAATTTTAATATTTTAAAACGGATACTAAACTCCCTATATAAATTGTATTGTTGAAATACTCCCTGGTTTGTGCCAGATCATCGCTGTGTCTGTGTTCATCAATGCGTTAACTCATGTTTTAAACAATATAGGTGGTTTTCAAGCATACTCTGTCAAAGCGTCTATGAATGTGCATATAAAGTGCCTCATTATAAAATGCAGTATTGCACCATTATGGCTGTCCTTGATTAAGCTAATAAGCATCCTCTCTCAATGTATGAACAATAAATATATGAACAAATCACATAACAAGATCACGTGAAGGTTACCGTCGATAACCACAACCCGCGCGTGATCATGGGGTATTTAAGAATTAGACGAACCATTTTATCTATTCCGTATTCAATTACCAGCGGAAAATGAGTACACTCTTTGAGAAAACAGAATAGTATGACAATTTGGCATGGCTCATAATCGTGTTTTTTAAGCGTTTATTTATTTTACATTTATATTGCATTGCAATTTCTATAGACAATAGGAATTAGTATACAAAAAACATGTTCTGTTATTCATAAAGCGCTATTAAATGAACATTTGAAGGTTACTTCATAATGGTGCTATTTGGTTGTAAGATATATTTATTGTACAATACGATTTCAAAAATGGTCTGTCAATGATTTAACTTGTTGATATATGAAATTGCAATGGCATTTAAATTGTGATACATATTTTAGTTGAATTGTTTAAGTTAGTATTCTAGTGGGAGGGCTCATTTCATGCTTGCAGGTACACAATAATAAATTATTAAACATTGTATTTATTGAATGTATATCATTCAGTTTGCATATTTTGACATGGATTGTTAGCTTTAACAATGTATTCTGTGATGGGCGATTCTGAGAACAATGTTAACATAACATATTTTGCAGACTAGCAATAAAAGTGCATAACAATAACATAACATAACAATTTGATAATGTCATGTCTACAAATCAATGTATGATGTACCAGGAATGAAATTTGTTGTGCATTTGTTGTGCATTATAAGATGGAGAGAAAGTGGATTGATTCGAATATGCTCTCTATTGTGTGGGCACATTATAATAATATTCACAAATTTGTGTTCGAATCTTGCGTTTTACCAATCTATGCGGTTATGTATTTATAATTTTCTTCTTCATTGTCTTCATCTGATCTCTTTTGTTTTCCAACTTGCAGTGTTTTTCTTGTGTTGATTTTGATTCTTCAGAACACGAGGCATCATATTCAGTACAATCATTTTAATTTATAGATTCACCATCGTCCAAAACTGCGTCCTCATTGTCTGTTTAAAACGGAAATATAAAAAAAATTGCATTTACATGGTAATGTATTTACATAGTAATGTAATTGGTTATCAGTTGTCCCTACTTATTTACAAGCTAATTATATATGCATTTAAGTGGTGCTTTTTCTTGATAGGCGCGGCTACACAATGCTTGCTATGGTCATTGCACTTACTTGTTTTCATGATATTATTTATCTCAACCAATTACTGCAAATACAAAAGCATGTGACGAGAAAACAACCTCTTAACTCTCTATTATTTTAACTACAAAGTGTCACATAGTATAGTTTTGATGGTTTTGGTTGATGCAGATTACAAATTTATATATATTGATATTAGATATAATAGTAGAGTGTCGGATGGCTGTGTTTTTAAGAACCGTATTCTCTATAACTGCCTTGAGAATAATAATCTTAGTATTTCGAGTTATGTCTGCTTCCGAGATTTAACGATACATTCTATTCGCCATTCACCCCTCTTAAAACCTATAAACATTCAAGACAGGGCTTGGGTAAAGACAAGCGTGTGTTCACCGATATATTGAGTCGTACTGGAAGAATTTCAGAAGATGCATTTAGCATAATGGCTAATCGATTTCGGGTATCTATTGCTTCAGAAAAATAGGAAATTATTGTTATGACATGTGCTGCCCAGCACAATTTTCTGTGTGTTGAGCTTGGCAGTAACTCTGTTTATATGAACCTCTGGACAAAAAAGTTTGTATCAGGTTATTGAAGAAGCAACCGAAGCCACAGGGGTGATTTACAAAATACAGCAATATAGTAACCTTTCTTTTTAAACAAAAGAATATAAATTGTGTGCATGTTTCAACTCTAAAGATAGAGAAGTGCATGGCAGTGTAACATGGTTTAACATTTATTGACTATTTGATCTCAAGTGTTAATTAACAGTATTTAAAACAAAATTGAATGTGTTTGGTGTAAGCTACTATGTGAATATGAAGTAACTAAGGATTTTCAGTTGTGCACTCATTTTCTTGTAGGTTTATTGACTTCCATGCACTGCTGCTTTTATAGATTGTCATTTTTTTCGCCCTCTCTCTAACATATTGTGTTCGAATTCCTGTTATTATTTTATGCACTTCAACACCTGTAATTGAACACATTTATTTATTTATAACAATAGTTTTATTTATCCAAAACATAAAGAACAATAAAATAAAGTACAAAACGGATAGTTTGAGACGTTCTGAAAGTTCATGTACAACAATGTAAAAAAATCACAATAAATGATACGTTTGTGTTGTCACGGTTATTATTGTAGTACATACACAAATACTGTAATAACCAAAGTTCACATATAGTGTTATATGTTGGTAGTTCTTTTCTGGGTTTCCTGCTAAACACAATACAGGTAACAAATTAGTGTTATTTTGCGATGAACATAGAAAAAAAAGTAAATTTTATAATGCTAATGGCGACAAAATGAAATGAAAATTTCATGAAGTAAAAATAACAAACATCTGTTCGATATTGATAAAGGAACAATGAAACATTTATCCGTCTTTTAAATATCGTAGTACTGTGGCGCAGTGAGGTGTGTGTTATATTTAATGTTACGGTGATCTCTGTAATTGTGAGTTCTAATCTCGTGTTGATATGTTCGTAACATGCATGTAACCTTATTAATCGATAGTTTTATAATCCCTCTAGAAATTGTCTAAATTTTAATGTGTTCAAAATTCTTATATAGATACATTATCGAGAGAACCATGGCGATTGCGAAATCGCAATCAGTCAAAAGTATAGAATACTTACTTTTTGTTACGGCACCAACTGCCTCCAAAGCCTTACATTCGATATTTTTGTTTTGTTATAATCCACGGTGGTTATGTCTTATACAGACAAGGGTACTCTTCATAAGAGTAATGACTTCACATGTTACATGTAGTCTGCTTTCAATGGTCACATGACATCTGGCTATGCACTTGATTGGTTGTTGTTAATCAATAACCTGCAACACGAAATAGATCTTTGGTCCGGATATCATGGCCTTAACAGTAAAGCCTGGCATTACATGTCGCAATGTTCCCACCTTAGTCACAGTATTCTAAGTATATCTATATATAGATATAGCTACTATAATTTGCCTTACATGTTACAATAATGAAATCATTATTATAGGTCGTCATCCTACTAAATAATTTTGTTATTTATCCATGTTTATTTAACTCACCACCATGAAATATTATAACCGGACTTATTTGTTTTATTGACTAAGAGAAGGAAATTGCTATGTGCTAGTATCATAATAAAAAAGAGCTAATACCGGTTTCCGGGATGGTTCATGGTGAATTATTTTCGACCTTATATGCCACGATAACATACCCTGCCAGTATATCTATTTACTACTGTATGGCAGGGTGCTAATAAGGTTTACGGGAATAGAACAACTCATTACTTATGACATGTATCACATCAGAAGATTGAATTGCTGCCAGTAGTAAAACATATACTGTCATACCGTAGTCATATAATCAATCCTGTGCACGTTGGATATTACAATACAGGTAACAAATTAGTGTATCGTGACTTAAAAAAAAAATATCTTCATTGGAAGTCATGCACACTCGGTACTGTTTATTCTGGAAAAGTCCTTGCGAATCCCCTGATAATGGCTCATAGTACACTATCAAGACAGGAAGTACTCTGTGCCCACTAAAGACTAAACATGTCTGTCAGCATAATGTGTATTCCCAATACAGGTGATTAACAGTTGTCCTCTCCTATCACAATACACTAATAAGGTCAATGTACGTGACATCTGAGGGTTATATTGGACGCAGGGACACATTAAGTATGTTGCAAATTAAACCAAAGAGTATGTACTAGTTTTAATCTATTATTTCAAGACGCATCAAATAAACATGTTCTTTGAACTGTTCAAAATGTCTACACGTTATAAAGATACGACAATGCGCATTGTATATGCGAACGTATGACTATGCAACAGTTGCCTATCGTACACATAAAATGGCGTCACCGTCGTTTACTCAATAGTTTGCTCAATAAAACTACAAAATATGCTTTAATTGTTTGTACATCGTGGTTATCTTTAGGTTAATGTCCTTATCATCAGAAACACACTATTATCATTGCAAAGAAGGATGTGTGGGAAGAAGTGGGCGTGATACATCACTTCGGAAATAAAGTAACCTGCAGCAATGCCGCGTTTTCAATTAAAATACTCTATACTTCACACGAAACCACTACAGGTCATTTTAACGTGTGTCGACAACACTATTCTCAGGCAGTTGTCATTTATTTTGTCCTTTGTTGCGTGGGAACCGTAGTGCAAATGAAAGTAATGAAAATGTATGTGCAAACTGATATCGTGATCAAAATGTCAATTTACTATGACAATATGTCTTTCGAAATCTTGAAAGCAAAACGTCTGAACCACTGGAAACGTCATTGTCCGTTTGGAAGTGTTCTTAAGTAATCCGTACGACAACATCAATTACAAACAAATAATGACAACTGGAATAATATGGGTGTGACTCATGCTGTGACACCTATGTCCCGCGATATTTGGGCTTGGTTTAGGAATGATTTCTAGGATAATTTAATAATAACTTCGTTGTAAAAAAAAAACCTTAGATCATGATGAAATTGGACGATTTTATACTCAATCGGATCATGTGTGTGTACGTTGTTTCTTCTATTATAATTCTCATTCAAGAGAATTCATGTACCATCATTATATGAGAATGGTGATATAACAGTTTGGAAATTAATCCAGACACTTCCACAATAATACAGTTTATTACTGCAACAATGGTCTTCTTTTTTTGTTATTGATTGAAAATTTCAATTCATAGATATAAGTGTTCTTAATCATTACTCGATATAGGCATTAAATTAAATGAGTATGTAATTCCATCTATATGCACACACATTACACTTTAATGTGTCGTTAAATGTTGGCGCACTCACATAAGTTTTTGCTTAAACGAGAAGGTGATGTAAAAATACACACACTATTTTATTATGCACATTACTGAAAAATGCTTTCATTAAAAAAAACATCGTCAAATTGCCCGCTATAGGAGTCAAAATTTGTAATGATATACCGAATAAAACACACACTGTTCACTCTGTTCGTGTGGTTATATCATCACGGTTCCTGTGATGTGTTTGTATTGTTATACTTTTTATACGAGCCAGCTATTGGCGGCCTTCTGACATTTCAGAAGTCACGATGTTTACACAAAAAAACGCTATAAAAATGAGCAATTTAATTTCCCCCACACCAATGTACAATACAACGTCATACAATTATCTCCTGATTAGTAGAAGTTATACTAAACGCAACTCTTACGGCAAACAGAAAATATGAACAGAAGATGTCTCAGTATTTTTTAGGTCAATAACCTATATTGTTTATTCATATGACCAGGATATTAAAATGCAATTTTCAATAGCAGCTTCACACCATTTCAATCGCATATATATATAATGACAACTCCAATCAAATTACGCATCAATAATTTTTGAGTCAATACAGGTAAACCATATATAATAATATCGCATATTGCTTAACGTAAATGTTTAAATTGCAATATATAACAAACAAACACACAAACAAACACTCACCAATAATTCTCATTATTGAATAAGACAAGCAATCTTCAATTGACATTTCTTACAGACACATATTCATGGACATCATTCACAACCAATACTCCCGTATTATATGACATCGACTGTGCGTATACTTGTTCCGCAGACAGATATATATAACACATTCAGATGGAAAATCGTCTGCTGTTCTTTATCAAGCGCGTCATTTCTTGTATTCAACAAAAGGCATCCGGGGCCTGAACCTTTCACAACTTACTATTGAGGTTGTTAATGCGATTATAGTATGTCAAATAATCTCACGCCTCATACGCCTATAAGAACATGTCGCATCCACCGATAACAAGTTAGTCTAGCTCTCGTTTGATTGTAATACAATTGGTTTCTATGTAAATGCGTCTTTAAAAGCAACTGATTGCAAACGTTTAGCTATCGTAAATCACTTTCTCGTCTTTCAATGATATTGATGACACAGGGGGTTATCTTCGATGTATTGTATTCGTGCGATTGCTATCATTAACAAAGCGGGTCACAGCTTTTCTTCGGAAATGAAAGAAGTAAATATAATAGACTTAGACACGATTCGCAAGTCTTACCCCTAGACATGAAAAAGGTTATGCAAACCACTCAGTGCATTGCATGACGACAACGTCCTTCACGACGCCAAACAGGCCACTCAGATTTGACTTAATTGCTGCCAATTTTGACATAGACAATGGTTTGATTGATGAAGTATACCTTCAACGTTCGGACTAAGTTAAGTGAGTTCAATGGTCATGGTTAGATTGCAAACAAGAAATATGTTAAATGACAGTAGAAAACGAGAAGTATTTGATGGAACATCATGCAGACAAGACAAGTGACAAGAACTGCGATTGATATAATGTTTGTATAAGTCGGTCATGTTAATTATTTCACTAAAATATACATTTTTCTTGCTATTGCTTACGGCTGCAATGCTGAGTGAAATGACTAATCGACAATATGGATTCAGAATTGTATTGTATTCCGGTTACGTTCATGTACAGAATTACTTTATTGGAATCCGAAAAACCATATTGAATTGATCTCTATATTAGTCACGGAGATTAATTACGGAATAACTCAAGCTCCATTCGCTTGAATTAACTGAATTAATCTTTCGAAATTAGAGTAACTTGCCACCAGCTCAAATCCATACATTGAACTGTTATCAGTTAAAAATAAAATACACTTAAGGCAGGATCATCCACAATGACAATATTTCAATACATAAATAAATTCGTAACAATGTTGCTTTAATTTTCATACTCTAAATTGAGTAAACGTAAAACAACTGAGTCTATGAGGAGAGAGGATCCAAAACAAATAAAAAATAACTACATTATTTCATTCGTATATTTTTAATCGGATACACCAGCATTTCAGTTGTGTATTTGTTGTGTATATCGTTTCATTCGTGTATTTTTTTAGTTCAGTCGTATATGCAAACATCTCATTGGGATATGATGTCATTTCATTCGTTTTTTGGTAGTTTCATTAGAATATGGCACCATTTCATTTGAACATTCGATCATTTTATTCAGATATATCATCAATTCGTTTGGACATTTTGTTATTTTATTTTGATCTCCAAATATTCCATTCACATAGTTTTTCAGCCAATGCCTAGCTAACTCACATTCGTAAATTAATTTTAATTACCACACGTTATACTGTTCTAGTTGCCTTTGAAAGTAAAGTCACTTTTTTCATATTATTTCCCATCGCCTGATGGGTCTTTTCTAGAATAATCTTCAAAGTAAAATATTGCAGAAGAACTCCGTCCAATTGTCCTATGCGGGAGAGAACCAAATAACATTGGAACGGCGGATAATATTTGAAGGGCGGTGGTCGTCGTGCAGCGCATATTCGAATTCCATGTAAACGATGTATTTTACGTTATTCATTTTGTATTTTACAATGTAGTGTACGTCGCTGTGACTTCGAACAGGATGCGGCGCGACGACCACCGCCATTTAGAAAGAATGGTCATTGCAGTTTCCACGTTTTATCGTACACAGTTGAACAGCAATTTGTTGATTCGGGATTCGTCGTGTTCTTTTACACGATATATTCAAGAGTGGGTTCTCTCATGTTAGTAGGTATACGATTCATGGTTCGCGTGCCCGAGTGACATCGCATTAAAATTGATATTTAACTGCCCGTCCCCCTTTTTATTGCATAATTATTTACAAGTGGGTAGGGATACACCTGTTTGCGAACGATTTCGTCGTTCGTTATCTGTTTCCCAAACTTCTCGTACAATGTGAGCAGGGCGTTAAAAACTACTTGAGACGATCTAGTTGTGACGTCGTGTAGCAGTTGAACGAAAACTGGGCAGCTTCCTATGGACATAAGCCTCGAGCGAGCAAGAAGACATTAGAATATGATTGTAACATCGGAAGTAATTTAGACTTAGGCACGTGTATGCGTAAAAATTAAAAAAATAATAAGCTAGGCGGCAAAACCACTGGTCACGTGATGGTTTTCGTGCTTCACTTTCTCATCAGCTGTGAAAGATGAGGCCCTAGACCTAAGCTTGTGCCAAGACGACTTATGACTATGATGGTATTCTATGTGGTCGAACTGAGGTGAGGTGGGGGTATTTTCTTCAAATGTCATAACATTTCAGAATGCCCAGCATGTGTTAAAGCGTTGCATGCATTGAACACAACAGCTGTGCTCTTGTTACTCTTCATTAAGAAACGTGCTGGAGTGGCAAACAATTCTTAACTGCATGATACGGAACTACTGGTAACTACGACAACGCTATACTCAAGAACCGCGGTAATTAGGGTAGTACAATCTCGTCGAATGGTTAGCAACTGAACTGAACTGAATGGTCCTGAATGCACCACAACGCAACGCAACTGTACAGAGAAATAGTAAACCTACACGAATACAGTTATACTTAAAATTGTGGTTGTTAATGTTATACTTATTGTTATAACGGATTCAATATTATCCCGTCCCGTATATGCAATGTGTTGTACAAGACTCGTTCCTGTCCTCATTATCAGTGAATAAATTAATTTCGATTTTACATTAACTTTATTGAGGGTCGGCAGGGGTATTTTTGTAAGCTGTAATTAAATATTTTCGTAATAATGTAATTTAAATAAATAAAAACGTAAATTCGTAGACACGGACAAGGATTAAAATGTGATCAACTATTTTATTCATTCGTAATTTGTACAGAGATCTTATTTTTGGTAAGAGTATGAAGCATTTTCAAAATTAAATGTCGCGGCAATTGATACTTAATTTTGACTCTTAAATTATCAAGTATTATAAAAATGTAAAATGTAATTAGTATTTTGCTTTATCTGTAAAGTGTACTTATTGTAAAAACGTAAAATGCATTTTTTATTTCCTGTAACCTGTACCAGCTAACCCCTCTTGCCCCCCTTTTTATCACCATCAATGTACAAAATATTGGGCAGCGATATATTGAAATTATAATTATTTACAGTCTGATACAGGTTTGTTTTTAATATTGCCGAATTGGTCGCCAATCCATGCGAAAATTGTAGAGATTTTATTGATGGAATACAACAGTACTACCATTAGAAAACAAGGTAATTTACCAGTGAAACTTGCTGACGGCAATACGCTCACACAGTATATATAGAGAATGTGTTTGTCATATTTTTTTAACTTAAAGCGGGGGAGTCGTCATTGTTTGTTTACAAACAAGCGCCTACCTATGAGCCTTAAGGTGTTTATCGTGTGTTATCGTTGCTTGGGACTCAATTACCGCGCGTACGCAGGTGACGATCCTTCCGCTTTAAAATTACCTTCTCGTCAACAATTTCCATGTCAATTATATACTGATTGGCGGCGTATATCGTCGAACTGCAGAGCCGTTCTACACGACCGGCGGATAATATTTAAATGGCAGCACATGTTCAATGTAAACAATGCAATTCACAAGCGCTCTGTACGTCGTTATGAGTCCCGCGTCCCGCCTTCCTGTTGGACATCCACGTTTAATTTGTCGATTCGTTGATTTCTTATTCGGGAATTATCCTAACCTACAATATTCAGGAGTGAGCTCGCGAATTTTAGTACGTCTACGATCTTTTGTTTGCGTGCCCGAGTAACATAGCAGCAAATTTATATTCAACTGTCTCTCCATTTTTGATTGCACAATTGGAAATGGCTATTCATGCTTTTTCCACAACAAATTGATGTGAATTCGTAGTATACTTGGATGCCCCGCAGTAGAGAAATGGTCCGTTGCTATTCAACCGTAAACCTCAGTATACATTGTATTTTTAAAAAACGCCCAGTTACATTTCATTTTTGAGAAGATTGCCTAAACAGCTCCTTGCCTAAGGATTTCATCGTTAGTTCTGTTCCCCGAATTTCCACGGAACTGCAAGCAAGGGAATTAAAAACTGCTCGAGACGCTCCGGTTGTGACGCCATATAGCAGTCGAACGAATACTGAGCAAGCTGGACGCGCACATTGCACCCGTGGTGGCAAAGCGTACGACTCCCGATGTTATTTTTGGTAACTCGAGCATACAACGATCGGAAGGAGTTGGGTCCGTCTTATTTTTATTTGAAACCAATTCTGGAAAAGACTCCCTATTCGCGGGGTATAACATGAAATCACTTAAGTGACTTTGTACTCAAATGTATGGTTTATAACATATAGCATTGTGTCAGGAATGAATAACATACTTGAAAATGCAAGTAAAGTAACAAACTGTTCGAACGACATGATAGTGTATCCGAATCAAATAATTGAAAGTCCGAATGAAATGTCCAAAAGTACGATTGAAATGAAAAAAACAAATACACGAATGACAAAATAACGAAATGCGATATTTTATTATTGTAATTTCGGCATAGATACCACGTAATATAGTAAAAATGTCGATATATTTCCTTCTTAACATACTAACAACAATTTTTCCTGTTATGTTTCTTACTGCATGATTGGATATGTCTCTTTTGGGTTCATTCAGTCTACTTGTTTGGACTCAAAACATGTTACATGTGGAAACGTAAATAATCCATCGAGTTTTCACGTAAAGGCGCATTGGTTGTTTCGTACTTTACTCCGTACCTACTTTCTGCATGTACAACTAATTATCAGCTCTATCACTTGGCGACGCTTGTCAACGGGACACATCTGGTCGGAAGAAACAGATTCCCTGTAGAAATACGACCGCCAAAGTACGACAGTACGCCAAAGGCAGACAGATTGCAATTTTGAGTAGCGACACTGTTCATATATTTTTAAATGAGCCAAAATAAAACATAACAACATGTGTATGTTGCTTAATCGACGATCGATCGAGACAGACTCGTATGTAACTGCTATGGTCTGCTGAAGATAATGTACGACATATTTAAAATCGGAAAAGTAAAGGAAAAAATAAATAAATTGGTTATTTAAAATTCGTTAGTACAATCATGTAGGTCCAATCGGCACATACGTTTAATTCATTTCGTCAACCGAACGTTATAATCCAGGTCTGCTCAACGAATAATGCTAATGAACTTTGTATATTTATCGCAAATGTAATTTTACCTCTCCAGTCAATGAATCAAGAATCAATCGGGTATTAGTACATTTTTTTAGAATGATTTTATTTGGTTTCATGTGATAGGTAATGTACCATTATAATATAACATTACAAACATGAAGTCCACGGGATGCGTCACAGTGTACGCTAGACCACTCGTTTCGATGTTACCACTATCGCCCTCTCGAGTGTTGGCGATAACGGTAACTTATAGAACACTCGTCTCGATGTTATCGCTATATCGTTCTCACGAATGTGGGCAATAGCGATAACTTCGAGACGAATGGTTTGGGATAGTTACAGTGTGGCTTGTGGGTAAGAATAGAAATTAGATGCCGATGACATTGTGATTATTCTGAGTTTTGACGACGAATTTTTACGATTGAGATGAAATTATCACGTATAGTTGACTGTTAATGGGTGAAGTGCTGTTAAAAACATAACAATTTGTTCATCGTCTTGCGCACACCTCGACAATGAAGGTTTGCATTTCAACACAGATCCCTAATCGAGAGAGCGGCGTGAAATGCTGACGCTGCTTGTAGAAGAAGGTGTGAAGCACTGATTTTAAAAAGCGGCTGTTTCTGCAGCTCACTTGTCATTTTCGCACCTCGCTGCTTATCCTTTATCTTTTTATCGAATTCGGTATCACCTCCGAACTATATATTGAAGTTGAATATACCATTAATGGTTCGGTCGTCGGCTTTAATCATTAAAGGTCGCCATAAGTATTGTAAAGAGTAATTCGAAATTATTAGATTGTAGGTAATAAGTGCACTTTTCCATAGGTAGAATTGTAATATTCCCCCCGAACTGAAACAAATTTCCAATTTTACCATCTCACGACACCATAGTAAGTTGTGTACTTTGAAATTCGGTCACGGCATTCAATGTTCTGTAGAAAAAACTCTCACTGTAATTAAAACATCTTGATTAATTGTGTTTATACGACATTTGAAATTTTCAAGTGTGCATTAAAATCTTGTCCACAGGCCGCAAATTGACAGGGAGTAAATCACAGTATTGGAAGAGCTGTTCATGCATTAGCTCATAAACACCAACGAAATATTTGCTGCTGTACTTTAACACTAAACACAAATGAACGAATTTAATTGTACTTGCATAATGTTATACATTATATAATTTTTTTTTCTGCATGCTGACTGATTAATATTGTGAGCTCCCGCATGTGTCCCATTGCTTCATACCATATCATATCTGAAACCTGATTCCGAATTAATTTCACTTCCACATGCTGATTTTCAAATTCATTTCGACTTGAAGAAATCAATTGAAAATAAATTGAACAAGCTTTCAGCTTAAAAATCTTGACATGGTTATTGACGATGATTATGTTTATACTATTCATGAATATGCACAGCATAGTGAAACACATTACACACAGATTGGTATTATTTATTCACACAAATAAACAAATATTATCTTGCAGTATGTGGCGTATGAACATACAGGTACAGTTGCGTGATGACGATGAATCGATTGAAAAGAAAGGCAAAGAAAAAGAAAGGCATAACAAGTAGACAATTCATAACAATCATCATACTGATTCTTGCAGCGACACATTCACTTGGCATTTTTGAAGAGAAAAAATAAAAAGCGGTGTTCGTCGCAGCCGCGTGTTTTCCGATTCTGTGTATGTAATACACTTTATTATACATATGTCACCGTAACGCCGTAAGTTACAGCGTGCCGTAATTTTGCAGTATTGCACTTGGGTATTTTCATCCTACCATATAAGAAAACGCGAATTCTAAACATGGAACGATTACGCGCGTAAGCGTCCTCTAATAATGAAAACAAACAAGGCTGCCCCCAGGGGTTGACTGTTCCCCACACAAAGAAGTTCGCTCAATCTGGTCTAAACTTTTTTGATTTCGACATTCCCATGATGTATTCCTGGGAGGAAAAGATGTATAATAATTAGGTTATTACGAGGATACTGCAAAGTATGCACTCAGACAGTACACGATCGCATCGACATCCGCTGCGCGTCGGTCTATACTGTCCCTCATACTGTCTTGGTGCATACTTTGCAGTATCCTCGTAATAATATGCTACTAATATAATAATAATAATAACAGTATGCCACAAGCAACGCAATAATAATCACTACACGTGATTATTATGAAAAAATAATAATTTGTTATATTCTTTATATGTTGGCATTTCATCCGTCCCGAAATTTGAATACGTGACTGAAAAAAAAATGGATGAGATTACAAAATATGTAGTCTGGTAACTAACTATTTATATATAATTATTTGCTGAATTACTGTACTTTTCTTCATAAAAACAAAAGTATTTCGCAAAGTCGTAAACGGGAGGACTTTATTGGGGTGTTATATACTCATCGCAATAGCTATACATGTAATACCTACCAAACAAATAAGGTAACGTATAACTACACTGGTAAATATTCACAGAAATAATTATCATTAGTAATCAACCACTAATTATAGTTTACCTATTTCAATTCATACACATTGTTCTCCATATGTTTTTAGAATGAATAAGCCCGGAACTATTTGTCCTATAGAAACAATAATAACAAATAATAACGAATGCATGTAAGCGATCTTGGAACTGACGATATATATATATACAGGTGCAGCAGTAGCAGGTAAACAGGGAGACACATCACCTATACACTGAAGCTTACAGTTGACAATTGTTTGTTCATCTTGAATTCGTGAGTGTATTTGTCAAAATCGTTTGGTTATTTTAATATCCACTGTACCCACGGCAATAAACGTATTCATTTACAAGGATCTGTTTGACGTCATATGGTTATCTTCTGACGCTACTGCCGACCCGATTGCGCGTTTGTATACTTATTCAAATATGTATATTTATTCAATTCTTTTGTTTTATATGTGCTATTTTACCAGCGACTAGGCTATCTGACATATATCGTTCTGATTGTCGTTACGGTAGTAATCGATTTTGCCAAATCTGTTCGTTTACCTTGTCGCATCAACGATGTTCGAATACGTGCTACGCTCGGTTTCATTTGTGAAATAGTATATTGTATTCTATTTCATCTTACTTGACCTTTTTTTCCATTCAGCTTGACGTACTACAATATCAGAGATGACAAGATCAATTATAAAGAATGAGGTAGGACAAAGTCGTTGCCTATTCAATTTGATAACACACGCTCACTAAGTGATGAGATTGTTTTTTGGTATGAAATCTATCTAAATGCAAATTTACTAGAATATTTTGAAGTTTAATAATCATACTTGATCAATGCAAGGTGAAGTTTAATGTTAATATTGAGTGTTACTGGTGGATATAAAGTACAATGCATTTGTTTTATATAAACAGTGTATATGTTCCAATCGGAAAGAGTCAGCAAAAAACTAAACATATTCCATCAACCTTCACATTAATTGGCGCGAATTATCAATCATTCTTTGCTGATTTACAAGTCAAGGTAATAACATATTTTAGCTTCCATGTTCTGTAGAACATATGAGCGATGAGTCCAGGGCTTTAACTGTATATTGTACATTCAACAAAACAAACAAAAATAACACCATGAACCAATTTACAGTGCTAATTTATCCCAACCAGCAGCTGTTACCACGTTGTAATCGGCTTCTTATTGCTGAATTTACCGACCAGACGGTATTTTTCAACTGGAAAAGACCGCATTTAGATGTTGTTTTTATCACTCATGTCCAAAGCATTAGCACTTGATAATTTTGATTGTTATGCTTGAGGAGTATTGCCTATCTCCTAGGGAAATTTCTTGGCAATTTATAAGTATGCTAATTATGAGGATCAAATCGCACGAAATATTGTATAGTTCTCAAAGTTCATGCAACTTGAACTGTGGCGTATTATTTCGAGTTTGAATACTCCGATAATTGTTCTGTTTTTATAATGTGCAATTTTATTTAATACAATAAAAGGTTGACTTTGGACAAAGTAACATACACAGAATTATGAAAAAATGTCTCTACCTAAGTTTAGCATTAATTATTACACTGTATTTCAAGTGTATCATGACCGCTTTTTTACAATAAACGTAATTGGATCAGTTACATGAGAAGGATAACACTGGTAAAGTTTTACTTCATATAGTATCTATGACATGACTGCAATAACAACTAAGGCGTTCACGCAAACAAATCAAATCGAAACAAATTCATGATGTGTAATAATATAGCAGCGAATATATGAGATTGTTAACATGTGTGGATACTATTGAATAGTAATAATATTGGCTCCAGAAAAACCCAAGATCTCGTAAAACAGACCAAATTTACGTATACAACTAATTTATAGTATTAAAACGTGTGGTCTGGAAATGGGTGTCCGTCAAAATGCCCTCTATAGTGCATGTGTATTCGCTTCTCTAATCATAGGTACGGCACACAGTTTCGCATAGTGGTATAGTGAGCGCATTCAAAAAGCAATTAAAACTTTTTTTTAAAATATTAGAAAATGTTTACGAACAATCACAAAGCATGACATATTTGTTCACAGTATTTTGTTTCAGCTAGTGCCCTGTAATAACATAAAACTATGACATTGTTGGCATCAGTAAAGATATTAGAAAAAAAGTGAATATATTAATAATTGCCATAGGACGGCCATCGGATTCAAATACAACAAAGCACTATGACGCGCAGAAGGCATAATTATTAATATCTGACTATTCAAATTCAAGGTACAAACTAGCTGTCCGGACGGTGTATGAGTTAATACAGAAAGCCGGTTTATAAACAGATAACAAAGAGTGTATTCACCGTCACTGTGACATAACAGTGATTGACACGAGTTCATTCACAAGGGACTTCCTATTCCCATAAACCAATGTTCAAGTAATCATTATACATTTGACATACAATCACTTGTAAATTACAAAAGAATAAACGCCGGGTTTCGCTCTCTTAATGTGAAATATGCATATTTACTGAAGCTCTGACTAAAGGTGTTAGCTGTATATTAGAGAAATTGTAATCGCCTTTATTTAAGTTGTAATTACACAATTGAATATATCGGATGAACTCGGTATTATTTAGAACTATGCGACACATTTTACAATGCATACTGTGCATATTGTCTGATTAATTGCAGAAAGATTTGTTTGTAATAATTGTTCAATTGCTCTAATTTTGTATTCATCTAGGCTACTGTGTTCGAGGTTGCCATGGTGATCTTTATGTTTTAAATATTCCTAGGTGTAAAAAAGTATTTTTAACCAATTAGAATTGTGAAGTGAATGTTTTTTTAGGAAATATCAAGACGATTCACTGTTATTGTCTCACATATACCACCAATTTTTGACAGGAAGTCTTATGATTCAGGCCATTATATGGTAGGAGTTAATATATGTTTTGTAGTATTTATTAAACATCTATGCCTGAGTGCATTGAAGGTAACTCATTTCACATTATGATAACATCGGCAATTTTTACTTTTGTGGTTGATATCACTCCTCACATATAATCTATTTCGATTGGATTTCATCTTAATTCCGTATAACACTTTACGCACAATAATTATAGTTCGTATGCATCATATTAATATATATAATTGATAACCATAGCATTTGCCTTTGTATATCAATTTTGTATCTTGTCAAGACTTCACATTTCTATGACAAAAACATTAACTATAGAAATAACAACAGCAACATTGAGAGTGGGTGTGATGCTAGTAAACCATCCTAGAATAAGTGATGAACATAAATAAATAAATAACTGCTAGTTTGAAAAAAAACGTGGTGTTATTACGTATTTACTGTGAAAAGTTTAGAGTAGAAAGTAAAAAGAACATTCGTGTAATAACATTCAATGTACATAGTGGAGTTCTCATTAGCATATATGAAGAGTTATTTGAGTACCATATAATATTATAGTATAATTGCTTTCCATTAAACGCAAACGAATTAGTAAAATACTGAACCATGAAACTAACCTACCGTTAATGTGACTTGATAAAAAACTTTTATGCTTTAACACAAACTGTATTCATTCTATTCGGCTAACCAATCCAATTTAATTTTCTACTATCAAGAATAAATGTGACTGAATGAAATAATTTTGCTAATCAGCGTAGTTTTGTACAGCACGGATTGTTTTCACAATACATACATCGATTGCAACTAAATTTTAGTGTGTGAGTGGAACTGACCATGGTATATTTTTCTGCGGCTACAACAATTCAATGTTTATGTAAATTTATGGAGATCAGGATATAAAAGCAAATCACCAAGCGAAACATTATTGTGAGCAAATGATAAATGGTTTGTTACTACCAAAACAAATCATATTAAAATTCAAAAGACCACTGTTTACAATAGAAAAATATGGATATTCCTGTTAAAATATTCCTTGTTGACTTTATACTTGCTGATCCAGTTGCATATATGATACCGCAGTCATTCACTGCTGACACCATAGTCAATGTGAGGCCTTGATGAAAGGGATGTTAACATCCCCCACCCTGCGCTATTGAACCAACATCACATCAAGTATTATAATTCACGCTACATTTGTGTACATGGAGGTTAAACATGTAGTTTTTGTCATCACGTATTTGATTAATAACGACTATGGCTTTAACAGTCTAATGAATGTATATCAATACATTTTCTTTGCGTTTTATAGCAGTACATGTTAACACAACACACTCGTTCGACTATTCAATGTATTACATACTAGTTTGTAGTTCAAGGCCCATGATACGACTTACATAAAAGTATAAGGTTGATGCACTATTTATTCAGAAATTTATTGTGCGCATTAGGATTATGCATTTTCCTCCATTTTTTCATTTCCTCCTGGGTCAATTAAATATCCTAGCACACGCAACTACTAAAGTACATTACAATTGATCCCAACTCTGTAGCAGTACTAATGTTTTGAACATTTTGTGCCGTTCTATTTAATATTTTTCAATCACGTATTAGCTTTAAATCTTGAACTCGTTTTACTTACAATTTTATACCAATATTTGTGTATACTGTAATAAATTGTAGGTGCTTTTTTGATGTGACTATGTCTTGATGTATCTAAAATATGCATTCAATGTATGTATACATATATATGAAATGTATGCATTTGTCTATGATACCAAATATTATGGATCGAATATGTATGTATGTATGACTTGTGTGATATAAATCAGATGTTTATATTGAAAAAAATGCCAAAGAACTTTTGTGTAAAAATAGAAAACAAAATCACTTTCAAAAGTGACTTCAAATAACATTTTTATTTTTCCACTCTACTTTTTTCACTCCATTTTTCCACACGCTGAATTAAAAATACGCATTAAAACATTATCAACCAAGCATGTTTTAATAAAAATGATTCTGATCGCTACCTACATTGTTACGTTATCATTATGCCACACCTCTATCAATCATAGTTGTTATTTAGTTGTTTTGTTTGAAATATCACCAGCTGATGCGACACAAGAAACCATACAATATTTAGGTTGAATGTTATAATTTGAAATGTGTCCAAACGAAGCAGTGACTACAGTGCGTGATAATAGAGCGTGATGTCATTTAAAATAAATTGATTGGAGTCAGAGCGTCTTACCGATTATCGATAATATTTGGTGGTCATAACTATAAATGTGCCTCCAGTAGTGCGCTAAGTTTCGAAGCATTATTAGCAATAATCCTTATTATCTAAGACATCAGAGTGACGTATTAACCAGCTAGTATCAGGCGATACACTTGTATAATGTATAAGTGGGTTTGCTTATACAATGTGTGTTTTATTTTACCTCAGTCTTCTTGTTGAGCGAGTGGACGTTATTTATTATTCATGCGTAAAAAATAGTTGCAAGCGTTATGCCTTTGTGGACGTAAAGTTTGAATTCGAATTATTAACGCTTGAATGCGTTTTATGTAACAATTTAACGATACGTAGGTAATTTCAATCTACGATAGTAGTTTAAGATGGACTATAGGGACGACCATGAGGGCGCTGTTCATAATCGGATGCGATGACGTCATACGAACAGCGCCCTCATGGTCGTCCCTATAGTCCAGCTTTAGCATAAATAATGACGTCACAATGGGAATTCGTGCATAAATTAGCATAAATGAGGAGCAATGCCTTAAAGGGGATCATTTGAATGAGGATGACGTCACAATGGGATATTGTGAATACATTTGCATACATAAAATTGATGTGAATACGAGGTCGTGTCGAGGTCATCGTGAATACATTTGCATAAATTACCATCATTTTTTTTTAATTATTTTTTAATTATTTTTAATTATTTTTAATTATTTTTTAATTGGACAGGCGTGGACGAAATATTTTTCAAAATGTGTCGTAGAGGGCGCTCACACACACGCACACACACACACACACGCTAATAAATACACATCATTTTGAAAACTAACAGAGTTTATTACACAAAGAAGGGAAATCTACTAATGAGTAAATAATCAAAAAGAATGGATTAAAAACTGAGTAATTGAAATTGAGTATATAGAAAGTATACATTTTGTTTTTGTTTTGTTTTTGTTTTTTGTTTTTTTTTGTTTAAGTAAATAATCAAAAAGAATGGATTAAAAACTGAGTAATTGAAATTGAGTATATAGAAAGTATACATTTTGTTTTTGTTTTTTGTTTTTTTTTTGTTTAAGTAAATAATCAAAAAGAATGGATTAAAAACTGAGTAATTGAAATTGAGTATATAGAAAGTATACAATTTGTTTTTGTTTTGTTTTGTTTCTTGTTTGAGTAAATAAACAAAAAGAATGGATTAAAACAGTAATATAAGAAATATTCGATTATAATAAAAACAAGAGAAAAACGAAAAACATCGAAAAGTCAATACACACTTTTTTTCTAATCAGAATCGCTCATCTGTGATAAAACGAAAAAAATAATATGAAATCGATTTTTGTTTTGTTTTGTTTCTTGTTTGAGTAAATAAACAAAAAGAATGGATTAAAAACAGTAATATAAGAAATATTCGATTATAATAAAAACATCGAAAAGTCAATACACACTTTTTTCTAATCAGAATCGCTCATCTGTGATAAAAAGAAAAAATAATATGAAATCGATATATATATATATATATACATGTGAAATTTCAAAAGCATAAGTCATCTAGTAAAACTGCGTGGGAAAAATATTTGTCATAAATAGGGAGGTTGAGTCCGGTCACGTTTTCGATATATCTGTTCACATAAAGGTCATTCAAATGTCTATCACGCGTAAAAGAGTCGGCTACGGAGTTCACAGGTTTCCCCTCGTCATCTGCGCAACAAATAGGGTTAGGGATCAGTAGAAAACTCACCGAGTGTCTTTCACTGTACTACGGAGAATGATTGACATTCTTATTATTCTATATATGTTGTTGTATAATGTCAAGGAGTTGGGAATCCATTTCACGAGTTGATAGCGTAATTTCACAGGAATCTAAACACAGTTCAGGGTTAGATTTATACCTTTGAAACAGAATACGTGTATAACGCTTGGAAAATTTTCCAACCAAATCTGGGTAAATGCGTTGAAATGCGTCATAACACATGGAAATTTTACCAATATCAATCTCAGATAAAGCTTGGTCAATAAAAAACCGGATTTCACCGATCCGGCTATTTTTATCGACGAATCCATAGGATAGACACCAATGTTGACGTTGTGACGGGTGGTCTATTTCACATCCGAGACAATTAGTTTGGATGATGCTACGTACGTGTCTACAAATGAATTCAGCGATGAGTTTTTTGGAAACAAGTTTATCCAGTGGCTTCCTCAGACTGTTGGCTGTGAAAAAAAAACAAAACAAAAAACAAACTGTAAATGACTATTTCTCTGATTTACCATTTTCAGGCATATTCAGTGGGTTTTAAATTCACGGTTTTATCGTTTTAATACATAAAATGTTCTATGCATTAGAAGTCGGGAAATGAGCAACGAATATTTGGATTTTTAAATGAAAACTAACATACCTGACAGCCCGGTTGATTTGCGGGATAATATCATTCAATATTCTGAACTGGTTAGCCCGTAAGGATACACCACGTTTTGTTGGATGACCATTATAGTGCTCGCGAATGTGAACATAAGTTTGTCCGCGAAAAGTATTCACTGTGACAAACAATTGCTTGACAGGGCAAAGCAAATATGTAAAAATGTCTGTCTCACCTCTTGGTGGAGCTGGTGACGGACGCATTGTGCCACTTATAGCTAGTGCATTCGTGACTTTGCGTCGTTTAATACGGCGAGTTGAATTTTCAGAAACATCGGGCTGTTCTGTAACCGGAGTGGACATTCCAGGAGTGGACATTCCTGCATTCGTGACTTTGCGTCGATTAATACGGCGAGTTGAATTTTCAGAAACATCGGGCTGTGCTGTAACTGGAGTGGACATTCCAGGAGTGGACATTCCAGCACTCGCGTCCTGTAGGAGACTGCCTGAGAATTCATTGAGGTAGGTGCTGAGCTGGTTCGAAGCCATGTTGCGAGTACGCTCGTCAGTGATAAAATGATTCGCAATACTATCGTCGCGTGTTAAAAAATTCCCTTTCTGTTACCCCGGATGTTTACATCATGTCAGCATTTTTCCCAACCAAGTCAAATATATTTATAGATTCATCACACACTCACACACACATGTTTATGGTAAAATAAACAGGTTTCTTCCGTTCAAAACAATTCATGAATCCAGGGGGGAAATCAAAGTCGAGTTCGCTATAGTGTTGAGCGATGAATGTCAGACCTATGTCGTCATAATCCATTTTTATCACACAAACCACGGTTACTAGTTTGTAACTGTGCACAAACGGGCCACACAGACACAAAGATGTTTATAGTAAAATAAACAAATTCACATCTGTTCCTGAATCCAGGGGGGTAGGGGTTTATGAATGTCTGTTATCTAGGGCATTTCAGGGTGTCAGATCTGATATCAAAACACAAATCGTTGGAGTGTATTATCCCAGTGACTTCATAGCTTAGCCAGTATTTTTAATCGAGCCACACTCGTTACACGGAATGAAATGGCGTCCACAG
The DNA here is from genome assembly GCF_978046115.1 of Saccoglossus kowalevskii. Taxonomy (NCBI): domain Eukaryota; kingdom Metazoa; phylum Hemichordata; class Enteropneusta; family Harrimaniidae; genus Saccoglossus; species Saccoglossus kowalevskii. The sequence continues at coordinate 19,729,458 of NC_140643.1, read as the reverse complement.
ATAATATAAGGTAGGGAATTCATTGTTTACTTTTTGTTTTCATGTTGTAAACACTACCTAATAATTCGGGATATGTGAAAAACTGTCAGTTGAAACCAGGGGAAAGCTTCTACCATGAGTCTTTACGTCTTTAAAGAATACTTATCTTTTTATGCTATGAGAGACATTGTTATAAATTGGCACAGAAAATAGAAAGTCTGAGTAGGTAGAAAATGTATAATTAATGAAGACTTGTTTACTAAAAACGAAAACTACAATATTTTCAAATGATGTCATACCGCGGTCATTCGCAAAGAATGCTTTGACACAGCGAATCAAGACTTGCTTGGACTCATTCATCGAGCATACCCCTCAGCTTTAAAACAATGATTATGTGCGGTATTTTCCCAATTAGTTAGGGTGTCTTTTCACTAGACTTGACCTTTTATTTTGTCATGAAGGTCAACATAATGTATAGCGTTACCCGCCAACATGTTTGAACATACCGGTAGCAACGTTATTTTCCAACCTTAGCTCGTTCAAAATCTTTTGTTTTTTAATCGGAGCATGAATGCACGCCCTCTATATCTGAGTAAGTTTTTTTTGAACTGACCACAAAGTTGTAGCTGATTCAAAACTCTTGTCATTTTCAGACAAACAGAAGAAAGCGACAATTCAGATGAAGGGTGATTTATTTATTTATTTATTTATTTATTTATTTATTTATTTATTTATTTATTTATTTATTTATTTATTTATTTCAAATTTTACCTGAGGAAAAAATAAAACAGGATAAAACATGTTTTTAACTTTTTGAATTTACAGGGAAAGCAATTCACAGCTTAAAACTTTGTCAGACCTAGAACATGAATATGGTTTTATAAGCAGGTGTGTATTCGATATTATATAAATAACTCGTTCGATATGCGTATGAAGATTTAGTAAACAATATGAATAATAACAATAATATAACTCTTATTTTTTCAGTGAAGACGACGCATCTGAGAAATCACCTACGAAAGATAGTGTTTCGTAAGTTGTTTGTTTGTTTGTTTGTTTGTTTGTTTGTTTGTTTGTTTGTTTGTTTGTTTGTTTGTTTGTTTGTTTGTTTGTTTGTCTGTCTGTCTGTCTGTCTGTCTGTCTGTCTGTCTGTCTGTCTGTCTGTCTGTCTGTCTGTCTGTCTGTCTGTCTGTCTGTCTGTCTGTCTGTCTGTCTGTCTGTCTGTCTGTCTGTCTGTTTGTTTGTTGTTTGTTTGTTGTTTGTTTGTTTGTTTGTTTGTTTGTTTGTTTGTTTGTTTGTTTGTTTGTTTGTTTATTTATTTATTTATTTATTTATTTATTTATTTATTTATACATAGTTCATGGTCTCCAGTCAGCAGTATAGATACTCCAGATTTCAATCAGAAGTTGAAATGTCTTATTAAATCTGGTTCCTGCTCACATGTAACGTAAGTATACAAAAAACAAAAACAAAAAAAACAAAAAACATGTGAGGTAAGTTGAAATTTGTTTTTTCGTCTTTAATCTTTGTTGTTGTTGTTGTTGTTTTTATAGTTCTACAAGTACTGGATTTGCAACACCCAAGTCCGCTAAGAAAAATTTGTACTCTATATATGGAGAAACGAACACGCCTTCCCACCCTCCGAGTCCAATAGGGCCTGTTAACCATCCATCTACCTCGGGATATCAACGTGGGGGTCGTAAAGACTATGTAAGGTATGTTTATTTATTTATTTATTTGTTTATTTATTTATTTGTTTATTTATATATTTGTTTGTTTGTTTGTTTATTTGATTATTTATTCATATATTTGTGTATTTATTTATTTAATTTGAAATTTTATTACAGTGATACTGACACAGATGATAGTGACGAGAATATCACCGACAAGATTAATTTCAATCTTGTCAGTAAGAGAAAACGTTTTGTCAAAAAATTTAAGGTGAGTGGAACGGACTGGGTTGTAAAAGTTTCGCATCCAAATGCCAATACGTTTGATGAAGTGCATAGCGTATTACACGCTACTTTTCATCAACTGCTCGAGCTGGTCACCTCTGACCTTGACGGACGTGACCAAATTCGCATTTCCATAAACGTACCCAACTTGAACAACGAAATTTGGTTACCATTTATACCGGTTGAGGACATGAATGTTGACAAGGTGATGTCAAAAGTGGAGAGGATTCTACAATCTTACCAAGATATATCCCTTGAGGAAAACATCACCATCAGGACAGTATCTGTTGAAATGCCTCTTGGTGCCGGCAAAACACGTGGGAGGAAGCGACAGTTTGATACAAAGATCGCAGACAGGTTGAGAAATTCCAAATCTGTCATTGAAATCGTTTCCGATGACCAGATGTGTTGCGCCAGAGCGATCGTGGTCGCCATGGCACACGCCACAAAAGAGGAAAATCCACCATCGGTGTGGGATTCTATAAAGAGGAAAAAAACGGCAAACTACTCTATGCAAACCGTCCGAGCTAGAGAACTTTTACGGAAGGCCAGAGTCGAACAGGGACCATGTGGCATCGAGGAGATTAAAAAATTCCAGAGCGTGTTACCCGATTTCAGAATACACGTATTGTCGCACGATCATTTTGACTCCATCATCTTTGTGGGCGATGCCGCAGAAGGTTCTAAAGACATATATCTGTTTCTGAAAGATAAACACTACAACGTCATCACAAAAATGACTGGTTTTCTGGGAAAGGACTACTATTGCACTCGATGTGACAAGTCTTATTCCAAACGTTACGAGCATGTGTGTCCTACTGGGTGTTTGAGTTGTGGAAATCAACTGGACTGCGTGGTTACACGATGGCAAAAATGCGGAAATTGTCACAGATTTTTCAAGAACGAAGAATGTTTCGAAAAGCATCAAAAGTCAGTTAATGGGAAAAAAACTCTTTGCCAGTCAGTTCAACGTTGCGAAAAATGTCACAAACTCCTCAAATATCGTGATGGGTCTCACAAATGTAACGAAGTTTACTGCAAAACCTGCAAGTCTTTTCAGACGTACGACCACCTGTGTTACATTCAACCACTCACCGATAGAAAAAAGAACCAAGAATCTGACGATTCGATGGAAGAATTGGAGGAGGATAACTCTGACAGCCATGGTAACTACGTCTTTTACGATTTTGAATGCACGACCGACGAACATTGCACTCATATTCCAGATCTGTGCGTAGCGCGAATTCCACCGAATACGGAGAAAGTGTTCAATGGTTCACGTACCTTGGAAGATTTCTGCGAGTGGGCATTAGAAAAAGAGCATAATGGGATGATTTTCATCGCGCATAATTCAAAGGGGTATGATGGAATTATGATTCTGAAATACTGTCACGATCACAAGATACTACCCGAAGTCATCATGAATGGTTCGAAAGTCATGCAACTATACATTCGTCGTGCAGATATCAAATTCATTGATAGCTTGAATTTCCTGCCCATGGCTCTATCTAAACTTCCTAAGACCTTCGGCATAGACGAGTTACACAAGGGTTTTTTTCCTCACCTGTTTCCGAGATCCACTGGAGACAATTACAGAGGACCGATACCCGGGGCTCGTTATTTTGACCCAGATGGTATGAAGGAGGTGGCTAGAAAGACATTCTACACATGGTACAATGGAGAAGTAGAAAAGAATTCCGTTTATGATTTACGTAAAGAACTGCTCAAGTACTGTCGGAGCGACGTGCGCATACTCGAGGAGTGTTGTTTGGCATTTAGATCGATGATGATGGATCTCACCAAAGTTGACCCCTTCAGCCATTGCATCACGATCGCTTCTGTGTGCAACGTCATATTTCGAAAGCATTTCCTGACTCCTGACACAATCGGGGTTGTGCCTGAGAAAGGGTACCTCAGCGCCCAGAATCAATCTGCAGATGCTATAAGATGGATGGAATACGAGGCACACGTCAATAACACGCATATTCAACATGTTCGTAATTCCAGAAGGGAGATGAAAATTGGACCTTATTACGTAGACGGATATGATGCTTCTACCGAAACCTTGTATGAGTACTACGGTTGTTACTTCCACGGTTGTCCAAAGTGTTTTCCCAGAAGGAATGAGACGAATCGCAAGAATGAACTCAGTATGACATCCCTCTACGAAAGACTACTGGCGAGGGAAGAGTGGTTGAAATCGAAAGGATACTCGCTAGTCACCATGTGGGAATGCGATTTCAAAAACCTGATGAAGAACAATCACAAAGTCGAGAGGTTTGTCGGAAGCTTAGATATCTCAAAACCTATCAGAGGTAGGGAGGCTTTTCTCGGGGGTCGTACCAACGCCCTGAGTCTGTATTACGAGGTCAAGGAAGGCGAAAAGATAGAATATGTTGACTTTTGCAGCCTCTACCCGTACATCAATAAGACCTCGCGATATCCAGTTGGCCACCCGACAGTCGTAACTAAAGACTTTATCGCCAAACCCACAGACTATTTCGGTATTATCAAGTGCGATGTTTTACCTCCGAGGAGATTGTATATACCAGTTCTACCTTTCAGGGTGAACAACAAACTGATGTTCCCACTCTGTTCCAAATGCGCGGAAACCATGAATCAAGACGAATGTCACCATGGTGTCAATGAACGTCAGCTGACGGGTGTTTGGTGCACTCCGGAATTGGAAAAGGCTGAAGAAGTAGGGTATCGCATCACCAAGGTATACGAAGTTTGGCATTATGATGAGTCGGCAACATACAACCCTGAAACTGGAGAAGGAGGGCTGTTCACCGATTACATCAACATGTTTCTGAAAATTAAACAAGAGTCTTCCGGTTTTCCAGAGTGGTGTCGCACTGAGGAAGACCGAACCATGTACATCCAAAGGTACCGCGAAAGAGAAGGTATCGTCTTGGACAGAAGCAAGATAACCACCAATCCAGGTCTCAGAGCTCTCGCCAAGCTAAATCTCAACTCGTTCTGGGGAAAGCTGGGACAGAGATCAAACTTTGGACAGAGTACATATGTAGAAACATCCGCCAAACTGTTGGAAATGTTGATGGATAATACAAAGGACGTCACAGATCTTTCTTTTGTCTCTGACGAAATGGTTCTTGTCCAGCACTGCGATAAAGAAGACAACATTACCGAAGCACCCAATACGAACGTTGTACTGGCTGCCATGACGACAAGCTATGCCCGACTTAAACTCTACAGTGTTCTGGAGAAATTAGGTAGTAGAGTCTTGTACTTTGACACAGATTCCATCATTTACATCCAACGAGCTGGAGAATGGGATCCACCGACAGGTGATTATCTCGGAGATTTGACGAGAGAAATAACTCCGACGGATAATTACATCACACATTTCGTATCGGGAGGACCGAAGAATTACGCGTACCGACTACACAAACCGGACAAAAGTGGGAACCAAACGGTGTGTAAAGTGAGAGGGTTCACCCTCAATTACAGAAATCAACTGGAAATTAATTTTGACTCCATGAATCGACTTGTTCGGAGAACAAGCGGTCCTCTACACGTCAAAGACCCTCGAAAAATAACGCGCAAGAGAGATAGAATATTCAATAGAGAAGAAGTTAAAACGTACAGTTTAGTGTATGACAAACGGGTGATACAAGATGATTACTGTACCCTCCCATACGGCTTCTAAAAACAAAGAATATATAAATAGAAGCTAGATCGTCGGTTACCCATCATTCATCCATTTGAACCTTGAACAATCACATTGGCATGGGCTCTACCAAATCGGACTTGGTTCTATCACTCGTCTATTCTGGCTTATGTACACTACCTTATTTTGTTTTAAACTGGATGTTGAAAAAGTACATTGAAGAACGTAAAAGGAGACGCGATAACCAGCGAGGTCCTATGATATCGTCATGGATGCAAGATTGAAACACCCATTTACCTCTCTCGTGTGCGGTCCCACGCAGTCTGGGAAGACATTTTTAGTCAAACTGATATTAGAACAATGTGACAGCATCATATCTCCACCACCAGATGTTATCTATTGGTGCTACGGCGAGTTTCAGCCAGCCTATTTGGAAATGATGAAGACAGTGCCTCAAATTCGCTTTATCGAAGGGATACCTCCAGATATTGGTAGAATAATCGTCCCGGCTAAAAGAAACTTGTTGGTGATAGATGATCTGATGACAGAAACGGGTAACGATAAACAAATCGCCCAGTTCTTCACGAAGGGATCTCACCATCGAAATTTATCCGTGATACTGATTTTGCAAAATCTCTTTCATCAGGGCAGACAATCGAGAACCATCAGTCTCAACACGCACTACATTTTCCTGTTTAAAAATCCAAGGGACGCATCACAAGTCAACGTTCTGGCAAAGCAAATGTACCCCGGAAACATTAAGTTTCTTCAGGAGGCATTCACCGATGCCACCCAAGAACCTCACGGTTACCTCCTCGTGGATCTGATGCCAGACACCCCTGAGGAAATACGCATTCGAACGAACATACTTTCATCTCAAGTACCGATAGTGTATGTGAGAAAGGTATAAAAAAAGACAGTCTTTCATCGTCAGTCATTTCACCATGTCATCCCGCATGCGAAAGAACGCTGATTTTCTCTCTGTATTGCACAAGGCCAACTCGAAACAACAAAAGGGGATAATTGATGGAGCCTCTAGTGACTTGATACAGTGTCTGTGTGAATGCTCGCTCAATGTGTTGAAAGGGAACGTCCAGCTATCACCTAGTCAGAAAAGAAAATTGGCGTTGTACGTGAATCATCTCCGAGCACTGTCCAATAAGAAAACTCCAGTCAAGAAAAAGAAAAAAATTCTGGTTCAGAAAGGAGGTTTCCTGGCCGCCTTGATTGCTCCCTTAATTTCGAGCATACTCCCTCCCCTACTAGGTCTTAAATAGATGGAATCCGTGAAGAAGATGGCTTTAGTCCCTGCTGAGCTATTATCTACCATCCAAAGCCAGAATGCTCAAATGACGAGACCTGTGGTGAAATCATTGACTTCGCTGGATAGAGACATGAATGACATAACGCAAATGGAAGAGTTGCCTGAAGATGAAAAAGTCAAACTGTACCAACAGGTTCTACGCAAGTACTTGTTGTTGCGGGAGAAGAAAAACGAACCGATTCCAATCTCCGTTACGCAGCAATTACCCAACACTGATGCTGTAGCCGATCAGGAATCTCAACCCGACAAAGATGGTGTGCCAGATCAAATTACATCCGAAGTCTTACAAAGTGTTCCCAAGAGCATGCAGAGAAAAGCGAAGCTTCTACTACAGAAAGTTAAACAGAACCAACGGGTCGACTGGGGTGAAAATGGTGAATTAATCATTGATGGACAATCCGTGCCAGGCACGCACATCATCGATTTAGTCAATGATTTCTTGCGTAAAAGGAAGAATTTCACCCCCACAGGTTGGAGAGAATTTGCCGAAGTTATGAAAATGTCAAATGTACCTCAAGACCTTGTTGGCAATACAGATCGGTGGTCTTACATGCATACCAACACACTCAAGGGGAGAGTTCCGAAGAGACGTGGACCCCATGTGGTTTCCACTCCCATTCATCCTCGACACACGTGGGTGACGTATTAAATAGAACCTCATCGCAACCGCTAGATCTCACTTTGGTTCAGTCGGTCGTGATGGATCCACGCTGTCCTGCTTTGCTTTCGTTTATCGAACGTATCCACTGCCTCTGCGCGTGTGAAATAACCACACCCGTAAACAATGACGAAGAAGATGGACACCGTCCTAGACGAACTGTTTTACGATGTCCAAAGTCCTGGAAGTTACGGGGGTTTGAATTCCCTTTATGCTGCCGTAAAAAAAACAAAGAGAGGAAAAAAGATAACCAAGTCGGACGTGAAGAAGTGGTTGAGTAAACAGGATACATATACTCTGCACAAACCTTCTAGACGGTCCTTTAAAAGAAGGAGGGTGGTGGTTTTCCAAGTGGACGAGCAGTGGGAGGCTGATCTATGCGATCTCTCCTCGATATCCAGATACAACAGTGGATACAAGTTCTTATTGACGTGTATCGATGTTTTTTCAAAATATGCTTTCGTCGTACCTCTGAAAGACAAGAGAGGGGCGAGTTTGGTCGAGGCATTTCGGAAAATACTCGGGAAGGGGCGTCGCCCTGACGTTTTGCACACGGACAGAGGAACTGAATTCACCAACAGACTTTTTCAGAACTACCTCAAGAGCGAAGACATTAAGTTCTTTACTACAGGCAATGAGACTAAAGCCAGCATTGTGGAGAGATACAACAGAACCATCAAGGGAAAAATGTTCAGATATTTCACGAAGAACAACACGTTGACTTATCTACCTGTATTAGACGACATGGTACGTTCTTACAACAATACCCATCACAGAAGTATAAATACCAAACCCTCACTCGTTACCTACGCGAACCAGAAAAAGGTCAGAGACATATTGTACGGTGATCTAAACACAGACAAAAATGGGGTGAAGAAGAGGAAGATTTATAAACTCGGTGACAGAGTCAGAATCAGTAAAACCAAACACGTTTTCAAAAAAGGTTACTTACCCAATTGGACCGAAGAGGTATTCACGATTGTTGGACGTCTCAACACACAACCACCTGTTTACAAAATTTCAGATTACAACGGCGAAATGTTGGAAGGTACTTTCTACGAAGAAGAACTTCAGAAAATAGTAAAAGACGACGATGCATTGTACATTGTGGAGAATGTGTTGCGCAAGAGAAAACGTAAAGGTCACGTGGAATATTTCGTTAAGTGGCGTGGGTATGATGATTCGTTTAATTCTTGGATCAGGGACTTGCAACGTTTATAAATACCATTCACACACACGATGACCCGATTCATTTCAAAAGATCATCATGTCTGGAAAGGATTTTTTTTTGACGCTCCCTAGTAATGCCTCGCTCGATGTGTTCCCGAACAACACATTGACAAAATACACTGTCAAACTACCGAGAACGCTTTCGCTAGATGGCGATTGGGAAGTAGCATTGGCCGACATCCACTACCCAAATTCGTGGTACAACGTCGTACATGACGAAAATAGGATCTTTTACGATGCCTCACCCAATATGAGAGATCACGGAGAACTGAAATTGAATCCGGGCTACTACAACTCGATCGAAATGATTTTAGATGCGATTCGAGAAAAAGGTCTACCAGATGAAATACTGATGACATATAATTCGAGGTCAAGGAGAGTGACCGTGGCGGTTGAAGAAGGAGCTCGTGTAATCTTGATGGGTGGATTGGCTGAACTGTTAGGATTTCCCTCAAATACAACAATTACAAACGAAAGACGCACTAGTCCCTACCTTGCCGACATTAGAAGTTTGTATTCCCTCTACGTGTATTGCAATATGGTCGAACACCAAATGGTCGGTGACGTTTCCGTACCTCTCTTGAGAATAGTCAATGTTGAAGGAACCCACGGTGATAGCGTCAATCACACTTACAACAAACCTTACTTCCTGCCGATTCGAACGTCAACATTTGAGACTGTGGAGATTGATATAAGGTCTGATACGGGGGAGAAGGTGCCATTTCAACGCGGACGAGTGATCGTGACGCTGAGTTTTCGCAAAGCTCGTCCTTCGCTAGTGTGAAGAAAAAATGAACAGACATCGACCTTACACTCCTCACGTGGGGGTTTATAGAAATTACTACATGAATCAGATTGGACGAGGATCTGTATTTTCTGGCACGAGACTGCAACGCGGATATGGAATCGGAAGTATGTTTTCTGGATTGGCGAGATCGGCCGCACCTCTGTTAACACAAGGTCTGAAAGCAGTGGCAAAACCAGCGCTCGATGCCGGTTTGGGTATTCTAGGTGATGTTGTACAAGGGAAAAACTTTAAAAAAGCGGCTTCGAGTAGAGCAAAGACTGCGGGTCGTCAAATTACTTCTTCGGTATTGAGCAATTTATTTGGAAGACCCTCTCAAACGGGGCGAGGACGCACCATCAAAAGAAAGAAGACAACAACGAGACGTGTCATTTCTTCCAAGGCTAAGAAGAGGAGAAGATCTCCGGATATATTCGACTGAACATCATGGCTTTTGTACACGAACACTCCTGTGAATGCGCAAAGACGGAACTCGATCTCTTTACTATTCCTCCGACACAGACAAGTATCGAAAAAGGAAGTTACGAAGAGGTAAACCCACTCACGAATATAGCCGATGGTCCGATCGAATTTGTAATACCTTCGGCCGGAAGTGACTACATCGATATTGGTTCTACGCTTTTGCACATCAAGGCTAAAATCACGAATGCAAATGGAAGTAATTTGGCTGCGGACGCCACTGTAGGGCCTGCAAACTTGTGGTTGCATTCCCTCTTCAATCAAATCGACGTGTACCTAAATGGAAAGCAGATTTCGGATGCATCTCCCACCTATTCTTACAGAGCCATGATCGAAACGCTATTGAATTATGGAGGCGATGCCAAATCAACGCAGATTGGTGCTGCGATATTTGAGAAGGACACCGCTGGAAAAATGAATGTTGCAAACCCAAGGGCTGATGATGGTGACGCTAACATGGGACTCAAACGTCGATACGCATATACATCACTCAGTAAGACGGTCGACATGATCGGACGAATACACGGGGACATATTTTTTCAACCAAAGTATTTACTCAATGGGGTGGAAGTTAGACTGAAATTACATCGAAGTAAAAATCAGTTCTGCTTGATCAGTTCAACCGAAAATCCAGCATTCAAAGTAGTCATCACCGATGCTACCCTCCTAGTGAGAAAAGTCAAGTTGAGCCCCAGCGTACAACTGGGACACGTTGAAGCGTTGAAACAGGGTACTGCAAAATACCCCATCGATCGATGCGTTATGAAAATCGCTTCCATCCCCGCTGGTACAATGTCATTAAACAAAGATTTGATCTTCCTCGGTCAGCTGCCCAAAAGGATCATCCTGTGTCTGGTTTCTAATACGTCTTTCAACGGATCCTACGAAACCAATCCATTCAACTTCCAGAATTACGGTATCACATCACTGGTTCTCAATGTTAGAGGCGAGCAAGTTCCCGCAAAGCCATTGAAGACAGACTTCACGGCAGCTGGTGGCAGAAGTTGCATCATGGCTTATTACACTCTATTTACCGGTACAAATAAAATGGGTCAAGACCAAGGCAACGGCATCACTCGAGACGAATATCCCGAAGGGTACACAATCTTCGCATTTGACCTCACTCCCGACGAATCGGCCAGCGATTATCACCTCAATTTGATACAAGAAGGAAAGATTGGTCTTGAGATTCAGTTCAGACAAGCATTGACTGAGACTGTGTCCGTTTTGATTTATGCTGAATACGATAACGTTATCGAGATTGACAGAGACAGAAACGTATTGACTGATTTCTAGCTGCGATGGACACGAATCAACTGAATCGTATTCTGTCGACTAATCCGTACACTAGAAACGTGTTCTTTGGCGTTTATGCTAGAGATCAACTGCCTAAGGCTAAAGTGTTGGAGTATCCCGCAGCGTTCGTATCAAACACCGATGATAGTAGCGGAGGTGGGACACATTGGGTGGCTTTTTATCTGAAGGATCCCTACCGTGGAGAATATTTTGACTCGTATGGTAGTCAACCCTACTACGTGGAATTTAAGAGATTTCTCGATAAAAACGTTTGTACATGGGTCTACAATCATCAAATACTACAAGCTCCGTTCTCTACAGTGTGTGGTCAATACGTCCTGTATTACTTGCTGCGCAGATGTCGAGGGGAACCTATGAAGTCCGTAGCCGACTCTTTTACGCGTGATAGACATTTGAATGACCTTTATGTGAACAGATATATCGAAAACGTGACCGGACTCAACCTCCCTATTTATGACAAATATTTTTTCCCACGCAGTTTTACTAGATGACTTATGCTTTTGAAATTTCACATGTATATATATATATATATATATATATATATATATATATATATATATATATATATATATATATATATATATATATATATATATATATATATATATATATATATATATATATATCGATTTCATATTATTTCTCTTTTTTCTTTTTATCACAGATGAGCGATTCTGATTAGAAAAAAAGTGTGTATTGACTTTTCGGTGTTACTCGTGTTTTCTTGTTTTTATCATAATCGAATACTTATCCGCATTTGAAAATGTATACTTTCTATATACTCAAAATGTCATTTTTTATTCTTATATTACTCAGTTTTTAATCCATTCTTTTTGTTTATTTACTCAAACAAGAAACAAAACAAAACAAAAACAAATTGTATACTTTCTATATACTCAAAATGTCATTTTTTGTTCTTATATTACTCAGTTTTTAATCCATTCTTTTTGATTATTTACTTAAACAAAAAAAACAAAAAACAAAAACAAAATGTATACTTTCTATATACTCAATTTCAATTACTCAGTTTTTAATCCATTCTTTTTGATTATTTACTCATTAGTAGATTTCCCTTCTTTGTGTAATAAACTCTGTTAGTTTTCAAAATGATGTGTATTTATTAGCGTGTCTGTGTGCGTGTGTGTGAGCGCCCTCTACGACACATTCTGAAAAATCTTTCGTCCACGCCTGTCCAATTAAAAAATAATTAAAAATAATTAAAAATAATTAAAAAAATTGATAGTAATTTATGCAAATGTATTCACGATGACCTCGACACGACCTCGTATTCACATCAATTTTATGTATGCAAATGTATTCACAATATCCCATTGTGACGTCATCCTCATTCAAATGATCCCCTTTAAGGCATTGCTCCTCATTTATGCTAATTTATGCACGAATTCCCATTGTGACGTCATTATTTATGCTAAAGCTGGACTATAGGGACGACCATGAGGGCGCTGTTCGTATGACGTCATCGCATCCGATTATGAACAGCGCCCTCATGGTCGTCCCTATAGTCCATCTTAAACTACTTACGATGAGAACTTGTAATCTCTTGAACATAATTTGACTAGGTAAAATAAAAAAATAAATGATATATTTTTCAACTATAATACCAATGTTTGAAATAAAATTTATTATTATACGTCTGTCACCATAACGCCATAGGTTACAGCGTGCCGTGATTTTGCGGTATTTTACGGGGTATTTTTATCCTACCACATTAGAAAATGCGAATTCCAAATATGGAATGATTACGCGGGTAAGCGTCCTCTAGTAATAAAAACAAACATGGCTGACACCAAGGTTTGATCGGACTCCGTACAAAGAATTCGAAGTTCGCCGATTCTGTTCTAAACATTTTGGATTTCGGCACTCCAATGATGTTTCCTTGGAAGGAAAATATGTATAATAAGGTTATTACGAGGATACATCAAAGTATGCAATCAGACAGTACGCTGTTGCATCAACCTCCGCTGCGCGTCGGTCGCTACTCCAGCTGTACTGTCATCGCGCATACTTTGAGGTATTCTCATAATAACCTCATATTATCTCGACATTGAGTCTACTACAAAACAAATCAATTAAGTGAAAGCTGATAAATGGTAAGATCGCATAAAAAATATCATATTTAACATCCAACACAGAATATATTACACTGACTGCAAAGAAACATAGTACTAACTTGTGTTAGGTGGCCAATAAATCTAGTCGCATTATTCAATCTCAGAGATTTTAATTGTAAAATTTTAATAGTTCTCATGCGTAATTTATAATCCTCTGTTATTGTGTTCATATTTGTAATGGTTTCATTTACGTTATACACAAAGTAGTATAAAATGTACGGCACTCAAATATAAACAAATATTTACAAGGAGTTACGATTATGTAACAATGAGGCTGTTGAACTATCTAACTCGGTATTGAAATATTTGCATCCTCATTTGAATATGCAATTAAAACACAATATCATAATAGTTTATCAGGGTAGTGTTTTATAATAGGCACGGACATGTACTTGTATTATCTATTACTATAATACGACATAAAAGTCAAACTAACGAGCCGATACGATTTTATAATACGTTTTTGGTGCAAACTTGCAGGTGTTGCGGGAATTTTATTTTAAAACTGGTATATTTAGTCAACACAATATTCACGTTTGATTACTTTATTCGGTGTTACTGTCACTAGTTTAAAGCTGGCAATACGAAACCCAATAACTATTCAGACTATTCGGTATAATCACGTGAAACATAGAAACTCGTTAAAGCAGCCGTCGGGATGTATATAGCATGATGTGTGCACAGACGAAGATATTCTATATTCCACATACGTATTTTGGAAGAAAGTGCCGAATAACACATGACGTTAACGTTGTTGTAAAGTTGTATGTATGTATGTATGTGTGCTTTGGTATTTCGTGTGTGTAAGATACTATTTCGTTTCTGACAATTTGACTTCCTTTCTTATTGAAGTAATGTTTGCTTTGACCCTGTCAACCCCCTCAATCTACTCAATTTCTTACCGACATTTCCAGTAACTGATTAACCCCAAAGCCGCTGGCCACATTATACAATCATTCATTCGATGACAGACAAAATGAATGTACGTGGCTATATATCGTGAATAGCGAAATATAACCCACGAAATCTGAAAGAGCGCCAAGGTGTTTAAACACACTGTAATACTGGTCAACGTTTCAACGTTTCACCCCCCAAATCAAAGCATGCGTTATTTCGATTTCAGACTCAGCTCAGACCCTAAAATGATCACCCAAAAAATCCATTGCCTGAATTACAGTCCACCCTTACTGTCATATATTCGTTTTGCGGAACACCTCGCGAATCTCATATTTCGTATGATATTTAGAGTAAATAAATAACTAATAACAATGGATATGTACACTGTCATATATTAAGATAAGCTGATGTGAGAATGTTAAATATTTTGAAACGTTAACGGAAGGAAAACATAAATTAATTTTGTCTGTAAAAAGAAACTAGATGTAACAAGCAAATTATTATATAGCAACTCTCATAATAAAATTCGTAGGAATATTTCATCCTCTAATCAGAGCAGTGTTGTCAACAACTGCTGAATTGAATCGTCACCTAGGAGACCATCGTATCTCATGACGCTCCTTTGGGTATACACGCATATGTCATATTTCAGAAATCGACTGTATAATGGCGGCGCTTTTCATCAACAATGACTATTACATTATAACATATAATAGAGTTAATTAGAGTTAATTAGAGTTAATAAGATAAGTTACCATATCCCTAGACAATAAATTTGAATATTGCTTTACAATATTCCATATTGATATATTGAAGTATTTAAGGAAGAGCGAGAGAGAGAGAGAGAACGAGTGAAAAAAGTTTAATTGTTACATATTAGAGCTATTGATCTATGTCGGCATGATGACACGAGTTCATTTTTTGTTTAGTGTGGAATGGTGGGGTCTAAAAATTATGATAAATTTGTCCTTCAAACATAAAATGCAACGTTTGCTGAAGCTATGATACGGGCTACAGCCAGCAACAATTTTCCATTTTATTTTATATTCAATATCTTTTTCTTTGAGTGACCAGACGTGTTACTTAGTTCTGGTTGGCCTGATTGCGAAATGAGGCCGTGTGGTTTCTGTATCTTGTTTTGAACTCATTACCAGTAAGTCCGACGTACGTTTCGCTGGTGTACTGTGTTTGTCTAATCGCGTACCTTCCGCTTGATATACGACGCCAGACTGCAAACACTTCCCTCCTAGTGGACATGTTGTTTTTGTCTGGCAATTGCATAACTTGTTGGTTTTCGTTTTGTCGGTCGTAGTGTTATTTTCGGTCGCGAGTTGGTGTTTGTTTTTATTGTTGATGGTATCCTTGATGTTGTTCATACAGCTATAGCTGACTTTGATTGTATTTCTGTTAAATATAATAATATGAACTGTATGGTGTGTATTGCCAGGTAAATGTGTGGTGAGAGGTGAGATGAACGTGTGGTACGTAGTGGTTTGAAGTGAATATGTGGCACAAAGAGAATGTGTGATAGAAAGTGAAATTGTCATGATTTATAGAATTTGTAACTGTCACTGGAGTGATGTATAGTCCCACCAACTCGCTATAGTTACATGACAACACTGCAGTGGGTACAAATAATGTTTTACACACATAAACTGAAAGCCATTGTATTTACCTATTGGGAACATTTTTAAGAAGTCAACTGTGCATACAAATGTTGCTATAATGTTATAATACTGTGTGTAGTGTTGACAACCAACTATCTGCCTATTGAACATTAAATATTATTTCCTTTTTGTGTAGTGGCACTAACAGAGAAAATTGTGAAATGGCAGAAGGATGTGCAAAACCAGTGATAAAGAATGGTCATCCAACCCCTGAGTGCCAAAAGTCAAGAGGACAGGAAGCTAATAGATGCATTGCGAAATGAAGAAATAGTTGATAGAAATGACAGACAATTTACCGACGCTGTGTATACCTCAGAGACCTGGTGATTTATTCGTGTGGTTGGTTGCTGAAGACAATGCGTGGACGTCTAGTACAATGGGGCAGAACAAAGTACTCGTACTGGTCTCGCAGACGCTCGGAACGTCTCTTGGATAATAAAAAATGACCTAAAGTAGGGTCGGCATAGTTAATCAGTCGCCGGTACATTCGCTTATATGAGTGGATTTCTATAACGTCAATAAGGAACTTGTCCAGTACGAACCTTTTATTCATTCTGCCCTATACATTTACCGACACTGTGTATACCTCAGAGACCTGGTGATTTATTCGTGTGGTTGGTTGCTGAAGACAATGCGTGGACGTCTGGTACAATAGGGCAGAACAAAGTACTCATACTGATCTCACAGGCGCACGTCGTTTTTAAACCACGCCATTTTTAAAAACACACACGTCGTTTTTAATCACACGTCATTTTTAAACACACGTCATTTTAATACACACACGTTATTTTTTAAACATACATAATTTTATAATTTGTTAATGCACATACATACACACATCAGTCATTTTAAAACTACGAGGCGCGGAATGTAAATTTATTTTGTTGTGTATACTAGAAGAAAACGTACTAATAATTCAAAATTACGTACGTATTGGAGGCCGTGGCGTGTGTGTTTTAAAATGATGTGTGCATTTTAAAAAAAACGGCGTGACTGTGCGTTTTAATGGTATGTGCTTTAAAAAATCATGTGTGTATATTAAATGGCGTGGGTGTTTTGAAAAACGTGGGTTTTATAAATGACGTGTGTGTATTTAAAAATGGCGTGTGTTTAAAAATGACGTGTGTGTTTAAAAATGACGTGTGTTTAAAAACGACGTACGTGTTAAAAAATGTCGTGTGTGTTTTTAAAAATGGCGTGTGTTTAAAAATGACGTTTGTGTTTAAAAATGACGTGTGTGTTTTTAAAAATGACGCGTGTGTTAAAAACGACGTGTGTGTTTAAAAATGACGTGTGTGTTAAAAACGACGTGTTGTTAAAAATGACGTGTGTGTTTTTAAAAATGGCGTGTGTGAGGTCGAATGAAAATTTCGTGTGTGAAAAAGAAAAAAAACGCGTGCATTAACTTATTCACGCCTGTGGGGGCGTTGTTTTTATTTTTTTTTATTTCGTGTGTGTGTGCAAAAAAACGCGTGCGTTAACCTTTTTACGCCTGTGGGGGCGCTATTTGAGAGATTTATTTCATGTGTGTGTTAAAAAAATTTATTATATGAGTGGTAGGCAAATGTACCGGCGACTGACTAAATATGCCCCTACTTTAGGTCATTTTTTATTATCCAAGAAACGTTCCGAGCGCCTGTGAGACCAGTATGAGTACTTTGTTCTGCCCTATTGTACCAGACGTCCACGCATTGTCTTCAGCAACCAACCACACGAATAAATCACCAGGTCTCTGAGGTATACACAGTGTCGGTAAATTTATAGGGCAGAATGAATAAAAGGTTCGTACTGGACAAGTTCCTTATTGACGTTATAGAAATCCACAAACGAAAATGGCTACCACTTGACGCCTCCACAGGCATGAATAGGTTAATGCACGCGATTTTTTTAACACACACACGAAAAAAATCTCTCAAATAGCGCCCCCACAGGCGTAGAAAGGTTAACGCACGCGTTTTTTTTTTTGCACACACACGAAAAAAATCATTTAAAACAGCGCCCCCACAGGCGTAAATAAGTTAATGCACGCGTTTTTCTTCTTTTTACACACACGAAATTTCATTCGACCTCACACACGCCATTTTTAAACGCACGCGTCATTTTTGAACACACGTCGTTTTTAAAGACACGCCATTTTTAAAAACACACACGCCATTTCTAATCAAACGCGTCGTTTTTAAAAACACACGCGTTATTTTTAATCACACACGTCATTTTTTTAACACACACGTCGTTTTTAAACACACGCATCGTTTTTACACACACGTTATATTTTTATACACACATTGTTTTTAAAATACGCATGTCATTTTTAAACTCACACATTTTTTTTAAATACACACAATTGTAAAACACACACGCCATTTAATATACACACATGATTTTTAAAGCACCTACTATTAGAACGCACAGTCACGCTGTTTTTTTAAAATGCACCCATCATTTTAAAACACACACGCCACGGCCTCCAATACGTACGTAATTTTGAATTATTAGTACGTTTTCTTCTAGTATACACAAAATAATTAATTTACATCCCGCGCCTCGTATTAAACACACACTATTAAAACGCACAGTCACGCCGTTTTTAAAATGCACACATCATTTTAAAACACACACGACACGGCCTCCAATACGTACGTAATTTTGAATTATTAGTACGTTTTATTCTAGTATACACAAAATGATAAATTTACATCCCGCGCCTCGTATGTTCAGACCCACAGGTCTAACACAAGTCTAACAGCTGACGTATACGAGGCGCGGAATGTAAATTTATTATTTTGTGTATACTAGAAGAAAACGTACTAATAATTCAAAATTACGTACGTATTGGAGGCCGTGGCGTGCGTGTTTTAAAATGATGTGTGCATTTAAAAAAAACGGCGTGACTGTGCGTTTTAATGGTATGTGCTTTAAAAAATCATGTGTGTATATTAAATGGCGTGGGTGTTTTTAAAAACGTGTGTTTTAAAAATGACGTGTGAAGTAAAAATGATGTGTGTCTTAAAATGACGTGTGTGTTTACAATTATGTGTATTTAAAAAAAAAACGTGTGTTTAAAAGGACATGTGTATTTTAAAAATAATGTGTGTTTAAAAACATTACGTGTGTGTAAAAACGATGCGTGTGTTTAAAAACGACGTGTGTGTTTTTAAAAATGGCGTGTGTTTAAAAACAACGTGCGTTTTAAAAAATGACGTGTGTGTTTTTAAAAATGGCGTGTGTTTAAAAATGACGTGTGTGTTTAAAAATGACATGTGTGTTTAAAAACGACGTGTGTGTTTTTAAAAATGGCGTGTGTTTAAAAACGACGTGCGTGTTAAAAAATGACGTGTGTGTTTTTAAAAATGGCGTGTGTTTAAAAATGACGTGTGTGTTTAAAAATGACGTGTGTGTTTTTAAAAATGACGTTTGTGTTAAAAAATGACGTGTGTGTTTTTAAAAATGGCGTGTGTCAGGACGAATGAAAATTTCGTGTGTGTAAAAAGAAAAAAACGCGTGCATTAACTTATTTACGCCTGTGGGGGCGCTGTTTTGAATGATTTTTTTTCGTGTGTGTTTGTGCAAAAAAACGCGTGCGTTAACCTTTTTACGCCTGTGGGGGCGCTATTTGAGAGATTTATTTCATGTGTGTGTTAAAAAAATCGCGTGCATTAACCTATTCACGCCTGTGGAGGCGTCGTCTCAAGTGGTAGCCATTTTCGTTTGTGGAGTTCTGTAACGTTAACAAGATACGTAAAAAGGAACTTGTCCAGCACGAACGTTTTATTCATTTTGCCCTATAAATTTACCGACACTGTGTATACCTCAGAGACCTGGTGATTTATTCGTGTGGTTGGTTGCTGAAGACAATGCGTCGACGTCTGGTACAATGGGGCAGAACAAAGTACTCGGTACAATGGGGCAGAACAAAGTACTCATACTGGTCTCACAGGCGCTCGTAACGTTTCGTGGATAATAAAAAATGACCTAAAGTAGGGTCGGCATAGTTAATCAGTCGCCGGTACATTCGCCTACCACTCATATAATATCACAAGGTAGGAAAGCGTTCACACCATGACACCGAAATTGTCCGAAAATAATACGATTTTCAAAATTGTATTTCGATCCACTTCACACAACTCAAGCATGATATCGGTAGAAACAATCGATTGACTGTTATTATATGAGTGGTAGGCGAATGTACCGGCGATTGATTAAGTATGCCGACCCTACTTTAGGTCATTTTTTATTATCCAAGAAACGTTCCGAGCGCCTGTGAGACCAGTATGAGTACTTTGTTCTGCCCCATTGTACCAGACGTCGACGCATTGTCTTCAGCAACCAACCACACGAATAAATCACCAGGTCTCTGAGGTATACACAGTGTCGGTAAATTTATAGGGCAAAATGAAACTCCACAAACGAAAATGTCTACCAGTTGAGACGACGCCTCCACAGGCGTGAATAGGTTAATGCACGCGATTTTTTTTAACACACACATGAAATAAATCTCTCAAATAGCGCCCCCACAGGCGTAAAAAGGTTAACGCACGCGTTTTTTTGCACAAACACACACGAAAAAAAAAATCATTCAAAACAGCGCCCCCACAGGCGTAAATAAGTTAATGCACGCGTTTTTTTTCTTTTTACACACACGAAATTTTCATTCGACCTCACACACGCCATTTTTAAAAACACACACGTCATTTTTTAACACACACGTCATTTTTAAACACACACGCCATTTTTAAAAACACACACGTCATTTTTTAACACGCACGTCGTTTTTAAACACACGCCATTTTTAAAAACACACACGTCGTTTTTAAACACACGCATCGTTTTTACACACACGTTATGTTTTTAAACACACATTATTTTTAAAATACACATGTCCTTTTAAACACACATGTTTTTTTTTAAAATACACATAATTGTAAACACACGCGTCATTTTAAGACACACATCATTTTTAATTCACACGTCATTTTTAAAACACACGTTTTTAAAAACACCCACGCCATTTAATATACACACATGATTTTTTAAAGCACATACCATTAAAACGCACAGTCACGCCGTTTTTTTTTAAATGCACACATCATTTTAAAACACACACGCCACGGCCTCCAATACGTACGTAATTTTGAATTATTAGTACGTTTTCTTCTAGTATACACAAAATAATAAATTTACATTCCGCGCCTCGTAGACGTAATTGTAGTACGTTCTCATACATTGCGTTTCAGATAAAACGCTGTGAAGAAAACCCACTGGCTAACAACAACCATAAGATTTGAACGAACGTTGCTAGGCTAATTAGTGGCTTGAGACCTGAATAGTCCGAATTACCTGGGAGTCAGTGTGCGAATGTGCAAACACAATGCCGAATTTACAACACACTTTCGGCCGAATTTGAGACATCGTTCGAGAGGATGAAATTATAGTTTTCAGGAGTTTCCATGTGTATATGGTGTCTGGCTGACTCACGTCCCCGCCACTCTAAACAGTGGGCCCGGATCCGGTTACATTACTCCTGCATTGAACAAGGGGCGCGCAGGTAAAAACAAGCTACTGCGGCTCATGAGGTATATGAGTTTAGGGGTAGACCATTAAATCGAGTGGGGGTAATGGCAGAAAAACTATGCAAAATATTTGCTCTTTTACTTAGTTTTGTGCTATGAATTCGATGATTTACACTGTGTGTGATATTTTCCAATAAAAAAAAGATAGGCGTACACATTTGTTATTGATCCTTGCTGGAGTTTTTTTTAGTGTGCTTTTTTTTAATTCTGTCATCGCTCCCTAAGTTTCTAGGGGTCAACCCTCAGCTATAATTCTGGATCTTATTTACTGCATTATGTAAAATAATTTTACCAAGGAGGTGTTAGTGTGAGCAATTCATAGCCCACGTTACGTACCTGCTCAAAATATTTACCCCAATTTAAGAGTTATTTTTTCTTTGAAGGATGTGTACCCGAGTTTTTGACAAGTTGCCCTAGATCAGTGACATGGTGCTTGATTACATCTTGGGACAAACTTGAAGTCAGTTTAGGGCTTCGTGCACGTGAAGTAAATACGGTTTAAAGTAGATATAAGGTGGACTATCTCCATTATACTATTAATAATTATGTATGGGAGGTGGTTCGTGGTATTTCCAAGTTGCAATAGATGATGATGTTCCATTTTTGGATACCCCCCCCGTTCCTGGGAGCGGTTTATAAATTCATTGATTGACGCATAAGGTGACTGATTCAAGTATTGCGTTTGTTTTTTATACGATGTGTCAAACATGTTTATTTGACAATAATCGTTGAGCATTGTTAACTATTTATGCCTGGAGAGCTTGTTTATGTGGAAGTCACATATTTTGAGGCTATGCTAGATAAAAGGACGTTTTAAATGCACGTCGATATATCGGATTTAAATTCACTTGCAGCTACATCGTCACTATGATGATTTAAATATACACCGACTTTATATGACATGTGTTTAAACTCTGGTACCCGGGCAGGCGACTTGAAACTTGCAATAGAAAGTCAACCCCAAATGTGGATGTATTCTGAATAAGAGCGCTCTTCTAATCCGGGCTTTCTAAGCATTTAAGTTTTCGTATCGTATCACATTATACAAACCCACAATTCCTCCACATAACATTAAGTACGAAATTCTGGCGCGTATATGTACTGATTTGGAAATTAAACATTACTCCGAAAATTGATATTTTTAGCTTTTCTTTTTATACAAAACTTGAATACACATCAGTGAGAAACCAACGACACAAAAGTGTGCAGTATCATATATCATATATACACTTGTGGAGGTATGTCGTGAAGTAGTATAGTTTTGCTGTAAAATAATAGTTGTGTCGTCTAACTGTCATGAATTTGTTTTCGCGTGTCTGTTAACCGACTTAATTAGTTGATTATTAGCGAATTGCTGTGTTATGTCTGTCATCGTGTAGGCCTATTTGAAGTTTTGGACGGAACTTGGCTCAGTGATTTGGAACTAATTACCAGATAGCCGCCGCTTTTTAGACTACTCATTTTGACAGTTTATATCCGTAGTTATTAATGTAGTGAACGATTAATCAAAAGATATGACGTATTCAGTGCTTAGTGTGATTGGCTTTATGATTGAAGGTTACGCCCTAGAGTCTTTTTACTGCTTTGTAAATGGTTAGAGTTTTGAAAATGAATAAAGAGAGTTTGAGTTGGTCTTGGCGAATACTCCACGACAGACGCAGTCCGAGAGAGTCCAGGGGCGAGCCTTGAGGCAGTCCAGTCTTGGGCTAGCCTTGGGTCAGCCTTGTGAGAGTCTTGGGGACTTTTCCCCAGGGCGCTGTGTCTTATAGAGTGCTCCGAAAGATCGACTAAGACGAGAGCTGAAACGTATTTCATTGTGTGTGTCTTATTTTACTGTAAAGTTAAAGTGACTTTCCCGATCCCGTACCTCAAGGGGACGAGATAGAGAGACGAGACGAGTTTTCCCCCTGACAGTGTAGAGAGACACGAGAGAAGAGATTTCCCCCTGACATAACTGTGGAATTTTGCCGTAAAATTGTGCAGTTTTGCTGTAAAATTATGGAGTTTTACCGTGAAACAATATAGTTTTGCTGTAAAATTGTGCAAATAATGGAGTTTTGTCGTGCAATATTAGAGTTTTGTCGTGATGAATTAACCATGTGCTGCCACTTGTGGGCCTCAGTAGTTATTTACGATGAGAAGAGAAAATAACGTCACATCCTTTGTAACTACAAGAATTTGTTAGATATGATTCGATTGTACAAATTATTGTGATTCACACTAATATTCATAGAAATGTATTACTCGATTTTGTTCTAATCCCGCCATCGTCAGTTTTATCGCAGGTGCTTTGTTTATATTTGTCTGGCAATGGTACTCGATTTAACAACATAGGTTTGCATCAAAGAGCGTCACCAAAGTATACTACCAGTAACAACTGGGCGAAAAGAAATGACAACTCAGCATAGTCTACAATGGTGGTTACAGTGAGTCTAAAGTAATAATAATATTATGATTGTTTCCCTGATAAACAATTCGTATATTTACGATAGTGTGACAATAATGGCATTTACAGCCACCATACGTCATCCAGGCACGGTTTGGAAGAAAAAAACACCAACTTGAGTAAGAGTTTAGGCAAATACAAACTTTAAAACCAAACGAAGTTATTAATATAATTGGCTACAGAGGGCGATGTTGTTGGAGCTTCCATTTTGTTCTTCGTCACGTATGGCTTGCTGAAAGTGGCTTGGTTCTCCCTGTATATTGGTAGGTATAATTGCCTAACCTCATTAGCATTATCAGTCGTTAGTATACTGTCCACATTTCTAAGTTGTACAGTCGTCATATTGCATCAGAATTTTAGAAACTCGAAGCATGGTTTTTCTAGTTTGAAATCACGAATTTGATCGTGTTGACGGAAATTTACAGTCTCCCGACAAAAGTGCAGATTATCACAATGTAAGTATTTACGTTGTCAGATTTTCAACATCGTCAAATCTGGGTTGGCACCTGAATCTGGCACCTGAAACCCCAAGCGACGATAACTACAAACCCTAAAACCCAAAGGTTCATGGGTAGACACGTGTTTGTAAAAAAACGACACGGCTGTGGACGTCTGCTGTCGACTCCCTATAGCTTTAAGTTTTTAAGGTATAATGTTATAACTCAACAACAAATTGGTATTTGTTAGTTGTGCTGTCCTAGTTGAAATATATCTTGTGTAGCCAATATATAAAATATATTTCTATTTCTGGGTATGCAAGAAAGGGGTATCGGACATATGACTTTGAAGTAATACACCGTGCTGCTGTATCCTTGCTGTAGTGTCTGTCTTTGCTACCAAATTAGATTTACTGTATACAATAACATAACCAGTGCCTGTCAACCAGTGTTGAATTTTCCCTTCCATATTTAATACAAATGAATGCAAATTTATAATTCATCATAATTATTCGTTTCAACAGTTTTGGATATATCTCAATTTGGATACAAGTAATCAAATTTGGGGTTTCCTAATCAATTCAAAATGTTACTTGGGAGAAAAATTGTAAAAAATGAAATAATGAAAAGTTTTGTTATTTTATGAAAAATAATTAAGCAATAACCCCCCGCCGAAGGCGGGTATACCACTCGATATTGCACAATTCACGACATATATGCAGGCGAGTGCATATATGGAGTGAATTGTGCAATATCGAGTGGTATACCCAACTTCGGCGAGGGGTTATAGCTATTATATTATACCAGTATATTGACTATTTGACAAACTAAAAAAAAAAAAAATAATTTACTTGCATCTACTATAAGATTATGAATATGACCCTTGAACATGAATATTTATAGAACAGTATGTAGTTGTACACTGAATGCACACAAAAAATGCACACGCAACACAGTTCAAATTAATTACAAACTTCTTTTATTCCACGTGATAACAAAACGTATCCACAGTGAATAGAACAGCTTAAACACACAATTTAGCATAACAAAAGATGACCTTTTACTGACTACGTCAACGCCATTTGGAATACGGCGTCCTGTGCACTTTGGATTAACAAAATAACGGATTTTCCACGTTTTCATTCCGTTTTTTTACAATTTGGACTGTAATTGGCCCATTGAATGTACAGTTGTGAAATAAACCGGATGTCTGACTCATCATACTGCTTGTAACTGTGGATATTTGACGTTCAGCAGTACTTGTTTCGATCGAAGTTTGAGACGCAGCGGGACGTGGTGGGGGAATCCGCGGTGGTGTATCATGTACGGTGACCGGCACGGCTATCTTAGACTCAACATCCGATCTGGATACATCCTTGGTATAACCAAGGCTTTTTGACAGTATGCCCGACAAGTTTTGTCGTTGTTCTGAGGTAAGTTTGTTGGTGTAATATCGGATGCTCGCCTCGTTTTTGTGACAGGACACGTACATGATATGCCTTGTCTCAACTCCGGCCGAATCAAGGACTGTGCACGCCGTCGCTCTAATACAGTGGTTGGTGTACACTCGGGACAGATTTGCAGCTTTCGAAATAACCTTCATCATCTCCCCTAATTTATTTATCCCCAGAGGAGAATTGCAATACCATGTATCGTCGTTGAATTCTACGTCATCTCGTGGTCTTTGAAAAAGATGGCAATTACCCGGGTGCAATTTTGTTGGGTAAAATTCGAACGCCGCTACAGGGCACCGTTCGTTATTGGTGGCATACATTTTTGCCTGGGCTTCGTAATCATCGTCGGAATGATTTTTTGTTTTTTCTTGAAAAGCATATTCAATGAATTTCTTTCCATCGGCATCGAATTTTGTCCTAAACGAATTCTTGGTTATCATTTGCATTCCTTCCCGGCCACGTCTCCCAAAATGAAAAAGTTAAATCAAACCAAACTTTTCTAATTAAACTAACTGGATTACTTGTCGATAGCACGTTGGTGTCGACCAACTTCTTCAAATCGTCCCTGCAGATTGCTATTTTGTGTTCAACTTTATCAAGTCCCTCTATTTTAAGTTGTTTAATTAAACCTTTGAAGGTTTTGTTGGCAGTGTTGAATTCACGGTCTTGCATAATGTTCAGGTTGCGATTATATGGTGGTGAGTTGATAAGTCGGTTGATCGCCGCTCGCACTGCACCGAAGCTCGATCTCCCGTATTTCTCTCCTGCTTGACTCCGCATCTCAGCATAAAACTGTCGTAAAACATTGTTGAGATCTTCAACACTCAGATGCTCGAATTCAGGGTTCTTCCCAGTTGATCTTAGCCAGTCTGTTTAAAAAAATAGGAAACAGCGTTTCAGTAAAATTGAAACCGTATTGTAAACAGTATCGTCTTACCGGCGAAATGAAAACAAGACACTCACCTTTCATAATTCTTATTCCCCATCCTGTTTGATTGTTTCTATTTTTTTCGTCCTTCAATCCCTCAATCTCATCTAGTTGGTCACCAGTTAAACTTACAAACCGTGTTTTCTTTGTTGGAGGTTCGCAATCCGTTTCAAATTTACAACACGGAGGACAAGACATGTTTTACTTGTAACTAAACACAAAAGGTGCTAATATATATTAATCCTGCTAGAGAAGTCAAAGCAAAGAGCACTTTTGGAAAATAGGCATGACCAAAAGGGCACTATGTTCAATTGACATACAGTGTTTACATATTGATGGCGCTGTTTCCTTCGTGTATGACGTCAGACGATGCTCTTTACTCTATGAAGTAATGTTAGTGGATCAAAAAGTCGTACTTCCCATTATTATTATTACACATATGTCATCGTAACGCCACAAGTTACAGCGTACTGTAATTTTGCGATAGTGCACTGGGTATTTTCATCCTACCATATTAGGAAATGCGAATTCCAAATATGGAAAGATTACGCTCGTCTTCTAATAATACAAACAGACATGGCTGCCTCCAGAGTTGCACCGGACCCCACACAAAGAAGTTCGCTGTATCTGTACTTAGCGTGTTCATGATGTCTTTCTGGGAGGAAAAGATGTATTATAATAATAAGGATATTACGAGGATACCATGGGTCATGTTGGAGTCATGGAGTCATGCTAGCTGTTGGAATGTGCGAGTCATGGGTAATGTGCTACCTATAGGTCATGTGTTAGACATGCGTCATGTGCAAGTCATGGATAATGTGCTAGCTGTGGGTCATGTGTTAGCCATGGGTCATGTGCCAGGCATGGATAATGTGCTAGCTGTTGGTCATGTGCTAGCTATTGGTCATGTGAGAGTCATAGATAATGGCTAGCTGTGGGTCATGTGCTAGCTATGGGCCATGTGCGAGTCGTGGATAATGTGCTAGCTGTGGGTCATGTGTTAGCCATGGGTCATGTGCCAGTCATGGATAATTTGCTAGCCATGGGTCATGTGAGAGTCGTAGATATTGGGCTAGATGTGGGCCATATGCGAGATACGAGTCATTTGCGAGCCATGGATAATGTGCTAGCTATGGGCCATGTGCGAGTCATGGATAATGTTCTAGCTATGGGTCATGTGCGAGATAT
The DNA here is from genome assembly GCF_978046115.1 of Saccoglossus kowalevskii. Taxonomy (NCBI): domain Eukaryota; kingdom Metazoa; phylum Hemichordata; class Enteropneusta; family Harrimaniidae; genus Saccoglossus; species Saccoglossus kowalevskii. The sequence continues at coordinate 19,701,378 of NC_140643.1, read as the reverse complement.
GAGTCATGTGCGAGTCCTGGGTAATGTGCTAGCTATGGACCATGTGCTAGCTATTGGTCATGTGCGAGTCCCGGATAATGTGCTAGCTGTGGGTCATGTGCTAGCTATAGGTCGTGTGTGAGCCATGGGTCATGTACGAGAAATGAGTCATGTGCGAGTCATGGATCATGTGCTAGCTGTGAGTCATGTGCTAGCTATTCGTCGTGTGCAAGCCATGGGTCATGTGCGAGTCATAGATAATGTTCTAGCTATGGGTCATGTACTAGCTATGGGTCATGTGCGAATCATGGATAATGTGTTAGATGTGGGTCATGTGCGAGATATGATTCATGTGCGAGTCATGGATAATGTTTTAGCTATGGGTCATGTACGAGATATGAGTCATGTGCGAGTCATGGACAATGTGCCAGCTATGGGTCATGTGCGAGTCCTGGATAATATGTTAGCTGTGGGTCATGTGCTACCTATGGGTCATGTGCGAGCCATGGATAATGTGCTTGATGTGGGTCATGTGCTAGCTATGCGTCGTGTGCGAGCCATGGGTCATGTGCGAGATATGAGTCATGTGCGAGTCATGGATAATGTTCTAGCTATGGGTCATGTGCGAGATATGAGTCATGTGCGAATCATGGATAATGTGCTCGCTATAGGTCATGTACTAGCTATTGGTCATGTGCGAGTGCTGGATAATGTGCCAGCTATGGGTCACGTGCTAGATATGGGTAATGTGAGAGCCATGGGTAATGTGCTAGCTGTGGATCATGTGCTAGCTATGGGCCATATGCGAGTCATAGATTATGTGCTGGCTATGGGTCATGTGCGAGATATTAGTTATGTGCCAGTCATGGATAATGTGTTAGGCTATGGATAATGTGCTGGCTATGGGTCATATGCTAGCTATGGGCCATATGCGAGTCATAGATTATGTGCTGGCTATGGGTCATGTGCGAGTCATGGATAATGTGTTGGCTATGGATAATGTGCGAGTCCTGGATAATGTGCTAGCTGTGGGTCATGTGCTAGTTATGGGTCATGTACGAGCCATGAATAATGTGCTAGCTGCTGGTCATGTGCTAGCTATGTGTCGTGTGCGGGCCATGGATAATGTGCTGGCTATGGGTCATATACTAGCTATTGGTCATGTGCGAGTCATGGATAGTGTGCTGGCTATGGATAATGTGCTAGCTATGGGTCATGTGCGAGTCCAGGATAATGTGCTAGCTGTGGGTCATGTGATAGATATGGGTCATGTGCTAGCTATTGGTCATGTGCGAGTCATGGATAATGTGCTAGTTATGGGTCTTGTGCGAGTCATGGATAATGTGCTCGCTATGGGTCATGTGCTAGCTATGGGTCATGAACGAGCCATGAATAATGTGCTAGCTGCTGGTCATGTGCTAGCTATGCGTCGTGTGCGAGCCATGGATAATGTGCTAGCTATTGGTCATGTGCGAGTCATGGATAATGTGCTGGCTATTGGTCATGTACGAATCCTGGATAATGTGCTAGCTGTGGGTCATGTGCTAGCTATGGGTCTTGTGCGAGCCATGGATAATGTACTGACTATGGGTAATGTGCTAGCTGTGGGACATGTGCGAGTCATGGATAATGTGCTAGTTATGGGTCATGTGCTAGCTATGGGTCTTGTGCGAGTCATGGTAATGTGCTCGCTATGGGTCATGTGCTAGCTATGGGTCATGTGCGAGTCATGTATAATGTGCTAGCTGTGGGTCATGTGCTAGCTGTGGGTCATGTTCGAGTCATGAATAATGTGCTAGCTGTGGGTCATGTGCTAAATATGGGCCATGTGCGAGTCATGGATAATGTGCTAGCTATGGGCCATGTGCTAGTTATGGGTCATGTGCGAGTCATGGATTAAATCTTTGTAAACAATCTTAGTTTTTGTGATACATGCTGTATGGAGTAATCCAGTTTCACGTGCATTTACAGACACACAAACCAGAATATTACAATGCTTTTGTTACTACGCGCCATCTATTATAAATCAGCTCATGTGAATAATATCAAGGCACTGTGTCTTACTCGAATGGCGAAGTTCGGCAATCCTTATAAACTTTCAAAAATATCAAGCAAAAAACTATATGTTACTAAATTTAACAACATATGTTTTAAATTAGTTAACACTTCAAAATATTGGTACAGACGATTTCATTACCACATAAAACAATAATGCAGCAACTCCAACATTCATTTATTATTATGCAAATTAGTTTACATCTTTGTATTGTTAGAAGGAATATAAATAATAATAACAGTCGTAGCGGTTTGTAAGGTTCACGCATTCTAAAGGTTTTTATTATTTGAATGTAAAAACGAACATCATTTTCTGGTAAAAAGGCAAAAACAATAAATTTAAGAGAAAAGAAAAATAGAGCTGCCTGTTATATTCCTTGAGTTTTTTTTTCAACATTTTACAATAAAGCAATTACGGGACGCTTTTCTCACACTACTCATTTAAATATATTAACTAGCAGCCACATGACCACATGGAAGTTATATGTAGCGTTACATCGATTTTGAAGTAGTGTGAATTATAAACTATCATTTATGTAAAAACAATTCACAGATTCTGTCTAGCTGATTCTGATGTACATACTTTACAATGAAGCTAACGTCTTCAGAAATTTTCATATCTACCTCAGTACATCAGATATCTCATATGTGTGGGCATGAACAATGATACGTTTTGTCAGGCATTGCATTTGTTGTGAACCATGGACTGCGTTGGTTGAGATTACGCAATTACCAAATCACACTATGGCATGCACAATTGCTAATACTGATAAAAAAAACAGCTAAGTGATATGTACACGTGCTGTATTGCATTTTTTAAAATTATATTTGTATATTTATATCTTCTTGTGTGACGTGTGGCATTGTCCCTATCGTCGATAGATGGCGATATATATGTTTTTTGCGGTCACCGTCGGCTGAAAGTATTCAAAGTGTATTCTTACGTTTTTATGGCACCGAACGTGGTGAATGCATGGTAATTTGTAACGTTATATTAATAATTTAATAGTTTTCTTACTGCACTTATGTTGGGAAGTTATGCTGCAAAGTAGCAAAAATATATAATTATCTTTTCATCATTATCGCTGTAGTTGTGGCATTATGTTTTGAGAAATGGCCTGATATACACAATACGACAATAATCGTCATTATTTTTTGGATTGTTTGAAGCAATTATTTTTGCGATAATTTCAAGTTTTGCTGCTGACATGTGCACACAGATACCAGTTTCATTCAAACTATTGTATAAATCCGGCTTTGCGACACAATCGTTTACGTTTATTTTCAACTAAGAAATAGCGCCTCTTCGAAGCTACTTCCATCTACTCCCAGTTTCAAATACCGAAGCAAATTTTAGCTATGTTAACGGCATTAGCCACATCTATAGGGATGATGATGTCTCTCACCAGCAAATTAACTATTAAAAACTATAACATTGCTCAAATTTCTCACTATAGAGTCAATTACTTTGACTTGAATTTATTTTCGTTGAAGGGGTGAAAATGAAATTCCGTGAAATTACCGTTTTTCTCATATTTTACATTTAGATATCAGTGAAAATAAACTTTATACAAAACAGTCAAAATGTTGTTTCAGTGAACATTTATTAGGGCGAGAGTTTTACAGTATAGTATAGTGTACAAATCCATTTGTGAAAACTGTTACGGTTCAGAGGTCTTTTCACACTTCTGTTAATCACCTTTTCAGAGTCCTGGGCATGACTGCATCCGGCTGTTGTACTTGGGAGAATGAGGTTAACCTTTGCCACAACTACCTCTACGTCACCCGGCTTGGGCAAGTTGTAGTACCTGCCATCCTTGGGTGCCAACTTCCCACATAATAAGTTTGGTTGACGTCAGTAAGGGAATACGGTCATAAAAACGTTGCACCAACTCAACCTCACATGTTACCTTTTGCCACAACTACCTCCAGGTCACTCTTGGGCAAGGTGTAGTACCTGTGAGCCTTTGGTGCCAACTTCCCACATAACAAGTTTGGATGACGTCAGTAAAGGTATACGGTCGTAAAATTCCTGCACAAACAGATCCGCGTAGGTGGACACTATTTCATGTAAATATATGTTTCAGTTTCCTTAGCATTTGGCAGGGGGGATCGTAACCTCTTGTAGTGAGAACCAGTGTGACTGGCCTGCCAACGGGGTGCTAAGGTTTTCATAGTAAAAGTTATCAGTCACATCCGTTAATGTAATTTTGTTTTTCCTACCCGTAAATCAAAAATCACTATATTGTGCAATTGCAGTCACCTGATCCCGTAATAAACTTTGCTTTCATCTGTTGTTCCATATACGCCCATGAATCAACTTCATAGGGAGTAGACATATCAATTATGTGTGCAAATGCATCACAATTACGTAAAATATTAGGGTTTTTTTCAGTCGATTGATATTTTATCCAATTAAGTGGTTATTATGTGTGAAAATCTTTATTTTATTATTTTCTGGCGTACTGGAATTTTATTAATAGATTCGTGTGCATTTTTATGAAGACTCACGTCATACAATGATATTATGTAACCAGTGTTTTCGGTGAGATGTAGTGACTGTAGTTTTCAATCCACCAACGTGTACAATTGTCAGCTGAGCGATTGTCACTGTAGACTAGTCGTCCTACTTTTTATTCGATATTGATTAAGTACTTATCAAGTTTATTCTTGGCAATCGTGAACGAGTAAACACGAGACGGTTTTTCTGTGCCAATAGTTTTTATTCATTGTCGCCGATGCAGCTGTGCTTTTAATAATCGTATTCGTATCATAAAAACAGAAAGTAAATACGAGCATCTATATGCAGACAATAGACATAAATATCCTGAAAAAATATTAGCAAATTGAATGTAAACTCGAACAAGAAATGAAAATTTACAACGTTCGGTCGATTTACATGATGAAAAGACTCATGTCCTCTTGCCCCATCTCAGTCAGACGCCGGTGGCCACCCGTCGTTGTTGGCGCTGTATCGAATTATCACCCACGTTGCACAGGTGAACAGTGCCTTATTTACGTTTAAAGTTGTTAGTATTTTTTTCTTCCATTCCAAAACAACTGCGTGCAAAACACAACTTCGCTGATCATATATGTGTACATCTTTAGTACCGACTGTCGGCACAGGTAAGTACGTAATTATGCAAAAAATAAAAAAAAAATTGCATGTTGTTTTATTTTTTACATTTTTCTGTGATTGTTTTTTAATCCGAACGTGTTATAATCGCAGATTAAATATGTATATTGAGAACATTGCGTAAAATATTGATGCTGATTTTAAAGACTGCAAATTATGATATTCATTTGTTTGTTTGTTTCAAAAAAATGTTATTTGTAAACATGTTTAAAATAAAGAAAGTGTGTAAATAAATTGTGACGTGAAACATTTCTGTAAATATAAATGCTAGATATTTATGCAAATTAATTCAAACTACACCGCCAACCAGCTTATTTTGACTGTGGAGTACACTGAATATTGTAAAAGAAATGTGCGTATTTGTATGTCAGTCAACCATAGCAGGTAGAGCATCTAACAACTGATCTATTTGATTGAAAACATGGACATCAAAAAGGTCATGTCCATGGCAAATCATTCTCATTTTCATCGTGGTAAAAGTAGTTAATCGCATCCAAGTTGTTGTCAAAATCTCGTCAATACACTCGGGCTTTGTGCGATTAACTAAACTAAGCTATTTACTAAGTATTAGCGGTAATGACGTATAGACGTGTCTTGACTAAACCAAGAACAATTAATTTGTAATGTAGATACCTTGATGAAGACTGATTAATTAGTGATGTCCAAGGCGTGTGTCAATATTCGTACATGTCATGACTCTTTGAAAAAAACTCACCTTAAAATACACATACATAATGGAATTTAACAAACTGTGATATGATAGACATATTAATACAGATTCAATTCCAAGAAAACCAGAGCATGGCATATAACCACCATCTATATTGTCCATGTGGTTATATTATCCTTATTTGGAATTTAAAACAGTAATACTTTTTGTTTGACTAAATTAATAATTTTGTAAACAACACATTATTGTAAGAACTATTCAGCTTGATATTTTATTAAATTTATACTACCATATTATTGATTAGCTAGACGTTAGGGTCAGATAAAGAATGGACCTAGTTCTCGGTGTCATGTGCTGCCAGTTTTGTTTACTGTCAGTGTGCATGCTTGACTTCAACAAGAAGACATTTTTAATCAGTATTACTAGAAGTCTTCAGGTTATTCATTATTAAAGCGGGACAGTCAATAATCCATTTTAATGGTTTTATTTGGAGAAATAGTAAAAAGAGCGATTAGATGATTAGCTTGATGGTGTTTTCACATACGTTAGTCAAACCAATGTATTTTTTTTATTAAAGATAACACGCTGTACTGTAGATTTGCATCCACATACATCGACATATGCCCTATATTACTATGTAAATTACAAGAATAATAGTAATAATCCAATGTACATGTATGTAGTAAATTAAACTCTATATATATTTACCGATATTTTTTTAACTTCATGAATTTTTTTTTCACAGAACTTGTCATAACCATTTAAATAGATAATAAAAATCTATCAATATACAAACTAGTGTATATCATTGTTCTAATTCTGTCATCAAATTGATCAATCGAATTGAGTACTTCACCTATATCGGAGATTGTAGATATGATTTATATGAACAATATAAACTAACTGATTTTTGTAGAATGTACGCATACTAAAGAATTGTCTTTCTGAATTGATAAACAAACTCCATACACAAGTTTCAAAGTACACATTTAACGAATCAATAATAGGTTAATTTACATATAGCAATTAAACTATTCAATAATAGGTTAATTTACATAAAACAATTTAACTATTCAATAATAGGTTTATTTACATAAAACAATTTAACTATTTAATAATAGGTTAATTTACATATAATCATTTAAGTATTCAATAATAAGTTAATTTACATATAACAATTTAAGAATTCAATAATAGGTTAATTTACATATAGCAATTTAAATATTTAATAACAGGTTAATTTACATATAGCAATTTAACTATTCAATAATAGGTTAATTTACATACAGCAATTTAGTGAGTCTGAAGTTAATGATTCCTTATGTTTAATATTGTCTGAAAATTAATGCTGTAAATTTAACTTTCTGAAAACAACTACTACTCCCATGTGATGTATTGGTAGTGTATTACATTGCAGTGTAGTGTTTGTAGTGTCGTGTTCGGTAATATTCCATTTAGTATGTTGTCTACAATACAGTCACGACAATCTAAAAACGAAAATGGCTGTGATACTCCATTTACCGAGACTCTATTTACTTGTTAGCTCAACGTTTTCTCTTTCTCTCCCCTAAAAGAAACTTATTATATCGTATTATAGTATATGTAAAAAAAGCAGTGAACGATGCACTATTATTGACTGTATTTTGTTCACTCTCCGACATAATCTGTCATTTCTTTTCATTGCCCCTGTCACACATTTCATACATTGTATAAACTAATATGTCTAAAAGGCAGTTCATCAAGCATACATTAACTAATAGCTATCATTACAATTTAAGAACAATATGTGTTCCGGCTACAATTTATCGTCAATTGTCACTACACCATTCAGTATTCCGTTTACGGTTGATTATTTCTACCAAATAACCGAATTTATCCACCTTTCGGAATAGTAAATCTTGATGATGAAAGGGTGCTTTACCGATTGTACACATCCAAGGGATGTTATCTGGTTTACACAACACATACAGAGTAGTACTTGAATATGTGTATGTGTATGAAGCCTGCAGAAGCAGCCGTTGAAGGGTTGGGCGATATTACAATGTTATATATTTCAGCTGCCTACTCACTGTGCATAATATTTTATAAGCCACATATTATTTTAGTTTGAATAACTACTATTTCACCCATTTCGGTACGGTTTTATGTGTCAATATGAACTACTGGTAAATACATAAACGAAACAAACACATTAAACAGAGCGACAAATGAGACTCAGTTTAGTCGTCCGATCGTTGTTCATACATTTTGTGTGATGTTCTCAGCGTCATTAATGTAATATATTGCTGTCTGTGGGCACGTACACAGATACAATTTTGACGGAGTACAATACAATTACAATACGGGCAGTGCATGTACAGTTTATATGCAATACACCACACACAATTGTAGGTTCAAATGTAAAATTTATTAAATTATAACAAGTCATCGAAACCAGAAGCAGATACTACAAGTACAAGCATAAGTAGGTAGTCAATATTACCGTAATACAGTCAGTACACGACACTATTGATGTTAAACCGTCAACACGCATTGATATTCAAATAATGAACGCTTAGATAATTTTATTTTTCGTTATGTAGGTATGTGAACTTTTAAGACAATGTATACATTTCAATTACGACCGAAAAAGACGTTCCATTGAAGGTGAAAATCTTGATGATAAAATCATGAGAGAATGATCACATTTTCCAAGTATGGTAATTTAGTACACATTTCACAGCAGTATTGATGTATATACATACATTTTATTGCAAAGCAAAAGGACATTGGCCCAAAGAGCAAATACAATGGTAACAATAAAAATCATTCAAGTTTTGCTTTTCATGGCAAAAAACATAACTCGCTAACGTCATTTCTTGAACTCATGGGCGAGATACATTTGTTGTAAGTGGGGTTGGTTGGTGCAAAACAATACAGGCACACATTCTGCTATAATACGCTGATAACGATGGCAAATAGCTATAAAATGTTATTCGTCTTCAATATAAAGTTGATTGCGTTCAACACAGTATTCACACAATCTATTATCGAGGAGGACATTTTCATGTATCTCCTTTTCAATACGCAAATTGTGAGAAGAACAAAGTAACCTTGACAATGCAGCTTTGAATTTGAAAACATGGATGCAAAACAAACATTTTTCTTGCTCAAGTCACGACTTATAATTGTGATAGGAACGGAGTGTGGGGGAAGAAGCAGTCACGTCGTGCCATACTTGTTGCACACAATCTTAGTCCGGCAGAACTTGTGTTTAGGTTCGCAACAGAGTCCATAGTTTTTCTTAATATGGTTTTAGATTGACCTCTACCTATATAGCATATTTCAACTTGCTGGCCCTGTGTCAGCATTGGGCAAATTCTCCCTAGCAACAAAATGCAAAATGGCTGCCTAGTAACTGAGTAATACCAAGAAAAATCCAACTTGGGAGCAGCAACCATGCATTTTATTGCACGAATCGCTACAAATGTGTATATGAGACACACCCGTCATTTTTGGTAACCCAAACTACACACCTTTCTAGCAACGGGATTCAAAATGGTTGCCTAGCAACTAGGCCAATTCATGCAGACTTGTTTTTTATTGGTTTGTTCACCACATCATGAACAAACTAGATACTACTATACTATACTATACTATACTATACTATACTGTATCTATACCTATACTGCTAAACCGAGTGGTTGATTTTGGATGGACTATAGAAATGTGGAAGAAGATTATTCCTGAGATTCGTCTTCATCATCTGATTCCTGTGTTGGTATAGTTTGTTCATTGTTGCAAATAGAACTTCCCTAGCAGTGACAAAATAGAGTACAAGCTAAATTGGCTGTCACACATACACATACTTTGGAACAACATAGAGTCTCTGATGAACAAGAGCAACACACAAGTTTCAGAATATAATCTGGGGCAGCTTGTCTTGAAAGTGGAATTGTCGAAGATTGAAGGAATTTTGTTTCCTCGTGGATGGGGATCCATACGTAGTGGGATCTTTGTTTGGGGGATCTTGGGGGGCTCTTAACCAAATGGTACACTGATAATGAGCTCTTTTTACATTTTTCTTAAAGGCTTCTGTTTTTGGAATCTTTTATGTGGTTTTTCTCCCAGCTCTTATTGCCCAGACTTTTATCCTTGCATCTGTCACTGTTGTTGCATTCGCCACATTATAACATCTACACATGAAAGTTCTCACTTTCAGGATAACATATCTGCAGTTACATCACCGAGCAAGCCGAGGCTACACTGGCCAGTTTTGACAGCTTTCCACATCTTGCCTTTCCCAATTCCATGGGCACACTGACATAGTGTCACATCAGCTTAAAGCATGCGCTGGTAAAAGTTCCGGAATTATGTCTCTTAACTTCTTGACTGTAGCGTGTACATCAATAAAAGATCTTGTTATCTGTGTAAACTGTGGTTTCATGGGAATATCTAGTGATTCATTGTAATAATGATATAACAGCAGAATATAAATATCTGTGTCATCTGCCACTATAACCACGTGTTTTCCCATGGATTACACCAGAGGATTGCACAACCATCCAGAACAGTGCAATCCATTGTATCTGCATTTCTCCTTGAGACCTCCACTCTATTGCTGTTCTTTAAGTGTATATGCATTGGACTTACAGGTCCGCATTTCTCCTGAAATAGAATTGGTAAAATGAATCTGAGCCAAAACCATACAATTGTAATAAAATAACAGTAATGGAGCCATTTACACATGTTCTTATTGATTGATAGGAACTGTATAGTGTGAGTCTCACCTGATTCATCAACAAGTCAGTTGGAATTGATGCAAGCTCATACGACAGGACTTGAAGTCTACCTCTCTTGAACTGGACTGAAGTCCGATCACTCGCCTTCTTTGTCACTGCCATAGTTTGAACCTTCTTTTGTATACTTTTCCAAAAACCAGTTGGCAAAGCCTTTTCAAACTCAATCATTTCGTTAAGGCCAATGCTGATTGTCTGGTCTACATTTACCTGAGAAGGTGTAAGAGAACCACTTGCTACATTGACTAACTGTTCGGGATGTGTCTCTGGTTTAAGTGGATGTATACACATCTGCAGCTTCCTCTTAAGACCTTCCCTGTCTTTCTTGTCACTGTCCATTCGAGCAGTTGCTTCCTCTTTGTATCTGTCCTGGAACCTATCATCATCTGAGACACCTCTTAATTCTGTAAGATCTTTCATTAATTGAGGACAGGTGTGAAGGATGAGTGCCCAAGTTTCTGCTTTTAGTGTTCCTGCTCGTCCATGTCCATGTCCATGGCTCATAAACGTTGATTCTATAAAAAGGTCGCTCCATAAGCCATTACAATAACCTTTCTTGTGCCACATTACATGTTTCCAATGAGAAAGTAGCGCACACGTCCTGTTTTTCTTAGCTCTCTCTTCTAAATTATCCATGAACGTACCATAGCATTGTTCTGTAAGATTGTTGATGATTGGTTAAAGAATCACTTCTGCCGTCATTCTGAGTGCCCTCGTGCACATGAAATGTCTTGCCTACTAGAATTTTCGGAACCCCAGCAAACACAGAAGACATGATATATGTTAGTCCAGTTTCGGTCATAAGGTTCCTAATGGCACCTTAAGATGAACAAGGAGGATGGAAAAAGCTCTGGAATTGCCCATTGGATCTCCACAGCATATCTGTAGAGCTGCTGGTCTAAAGTGAATAGTGTAAATGGCTGTCCTGTTGCCTCAGAGAGTCGTTTTATTTGAAGCAATGATGTCAGTATTGTATCATATTCTGCAGGAGGCATATCAATCAGAGGAAGGTAAACTGCCTTGGCTGCAAGGTCTGTCCCTCTTCCATTGTTCTTTTTGTGTTGTACCCATTATATTCTGGGCCATCATTGTACATAACCTTGAAGAATTTGAGATCCCTTTCCCTGGCCCTGCTCAAGGCAAGTGCCGTAAGTGCTAGAGTGGTCAGAGTTTGAACTTTTATTTTCATAGTGTTTTCAGGTGGTGTTGACTTCTTTGTACCTGCATAACGACCAACCTCACAATTTGAAACTTTGGAAGTCGTGGTATTAATTCTTCAGTGCCATCGTGGTTTTCCTTATTTTCTATCTGGGTCATAAGTAAAGCCATTGAATGTGTTTGGACTTTTCCATTTTGTGAATGGATTTGTTGACAAAATTGTCACCCACTCATTGTTTCAGGCCATCTACTTGTCCCTTCAATCCAGTGAGATCAATGTTAGCATTTGCCACAGAGGCAACGGATTTCTTGAATCGCAGTAATTCATCATAAGAGCACGTTATTCCAAAATCATAGAAGGCATTGACTTGTTCTTTGGAATCGTTCAGCAACACAGCTGAAGCTATCTGTAAAGGAGTGGCTAGGTTCTTCACTACTGACGGGATATTTCCTATTAGGCAGTGACATATTTAGTTTCTCACTAACAATATATCACTGAGGGTGACACTTTGAAACATGGAACATATATCTTTGTTAATGAGGCTGTGATAACTGTTCCTATCAATTTCAATGTTGCTTATCTCAGCTTTGATCTGTTTGGCCACCCTTAATTTCCATTATAATACCGTTATTTCACGAAAAACTCACCGTTCTAACTAAATTCGCCCGAATCGGCATGGAAAACACGCACGCTTGGTCATGGACAATTTTGCAATGCAGAGACGTGCGCGCAAATTTAAATTAACCACAACCCAAAACATGATGAGTTAAGAGAACGTACATAAGCCGTCATATCTTCTCGAGTGCTGTCTCGCACTGGTTGTCTGAAAGTGATTGAAAAATGTTCTTTGTGAGCTCATACATGTGGTGATTGAGTGATTCAATGCTAGTTCTGGGCCCGTCTGGTTACCTTATGTCGTCTGATAATATGGAATCATGTGATGCCAAATAACCAATGAGAAAGTCGCATTAAGATTACAGAATGAGTATGGTATTATAATAACAATTTTAAAACATGGCAAGATAACAGAGAAAGTTTTACAAACCAGTTTTGAACTAGTTATGCATCCAACATGTTTTTAGACAGTGATTTCATGCTATTCAGGGCCGATTTTATCCACATATTGAAGGATATACCGAAATAAAACTCAAACACTGCTCTGAATTATACACTCTCTTCATGTGGGATAAAATAAAGGCCATGAAAGGGTAACAGAAAAAATATAAAAGGACATATTAGATACTCAAACCATTAATAACACAAATCGCCTGTACTAAAACTAATTGTATTCATATAGACAGACATATGCCCTTGTACTGCAAGTTGCCCAATGCAGACAGAAAGCCAGCAGGTGGTTTGGTGAAGCTAACAACATGGACAATAGTTTTGGACAATAAAAAAAACTATGGACCCTATTACAAGGTTTTGCCAAAAAAGCTCTTCAAAGCTATCTTCAATTCTCTGTGTGAATTGTGGAAGAAACTCACTTTTCAAGCCCACACCTTGGTTCAATCATACATGACCGAACCCAGGGCGAAATAGCATCATTTTTACATTAAAAGCCCAACTACCGGCGTCATAACACGTTGGTCGGATGATTTTTTTAAGATTAAATAACACTTATGAGGATATATATTAACATCCATTTTCACTAATCCCAGTCAGTAGCTAATGCATCTTTTAAAGTCAATAACATAGAGAGGAAATCGACCACATTCGCCAACAGCTGATAAATTGCTTGAGTTATTACTTACACCAAGTAGAAATTTACAAAACTGATTCTGAACGTTCCCATAACCCCAGATTTCAATACCATATAATAAGATTGGCACAATGATGGAATCAAATAATTTGAATGAATCAGATGTGGTCATACCATCAAGTTTTCGAATCAATACTTCAGGTTGAAACATTGCTTTTTTACCCTGTGCTGATTGGTTTGATTTGGTCGGATTCCAGCTTAGTCTGGATAAAAATAATACACGTATACGCGACCAGTAAGAGAACACACCCGTTTATAAAAATATGAATATGAAAAGTAAAGATGGTTTACGTATAGTATTTTGTGAATACAAAACGAAACAAAATGTGTTATATCATCAACGATGCATTCAATCGTGTGAATGCAGCAATTGGCAATAACGATAAACAGCATGTTAGCAATATCCAGTTGTGCTTTCATGTGTGCCTTGATATGTATTCAGGTGATAATAGAATAACTTGTTCATTGTTGACACATGAATTAAATGTCGGATCTTAACCATACGCCGTTATTTTCACTTCAGTAAAACGTTACCCTTTTGCACAACGCGGAGATTTGTGAATATCAAAGCTCCGTTCCCAACGGGATGGTGAACAAAATCCGTTTCTCGTAGATAAACGGTGACTCGTTCATGTCATTTCCATATATCACCGTTTTCTTTTACAAACACCATGTCACATTTGATAAAAAAAGCAATGCTTACAGATAACTCTTTACAGTCGAAGCCGCATTTACGTTATCAATGTATCCCTTGCGTATTTCGTTGATGTCATACAGGGAACGCTTGCATTCAAATAGTATTGTCTTTTGTGTACACTGGACATGATTAGGATTAACTCACTTGTCCTAAAAAAATATACTGATGGACGCTCCATTCACCTTATAAACAAACCTTAATAACGTACGTGCCTGGAGTATGAAAATAATTTTTTCATGATCCGATTTATATGTGCACCGTATCTTTCGTGAAAATAACTATGAAAATGAATGCTAGGAACATCTTCAAAGATCCCAGTGTTGCTGCTGATTTGAACACCCCTCACAATAAATATGTTGCTGTTCCTATAGACAGAGCCACTAATAACTAATTATATCGACTGCTTGCTTAAAGAACTTGGTATTGGTGACAATAGTTGAGACCCTACATACACAATTACGGCACTGTCCAGAGAGGATATATTCCTAAACCATAGGTCAGTTCTCTGGTCATTTGGTATTGATACAAAGGATGATGAACTCGACTTGCCAATTCTCCATTTGACATCTAAACTTCACAAGTGCCTTTATAAACAACGATATATTGCTGTGTCTTCTAGGTGTTCCACAATACCACTTTCTAAGCTATTAACAACACTACTTACTGCAGTCAAGGAGGGCTTACATAAATATTGCAATAAGATTTATACACATGGTGGGGTTAATCAGATGTGAATTTTGAAAACCTCAAAAGAGTTGCTGTAGAATTTAAAATCTCGTTCTCTCAGTAATACCCATATTATACACACATGTGATTTTCCACACTTTATATCACTACCACATTCCCAACTTGAAAGCAGGCTTAACAATTTAATTGTTCGATGTTTCTTTTAAAAAAAATGGCAGACGTCGATAGTACTTAGTCTTGAATCGTATATCTTGCTACTTTGTTCAAAATCATACAGATTCAAGACAGAAGTATACTGAAGACGATTTAGTAAAAATGATTAATTTTCTCATTGACAACATAATTGTTCTTTGTGATGGGTACGTCTTTTAGCAAAATGTTGGTATTCATATGAGCACTAATTGCGTCCCTTTGCTTGATGATTAGTTTTTGTATTTATATGAAGCGGTATTCATTGAAGGTTTAATGAAAAATTAAGCCAAGAAACTGACTCGTTCCTTCAATTTCACATTTTGTTATATTGATGATGTTCTGTCACAATCCCAGTTCAGTAGTTATTTGCATGCTATTTATCCTAATGAACTTCAAATTAAGGATACTACAGACACACTGAATTCTGCTTCACATCTTGATCTACTACTCGAATTCCTACGTCACCAGCTTATGAAGTTTATATTTCACAGCTTGAGCATTTTCTAGGTATTCAGATTTCCTCACCAGATCTCGCCTATTGACTGCCGAGTTGATAAGCCAAGGGTTTCTGATTCCTCGATTTAAACGTGCATTTAAGGAGTTTTTTGGTCACCATCATTATTTGGGATTTGTGTCTGTAACATTGTTGCAGATTTGTTTGTTGATTGATGTATGTGGTCGTGTTTGTCCTTATGACTTGTGTGATTGTATGTCCAGTAAACTTGATTTGACATTTTTCCCTGACACGACTTTGGAACATCACGACGGGTGTGGCATGTCTGACTCCCTTGTGAGGTTTTGTGATGTTCCGCTTCCATCGATTTTGTCAGTATATTTTTTCTAGACTACTGATATTTGGAGAATGGCTTATTGGTACTACTATAATAATTATTTCGATACCAAATACACATCAGTGCTAGAGCATGGCGTAATTTTATAATGTACGGAATACGGGCGTATTCAAATGAGTTACTGAGGCGATCGAATAATTCCCTTATTTGGGAAATGTTTGTTACATTTACGTCATATTCAAACTTTTGTCTTTGTTTACATCGGACGCAGCACCAATTCACCCGCATGACTGGAATACAATTGAATCAAATCAAATCATATTCGCCGTCATTTCAAGGTGATACATCCCACCAAATTATGGGTAGAACGGGGAAATATGCTTAACAATATTACGCTTATCAAGTGAATACTGCAAGCATGTACCCACAAGAACCCCGCTACGTGTCTGTCAGTACGATCATCGTACTGACTCGATGTAAACTTTGTAGTATTCTCGTAAGAACATTATACTACGCATTACGAAAATTAAACAAAGGTAACGCACATGCGCAATGACTAGTTAATAAACTCAAGATCATACTGTATGTTATTTCAGATTATTGTCATTGTCTCTTTTTGATTAACGTTATGAACTGATGAGTAACTCCGATGGTTGCCATGGCGACCGCTAATCGGGAAGTAAGAATATATATAATGCAACATTATTGAAAGTAAAGAGATACACAATTGTTATTCCACCATGTACCTGAGCAAGAATATCAGCTAACGCAAAGATTAGAACTAGAATTGGATAAATCACACAATTTAAATCTACTAATAGGTAATCAAGGTAATGTACAGGTATGTAATACTATTTAGACAGTCAACATACCACGTATTATGTGATACTAAATTACTTGTTCCGGTACACACAACTATTAATATACCTATCGGACAGAAATACAGTACTGATGTAAGGAGTGTAAATTCATAAACAAGGTGTACACTTTATTTATTCATGATTACAATCAATAGTTGTCTTAATATAAACATCGTAAGCGTAGAACGATATTTATATCAGACATTTGCCAAAACACTCACGATATCTGCAACAACGTTGAATCAATACTATTTAAAATAGATATCAATGTTTGTCGAAAGTTTTGCATAGAAAAATATACGCAAGCATTCACAAAAACATGAGTGTGCTAAATGTACGCAGCAAAACCTGGTATTACCGACCTACTCATCTGATCTACAAAATGTTTGCACAATCCATCTTTTCAAATATCTGTGTTTGTCGTTTAAATAGGTAAAATATGAAGTAAATATTCAATTATAGTTAATATATCAGATGTGAAATTATTGTATCAAAATTATTATTTAATTATTGTATAAAACCATATTAAAAGAGATTGTTCATGATCGTATAATAGCATATATTTTGATGTGACTATGTTTACGTCCACCGACCACATGTTTGTGTTCAGGCACAAGAGCTGGAGTACAAACCCCACATGACATAATCAAACGCGATTCACCACATTATTACGGTGTAACTCTTCCACATATATAATTGTTGTATGAAACGTTCAAGTTATAGCTGAAAGAGAGTAAGAAACACCACAACAATCAAAGAAAGCTTAGAAAGAACTCACATGTGCTGAGAGTATTGAAGACACATTACAAATTAATTCAAAATTACTTGTACCTGAGATATTGATGGAAAAAATGAAAACTAATTATGTCAATCAGGTAACTAATATGAACAGAACATTATGAATTATTATGCTAATTAGAGAATTAATATGAACAAATTTTAACCCAAAATTAATCAGGTCTCTCTATTGTCCTAGAGCATTTATATACCAAATGTGATGATCAGTAATTGAAATATCAGTGTTAATTAATTATGTTAATTAGGTGAATAATAAGCGTAAATATTTACCAAAAACTAATTAGGTTTCTGCATAGTTCTAGATTCATTGAAATGTGATGATGAGTATTCTTTAAAAGTTTCATTAAAATCCAATTCGTGGTTCTTTATATATCAGTGGAACATTCATAGAAACAATTAACTAATCATGCAAATTAGGTAATTAATATCCACAATTATTTACCCTATAAATAATCTGCACAGTCCTTAAGTAACTATGTACCAAGTTTCATTGAAATGTGATGATTACTACCTGGAATATCAAAAGCTGAAAATTAATTAATTATGCAAATTAGGTAATTAATATGTACTGATATTACCCTCAAAAAATATCAGGTTTGTGCAGTGTCCTATGACATCTATGTACCATTGAAATGTGATGAATACTACTTGAAATATCAAAAGCTAAAAAATAATTAATTATGCAAATTAGGTAATTAATATGTACTGATATTACCCTAAAAATTATCAGGTTTGTGCAGTTTGTGAATTAGTTTGGAGCATCTATGTGTCAAGTTTTATCAGAATCCAATTAGTGGTTCTTTAGATATCAGTGGAACAGTCATGGAATAGCTAAAATCAGGCAATTATCTTGCAAATTAGGTAATTAATATGCATGGATTTTTACCCAATCCTAATCAAATCTGCCCAGAGCATCTATGCACAAAGTTTCATCAAAAAACAATGTATGGTTCTTGATCAGTCTGATTAAAATAAGATCCTAGTTTGGGCTTTTATTTATTTTATTTATTTATGTTGTTGTTGTTGTTGTTGTTGTTGTTGTTGTTGTTGTTAATATAATATCATTCATATTTTTTTCATATATTTTACAATTTAAAAAAAAAAATATTTGCTGGTATTTTTTTTAAGTTTTGGTAATCGCGAAAGCCCACGGGGATCTGACCAACTACCTATACAAATCGCGTTCAAGTACCTCTCCGCTGACGGGATTAGTCAACCAATCACAGAGCGCCTTACGAAAACATGGTGATGCACTTTGCGCGTGCGCATGAAGTGATCACAAAAAAAAAATTAAAAAAAAATGGCGGCGCTTACCGGCTAATCGAGCGAGAAACTCGAACAAATAATTGACCATGAGGTGAGTATTTGTTGAATATGACATGTTTCCTATTATGATTGAACTATGGCTGGTATTGGTGGCCGTTTAGTCAAGTAACAATATTTATATACGCGAAAATGCGTACTCGTGTGGATATAAATGAAAACACCAGTGTTATTCACAGGCGCTCGGAACGTTTCATGGATAATAAAAAAATACCTAAAGTAGGATCGGCATACTAGTAGTTAGTCAGTCGCCTGCCACTCATGTTAGTCACATTAACAAGGATACAAGAAGGTTTTGTTTTAATATTGTCGCCTCTTGTCTCATTAATGAAAGACCAAGTCACAGTCCCTCTATCCTCTAATTTACTTGCACAATAGTACTGTCACTGGAAATTGTTTAATTTGACTGATTCATCTCATTTCGAAATCTATACTTCCTGTTATTATTTCAATATCTTGGTGATAAGTTTCTAAGTGATTGATTAATTGATAATTATTTCAGATAGACAGTTTGACTTTGTTGGGATTTAGTGCAAAAATGGCTAGAAATATCCAGTTTGATAGAAAGTTGCCAACCTATATATATGGTACCCCAAAGGAACAAAGTACACCTTCATAGACATGGTACATCAACATCATGGTGATAATGTTGAATTATTGGTAGTTGATGAAGTTAATACTATTCAAAAGTGGTAAGTATATTGCTTGTATGCTTGCTTGTAAAATTTGTATGCATGTTATTTCCATAATTAAAACTAGAGGCATTTTGAGTCTATCTATAATTCTAAACCACTCACTGGATTATGGGAAAGAACTTTCATTGTATATATAAACTGACTAAATTCTTAAGTAAATTTTATGAAATTTTTCAACAATATTAGGATTTGTATCACTATATTAATATACAATTTGTTCATCCTATGTCAGAGATTTTTTTGAGAAACAAGTGAAAAAAAACATTATCTCGATTTTTATTTTATTTTGAGTATCCTGATGGCCCAGTACCGATAATGATAAAACTATGACAAACATGACATGAATCTCTCTAACATCTAAATTTACCATAATTTTTTTAATCAATTTAACAGGGGTGAACAATCTGATGCAAGTAACAAAAGCAGACGAAAGGCACAAGAAGGGGCATCCCGAACTGGGGAACTGAGATTGTTTTTTCCTGGTGTCGAAGTTTTGGCATTAACAGCAACAGCATCAAAATGTCTGCAAAATCAGATTAAGGAAAGTTTAATTATGCAGACTGCAAAGTTGTAAATGTTTGCCCAAACAGAGATAACATCAGACTATCTGTTTTGAAGATTCAACGAGATATCCCATCAACATTTTATTGAATGGTCGACAAGCTACGAGAAGATCGACATGAGTCCCCTAGGACAATAGTATACAGTTCATCTATTGATCAACAGGAACACTTTATCATTTTTTAAAGGAGGAATGCTCTCAATCAGTTGATTATATGGGCATGTACCACAGCGAGACGGATAATACAGTCCAAGAATCGCACTTACAAGAGTTAACTAAATTATCTACTTCTAATTTGAAGATTATTTTTTGTACAACAGCTCTTGGTATGGGCATTGGCATGAAATCAACATACCATGTACTTCACTATGGGCCATCATTTGATCTCGAGAGCTATATACAAGAATCTGGCAGAGATGGTAAACCATCTAATGCCGTGTTATTTTATCACGGTGGAATGTTACGCAACATTTGTCCAAAACTAAAAAGTTATGTCAAAAATGATACTCTCTGTAGGAGAGTTAAATTTTTTGAAGATTTTACATCCAGTAAAATCTTAAGTGTTTTAAAAACCAAGGAATCACATCACAACTGCTGTGATATATGTGAGCGGATCTGTTCTTGTAGTAATTGCGACTTTCATGCTAACTGTGTAGACAAATATATGGCCCATTACTGTGCCGATACAGAGAGTGATGAGTCATCAGATGACATGTGCAGCTTAGAATCGGATGCTGTATTGGCAGATTAATCACAGTCTTCATGTTCTAATGAAAGTTTGGAAGCAGACCAAACTGAATAAATCAATGTACATGTACATATCACTTTGTTGATCATGTATGCATTTAAAATCAGAGTAAAAAAAAACACCCATTAATGTAATGTAATCATTAATGTAAATAAATAATTGTTTATTACAAATTATACGATTCATTTATGGCTCAAGTGTGAGTTTAAGGTGTGTTCCAGAAAATTATCTTGTGAACAAATCAAAGGATTTGCACCAAATTTGATAGGGATATTATACATTGATGTATCTACATAGCATTACTGTTCGGGATAATTTACTCGTGTAAATTAGCTAGTTTGCAAATTATTTTTACATCATGACCACCTCCAATTTGTATTCTGAGCTTTTACAAGCTTGTCATTAAAACCCATGCAAATCACACATGGATGATGACAAAAATAACAAAGCCTTTTATTTCTATAGTGCTAAATGTGACATACAAAAAAGAATTAAAAACAGCTATAGAAAAGGGGGCAACAAGAAGCATTGCCACCTATATACATTGTGATGATTTTGGCATGGCAAGGTTCTGGTAAATAAGATACAGAGAAAATAATTGACAAAATAAGTTAAACATTAAATAGATACTAAGTTACTGCAGTTTTTGGATATTGTATTTATCTAACAGACTCTTTACATAGAGGTGTTTACATTTTGTTTGACTATTGCAATATTTAATATAATTTTTGTTAATACTAGTATTCCAAAGTTTGACTCCATAACATGACATACACATTGACTTGAGAGTAGTTCTTCTGTATTTTTACAGAAATCTAAATGTTATTTTGTACTATGGCTGTGTACTTCATGGGTATTTGTAAAGTACTAAAAGATGTTTTCTGAGATTTTTTTATGATAAACAGTATACATTACAAGCATGGTTCTTAATTCAATTAGATTATATACATTATGACAATATAAGGGTTAAATACAGATTTTTAAGTATAGATGAGTCTAACAGGTATTTTAATTTGTAAAGAATACATATGTTTTTAGCAACTTTAATCTGAATATTTTTCACGTGTTCTTTCTACTGGAATTTACAGTCCAGTTCTACACATAAGAATTTAGTATGATACAAAATTGCCGCTACTACGATTTAAGCCAACCCTGTATAACTAGTGTCATTTATAAGCATTAATTCCTGCTAGATTTCGGCAGAGACCTTTTGTCTTTTAAGTTATAATGATTTCGGCAACCAATCACATACTAAAATCGCCTATGAATGTTTCGTTCGGGACGACGTCAACAAATCGATGTCGGATAAAAAACTTAATTCCTTTAGTTTTTTCAAACCCCCCACTGAAACTTAATTGATAAATATTGGTCATGGCGTCAGACTACATTCACCATTAAATACAAATTCAGTGATAACCGGACAGTAGTATGGCATAGTAGTTGGTTGTCGGGTGGGTGTAAAAAGACTTTAGAAATGCACCTCATTTGACGCACATATTTACTCTTGGACCAAATCATTTTGTCGTCTTGGAAGCTTTTTTCATTTTCTGTTATGTCTGTCTATGATTGAATAGAAAAAAACGAGATACAAATACTCCAAGATTGTTTTACTTCATTAAAAAATAAAATCGTTTTTGTAGGATGGAAACTTTTTGAGGTCAAAACCCCCCCACCCCCAAACTAAAGCAAATAAGTTTTTTTATCCGACATCGATCTTTTGACGTCGTCCCTTACGGCACGGAAATCTTACAATCAAATCAATAATTCATATCGTTAATCATTTTCTAAGCTAAAAACTAGTGAATGGCAGCTCAAAAAACAAGGCACGTGAATAGTTACTGAAATCGATAGCGATAACTTACGTATTTGCACTGTTCAATGTAACTTAGTATACGTCTTCCGAAAAAATACAGCAGGAAAACAAGTCCACCATTGTTCATCTGTTTGTTTGTTGTGTCGCTTCTCCTGCTCTAGAAAGTGATTTGTAACACGAGTTCTGATTGGTTGTTGATTCTACGAGACTTGAACGCGATTTGTATAGGTAGTTGGTCAGATCCTTGTGGGCTTTCGCGATTACCAAAACTTAAAAAAAATACCAGCAAATATTTTTTTTTTAAAAATAGTAAAATATATGAAAAAAATATGAATGATATTATATTAACCAAAAAAAAAAAAAAAAAATAAATAAAAGCCCAAACTAGGAGCTTATTTTAATCAGAGTGGGTTCTTGATATATCGATGGAACACACACACGCACACAAACACAGACATACACACTAACTGCAAAGACTCCCTATTTGTGCTTCGCACACGGAAGTCAAAAAGCGAACATTACTGCACTTGAAATTGGCGTTTAGGCAATGAACCTTCAGTACAGTTTGAAAAGTGTCGAAACTTGTACTCCAAAGCTTTATTCAATAATGCTACTAATATCGCCACAATGCACGTTACTGTTTAGATTACCCACTGTCATTGATTATCGCTGTATAAATAGTTGAATTTAAAAGAATCAGCAGTCTAATACACGATCATTTCTTGCACTCTCAATGGTTAGATGTCAATCCGCAATTGTCAAGAATGATTTCCAATTTCGGATAATTTATTCTGGCATCTGATATTTGTAATTGTATTTTGTTAGAATGAATAAAAATAGTGTGTGGGAGGTATAAACAAACGATGCAGTAAGACTATGTGGCCATGGCTTAAAAACTATGTTTAAACCCACTCAATTAACATAGCTGATTATTCAAAATTAACAACATAAGTCAATCAAGCCAATTGTTACATACCCTGTGTTATATCCACCCCGTTATGACAACACAATTTACGACACCACTTATGATTTATATTGTTCAATAAACGTAATAATAAAAACAAACCCCAATTTAAGGGTCAATAGAATCATCTTCTATTTTTAAAGGACACGTCACTATTCATTTCACACTTATCAATCCATTAAAAGTGATGAGTTTTAAAAGCAAAATCAGTTATATGTATATTAGTAAAACGAAACACTGTGTTGAGCTGAGCTAATGAAATACTTGAAACAGATATAGAATATACTGTCACTAGCTGAAATATTTCTGTATAACAGTATTAATATTTATAATAATAACATATTAATCACATTTATATTTAATGCTAGGCCGAGTGTTATTTTCTGTGCTAGTACTGCTATTCTAATTACATTATTTTGCAATTTGTCAATATACAATCAACATTATTAAATATAAAAAACAAATACTCAAAACACGAAATGACCCAAATATCTGTACTTGTTATTCATTTGTTTGCCCTCTTCAGTTGTCACTGTAGTGCTCAAGAAACACTTTTACTCTAAATATATTTTCCCTGAACTGTACTGGAAGCATCTACAATAAAATGCTTCTTGTGTCGAACGAATGTATAATATAACTTGCGATTATTGTTAACGCTCATTTTAATATGAACTAAGCTCAAGCTCATCAACATACCGTATTAGTGCTATATATTCACTACAGGGCATGCTTATTTTTGACAGTATTAAACATAATGCATGTTGTTCATTGTAGCTAAGTCTAATTGACAGTGTCACGTATACTTTGCTCATTTATACATAATGTCTGAATAATTCAACCCTTATAAACTGTGTTGTGTTTCTAATCTACATTTCCCCGAGATACTTTATTTCCCATGACCATTGTAGTTTATCGTTCTACCACTTAAGGTAGAATGCTAGTTTTTTGTTGTATATTTATTCTGTGTCAAAATCTGGGTATTAGTATTGGTCAACAGTAATGTGAAGTTTTTTGGTTCACTGTTAATCTTATCTTTGAAAAAAATAAATAAAACCATACGAATAAAATTCCGTGTTAGCAGTAATTTTCATAGACGCCGATGAAAACACATTTGCAAGTTAAAAAAAAAATACCAAAATATTGTCAATTTTTAGATACTTCTAGACAGCAAAAAGGTACCTTGTGAGATCCTATTTATTTTTCACTACATGTCACCAAGAAAAAAATCATAGATATTGAGATATATTCTGACCATTGTTGAAGTGTTCTAAAACAGACAAAACGTATGAACTAAGTACGGTGACTCCATATTTTTATTTCGTTTTCTTAATATGTACCACTTGACATATCAAATAAGTAAAAGTAAAGAAAATCACAATAATTTTACGTTTGTGTGGCGCTCTACCTTAATAAGACTTATATTCTAAATGTTAGTTAATTCAACTATACGACATCATTATATTATGTATTATCTACTGTTTCCCCAAGTGGTTTGGATGATAACATTGCTGGTAATCTTACTATGTCATAATACTCATTATACGTAAAACTACATTATAAGCAACAGCTATCCTTATTAAAAAAATATACACACGAGACTTCAAGCTATGAAAAGTTACTACATACTGTATATGGATATGTGATTCCAACGGCTCTCGTGGCACAAGATCGCATAATAACGAGACCCAGAGTGGCTTTAATTCCGCTGTTATAATAGAGTTCAATTTGTACAAGAATTTTAACCGGTATATTCTACCTAGTTGAAAACGCCCATGTAATTCATTTTATAAACACTTTGAATATCAGACATTGCAATTGTAATGTTCTTTCCATGTCAGCCTTCTATATATATCACAGATTTATAGCGTCTTCTCAAACACTATGGTCGACGGTGTGCACTGTTTGAGCTTGCGTCTGTTCTGAGCTTCCTGGTAGTATTTTAGTTGTTTTCTTGCAGAACACAATTTGCAACCCATCTCTGAATTGCTTGTTTTTAAATGAATAAATCATTGGATTGAGACACGAGTTGCAGAATGCAAGGATTATAAAAAATTGATAGTACGTGGCATAGTGATCCAGTGGTGCGCCATAGTTGAACGCTAAAAATAACGTCTGATTTGGTGCCCAACACACTGTGAATGTTATCACCACAATAAATAACATTTTTACCACTTTTTCCCGCGCCTTCAAGAGGGAATAGGCCGGGCTGTTGTTTTCGTTGCGAGACAGCATAGATTTGGCATGCTGCTTCAAAAACACGAGGATTCTTGTGTAAACAATCAACAGAATGATTACAGGAATGAGAAACGATGCAAGGTAGAGTAGAACGCCAACAGCCAGTCGGTAATTCTCATTGGGCCACCAGATTACACATGACCGGAGAGTGTAATCGTATGGAAATATGTAAAAAGCCAGGCTTTCTACAGTTGCGGCGCACAGCCAGACGATGAGTATGAATATAAGACAATTACGTTTAGTGAATATCTTCTTGTGCTTGGTCGACATCACAATAGCAAAATAGCGCTCAATGGTAACAGCAACAAGATTAAAAACTGAAGCCTTGAAGCTGATCCACAAGAAGGCGGTGGAGTAGATGACTCGGCAGTAGAGCTCCCCGGCTAGATTCGGTGGAATGTAACTCGGGATTGGAAAGGGTAGAATTGTCAATGAGGAGATAAAATCGGCGCAGGCCAAACTGATTATAAAATAATTGGTCGTTGTTCTAAGCCTCTTTACACTGGTAAAAACTACAATAACCAAAAGATTCCCGACGACTCCAAGAATAGACAAGATAACCTTGCATATCTCTACCCATCCAAACAGGTTGGTAACGTTCATGGGTGGTTCAGTAGTGGTGATGTTATAGTTATAAATAATCGTACTGTTCGCCATTATGAAGTATTCACTCGATATCACCTGAAGCAAAATATAAGTAACAATACCATTAGCTTATACACGTAGAGAATAGTTATAGCAATGAATTATTAAGTATGTTAATGTTAAAACAACAGTGATTGAACAAATAATATTCTTCACACGCGATGTATACGTCACGGGGGAACTATAAGGAATATGACGGAATATGTGATGCTTTCATATACACTAACATGTATTGAGAAAAGATTTTTTTAAAAAGTACTACACATTTTTGACGCATGGCTGAGTGAAAAATTCCATCAAACACGTAATAACAGTAAACACTTGGTAATTGTTGACACATCTAAGATCTTTTCGCATAGTCACATTTATGTTCAGTCCTTTTTTGCATGTTCATTGTAGTCTGTGTTCTCCGACATTTTCTTCACAGATTAATAATTTAGATTGAATATGATGTATATACCTTATTGTATGACACACCATAATTGTTTGATAACGCTGCTTTATTTGACAAAGCTACGAAGCCTGCTTCTGACTCTACTCGTACATATCTTAAAACCAGATCCCCAGCTACAACTATGAATTAACATGGTTCTGCACGTACTCCACGATGAAATTTGAATGAACTATCGTACGTAGAAATTGGATAGAATGTAAGCCACTTGAACGATTTATAGATTTATAGATGCTTTCTACATTGTTTCGATATTTAGAATAATATAAACCGCTATTCGCACAATAATCTCATGCTTATCTCAAGTCTAACCTTCCTTATCTCTTCTTCCCTTCACCGCTTAAACTAGTGAGATTATTTAAAAAAAAAACGGAATAAGCATGACGTATGGCTTAAGCAATTGTGGGAGTACATTGTATTTTCGTTGTTGAATGATCCCATTGACACTAATTGACGATCTAAACTGACACCTTCCCTGCAAGTTCAGACTAACAAAAGTTATACACATTCAGCTCCAGTAAAACCGATTACAGGCATGCAACATAGTCGTGCATAAAATATAAATACGAATTTGTGTGTTGATAGTCCACATAATTATTTATATACATCGAAAAATGCATACACGTTTTTCAAATAAGTGTAACATTTAATATTACTGGCATAGTAATCAATTTAATTGGCATTAGTGTAGATCTCAATCCCAAAAAGTAAGATGAACCCACATTTTGTAAAATGATCGACATCCCCTACCTGGATTAAAAGTCTCTTTTAGAAAAAAACGGAGAATTATAAATTGTATGAAGGGATTAATAAAAAAATAATATAGTTTAGTCGGTTTATGAATTCCCATCTATAATCGCAACTAATTCGTGCCCAATGTTCATGAAAATGAACAAAAATGTATAACCAATCTTTTCAACGCCAAGCATAATAGGATTACAATTCCTTTTTATGTGTAATGGAAGACGAGAACATCTCAGAATCTAATAAAAAAAAATATATTTTAGCATCTGTGTCCACCAGGGTTTATATTACTATATGTCAGTAATTTCCTATATGAAGTGACGTCATGTGATATTTATAGTCCATCACAACTAAACACATACCTCGGAGCCAGTTTATTACATTTTAAATATTGAGGGAATACAAAAAATAAAAGACGAAATATATGTCATTAGATCAAATTTATATACATTGACATACATGTGCAAGGTGGTGATAAATTATTTATGCACAAGGACATTGGTTTGACATTATTGGAAACTGTCCGATGATTATTGATAATTCGTATACTAAAGTTACGACATTTATATATATCTATATGAATGTACCAGTCATAGTCGTTGGTCAACATTGGTCGAATGATCGTTTGATAAATAATGATATTGTGTTGCCCACAGCGTAATTTTTGCCTCCAACATCATTTTTTTGTACCACTGGACTCGGATGTCATAACATCCGGGACACATACAGTTTTACGAACAATGAAAGGGTGGATGACACTGCGCATTGTCCTTGGCTTCAGTCAATATCAACATTTATTTAGATCTGGATGATACGTGTGACGTCATTCGCTAGTACTATCTACGAACTGAAGATTATTTAATAATACAGCCCACGACCAAATAGCAACCAGCTTTACGAATAAGTGGTTTCAGATGATAATCTTTTTAATTCCAACCAGCTCCGAGTATCAGATTGACAGAGCAACTGTGCTTTTACGGAGCTACACTTTGTGTACTTGTTTTTGTTTTGTCTAAGGGTGATGGACTCGCATTTGCATTTGCCGTCGATGGTTTTCGAAATCGGTGCAATAGTTAATTAGCGATATTTTGTTCAAAATAAACTTCCAATCGTCATTGGTATGAGTTCATGTCATTGCACTATCCAAATAATTGTTGTTTTCAGTCTGATATATAGCACAACAATTTGTTTTTCTGCGCGTTCTGTTTGATCACACAGAGATAATGCTTATCCGTCATATCGTTACATTTGAGCATGGAATAGAAACTATAGACATATCAGTCTAAACACCATCATCCTCATGAATATTCCATTCTAAGGAACTGTTTTAGTTCGTTTCAAAACACAATAGCAGGATTAGTAAAAAAAGAGATGAAACACAATATCTTAATATTGTATACTATGGATAAATCTCTCGTACGTAAAATGCGATTTGTATTATTGAGTTGTTTAGTTGACTATTGAAACATGAATCATTATGAGTGATCTTTTTAGCCAATTACTCATTTTATGTATGGCAATATTACTCCAGTATATAATATGCGAATATGATTAAACTTCCAAGTGCCTATACCGTACAGATCATTCATACATACCTTAGTAATTATTAAATAGTTCTATTATTAAAAAAAATAATAGAGTATAAAAATGTGAGCAGAATCGACGCATAATGTAAGCAGGGCGTTTAAGAGCTAAACAACGTGAACACAATTAACATCCGAGTAAAGCGCATTGTATAGTTGTATATACAATAATGTCGTCTGAACATTAGTTTTACATTCCGAGCACCACATCTCCACGAGAACCTAGAAACCTAAAAATTGGGCATGTGATAAATGAATGATCCATCGATAATGACACTTAGTTTGACGTCAGCAGACACTCCTGATTTTCGCAAGTAGAGTAGCATCAATCGTCTCACAACGCTTGGATTGACACTAAAAGTGAGGTTATCACTTCTGACGTGTACGAGTATATATAAATAAAATATACTTTAATAGACCATTTTTCGTTCACTGCGAGAATCACGCGTTATGTGTGAAATCGAACGTAAAAACAGGACAAACAAAGGTCATAGCTTCGTAGTGGCGTCAAACATCGCGTGGGATTCGACAAACGCGAAAGTATTTTGGGGACATTTCCATGCTTAATAATGTGCTGTCCACATTTGATGATAGGCAATTTTGATTAAGTAAGGGTATTCGGAAGGAATATTCCTCTGTCGATGATCGGCCGGTCGATGTGAGCTACGAAATAAAGAAATTCGAGTTGAAAATCAAATCGTTCGACCTTTACAGCAGACGTTCGACGCGCGTCTTTCATGCATCTCGCGAGATCTCGCAATTGTACGGAAAATCACCTATTTATGCTTAGATGTGTAACAACACGAAACGAAGCGTTAATGAAACATTGACATTTGTTTTAATCATGCTTTGAAGAATCACAATTGTTAATACACTATTTGGCACGTTTTATTTACTTTTGTTAATAGGTCCACGGTATGTGATTTACAATTGTGTGGTACTGACAAAGACTGTAAGACAAATGATATTCATTAATATCTCCTCAGGTATATGACCCAAGTATGAACTCATGTTTCGTGTAATAAATAATGAAGAACTCTAATGTACAAAAGCTGTCACAGTTTATTACAGCTGTGCAGCAATTTTGATAAAAAATTGTAAACATTCTCAAGATAACTCGGAATATACATTGGTTCTGACACGCCATGTTACCCTGCGGGAAATTTAAAAAAAAAAAAAACCTATAAAAATGTAATAAAACGTCTGAACGAACATTGAAGATATTTGTTCATCTAATCAAAGTTGTCTATCTGACCATTAATATCAACGTTGAAACAAAGTAGCTTTTAACATAAATTTTTATACATTTTACCGTGTTCTGTATTTTATATTAAAAATAACACGATCAAAGTAGATCTTAAATCGTTTTCGAACAAACTATAGTATATGCATATGGTCCTCGAGATCTCATTGGAATCGAGAAATCACGAGACTTACTCTTTCCTCTCAAATGGGGCGTCTGGTCTGTGCAACCATGCATGCAGCATATGTTTAAAGCCATAAATATCGGAAAATTGCCTGTTGTTTCGGACAATGTATTGTTTTTCCGGAATTATCCTGACAACAGATGACTAGGACTTTGTTTAACTGTGCAAGGTGAATTATGCCGAGAAAACGCCCACACCCACGACCTTTACAACATAAGTCAATTCACCCACCTTCTGTGATCTGTGATTCGACAATGAAAATTTCCACTCATAAATCGTGTATCCTTATTTAAAACATTAATCATTCGTGATATTCCATGCTCGAAGTACTCGTAATTGTTAGGTTTTGACTCGTCGTTTCGTGGAAACTCGTCAACATGTCAAGATCACTTGAATGCAAAGCGACATCACGAGATTGTAGAATAATGAATTTGTTCGTGTGTTCTCTCGGACTTGGATGTTTACACTGTAGAAGTATTGTGAACAACACTCAGACACGCGCGGATGTACGTGGTATTGTTCACATTTTACGAGGAGAATCGTGACACCGCAATACGCTTATTTTTTTAAAGCAAGAATTGAATATTTGCTACTGATTAAACTGTAAGGAAATTTAGAGACTTGGAAAAGAATACATTGGTCTTCAATAAAAGTAATACAATAGAGGGTTCGTGTGAATGTGAATACAAAGCTATCAACTGACTTTCTTAGTGTTATGTAATAATTAGCTCTGTTACGTTTTCTGCCTCCACAAATTGTTGGGATTTATGTTTGATTTCTCGTTCTCAGTTAGAAAAATAACGCCAAGCAAATAAGTAGGTATACACATACACAGTTATCGGTGAGTGGTGTATGAACAACTTTACAACATCTATTTGTTAATGTGCGTAGTGATGATGATAAAAAGTTCAGCTCACACAGTAAAAACATTTCTCCAATTCGTGTCGTCGAATACGAACATTCATTCATGTATTAATATGCAAATGCTTATTTATAATTGGATTTAATAAATTTAACTAAAGTTTATTGGCATTTTAACTACAAAAAAACTGTATACACTTGTTTAGATCCAAAAGACAACCTGTGTAACACGTTTCAAAAGCTTCGAAGCTATTAAAAACAACACAAATCACACACGTGTTCCAACGTAACAAGGTTTATTTTTGCACAGTTTCTTGTAAGCAGAATCCAATTAGCGCCGTACGCCAGATTACGCTTTTCGGATCACAAAATCTCCCGTCTACAGTCTACAATATTTTTTCTTGGCATCGTTTGTGTAATTCTGAGAATAGTCTTATTCATCTCTCTATAACCCAAAATACCCGTGGTTCGCAATTTTGCAAGCTATGCGCTATGTCGGAAACAAAATAATATTTTTCCTATTTCAGTTGACAGCATGATTTAATTTTAATGTCAGGTTTGGGGTCGATTTAGAATCACGAAAAATCGTGGTACAGTATATCTGTAATCAGAACGATGTACTCAGGCGATTAAAGTTATTACTAGTCTAGTATGGTTGTTTTCTACAGTTTACATTTTATAAGACGATAAATGTAGTTTCGTGAGATTAGAAATAACTTTTTTTCGTGAATTTCAGATATGTATATATACAATCTATTTTAGGAAATATATAAAAGTCTTATTTATAAATTCTGATAAAATACAGTTATAGGTCCGGAACGAGCATAACGATAACAAATAAATAGCAGCGAACTTAAAAGCACAATTAAGAACAGTGCTCGACAAGAAATCCGGATTCAAATAAACTGTTATGTGTCAAAGATTATGAGTTTTACAACTTGTGTACGCTTTGAAGCGTCCGATTGATCTCCCGTGCTTCGGTATGTTTTCCCGAGAAGTCGAGTAATAAGTCGAGTTAATAATATAAGGCTAACCAATAAATTGAAAGGCAAAATAAATATAGAGAAATAAATTTTCTTGCTTTTGGTAGTAAGTGGTATATTTGTTGTGGTTTAATTCTGCAGAATCCGTGATCGGTAGCAGCGAAACATAACCCTATGTTTTCGTTGTTATGGTTTGGTGGAACGGGTTGTCCATTAGTGTACAATAAAAAAGTATGGTGAGTAAATCATTATAACGATTGAATGGGTCCTTGCTCATTCATTACTTCTATAGTATGTGTACTGCCTAAGATATTGATTGTGACAGTGACAATACCTAGATCAACACATACTATACATTGTGTCACTATTACCCAAGAACAATAAAAACGTGAGGCAATGTGTGCATTTATCATAAACACTCGAAGACAATTCATGGCTATTGATATAATGTCACGCTTAGTATATTCATCAAAGTTAAATCGAAAGAAAGCAGTCCGAATCGTTTGAAATTGTCTAAAATAACATGATATGTGAATTAAAATGTCAATATATATAATAAATCAAATATGTGAGGAATGAATGTCTTCATCTCAAAATTAGATGAACAATAATAAATAGCATTATCACTGCGTCAGCTCTTGTTTTACAAAACCCATTGATTTCAATGCTTGTCAATAATATTAACTGATGCAATATCATGATGTCCTAGGTGGATTTTGTTTTGGAAACGAAATTTACCCAACAATGTGTCATGTTTGTTGTCGCTTTCTTTATTATGTATTTCTACTCGTTAGTCTTTATCAGCCGTTAATTGCGATCTCTTGAAGATGGACATATAAACGGATTGGAATTGTTATCAGATTAAATCATGGTTAAACCACATAAGGTTAGCTGAAAGCCGTATTGTCATAATAATGGGCACGTGTGTTTTCCCAACGATTGATACCCAGCCTAATGTGAATATTCATGATACGTACATTGTCGTTTGAAGCTAATAACACTGTGTGTGAGTACAGACAGATATAGTCTATATAGTCTACGCGCAGTAATTTCAACTAGGGATTACTGCTACAGATTGTCATGTTCATATTTCAACTCGCGTTTAATTGAAGCTCAAGATTGAAAACTAAGATAGCAATACATATTTTTTAATTTGATATTTTTTTTTGAATATGTTCGTTTTGATTATGCACGATAACCTCATTCAGTTGTATGTTCATTGGAGCGCATACACGCTTCGATAGCTTTATATACTGTAAGAGAATAATTGAAAGCAAATATTTGTGAATAAACTTAATTGCAGATTCTTCTATTTTTGGAAGGAAGGTCGTATATGCTTTAAATGTCATGAAATGTACATATATTTGCATGTATAAAAGTATAGATACGTCAATCGGATTTGTTTCGTAACCAACATAATAATGAATAATACAAATTATCATTTTAGATGATTCCATGCATGTGTTGTATAATAAGAATAAAACGATTACGTAATAGACCCATTTGTACACCTAAACGTCTATGAATCGTTTAGTGTCGGTTTCCAAAACTCATCGTAAAACGACAAAATCGTACAGGATGTTAAGAAGGTTGTGCAGCGAGAATTATTTGCTTCCATGCATGTGACTCCCAAAACACCAATGTTTAGACACGTTATTAACTATCATGATATTAATGTACAATTGGGTTCATGCTCGAATATACCATATTATTGCAACTGCTCTCTGCGGTCTGTGAAATCAGCATTGCAATGGAATTTTAGAATCGGATGTGATGTGGACAAGATGTGTGATTAGTCAGTCCAGTTGCCATTATGGTCTACTAGACATAAAAACATTTACCTTTTGTTTTATGAAATTATTTGTTCAAGACACCAAGGTAAATGCAAACTTTAAAGATTTCTTGCAAAAGATTATAAAAAAGAACTATAATTTGTATGTGAAAAATGATGACATTCGAGGGCTAATCTACAACAGATTACATCAACGTATATCTCGTTGCCTTGGCCTTCGTCACAATCAAGGCAGATATACTGATAACATCACCAAGATACATAGTGCAATCGTTATTTCTTTATGATTTACAAAGAGATATGACGCTATTTAATCCACCAGATGCTACCTGGCTTTTTCACAGGTACTCATTAAAACACGTTTGCCAAATAAAGACGCAAATTTACTTACAGTCAGCCAGTAAGTGTATGATATGTAATGTATTGTAGATTCAACAAAGATTAAGTTGGATTTTCAAAACAAAGCTTGGTCTCTTTTGGGAATTGTATCTCACCAATTCAGATTCACCAGTCGAATGTATTATGTATCTAACACGAAACAGAGTAATTAGGAGTTTCAAGGATACAACCCCAGGAATTTAGTCTAGGATTATCTTCTTGTGATGTGCAAAATGCCCAGCGAATATAAAAGCTACGGTGGGCCGTTCCCACTGGATAGATTTAATGACATAAGTGTAGTTCTTCATCACCGCTGCCCAATAATACTGATGTCCTTTTTCAGACAGACTTAGCTTTTACCATTGCCACCGATTGTGCGAAAACACAACGTATTTTACACGCGTTGTATACGTCGCATATAGCCAGTACCGAACAAGACGCGTCACCACGACCACACTTTTTCAAATTCACATAGAATGCCTAAACTGTGGCGGATCTAGAGGGGGGTTCTTGGGGTCCGGACCCCCTCCCCCCCTGTTAAAAAAAATATTCAATATGTTTTTGTATAATATAAAAACAATCATTAACTTAGTTTGGCGATTTTAATGTTTGGACCCCCCCCCATTAAAAATCTGTATCCGTTCCTGCCTAAACTGACATATAATGTCTTTCGATAACTAGCAATTAGCAGGAAGAGCGTTAATCTATTTAACTAACTATATTGTAAATAATATAATGAATCTAAATACGTGTGCTAGAATTATTTTGATATCTACAATATCGTATATATTGTATGTTTATAATAGACTAATTATTTAGAGTAGATACGTTAAACAAGTCAACGTTTGGCATTCGATTCAAGACAGGGCGCAGACACGAACCAACTTTTAACAGAATGGTGATAATAATGTTGTGTTGACGTGTGTATAAAATTGAATTAGGGTTGAGCAGCATAAAGTTTTCAACGTACGCGTTCTCATTCAAAGGTTACAAATATAAATCTCAAACCACAGGAATTTTTTGGTGAATTCACTATTCATTTCCAGAACAATTGAAATATTCGATAAATGGTTTCGTAGCATTAACGTATTTTTTGTTTAATTTTACGTGAAAATAAAATTAGATCAAACATATCGAATTTGTCTTTCTATTGGTGAAATGTTTGTTGTTGACCATTTGAGCTCATATAAACATAACATGTGATTGATGTTAGATTAAGAAAATACTCGCGGACAAATCAATATTTCAGTAACAATATACTACCTTGCAATGTTTCATGACTGATTTGAAAAAAACAGTAATTCTCCATACACGTAATAAAGCTTCGGAATAAGTCGACAGTTGCATGTAGAACATTTGTACCGACCATCAATGTAAATTCAAAGTAAAATCAAGCTTACCTCAAAATTTGGAACCAGCGATGCTCGTGTCAGCGCGTTATCGTGATATGCTTTCCTTGAGCTGTGGCTGAATGAAGCAAACACACCGAGACATTTATATTTAAGTAGAGGCGAAGATAAACACGCGCATGCGCACAGTGTTTCCGAGAACGCGGTTTGATATAGTACAAAAATACCATTAATTCCATCACTGAATGCCGTTCGTTCGAGATACGTAGCGTGAGCACCACATAGCGGTACATTGTATTTTCATAACATAACCTCGCATTAAGTAATATGCAATTTTTACTGAGCAGGTCGACATGCAGTTGACGATAATTTACATGTATTTCTATCAGGGTGTATACCGGATGTATGATTTGTAGATCGAGACATTTTGTGAAATTCTAAGTTGGAAGATTATTTCAAAAAGATTAAGAGCATTTATTATATCATAGCTACACAAATTAGTAAGAGCACGGTGGTTGCTGATACTCAATCACCAACTAAAACTAGAAGACGACGATTGTTGCTGTGTCCGTTTATCATGTAATGATTGACATGTTCCTCTTGTATCAGGAGTCCAAGCTGCATACGTATTTAAAGAGAAAACACGCACCACCTGCCATAGCTATTTACCAATGTAGTAATTAGCACAATCTTATTAACGCGGACTCAAGACTGTCCTTGATAGCATCAGTCATAATAATCAAATCAGACCGCCACGTTCTATGCATTAAATATTTAAGAAGTAAATGTAAATTAGGTTTAATTTGTGCGTCTTCTTTTTAGTAAAACTATCTAGAATATCACATTCCCATTTGATATTTTTGAATAAATGTCCACAACCGTTCACTAACGTTATGATGGCCTGATGTTTTAAAATTCTATCATAACAATGTTCCAACAGAGGATTATTACATGGTATCAGTTCTTGTACACTGTTTACTAAATCAAGCATCTGTGTCACACAGTATACGTGCATTTAAATTGGCAGTGATTCTCACTGATCAATAAAATTCAATAATGAAGTGATTATTTTCGACTTTGGATTGTATCAAGCGTAATTATCCTAATACGGCACTTCCGGCAATTAATGTATCACTCAGCCACTAGGCAAACCTGATGTTAAAATTAAATATATTCACATTGTTACGCCGTTAGCGCCATCCCTCGAACGCATTTAATTAACTATAAACAATCAATATGAGAAACCCCTAGGTCATAGGGGTAATGTAATAAGAATCCATTGTTTTTACTTAACATTGACTGGCATAGAGGACTGTCAACCTCCGAGTTTTATTTTCGGGAAGTAAATGAGTATATAAATGTATTCATATGGATGTTTGTTTCATTATATCAAATTAAGCGTAACACAAACGAATGGAGAGTTTAATAGTGTTATTAGCATTGGAGTAATCCGCATTATTGATACAAGGTAAACGTCCAAAAATAATGAGTTCATATAGTGCAATGACTGTGCGTGGGTCGGCCTGGATGACGTCATTGTAATGACAATAATATTAGTAGAATTTGTGGATAGGCACTCATACTAATGAGTGGAGACTCTGGTGATAATACTTGACAGATAAAATGATTTAATTACAGGGCAAACAGTGTTATTTGGCCGCTTTGTATAATCTATCTAACTGAACCTTATTCAAAGTTACTGTTCTGTAATGTTAAGCATGGCAAACATTAATGCACTCAGAATCTTCTTTAATCTTGGTACGATACCTGTATGACACATTTGCCCGTTTGAGGCGGGGAGAAGGAAGGCTATGGCTAACGTCTAATTAAGAGTATGACTAGTAGCAATACGTTGATTGTACCTATAATAGGTTCAAATATAATGAGATTCAGCGGAATTGTTATTAGTTGGTTGGAGAATGTTTTTGTTTTTAATCAGCGTAGTGTACTTATTTATTCACTTAGTTATTGTACTTGTTTTAGTTTTAATTGCATGAATTTACTCTCGGAAAAATATTAAACAATAATAATAATACCAAAAACGTTATTCGCCAACACATGCACAGGTGGAGTATATAAAGCTGTATACAGTGTAGTGCCGCCTAACATAAACAACACAGGCACACACGCTAATAAGTAGTTGATTAGTGCCATTTCACCCTACGTTATAATACATATCGAACACGAGATGAAAAAAAATGTCATGTACACGACACATTATCGCGAGCTTAGCCTCCACATTAGCTGTCACGGTCACTAGATTTGATATCATTAGAATGCAAGTTAAATAGATGAATATTTAGTTGGGCGGAAACACGAGCTTGGGATATAGCTGATAAGCTTTCCAGAATGTCGTGAAAACCGGGACGAACAAATAATGTGCACACAAATATTAATTAATTTCTTTATTTCGGCAGAATTTAATTCGACTATTATCACTATAGACCATTACATTATTTCCCAAACGTAAAACTACCTCATTACATGTAGTTGTTTGACTACACTGAAAACATGAAATAGTCTCCCTGGTTAAACATATATCGGAAATGAAACACACAAGCCATAGAACATGCATGTCTGTTTAATTTCATCACAACTTGAAATGAAAACGACACACTGAATATTATCCCTAATCGTAATCACGATCAAACATCCAAATAAGAAGCATACACACGAAAGAGCACTCGCTTATTTTTATAAACAACAAAGATCACACACCAAATATAGTGCAAGGAATATTGTTGCCCGAAATATTGAAAATGAGGTTGGAGATCGACAATATTCTGATTGTATGAATTCTGTCATATTTTATTGGAAAAGAGATTTTCGCTGTTGTACGATTGATCAGTACAACTGAAAGACTACCACTGAATATGATCAGTTGTAGGCCATGTTTACAACATCTAAACTGTGATTTATTGTCATTTTAAATATATTTGTATGTATGACAAAGCCACACAACGCCCGGTACGTGTATTGGCCTTGACAGGCCATACGTTCTCATCTGATGTGTTCTCATCTGATATCAACATTATATAGCACATTAAGTAAGTGGCAAACGTTTATTATGTTGGAAAGTTATGTTGTGTTATAAAATTAGTTATGGGTACTTGAACAATATGGCCAATCATCAATTCTCATGCAAATCGTGTACACAGTACACAGCATCTAGTACGTGCCAGTAACGTAATGAGCTATATATTATATACTCTAATCAGTGACCTACGTACGTTATTCCTATCATTATTATTAGGTGAGCAGGCTGTAGTCAATTGGATCGAACGACCCAGGATGATATTGGTTGCATCATTTCACGGAGAATGTCCCCGTCATCCACATTTCGATTGCGACGTTTCGACTTTCAATGTGCGTATTTTATTATTTGCAATTTACAATGCGGGTCATTTTTCCGAAGTAGTATAAAGTTGTTGACAAGGCTGCAATTTTATGCTTTTTGGAAAACTACTCTCAACGGCAATGTTGTGTTCATTCAAACATGCCAATGACCTTTACATACATGACTTGGTATGCAGTTAGTGTGCTCTTATTGTCGCAGCTGTGTTTTTTTCTAACCACGGTTAAAAATTTATGTTTTCAGTCAATCTCATCAATACACTAGTACCTCAAATTAAATATTAGTAGTGTTTCTTATCAACATACTTACACGAATCGCGCTGAATTATGAACAAATTAAGAACTCTCAAATTGTAACACGTATCTTATCTTATTAAATCCCCCGGGATACCAAGGTCAAATTTGTGGCATAATTCAGTAAATCCTTCAATGTTGTTAATGCAATCACGCTCCCGTGGATTGAAATGATACGTTTTAATTGCACGTTCAGGGATGAACTCGAAGTAAGATATTATTCAGTGTTACCTGAGTTCAACACAAAGAACGTCATGCTTGAAAAATAGGAGAAATACTGCTATGATGAAAACAATACTAGTGGAACAATTTATTTAAAGTTTATTTTCTCTATAATAACAAAATACTTAATTTACTCCAACCCTTGAATTAAAATGACGTATTTCAGATCATTGACATTTCCCCATATATTGAATGTCTACGGCATTTAATGGAATATTACTTAATGCAATTTTTCTGTCAGTATTTTGGGTGTTGGGATTGGGAGATCATTTGGAGTTGCGAATCATAATTTCAAGCTGCTATATATGTAAATTTGTATATAAAAATAATGTTTCCTACATTGCGAGTTGCTCTAAATCTGGATATCATTTTCTCAATCACAAAACGATAATTTTTTCTTTGTCGATTGTGATATTGACGACAATATAGATGTTTCTATTGGTATTCAGTTACTAGTAGTTTACAATAATGGGTGATCCAACTAGAAGCTGGTCAACGTTATATTTCTAAATGTTAAACATAACATAAACGACTATCGACATTTTTTTAGATAATTCAATTTATAATATTTGTATTCAGAATAAGAATAATCACTTGAAGCATAAAGTTTCAAATAATAATTGCAGTAAACTAGTCCTTAGTGTTTTATATTAATATCTATGTCACAAAAATATATTCGTTTTTGATACTTATTTGTTGTTTTAATAACAAAACTTAGAAGTAATATTTAAGTCGATGTTCGACAAGTTATCAAGACAAGTTCCTTGTTTAATGGTTTAATAAGCTACGTGGATATAGCCTCGTGTGATGAGACAATTACTCATGATAACAATTATTGTGTCATAATTAAGTATATGGTTGCATATGCTACCTAAATGAAGCGCCAACATAATGTACATGCATATTTCATTATTCTAGTGTAACATAATCCCTTCTCCTCAGGTGACACTAAAACCATTGTTAAATTGTTACCCCTGTAACCATAACAATCTATTCATTATTCTAGTGTATCATACATGACATGGGGACTTATGAATTGTCCTCTGTGCGTGCGAGCGACTGTCCGTTCGTTCCCAGCCATATTGCACACATGCTTGTGCCGACCATTTGCAAACGCCGCAATAGATCATGCAGGCTATCAGACTATGCATATGCATTTGTGTAATGATCCGATTCAAGATAAATACAAAATTACACAAGTTCATAATTCCGTAAACAGATCTCAGTCGTATTTGAATGAATCTGGTTCAAACATTGAAAATAAGGGGATTTAGATGTACTTAATTTTATTTTTGGGTCTACATATCGAATATGCCCTGGACAATCAAGTTTGAACTACATACATACTTCGTAAATCATATCGGATATGTGCACATGCATTTGTGTCGTGATTCTATTCAAGATGGCTGAATGACAGCCATTTGAAGGCCAGAAATCAATGAAAATCAATGAATTAACCATTCTTGAACTGGTTCTCAGTAGCTAGTGTATTGCGCAATTGTGTTCACACATGTACAGTACAACAGTATAAGAGAAATATAGATTTGAAACTCGAGTGAGTTTAGATATAATTATATCTTTACATCATTGTCACATAGAAACACGCTTTATCAATAATTTATCAAGAAAGTTGAAAAACATCATTGACTTAATCAGAGGGCTTAGATATAGTCGAACAGTATTCTAGTATTTCTCCATGTGTTTTTTTTTAAGATTACAAAGATTCATGCGCATATACCGACCAAAAAATAAACAATTGTGGTCATCTCTTCACAGTAAATCGATTTTCCCAAAACAATTAGTCTAAAGGCATACACTGAACCCTCCTAGAAATTGTTGTAAACCCTACTGTGAAAAAGCTTGATAATTGTTGGCAACAATTGACCCCATGTGTGCACTTATGGGGGATGTTGTCATTGAACTCGCCGAAACATTTAAATGATACAAAAAATAACTGTACGTCTGTTAACAAAACAATTCAATAGGTAATTTCCTTTTGTAGTTAAAAGTAAACCCGCTGAACATAATATATAAACCTCATTATTTTTTTCATTTTGTGAAACATATGTAATTTGTTTTTAAATAATAGTATTCTTATATTTATCTTTTGCCATGGTAAGCAATTATAACAAAACAGATCAGCATTTGACTACTCATATGGCATCCGGAAAAATAACAAATTCATGAATGAGTTTAAGACGAAAATTTCAAATAAGCTTTACAGATTTACCAATTCTGGTCTACTTCGTTGCAAAGGGCAGTCGAACTAAATAATCGACAAATAAAAAATAAGCTGAACACTGGATAAAGGCGAAACCTGTAGCAGGTTACTAGTTTCACAGCTGAAGTGGCTTGTACATATCATTAACAAAATTGAAATCATGTGACCCAAAACACTATGAATGGCTTATCTGCAATGGACATGACTATCAACACATGATTATGAAAATCTCTGAAATAAAGTCACACCACAATACTATGTACACTCCATTTTGTACAAAACTTTACATGATTTAGAAATATTATATAACTACTGTGACACAAACGCATATATAAAAGTAAAGCAAATATTCTTTGACCTTATTCTCATAATATCTAGGTCATATTCTCAGATATCAACAAATTTGTTGTAATACGTCATTGATGACATTTATGCATGGACTTTGTTTGCAGACTAGGAGGCCGTGCTTGATAGAACAGTTTTCCCTCGTTTCCAAAGGACTACAATACTACAACTCATTTTAAATATATCACTGATGACTATGTATGATAGCAAGTTGTATTTATGATTACCATGAGTATATTATGCTAACGAAAAATAAGTTGCAATGTTAGACATGTCTGCGTACTACTGACGAGTGTACCGATAACAAATGTGTGGATCTAAACAGAAAACATGAATGGTGATGAATTAACTAATGTACTATTTAGCGATTTGTACACATCATATATAATTTCTATATACATGTATGTATATTTTGACGTTCTACCATTAAGCATAAATTACATATCCCAGACAAATGTGTCGATTGTTGTATTGTGTTGAAAAAAAAATGAGTTACTATCTTTGACATAAAATAAAATTATGAAATAAATTTATAACAAATGTATTTCATATGCGCACCAATAACAATTGTCATAATTACACATGTAATTTAAAATATAATATTAAACAAACAAAACAGAATTTGCTATATTTTCTATATTTAATTTCAATTAGAAGCTTAATGAAAATAAGTATATATATATATATATATATATATATATATATATATATATATATATATATATATATATATATATATATATATATATATATATATATATATATACACAAAGTATATGTATGAATAATAACGTCAATAATATAATTTGACATTTTACAATGTCAACAACGGAATGTCTATCATTGTGTTATGGAGTACT
Source organism: Saccoglossus kowalevskii (assembly GCF_978046115.1). Taxonomy (NCBI): domain Eukaryota; kingdom Metazoa; phylum Hemichordata; class Enteropneusta; family Harrimaniidae; genus Saccoglossus; species Saccoglossus kowalevskii. The sequence goes on along the minus strand of NC_140643.1, from coordinate 19,657,965 downwards.
ACATTATAGAACTGCTGATGAAAGTAATTTATACTAAAATAACTTATAGTAATGTTTACACGCTTAGATGTCGATTTTTTAGATTAAAACTAAACAGCTTTTAGAAATATGAGGTCATTTGAGTGTTATTTATTAAACATTTTGTAAAATTTAAGTGACATCGGCAGAGACGCACAGAGTATATGGCGTGATGTGTAACATACGAACCAAAGCTATAAAATGGGAATACTTTGTCAACGCAGTTATTATAAACATAGCTTAAGAAATAGGAAATGCCGCATCTCTGGAAATGACAGACGAGACAAACACTTATCAGCATCTAAATACAGTGTTTCACCATTTTTTGTCGTATATCTCGCCTGACGAAGACATGTATCGTTGGGGAGTGACAGTTAACATTGAGTTTGTATCGGCATCATAGGCATTATTACTACCCATGCACGCTTCGCTTTTGTCAACCGCTAGCAGTAAGCTTCAAATCTCATTCCAGATTCTCTATTATTCCAAGTAATATCCTTTATTTCCGATTTTATAGGCGAATGTCCTCTTTGTCATAGTCTATTAAACTTGAGGGATTTGTGCATGATGGACCATAATAAAAAAAAGTATACGCGGTTCTTAGACTGCTTGATATCGAGTGAACGTATCTAAGTAGTAGAATATGTATTTTATGATATTACGAAGTAAAAAACGTGCAGCGGCACTGTCTCAATCCTTGAAATGAAATAATTTTGCTGTTAGTCAAATTCACTAACTATACTCTGCTGATCACGAGCACGAAAAAACAGCAAAAAAGCCGTATGGATGTCGACTATTCACTGATTTGTCACCTTAGATTGTTCAAACATAAATAACACAGGTTGAACAGACAAAGGGTAACAAAGGGTAAAACATATAAAGAGACAAACATATCTCAAACGGCAACATTACTATAAACATAATAGTATTACATTTGCAAAAGTTCAAGAAAGTGTTGTACTTTATTCTTCAATTTGCTGTGGTATTTGTGCATTTAGGAGTTGGATAGTAGAAATAATGTACTAAAAATGATTGACAGAAGAAATTAAATCATTTCCCAGCACGGGTGGCTGATTATACATTTTACATCTGATGTGTCAGGTGCATCTATTGGCTAAGCTTGTTGTACATATATGCAAATGAGTATAGGAACCAATAATGCTGTAGGGTGTACTAGGAGGGGTGGATGACTGGTTGTAGTGCGCTATCTCGTTGTTGTCAGGATGCAGCCTGATATTTGTTGCTTTCTTGGTTGTTCAATTATGGCTAAAATTTGTGTGGTGGGTGGAAGATGTGTTTATTGTTAGTTGAGTCATTGTTTAGACACTCTGCAGCTTGAAATGGTATGGTTCAAATCCAAATTCGATTTGGATTAATATTTGAATATGATGTCGGGAATAAATGGTAGTCTGAACAAGTTTTATTAATTATTGCTGGCAATATTCCAGTATGAATCGGGGGCAAACTGTGACACCAAATCTAGTCATTGTATTGCTATGATTCTAAAATATTTTTTTCAAATGTCTTGAAACAGATTCAAACATAAGGATATGGATTGTAAAATATTAAGATAATATAGTGTCCAACACATTAATTTGTAAATGGTAAATTTATTTTAAAGAATTCAGTGGCAATATTATATTATAAAATAAAATAGAAATATTATGTGTATTTTTGTATGTGGGAACTTGGCTGGCCCACTCAAAAATATAAAAAAGTGAGGTCTGCAGTTCTTTTTTTTTAATTTTTTTATTTGTGAAAAAAACTGGTATTTTACAGAGTGTAAACAATGAAACACTCACAGCGCAAGGCTAGTTCACCAACATGTCTGTTCTCTTGCTTGAGTGTGAAAGAACATGGTTTAGTAACTACCTCTTATGTTTTAAAATTTTAGAATTTCTTTTATTTGGGAAGGTTCTTCTATAAAAATAGAACAGATATTGATTATCTATATCTATGGATTTATTGGTAAGTGGAGCATACATGAGCGTGCATGACTCTAAAACACAACTTAATCCGGGTCATTCAATCCGTGCCTCTCGTGCATTTTATTATGAAGGAAATAAGAATTCTCATTCATTATAAATATTTCCTATAGTTTATGGCTGTACATTAGCTAAAACCTAAATCTTAATTTCTGGGTTGGGACAAAAATAAACACAACGATGTATTCCCACTTCTCATATATGTTCCTTGATATATTTTCTATACCACAGAATTAAGACAGTTACAAAATAGCACAATTCTCTCTTAAAATGTGTCTACGCTTGAATGAATGTGTCTATGGATACGATCACTATGTACCCCCCGGTATTTCTCACTCGTGTGGCGCCATTTTGAACTTGTGACTTCCTGTATAGCAGAGTGAGTGAGTCGCATATTCGCGATGATGTTAAATTCGTTTGGATTCAGAATTATTAAAATCTCGCGGCACACCATACCCAGCTTTCCAAGACTAAATGTTTTATAAAATGTATTCAACATAAGTCATTTAATTTTTTTCACATTCGTTTATTTTTATACCGGCCGCTTTTATTTACGGCAATAATGAACGACGCCCCAAACACACACAGTAGCAATTTGCAATTAGAATATCCGAACATATAAGTATATTAAATTAACACAATTTAATCAGCAATTTAAAACCTTGTAGAAGTAAAACGTGAATGTAAACCCCTTACAAAACGGGTGTTTTGGAACTGGGTCAGGGATACACGGTATTTTGTAAAAAGAATGTTTATGAATAGGGTTTATGAAATGTGATATCAAACATTAAGTGCCATTGTATGAGAGTGTTTTTACTATAAAGTGTGAATGAGTGTCTATTCGTGTCATGCTGTGCCATTGTCAGTGGATGAAAATAGCTTTTTTCGAACGTATGCATGGGGAACGAGCCGGGATACATTCGACCAACGATACTTCTGCGCAATCGAGTCTGAGCGTGTTCAAGATGGTACATGAGACTATGGAATTAGATTGGAAAGAGAATTATTAATACAAAACAAGTCAGTTGTATTCGTTGATTGCATCGACAACAAACAAATGTCACGTGATACAGGTATACAGAGTACACGGAAAGTCGTCCATGTTATTGTAGCCGGTAGAACCAAAGGCAGTAGGCAAAAGTGCCTGGGTTAATACAATACTAGATATAATACATGAATGTTTTTCTTCTTGCATAGAATAAGTTATTAGTAACATTCTAAAAATGATAAAACATTACTACGAGCATTACCGTGCATTAGTTTAATTTTGCGTCTTGCCGTACGTCTAGCGCGTACAAGACATGGCCGCGCGCTTTTTGAAAACATTTCGAATGTAGGACGCTTTCATCACCCCTTTTCGTAATAATAGACGGGGTCGAACTCCTCACAGTTCGATACGCATTACTTCAATCTCCTTCCCAGAGGCCTTTGCGCTTTACACAGTAGAGGTCTTTCACGTGACGTCATTAACCCGGAAGTCGGCCATTTTGGAGGTCCTACAATTGCGTCGTCTGCGTCGTCTGCGATCATAACAATAGTACGCGTAAATAGGTTGATTGTTTGCTAGTGTATCTGTTCATTTCCTTCAGTCATTTCCATTTACTTCTTTCATTGCAAACATGTCTGGCTCTAAATCGAAACCTAAAAATGCTCTCTGTCTGTATCGTGAAACACTTTCTGGTGCAGAACAGCTACGTTATCAAGCAAAACTGTCTACTATTGGGGGCTGTGACCCTTACGTGGTTGATGCTACTAAATGGTCTGCAGACGTCGCCTTGTTACCGTCCGTGACATATCCAGATATTGTGAATTACCTGGTTTTCAATCCTAGCCCTTACACACTGGATGACTTAAAATGTTACAAATGTCTTGAAGCCTACAACCAATTTGTTTCCGGTTGGGTGAGAGAAATGAAAATATTTGTGTGCAATGAAAACATTGTAGTATCTGCTAAGGTGAGCATTAATATATGGCATTGTCAGTATTTTTAATAGTCCACTGTTTTCTCAATCGTGGATGTCCTTTTGTTAATAAGAGATATATGTCTGTTGAAAATCTCGGTCTCAGTCTGGTGTGTTTTCTATTAACTATAACGATACATTACAATTGTTGTACATCTTGTGCTTTGGGGCTTCAATTACCTCATATTTATTTTTTACACAGGTCATGCATTCTCAGAGAATGAGTAAGAAGCCCCTACAGCCCTGGATGATAGCGAAACAAAATGGTAGTGTTCTCTGTGCTCATTGTAACTGCATGGCTAGTCTTGGGGGAAACCTGCACCCATGTGGCTGCAGTTCTGTTTGCAGTGGAGGCTACTGTTAGGATTCGAGACTCCAAAACAGTGACTGATGAAAAGGCATATTGGCTTCTACCATCATCTTTGAAATCGGTGACATACAAGAAAATGAATGATATAGACTTTACATCAGCCAAAACAAAAACGAAACAGTTGGACTTGGCATTACAGACATACCACAACCAACAGATCAAGAACTACAGTCACTTTTCAATGAGTTTCATCTAACTGGGTCAAAGCCTTCACTGCTCTCGTTGGTTCAGCCATTTGCTGCTGGGTTTGTGCCACATTCCAATGATTCCATCACTGCAGATGAAAGTTACCCACCAGCTTTAACAACATTATATGATGTTAACTATAGCAACTTAAATTATAAAGAGTTACTGGAGAAGTGTTCAACAGTTCAAATAACAGTGACGGAACAACAAATAAAAAATGTTTGAGTCACATACTGGAGAACAGGCTAAATCAAATAGATGGTTCCAGTTTAGAGCAGGCAGAGTAACTTCATCAACGTCCAAAATAGTATGCAGAACCAACCAAGACAGCCCTTCGATAAGCCTAATATCATCCATCTGCTATCCTATGCTTTCCAAGTTTTCAACTGAGGCCACTAGATGGGGATGTGAGCATGAAGACACTGCCTTGCGTGAATTTTTTGAAGTGATGTCTCAACACCATGAAAATGGGCATATAGAAAGAAGGGGACTTGTAATTTACCAAGACCAGCCATTATTGCAGCTTCCCCAGATGGTGTTTTCATTTGTGACTGCTGCAGTACATCTTGTATAGAAATCAAATGCCCCTTCAATCTACGAAATGAAAATCTTGATGGCTGTGATTACCTGAAGAAGGAGAATGGCGTAGCAACACTTGTGAAAGATCACAGTTACTATTACCAAGTCCAGACTCGGTTGGGTGTATGTAATTTACAGCAGGGGTATTTTGTAGTTTGGACTGAGAATGACATGCACATTGAAAGTATAATGTTTGACGAAGAGCTTTGGGTAACAATCTGTGAACGTTCAAAACATATATTTTACACCGCAATAATGCCAGAACTTCTGGGAAAATTTTACACCAGCAATCACAAAGACGTCAGCAATGATGGTGCAGCCTCTACGTTCAATAGCAATGATGATAATCTGTATTGTTATTGTAACCAAGAAGAACAAGGCAACATGGTTGCCTGTGACAACACAGAATGTGCTCTTGTCTGGTTTCATTTCAAATGTGTTGGAATTAGAAATATACCAAAGGGAAAATGGTTTTGTCCTGACTGTAGGAAACTACCAGAATACAGGAGGAAGAAAAGATTGTGCGATGCAGCCATATTGACATTATGAAACAGTACATCTCTCAATGTTATGTAGTCAATATTTATTTGCATTTTTTCGCCCAGTATCATTCTTTTATATATCCAATATTTATTTACATTTCATTACAAAATATGATGCAGTCAATATTTATTTGCATTTTTTCACCCAGTATCATTCTTTTATATATCCAATATTTATTTACATTTCATTACTAAATATGATGCAGTCAATATTTATTTACATTTTAGTGAGTGTGCCTCCAATGTAAGGCAATATTTTATTTACATTTTTATTATTTTCAGTACAAGGCAGCCAATGTTTATTTTTTATCCATTTTTTTATTGTGTACAGTAGTTTAAATTATGGCATTCAGAAAAGAAATTAGGACACTGATAATGCTACATGAAATCAAGACAAAATATTTTATTTCATATTTACAAAAGCATGCTATTAAGTGGGTGTACATAAAAAGTGTAAGCACCTGTGAAATATGCATTAATATTGTTCAATTAAAATCTACAACAGACTCAGAGAGCTTTGCTAATGAACAACATACGTGTGCTATTTTTGTCTACCATTGTTGTACCCTGGTCATCTTTAGAAATAAATAAATTGATTGGAAGAGTACTACCCAGTATTGTATATTTCTGTCGCACCATTCCAATGACCCTTTCCACATAAATTCTTACATTAGCTATTTTTCTGGTTGTTTCAACATCGACTGCAGACAATTGGCTTTTTCCCCGGGTAAATGCAGGAATCTTGAGTTCTGCACAAACAGAACCGACACTCTCCTGGATATTAAAACCACGATCAGCCAGCCGATCTCCTGGTAATAAATTGTCAAGAATGCCACTATTTTCTGTAATGTGTTTGTCACTCACTCTACCACCCCAAGCTCTAGACAAAAAGGACACAGTACCCTGTGGTGTAATGCCCAGCAAAAATTTGGCTGTATTGTGGTGTTTATAGGAAGACCATGTTTCAGCACGTGCTTTCAGATTTGATGGTCTTTCTATAAACACCTCAAAACAGTCAATAATTACTGCACATCTAGAACCACAATGTTGTTTAAACTGCATTGGCATTGTCATCTTTAAAGTCTCCCTATCTGGCCAAAAAACGAATGGTTTTGTGCGAATGTACATAACATTAATAACAGAAGTTATAATTCTTGGTACTGAAGCAGGTGAAATGGAAAACTCATAGGCTAAAAATTGTACTGACAAATTCAATCGAAGTCTCGTTAATGTTAACATAAACATTCTAAATTTGTCTAAAGACGTACGAGGAGGTAAGTGTTGTTCTATGAAATTGTACAATGAAATTAAAATGGCAAATGAAGAGATGTCAGTAAAAAACTTTACTTTTTCATTGTCTCCCTCTATGTCTACCTGTGACATTTTATTTGTATATTTAGAAAGTTGTTCTTTCAATGATTGGTTTTCTGTTCTTAGAGCTTGGAGTTCATTCTCCATTGATTTTAACATAGAGGTAGTTAGGTCTGTTTGAGTGCCAAACTCTGTTGTACTTGTAGCGTTTTCCTTGTTTTCCAACGCCAACCCCTCTTCCACAATGACGATCTTTTCCTCTGATTTTCTTTTCTGTCTATTGTGGAGCCTATTGTACCTGTTTACTGCCATTGTTTGCTTCAGAACATTCTCCTCGTGTCCGACATTGACTGTTGGCACCCAGTTTGGGTTACCTTTGTCATAGAGCCAGGCCTTTTCACCTGCGGGAGACACAATAAAATACACTTGGTTATCATATTATCGATTTTCTCTACCACCAATTCCACTGGGTTTTATCAAATTTCAATGCCTGGTGGTAAATAAAATTGAAATTGTAAACAGCGAGAAACCTACCACCAATAAAATGTGCCGAGCATATGTTATCCATGTTTCGGTTTTCAAATTTCTGTCCGAGGCTAGCCAGCCATTCTCGTCGCCTTTCGCTACTCAGATTTTCGCAATCTTCGCCTTGATTTACCACTACTGCTGGTAATCGATAAAATTGCAAATGTTTGTCCCGATCTTTTCGATTTGTACATCCAAAAACTACACATTTCAAAACCATTTTTGCGAAGACGATCGACCTTGTGTTACGCAATAACAACAATACGAATGAAGGCCTCCAAGATGGCGGCGCGTCTCATTGTCAAGGGGACAATGACGTCAGTGAAAGACCTCTATAGTGCTTCTGCAACAGGCAGCCTTCAATGTTGTGGTCAATTACCTCACGACGCACCGACATTTTCCTGTAGTTGTTACATCTGAAAACGTACTACAAAAAGTGGGAAAAAACGTATGTGACATTTGAACTATTGATTAATGTCAGACTTCAGGAAAAACGTAAATACGAACTATTTTATCGCGGACTATGTTTTGCAAGGTAATGTTATTGTACAATCTTCTTCCTAGAGGCCTTTGCGCTTTACGCAATAGTGCCTCTGCCACAGGCAGCTATGGCGGGCCATTAGTGCAATAAATAGCATGCGTCGATATCGACTAAGCGATGGCAATAACGACGAAAATATAAGACGATATCGACTAAAATTACCCAGTCAGAATGACCAAATGTCGTTATCGATGTGTATTTGTCGTTATCGTTGTCCTAACATCGTTATTGATATTTATGCGCCGTTAGTGCAAAAATAACGCAGCGTTATTGAGAAGCGTTTGGCGATAACGCTGTTAATTAGGCGATAACGACATCACCGTGTCGTTATTGACATGGTGGGGTAACAAGTGTTTAGACTGAAAGTCGATATCGACATGAAGTTGTTACTAAATGGCGATATCGACGTTAACAATTAAACAGTGTTTAGCTGGGAAGCGATAACGATTGCACAAGTGTTTAGCAAGAAGCGTTATCAATGGATCATATTTGGTTTAAGGCGATATCGATATAAACGTGTTATAAGTGTTTAACCATGAAGAAATAACTAACTGAGAGGTAGTCAATGGTGTTTAGAATTAAATCAAATCATCGAGGCTTTATCAATGGTGATTTGTCGATAACAAAGTGTTTTGGATGATATGTTCAATGTAATTTTTACGTTTTATATCAAACGAAAATGTCAGTAACGTCACGCATGTAAAGGATTTTGGCATAAATAGTGCGGCAAACATTAAATTCGCGATCCACATAGGCAATTAGCATAAGTTATTGTCTTAACTATCTAAAGATGTCAATAACGCCATTCATTTAGGCGATAACGCTGTAGCTTATACCGTTATCGATGCAAAATTGTCAATAACGCCATTCATTTAGGCGATAACGCCGTAGCCTGTGGCGTTATCGATGTAAAAGTCTCAATAACGCCATTCATATAGGCGATATCGCTGTAGCGTATGGCGTTATCGATGTAAAGATGTCAATAACGCCATTTATTTAGGCGATAACGCTGTAGCTTATGCCGTTATCAATGCAAAATTGTCAATAACGCCATTCATTTAGGCGATAACGCCGTAGCGTGTGGCGTTATCGATGTAAAAGTCTCAATAACGCCATTCATTTAAGCGATATCACCATAGCTTATGGCGTTATCAATGTAAAGGTGTCAATAACGCCATTCATTTAGGCGATAACGCTGTAGCGTATGGCGTTATCGATGTAAAAGTGTCAATAACGGCATTCATTTAAGCGATATCGCCGTAGCTTACGGCGTTATCAATGTAAAGGTGTCAATAACGCCATTCATTTAGGCGATAACGCTGTAGCGTATGGCGTTATCAATGTAAAGGTGTCAATAACGCCATTCATTTAGGCGATAACGCTGTAGCGTATGGCGTTATCGATGTAAAGGTGTCAATAACGCCATTCATTTAGGCGATATCGCTGTGGCGTATGGCGTTATCGATGTAAAAGTATCAAAAACGCCATTCATTTAGGCGATATCGCTGTAGCGTATGGCGTTATCGATGTAAAAGTGTCAATAACGGCATTCATTTAAGCGATATCGCCGTAGCTTATTGCGTTATCGATGTAAAGATGCCAATAACGCCATTCATTTAAGTGATATCGCCGTAGCTTATGGCGTTATCGATGTAAAGATGTCATTAACACCATTCATTTAGGCGATATCGCTGTAGCGTATGGCGTTATCGATGTAAAAGTGTCGATACCGGCATTCATTTAAGCGATATCGCCGTAGCTTATGGCGTTATCGATGTAAAGATGTCAATAACGCCATTCATTTAGGCGATATCGCCGTAGCTTATGGCGTTATCGATGTAAAGATGCAAATAACGCCATTCATTTAAGCGATATCGCCGTAGCTTATGGCGTTATCGATGTAAAGATGTCATTAACACCATTCATTTAGGCGATATCGCTGTAGCGTATGGCGTTATCGATGTAAAAGTGTCGATACCGGCATTCATTTAAGCGATATCGCCGTAGCTTATGGCGTTATCGATGTAAATATGTCAATAATGCCATTCATTTAGGCGATATCGCCGTAGCTTATGGCGTTATCGATGTAAAGATGCCAATAACGCCATTCATTAAAGCGATATCGCTGTAGCGTATGGCGTTATCGATGTAAAGATGTCAATAACGCCATTAATTTAGGCGATATCGCCGTAGCTTATGGCGTTATCGATGTAAAGATGCCAATAACGCCATTCATTTAAGCGATATCGCCATAGCTTATGGCGTTATCGATGTAAAGATGTCATTAACACCATTCATTTAAGCGATATCGCCGTAGCTTATGGCGTTATCGATGTAAAGATGTCAATAACGCCATTCATTTAGACGATATCACCGTAGCTTATGGCGTTATTGATGTAAAGATGCCAATAACGCCATTCATTTAGGCGATATCGCCATAGCTTATGGCGTTATCGATGTAAAGATGCCAATAACGCCATTCATTAAAGCGATATCGCTGTAGCGTATGGCGTTATCGATGTAAAGATGTCAATAACGCCATTCATTTAAGCGATATCGCCGTAGCTTATGGCGTTATCGATGTAAAGATGTCATTAACACCATTCATTTAAGCGATATCGCCGTAGCTTATGGCGTTATCGATGTAAAGATGTCAATAACGCCATTCATTTAGGCGATATCGTCGTAGCTTATGGCGTTATTGATGTAAAGATGCCAATAACGCCATTCATTTAAACGATATCGCCGTAGCTTATGGCGTTATCGATGTAAAGATGTCAATAACGCCATTCATTTAAGCGATATCGCCGTAGCTTATGGCGTTATCGATGTAAAGATGCCAATAACGCCATTCATTTAGGCGATATCGCTGTAGCTTATTGCGTTATCGATGTAAAGATGCCAATAACGCCATAAATTTAGGCGATATCGCTGTAGCGTATGACGTTATCGATGTAAAGATGTCAATAACGCCATTCATTTAGGCGATATCGCTGTAGCTTATTGCGTTATCGATGTAAAGATGCTAATAACGCCATTTGTTTAGGCGATATCGCTGTAGCGTATGACGTTATCGATGTAAAGATGCCAATAACGCCATTCATTTAGGCGATATCGCTGTAGCGTATGACGTTATCGATGTAAAGATGCCAATAACGCCATTCATTTAGGCGATATCGCTGTAGCTTATTGCGTTATCGATGTAAAGATGTCAAAAACGCCATTTGTTTAGGCGATATCGCTGTAGCTTATGGCGTTATCGATGTAAAAGTGTCAATAACGCCATTCATTTAGGCGAGATCGCTGTAGCGTATGACGTTATCGATGTAAAGATGCCAATAACGCCATTCATTTAGGCGATGTCGCTGTAGCATATTGCGTTATCGATGTAAAGATGTCAATAACGCCATTTGTGTAGGCGATATGGCTGTAGCTTATGGCGTTATCGATGTAAAAGTGTTAATAACGCCATTCATTTAGGCGATATCGCTGTAGCGTATGACGTTATCGATGTAAAGATGTCAATAACGCCATTCATTTAGGCGATATCGCTGTAGCTTATTGCGTTATCGATGTAAAGATGCCAATAACGCCATAAATTTAGGCGATATCGCTGTAGCGTATGACGTTATCGATGTAAAGATGTCAATAACGCCATTCATTTAGGCGATATCGCTGTAGCTTATTGCGTTATCGATGTAAAGATGCCAATAACGCCATTTGTTTAGGCGATATCGCTGTAGCGTATGACGTTATCGATGTAAATATGCCAATAACGCCATTCATTTAGGCGATATCGCTGTAGCGTATGACGTTATCGATGTAAAGATGCCAATAACGCCATTCATTTAGGCGATATCGCTGTAGCTTATTGCGTTATCGATGTAAAGATGTCAAAAACGCCATTTGTTTAGGCGATATCGCTGTAGCTTATGGCGTTATCGATGTAAAAGTGTCAATAACGCCATTCATTTAGGCGAGATCGCTGTAGCGTATGACGTTATCGTTGTAAAGATGCCAATAACGCCATTCATTTAGGCGATATCGCTGTAGCATATTGCGTTATCGATGTAAAGATGTCAATAACGCCATTTGTGTAGGCGATATGGCTGTAGCTTATGGCGTTATCGATGTAAAAGTGTTAATAACGCCATTCATTTAGGCGATATCGCTGTAGCGTATGACGTTATCGATGTAAAGATGTCAATAACGCCATTTCTTTAGGCGATATCGCTGTAGCTTGAGGCGTTATCTATGTAAAAGTGTCAATAACGCCATTCATTTAGGCGATATCGCTGTAGCTTATGGCGTTATCGATGTAAAGATGTCAATAACGCCATTCATTTAGGCGATATCGCTGTAGCGTATGGCGTTATCGATGTAAATATGTCAATAACGCCATTTGTTTAGGCGATATTGCCGTAGCTTATGGCGTTATCGATGTAAAAGTGTCAATAACGCCATTCATTTAGGCGATATCGCTGTAGCTTATGGCGTTATCGATGTAAAGATGTCAATAACGCCATTCATTTAGGCGATATCGCTGTAGCGTATGGCGTTGTCGATGTAAAGGTGTCAATAACGCCATTCATTTAGGCGATATCGCTGTAGCGTATGACGTTATCGATGTAAAGATGTCAATAACGCCATTCATTTAGGCGATATCGCTGTAGCTTATGGCGTTATCGATGTAAAGATGCCAATAACGCCATTCATTTAAGCGATATCGCCGTAGCTTATGGAGTTATCGATGTAAAGACGCCAATAACGCCATTCATTTAGGCGATATCGCTGTAGCGCATGACGTTATCGATGTAAAGATGTCAATAACGCCATTTGTTTAGGTGATATCGCTGTAGCGTATGGCGTTATCGATGTAAAAATGTCAATAACGCCATTCATTTAGGCGATAACGCCGTAGCGTGTGGTGTTATCGATGTAAAGATGTCAATAACGCCATTCATTTAGGCGATAACGCCGTAGCGTGTGGCGTTATCGATGTAAAAGTGTCAATAACGCCATTCATTTAGGCGATATCGCTGTAGCGTATGACGTTATGGATGTAAAGATGTCAATAACGCCATTCATTTAGGCGATATCGCTATAGCGTATGACGTTATCGATGTAAAAGTGTCAATAACGCCATTCATTTAGGCGATATCGCTGTAGCGTAGGGCGTTATCGATGTAAAAGTGTCAATAACGCCATTCATTTAGGCGATATCGCTGTAGCGTATGACGTTATCGATGTAAAGATGTCAATAACGCCATTTATTTAAGCGATATCGACATAGCTTATGGCGTTATTGGTGTAAAGATGCCATTAACGCCATTCGTAAGGCGTTATCCATTTTAAAGTTGTTAGTACGGCGTTGGCAGTACACTGTATCTCACTAATGAGTCACGTGCTTGCGCCATATTGTAAACTGGCAATATAGGTGTTGGGGTTAAATTCGCGTCTTGGTTTTATAGTTTTTGTACACTGTTTATTTTGTTGATTTACGTGTGCAACATTCAAGTGCGAGCACCTCTACCGAACAGGGCAGAAAGAGTTCATAATGACAGAGTTCCAGATTTTCTCGAAAGATCAGTCCGGCTGACTTTGGATATTCAAAGAAGGTACGAAGTATTCTAACGTGCTCGCTTGTTCAATGTTGTATTGTTGTTATTTCTAGTTACCATTTACATTTTCAGTACAATTTTAAAATAATGTTATTGTTTTGCTTCATGCTTTGTCCGTTTTGCTTGATTGCGTTTATGAGGCCACATTTGTTGTTATTATATGTACAGTACGTAATCTGGTATATGTAAATCAGTTCATTTTGCACTACGGTTTTTTATGACTATGATTTTTTGAGTTCATATTTGATACTTAGAGACAGTGTATAAACCTGATTATATTTTAGCTGAAATCCATCTATATTACCTTTATGCTTTGCATTATAATTACCAAATGTTGTGCTGTTCTACTGGTATTTCTAGAACTCTTCAACACATTCCAACAAAGCTTAGCATTTATCCACATAAAGTTTGTGTTTGTGTTGACATCTTTGCATATAATTATTAAATCAGATAGTTAGCAGAGATCTCACAAGTACTTAACATATTTCAACGAAACATAGAATAATCTACTTATAATTATTTCGGGTTGATATTCCTGCATATTAATGCATAATTTGCATAAATTATTCAATTCACATCACACCACTTCACTGATATTTCAAAATCAGCAAGTTGACTTAAACTTGGCGAACAATGTTCTCGACTAATCCACAGACATACCAAACAACATTGAAACTATGTCTACAAACTATGTTTACTATATAAACAGATAAATGTTGGTGATATCTTATTATATTTTTTTATATATATATTTTTTTAATTGTTAATTCTATTTCATGCCTTCGATTCCTGCAGCTTAGCCGATATCGACGCATGCTATTTATTGCACTAATGGCCCGCCATAGGCAGCCTTCAATTTTTTGGTTAATCACCTCACTACGCACGGCCATTTTTCCGCGGTTGTTTCATTTGAAACCGAACTACAAAAAGTGGGAAAAAACGTATGTGACATCCGAACTATTTATTAATGTCAGACTTCAGTAAAAACGTGGATACGAACCATTTTATAGCGGATTATGTTTTGCATGGTAATGTTACTGCAGTGAAATGGCGCACGTGATACACTAAAACTGGGAAGAAAAAACGTTTTGTTAACGTATATAGTTGGGAAAGAAACATTAAGGACTAATTTCACTGAAAGGAGTTTCCTAACATTTCCGTTCATCTTGTATTCTGGTGAATATTTCAATACTATTTCTGGCTTGAACGGGTTCGATTTTGTGCGTCTAACAGCCATAGAACACACAGGTTCTAGTAAGTTTATAAAGTTAGTCATTTACTGTAGAAACTAATGCTTTGGCATTTTCTAACGCAAGTCATGTATATTTTAATCTTATTAACTGAACATTTCATTCGAAATCGGGGCGTGAAACGTCCCATTAATGTGATTAAAGTAACGGAGTGACTTACGCATAACTTTGTTAACCGACAGGGTCTTGTAGTTCGAACATATTCGATTATGCAAATGAGTCCTATGCAAAGCTGATTTGTGCAGTGATGATAAGTAACGCGCATCGAACTGCGCGGGGTTCGGTTATTGTAGTGAAACGGCGCACGTGATACACTAAAACGTTCTGTTAAAGCGTGGCGGTCGTCGCCCAGCGCGTGTTTGAATTTCATGTAAATAAATAATGTATTTTACACGCGTTGTATAGGGGGGGGGGGAAGGGTTATTTTCGTTCAACGTAATTGCAATATTTTTTTGTTCGTACAACGTAAATTGAAAAAATAAATTCCGCAATTATGTAACCACAGGCTAGACGTACAACGCAATCAATCAAATATTTTGTTCGTACACTGTAAACATGTGTCATTTTTCTCGATACGTACAAGCATTTTCAAGGTTTTCTTTCTTAATTTTCCGTAAAATGTAAAATAACTTTTTTTTCCTCTTTAAACATTCTATTTTCACTGTAAACTGTAAAAACGTCTTTTTTTCTTGTAAATTGTAAAAAGCCCTTTTTATTTCCTGTAACCCCCGCAACCCCCCTTGCCCCCTTCTGTATACCTCGCTATGAGTCCCATATCGAACAGGACGCGGCACGGCGACTGCCACCCTTTAACGTTTATAGTTGAGAAAGAAACACTAAACACAAATTTCACTGGAAGGGGTTTCCTAACGTTTCCGTTCATCTTGTATTCTGGTGAACATTTCATTTCTGGCTTGAACGGGTTCGATTTTCCGTCGGTGTCTAACAGCAATAGAACACACAGGTTTTAGTGAGTTTATAAAGTTAGTCATTTATTGTACAACCTAATGTTTTGGCATCTAGTGAAATATTGCCCTTTTCTAACGCAAGTCATTTATATTTTAATTTAATTAACTGCACATTTTATTTGGAGTCAGGGTGTGAAACGTCTTATTAAAGTGATTAAATTAACGAAGTGACTCTTGCATAACTTTGTTAACCGCCTAGGTTGTTAATTTAAGGCGCATCGAGCTGTGCGGAGTTCGGCGTTACTTATCATCACTGCAGAAAGCAGCTTTGCATAGAACTCATTTGCATATTCGAATATGTTCGAACTACAAGACCCTGTCGGTTAACAACGTTATGCGTAAGTCCATTGGTTACTTTAATCACTTTAATAAGACGTTTCACGTCCGACTCCGAATAAAATGTTCAGTTAATTAGATTAAAATTGACATGACTTGCGTTAGAAAAGTACAATCCTTTCCTAAATGCCAAAGCATTAGTTTCTACTATAAATGACTAACTTTATAAACTTACTAGAACCTATGTGTTCTATGGCTGTTAGACGCGCAAAATCGAACCTGTTCAAGCCAGAAATAATATTGAAATATTCGTCAGAATACAAGATGAACGGAAATGTTAGGAAACTCCTTTCAGTTAAAATAGTCTGTTTCTTTCCCAACTATATACGTTAACAGAACGTTTCCCCCACCCACTTTTAGTGTATCACGTGCGCTATTTCACTACAGTAACATTACCTTGCAAAACATAGTCCGCGATAAAATGATTCGTATTTACGTTTTTACTGAAGTCTGACATTAATAAATAGTTCGGATGTCACATACGTTTTTTCCCACTTTTTGTAGTTCGGTTTCAAATGAAACAACCGCTGAAAAATGGCCGTGCGTAGTGAGGTGATTGACCACAAAATTGAAGGCTGCATGTGGCAGAGGCACAATTGCGTAAAGCGCAAAGGCCTCTGGGAAGAAGATTGAGACGGGTATGACAAGACTCAAGCTGACCAATAGGTGTTCGCCATATAGAACACGTGACTGCATTTTTTTCATCCAATGCTCGTACCATTGCTTACGAGTACCATGGTCTTATTTGCATTATTATGCATGTATGCCTTATATAAAACAAGGTACACACCAAGCATGTTCAATCATTAAAAAAACACAATTCACTAATCTGAGCTCAATATCAAATGTTCGCTCTCACGAGATGTGTAGCTGCCGTTCTGTGCATATTTAAAATTAGTTCGATTACGGGCGAAATAATCTTACCGGCAATAAAACAACCATATACCTTCGCAATACTGCATCTACTGATGCGTTGTTAACAACCAACTTCCCGGGAGACTGATTTTGAACAATATTTGTACAGCCAGCGTCAGGATGTAATAACTAAAAAAATAGGCTCGATCAAACAACAATTTTCAGTATGTTCATGACAAATTTGGTTAATTTCTGTATTCATAAAAAATGTCAAAACCATCACATAAAATTCCGTACTATTTTACGTTAAAATAATGATGATGTGGTTATTTAGGACTCGACCGAAACTACGAACACCATAAATAATGTCTGGTACGCGGTGTCTGAAAATGAAACACACTAAATATTTTATGGCCGAAACCAAGGGGAGAAATGTGCACGATAGCGTGAAGCCAAAAACGAAATCGTTCCTTTTGGATATTTGCCCAAAATGAAAAAAAATGACCGGTGGCGGCGCTGTTCAATACTTTTTATGCCGCTAATTCATAACTTACGAAGGATACAATGCGTTTTATATCGAATGTAGAATTAAATAACATGAGCGAATGGTACAGCCAGAACTGTGTACATATATAAGGTACATTTATTGTCATTATTTAAATAAATCGTCAACATTTAAAAATGTTCATCAATCCTGGCTTATCTTACACTTTTTCCTACCGCCCTTGGTAGAACATTCTGTCGCTGCTTCTTACCGTCTTTACGCAGTTCCTGGTTAGGAAACGCTCCGAGTTCTATTGTCACAATGCGTGTTTCGCGTTCGTAAGATTAACTTGCCGGTAATACCCAGAATACCATTCATTTCTGCGCAGTCGTACACAACTTTATTTTCCTGTTTCACTGCTGTCAATTTTAAACTTTCTGACCTCCGGGTATTTTATTTTAACGAAATGCAGGGAAAACACAAAGATTTCGTCGATTTCAGCGACAGTGATATTGATTGGGATGTTATAATGGAAGAAGGACCTCAGTATTTAGATGCTGGATATATGCACGAAAAGGATGTGAACAAAACACAGACTACATCGTCACCACCACCGTCGTCGTGTATGGCGTCAAGTTACCACAAACTGAATTTGTAACTGGAAACAAACTAATGAAAAAATAAGAAAACAGCATTGGAAATAATATTTGTAATTTGTTGGGATGTCTAACGCCCCAAATAGTACTAACTATATGATAGTTTAAGCCGAAATGAATGTGCATATACAATGGTCGATAAAATCGGATACTTTCAGCATAACGGCGACAATGTTGGGTGTCGCCATCTTGAAAATAAAAAAAATTCTGCCGAGCACATGTACAGTGACATACTGTTATTTAATATGATTAGAATGGGTCATACGACAACATAAAATCAGTTTGGTTATCTAAAAGCTACAATTATTACATCTTTTAAGTTTTAGTTGTTCCTATTTCTCACGGAATAACATTTATGTTAGTGACACCAAACAACCATCTTGTTTCATACACAACGGTAAAATACGGCAAAATCAAATGCAAAATGAACGACTGAAATGAACACCTTCCCGGCACTTTTGTACAAAGTACAAACTATTGCCCAACAATTGAAGTATCAAATCACAAATTGATAACGACTGTGATTGTTTTGGGAGTGGTAACGCGATTTACCAGGGTTGAAACGTTCGTGGTATTATTGCCATAACGCATACTGGTAATGAATGAACATGGCAGCTACTGTAACAGTTTGAAGTGTTTTTTTTGTTAATATGGATCTTTAACTACACGTGCCCTTTCATGAAACAGAGACTTGTAACTTTAAATAAAATTTACCAACTTTACTTAAAAACATGCAATATTTGTAGACGCAACACGGAACAGAACGAGCTCCGTCGCAGAAAGTGCCATGACGTCACCGCTGTCTCCCCACGAGAGCAAGACGCACTGTACTCGGGACATCTTAGAACAATAGCGTTTCCTAACCGGGTGTTGATGGACTGGGACGTTAAATAACCTGATTTTTTACTAGTATTTGTTTTCACGTAGGAGAAAGGCCCGGTAGCGCGATTTAATGTTCGTGCATAGATTTCAAGCTGTTTCGCATTGTGGGCGAAACTAACAAATGTTTCCACGCATTTCAACACTGAAGTAAACATTTTTCGTTTCGCTGTAACGATCATCGTGCTGATAGCATTGCTGTTGCTCCCATCGATAACTATTTTTTTAGTGTCAAAATATGTAAATGTAAAATGCCCAGTTAATATAAAATAAAAAAAATACCCTGGAAATTACAGAAAAATTGGCAACGAGATGCTTTTTTTTTAAACACCCCGGAAAAATCAAGTACTCTGTGATGCTATCTTGGTATATTTTGAAATTGTCTTTTGAGTATGTTCGGCTATTAAAAATGCTGCAAAATTTTAAGTCTATAATAGCCAAAGATATTTTGATGATAAAATGTGCCAACGAACCTGCATCTATACCTTAAATTACACTATATATACTCGTTCATACGTAATTTATTTGCTCACATGCCTTGACAATAAACATGATTCTCGTATGTTTGCGCCGTTTTTTATTTGTTCATTGCAGATCGGTGGATCAAAAATATACATTACGAAGCAATGTTTTACAACACTGTTGTTTAGTACATTAATGTTAGATTTACTGTTTATAGAAATGAAAAGTAGTGTGGTCGTCGCGCAGCGTGTGCTCGAATTTCATGTAAACGAACAATGTACTTTACACGCGTTGTATGCGTCGCTATGCGTACCATATCGAACAGTAAGCAGTGCGACGACCACCGTCCTTTAATTAGACATATTAATCTGAGATGTATTCATGCTGTACCGAGTTGAACCATGTAGCACCAATGTATAAGGCAATAAGTCCCGCGATAAAGATTTGTTCTCAAGTAAGAGAACACAATGCCTGTATTATATTCACAGTAGGTGGTCGTTTTGACCGACTATCGGCTCTCTCCTTCATCAATGGGTCTGAAGACGTTATCCTGTATTTGGCCTTTTACGTTGCCGGGAGGGCGATATTCACAAGCAAAATGCGTATTGCCATTAATGCCTACGGCAAAGTTACATCCGAGGCTTGTGCTTGAATTCCATACCACTTGAGTAAAGTGTCCTGTAAAACAAATGGATTATTATGCATATACGTCATATGGATCACATAAGTTACATGTGATAAAGGCATCATCACGTGACGTGTTTTGATATTATCATTCCGTGTGATCCACCCAGTAATATGATTGGTCCGTGCAAGTCAGGTTGAACGTATAGACATCGTTTGATAACCATTAAACATTATGATGCGTCCGCGAAACAACACAAATTAAATTAGAGACTCTTGTCTCGTTGTTTTGATGAGTAGATTTATGGCTACAGGCGACTTACAAAAGAACAAATGTTTACAAAGCGACTAGTTTCCAAAGCACTGTGCGAATTGTAAAATGAAACTAGTAAATTGAAAAAGTAGAAAAAATATATGCCAAGCTTGGTCTTAGTAGTTCAAGGTTTTTTTTTTTTCTGACGATAACGTACTAGTCATGACTATGTGCCAGCTTTACAGCTATATAATAGCTCTATAACAGTGGGGACGCACACAATAAAAAAAGGCAATTCTGTGTGCACATGACATGGAACATTCTTCGAAGTTTCGACATTTTAATTGGGCATATTGAAGCTTGATGGGGGAGAGGGGGAAAAGGACGAGGGAATTCTTACGTCCACTTACCTACAGTACCGGTACTTTTAGATGGGTCATCATAATTATAGTCCTTCACCTCATCGTACCACAACTTGGTGATACCGAATCCTTCAAATAATGATGAAAAAGTATCAAGTCTAGTGATGACGTGTATGAGTGAATCCAAGTCGTAAGTAAGTGAATCCAACAATGTAAGTCGTTTGTCATTTCTCAAAAAATAATTTTCATTTATGGTGGACTACGGCCTTTGAGTCACACATCACGTCATAGAAGCGTGTTGTCAAAAGAGAGCGTGATTTATAGTAAGGGTGTATTGTTTCTTAGTATAAACTCATATGGTGTAAACAAAACATCTTTTCAGTGGGTTTTAACATTTATTGTGTGGATATTGAAGTGTGCATATAGGTGCGAAGGCGACTGTGACGTTACAATAAAAGCACGAAGAATCTCTGTATGTAACCGTGTATAATGTTTTTAAAAATATATATATATACCCGTAGTCTTCGAGGCACTAATTTGCACAAGCGCCAAATTCTCGCCGCTGTGGGTGTGTGTCGGTGTGCCTGCAGCGGCGCTATTGTCAGCAGCATCTTTGGCATCGCCTTCTTGCAGCAACACGTCGTACGTCATATTCTGGGCGCCATGGAGACATCGAAAATAGTTGTGAGCCTCGTTAAACTGTGGCCCAAGAACAGCCATACCACCAGCACCCGACGCGTTTTGATTTGGAGCCGGGCACTTGCCACCTGCAGTGCCGTACCATTTACTGTAATCTATTATTAAACGAATGGGAAATATGGAAGAAATGAATGTGATAAAAATACTAATTACACTAAATAATTGACCACAAACCGGCGTCAAGTCGCTGTATTAGAATTTCCATTTAGGCTGAGGTTCCTATATCACGTGTGTAAAATTATGTTTGAATTATGTTAGAGGGCGCCATTGATAATCTTAAGTGATTCGACGATGAATAATTAACCTTACATTATATTCGGTATCACATAAGTGTTGGATACACCATGGGACAGAGCCGGGGCGTGTTGAGAACGTGGCCCCAAACCAGTCGCCGATATCCTGTGGTGTTAGGTACTTATACACTCTGGTTGCTTTAATGTTAATATTCACCATATGTTTACACTGATCACTCAGAAGCTAGAACCGCGCCTGCTTGACAACTTCACTGAATAAACTAATTCCACCTTCTCAATAACAGACCTTCTCCCCTTACACTCATCCACGGCGTGGTCGTGGTTATGTTGGAAACTACTACAGTTGGCGTAAACTTTTCTGTCAATCTGTACTTACCACAATCTTGTTCGTCTGACCCGTCACCACAGTCGGTCAGGCCATCACATATCTGGTCTTTACTAATACACATGGCAAGACCCGCAGTGTCGGATATACATCCATACGGTTTAGATGGATATTTATCTTCACATAATGGACGCTGTAAACAATCATAGGGGATACGCGAATGTTTACATAGCTGGAAGGCGGGAGTATTACTTAGTAGAAATTGTACATTATGTATGCATCCATATCATGGCGACTACATTGAAAGATAATTTCATGAGAGGAATAGATTGCTAAGTCAGATATTTATTTCAGATCTGTCATGATGGTTTAATTGTCAACAATCTCAGGTGTTGGTTTACATTGTGGTTTCACTTGTAATCCCGGAGAAAGAATTCGTTTGCGTGCGTGTGTTTGAATGCATCTTTCCTATAAATCGCGCTCTCTAGTGACAAAAGGCTTACGTGAATACGTAAGGCAGCCAGCAATAGTACACGTCGTGACATTTTTATCTAATAAAGTTCAATCTATACTGAGGGCCATTCTCTCAGTGCATACTCAGAGACTAATGTATGTTGGTGTGTACTGTGGGCAATACCAATAAGTACCAGTTTATTTGAGTCTGTATTGAGTTCAATTCTTAAAAGTAAGTACCAGTGTGTCTACGGCTATACTGTGTTAAATGTAGCTTCCCATGAATGTCTTTATTTAAACGCCCCCGTGACATGTGTATTTATCGGTATGATATATTTAGTACATGCATATGTACATTATGTTGTCAGTCTATATCTGGATTTTGGTTGTAGTGCCGGTAGTGTATAATTACGTTAGATAACATATCCCCGCTGAAACGTGTAACAATCGATTTTTTTATTGTTCAAAGCATGAATTGCGAAGACAGAAACAAATAAAATGTATAATTGATTATAATGATAATTGATTGAACTTCGCTGTTTTCTGTATATTTTTTCTTTTATGTCATCAACATAGCACATTTTTCTATTCTTAGTACAATGTTATAATCATTTTGACTGTAAATGTTACTTTTTAAATTGTAAGAAACATAAACAACTATTTATAAACTATAAATTCGAATTGACATCACGTCAGTCAAGTTAAACATACTTTGGAACGTTTTGATATCTGTGCAACATCGCTGACGTTGTCAACGTCCCATGCTAGACGACGAAGTTGAAAAGTGTGACATCAGACCGCGGTCGAGATATTATATGTTCCGCTCCCGTGAATAATTGCACGACTAAACGGTCACATTTAAATCAGACATACCGTAGAGTATTGCATCTGTATTGCAGGCAACATTTTGTTCGAAATCGTTGGCGGAATCAAGTAATATGTGTACTGAAGTGTACGGAATATAGAGTTGTTTTCCGTATAGCCAATCTTATCGAATTTTTTGGACGGCTATTTTACTCGTGTACTGTGTACTGTGTCTGAGCTAACTTCGAACACCAAACATACGTTATACCTAGCTATGTTATGCTTAGCGCGCACCTACAGAAGAATTCAAACAGCAATGACTAACGCAATTTATTGTAGTGAAGACGATCATACATAAACTGCTCAATACGCCGTATAACTTTCTGATTGGATTTTTGGTTAAACTGAAAGCGCTTTCAACCGTGTTTCCGGAAATTCAATAAAAGGAACATGCCAATAAGATTTAATTTCTTCAGCTTTGCTGCAAGCGACATTTATGTATAAAATATTGATCTTGCAAATTTGATAATGGACGCTAATATATTGCAAAAAGCGTGAACAGATCAGAAATGTAGAATATATTAATCGTTTCGAAATTAGTTTAAGTTTTTTTTTTAAATGTGACAACACACTTTACAAATGTAACTTACAAGTGTATACATACCTTTTCAATTGCTGCAGTAACCAATGTTAGAGCAAGTACAAGAGAAAAAATCGCACCTTGTGAAAACATTGTTGAAATCTTTCTCGCTGTCACAAAGAATGAAATTATCAACGCGGTGCTAGCTCATGTATTGTGCTTAGGTTATTCCATTCGCTAAAAAGCAAAAACGGAAGGGGTGATGGATGTGTTCATTCATTTACATAATAGCAGCACTCATTATATATCCTTTAGGGGTAAATGGATCTGAACTTTTTGTCATCAATTTTCTTCCTTGATTGGTTAGTTTTCTCATTAATAATCACATTACATAATTAGTCACATTATCTATCCAATTTTTTGATTGTGTTACCATGAACATGTAACTCCACGTGACCGATCAATATTTGTTGCTTTTTTTCACAATTTTAGTATATATCTGTGTTAATATATTATACATCGAAGCTAGACTATACTGTTATTCGAAATAATACAAGGAGTGTCATTTTCTGTTTGAAAATCGGTTGAGGATGCGCCGATGTTTCGCTTGTCTATTAATGCAAAATAACATTGAAAATTGAACAAATTTTAATAATTACATGATTATTATAATGTGTTTATGTAATGTAGACTTAGTGTAAAAATCAGCTAAACTATAACATTTACATCGCAAATTCATTTTTTACCTGTAATACTATTATGAAAACAATATAATGTTATAAATAATAATATTACTTTAATGGAGTCTTCGATATATATATATATATTTCATTTGTGTATTTAATTTAGGATACACGTTTCAAATAAATACTCCGATAGAATTATAATTAAATCATATTCAAAACTTTGAAACAAGGCAAAATATGAGATTTAATTAACGTTAGTTAGTTTGTGATTTCCTGTTTTATTCGTCCTTGGTGAAAGGTCGCTATTACGCGATGTCAGTGTTGTCGTACGAGTTCGGGCATTCTAACCCATGATTTGTGATTAAAACATAAGAACTGTCCTTGCACTGGTCATACGTTTGCACGCGTTATAAACATAATGCGGGACCCACCTCAAACACTATGCGGTGTGGTGATTATGACGCATTAAACAATACAATACAATTGTAATGTAATTCTGGATTTACCCATCAATGTGACTTAGTAATTTAAAGCGGGAGGGTCGTCACCTGCGCATGCGTCAGATGGCCATAGTGTGTCATTGTTCACAAACAAGCGTCTACCCATGAGCGTTTGAGTTTTTAGCGTGTGTTTTTATCATCGCTTGAGACTCAATTTCCACGCGCACGCAGGTGACGACCCTCTCGCTCTATAGTAACTCCTTTCTTAATATACCTTATTCATGAAGGACGCTGGTGAACATTTCTTTCCACATATACTGATTATTTGACCTCAAGAATTAATGTGGCAAGCGAAAATCGGTCCTCGTATTGTGAGACTACTTCCTGATAATTGTAATTTTGGTTTGTAGAGGGAGTCTGAAGCATAAATGATCTTATTTAAAAAAAACAAAAAAAAAAACATACTATATTCAGATGTTTTCCGATGAATTATTAGCTGACAATGAGACTGTTTTCATATGCCCAACTCTTTGTACAAATTATGTTTATGATTCTTATCAGGGAGCACATATCTACCAATCCAACTGTATTTTTGAGCAATTGAACATCCATATCTTAGTAAAATATCTTGGTAAAATGCGTTATAGCTGTACATTTGATTGTAGTATTTAATCTTAGTAACTATTCAATATTCAAAACAGCAATTTAGCTTGACATTCCTTAGTAAATATGTCTTGTGTACCCTATGTTATCCTATAATGTTGTGTTGACAATCAGTTTTAATATTGAATGAATAGTATGTTACTAACAGTGCATGTTAATACAAATATGAATTCACAACACGTACAACTGCTCCCCCTTAAGAATTTTGAAATATAGACCCTCAGAAACGCTATTTCCGGCATTTTGAGGTACAAGTTTTGCTGACACAAAAGGTTTCAACTTGATTTAGTAGGGGAGACGCCCCCCCCCCTCTGTCCCCCTGTGCCGCCGACCTTTTTTATGTTTCGCCTAAAGCCACACCGACTTAATTGTATGGATGACATCCACGCGCGCATTAGTTTTCGCCTTTTCTTAAAAAAAAAAAAAAAATCTCCGACGACGAGTCTCTACAGATCGGTTTTCTGTCCGGAACGTGCCGACTCATATTGTCGCAAAGCGCCGGCTTGTCGTAAAACTCTTTTTGGACTATCTAAAAACGTGCCAATTTTGTCGTAAATGATCTTCTGCACATGCGTATTGCGTTGCCAGGAATACGTGAGCATAACAGTTTAGAGGAAAAACTGAGGGATTGTTGTAGACTGGTACGCAATTGACGTCGGCCAGGGAGATATGACGTTTACACAGCTATACGAGAGATTGGTTAAAGCTAACCCCTACTGTGTAGAGAGGAGCAAGCAAGGACATTTCTGTATCATTGCAATGTTTTGTTAGTTATTGTCATAAAGTAGTGATATGTACATTCCGCCTTTCCGCCTTGACTTGTACTGAAAATGATGTCCATGTTGTACCTTGCATGCAGTGTTTTTTTACATTGTTTTTTGTACATTTTTTTTGTACTTCATCATGACTACATGTACTAGAGCTTGTCTGAAATGGTTATACCTGTGACAGTAATACAGTACGAGATGTGTATATCAACATGTGCCTCCTACAAATAAAGACTTCTTGTTGTTCTTTGATACATTGTGTTCTGTGGTCCAATTCATAATAGCAGCTCCGTAGTCCTGTGCTTTTAGCAGGATTTTTTTTTTTTGGCAGGATTTTTTTCTTTCGCCCTCTCGCATTAGTTTTGGGGTCTCCAGAGGATGTCATCCATACAATTAAATCAGTGTGGCCTAAGATAGGTTTTGAACTTGGGTCTACCGGTTTGACGCGAGAACCACTATTCTACCAGTGACCGGTCGGAATTAGTAAGCACTTATATGACGCACAGATTATGGGTCTCACTATACAAAAGGCACGTAACCACGGAAATAGTTTGTAATGATGTGGAATAATATAATATTATATTTGTATTCTCATCTATTCGATGTCTTACTGTGTTGAGTGTCCCGTGGTACCAGCAAACTTAAGCGTTCATGTGACTACTGAATAAAAATACCTGCATCTCATCTTCATATCCATTGAATCGTAAAGTGTGTGTAATACGGTAACATTTTACTCATATTATGTGATATTAGTTACTGTAATAAATACTTATGTATTCGTAACAATAATAAATTAGGCAAATCTGGAATAACTTCAACCTTTAAAACATTGAAACATTCGTTTTATTGATATAATAACTGCTAATAACAGTGCAAAAACGAATAAATATGAATCATTTAACAAAAAATATAACCGTAATCACATTTTGTTATGCGAAAGTGTTTGAGATAAGCGAAGAGAGGGTAGATCAACAAATTTTCAAACGCGTTGGCTATAAAAATTCAAATATTTAAAACAATAAGAGGTAGTCACTAAACCATGTACTTTCACACTCAAGCAAGAGAACAGACATGTTGGTGAAATACCCTTGCACTGTGAGTGTTTTTTGTTTGCAGTCTTTAAAATACCAGTTTTTTTTTCACAAATAAAAAAACACAAAAAACAAAGAACTGCAGACCTCTTATCTTCATATTTTCAAGTGGGCATCCAAGTTTCCAAATACAAAAATACACATAATATTTCTATTTATTTTATTTTATCTTATTTTATAATATTTTCACTGAATTCTTCAAAATAAATTTACCATTTACAGATTAATTTGTTGTACACTATTTAATCTTAATATTTTATAATCCATATCCTTATATTTGAATCTGTTTCAAGAAATTTGAAAACAAATATTTTAGAAGCATAACAATACAACGACTAGATTTGGTGTCACAGTTTGCTCCCAATTCATACTGGAATATTGTCAGCAATAATTAATAAAGCTTGTTCAAAATACCATTTATTCCCGACATCATACTCAGTGGCTAGTTCTCAGGATCTACAACAGTAAAAAATAAATAGAAATCATTTTGATGCCATGTTTTTAGACGACACCGCCATATCGCACAGATATGCAACACCCACATATAAAATTTTGATTTGGACCATATCATTTCAAGCTGCAGGTTGTCTAAACAATGACTCAACAAACAATAAACACATCTTCCACCAACCACCAAACATTTTAGTCATAAGTGAACAACCAAGAAAGCAACAAATATCAGGCTGCATCCTGAAAACAACGAGATAGCACATTACAACCTGTCATTACAAACATGAAATCCTCCACCCCTCCCAGTATACACCCGACAACATTAATGGTTTCTACACTCATTTGCATCTATGTATAGCTTAACCAATAGATGCGCCTGACTCATCAAACTTTTGACCAACCACTCATTCTAATTATTGTTGAGTGAGGGCGCTATTTATTAATGAGAGGAATGTTTTAAAAGAATTAAACAGATACAATATACATATATATTGGTTTGCTCGACTGATCGAACATACCATTGAATGATCTATGTTAAAATGTAATTATTGAAAAAAATGCTAATTCCTCGTTTGCAATTGTCTCGTATTAATATATATATATATATATATATATATATATATATATATATATATATATATATATATATATTCGTAATGATTAAAAATCTGCAGTGATTACTCACAAACATTGAGCAAAAGAGGGCATATAATTCGTGCGTTAGTATTTTAATATAGTTTCTGACGAACTATAAATTGTTTCATGTAACGGGACGCTCTAAATAAAATACCCGTGACACAGAACTTAAATATTGATCAGTAAGCGTGAATGCTAACTTGTGACTGTTGTATGTATATATATTATATTTAGAAAATTAAAACACACGAAAAGGAGAATAACTTGTGGAATACAATTCATTTGTGTACTAACGTGTGTTGCAGCAAAATTCCCCGATAAATCAAATTTGGGTTGATTGATACTGTATTATCTGTGGCGAAACCAAAAAAAAAAAAAAAAAACTCAGTTACGTGGATATAGTATGCCTGCAACCAAAACAAACGTCAAATTGCATGTACAAAGACTTGAATAGAGCGCCACCAAGAGTATGTACCTTGGCATAGACTCACTCAGATTTGTATAGAGTGGGAGTATTTTTCATGTGTGATATGGTTTATTGTTGGCTTCTCTCAAGTTTCAAATTATTATGCAAGTAATAAAATGAAATCTTCTTTTGAAAAACCATAAGCCTATATGCGCTTACCCATTATATAAAGTGTGTTAAGTAGTATGCATGTTATTTGAGGACAACTCGAACGGTATAATCTGTTCCCAGTTATACTTATTAATGCCTCGCGTGACCAAAAATAGAATATTCAAGTATTGTTTAATGACCTGCGTAAGTGATGAAGAGTTGACATTATACACGTTCAAATAATGTACGTTAGTTTCAATAATAAGCATTTTAGTCTAATAACTAATCCCCATCACTCGCTGCAGTGAAAGGACAACAATGACTTCAGTTCAATATTTGATTTTCAGATGTCTTAGTATTACCAGTCAGCTGAGGTAAAACATACTGACTGTGTTTTCTCGTCTAATGCTAAGCCTGAGATGATAACGAAAGTAGTTGTTATAAAATAAAATAAAAGACCAACTTCAATGTTTATGTTTGTGAAAAATAATAGTTTACAATCACCTCCCCCACATAGCCGTGCTGATAATTTTCATTATTTTTACATGTCGTACCAAAATATTGCTATAACTATACGCCATTTGAATGAGGAATGTTTGGTAGATGATTGAAATTATTATCAATAACGAGACTCGATACGAAAGATGACAGGAGTTTACATAACGTGAATACATATCGTGAATCATTGTCTACGTGTATTTGTTCACATTACATTATAACAGTCTCTGTGTCTATACAGACAAATTCAATCCATGGACACATCCATGCCAGCGCAATAAGGACCGCAACTGATATGACATACTGTCTGTAAATATTATAATATTTGGAATATGCACGTAACCGAGTTAAAGAGGGGTTAGTTTTCATTAAGACGAAATAATGATAATGTATTCACAGTCAGTTTGCATATCCAGTACCAGCCTACCTACGTATGCAATAAATGCTTACTCTAAGATGTAACCATGGTGACCGATTGACAGTTTGCTAGTCGCCGATTCGGTGTAATGTGGTACATCAAGACGTGATCTGAGCTGCACTCAGTCTCTTCTTTAGCGCTTAGTCATCCTACTAGCTGACAGTGTTTTGTTTGTTGCAAGTAGGAGATAGAATCCATTAGATGAAACAGCAAAGTCTGCGGCGTTTTAATGCAATTTTCGAGACCGCCTGTCAAGCGAACAAGGAACGTATGGACAAAACCGCACGACTACTTCAAAGTCGACTTGTTCAACCAGTCGCATAGTTCCAGTTGAATACCTACGAGGATAAATAAGACGTCATTACATTATACTGGCTTATATCACACAGGCACCACACCTGATCAGCTAATACGTTTACAGTAGTAATTTACTCACCCATTCAGGATATAAACAGCACATCAAGGTACTTGCGTGTGTATCGTTCGGCTTTTCATTGGAAAGAAATAGTCATGGCATTTAATGCATCGAGTGCAGTAAATGGTAATGAAACCAATTACGAAATCATGGATAACCCGTGCTTGCATTTAGGAAATGGTCAGTTCTATCTTGGGAGTGTTATATCGACACTGGGTATAATTGGTAATGCTGCTTTTATGTTTGTTGTTCTTCGCGTACCCTCCATGAGAACCGTGACCAATGCTTATCTGGTCAATCTCGCTGTTGCTGATTTGCTACATTTAAGCACGCATCTGTTCATGTGGGTATGCATACTATACGATCCAGAAAAATGTCGACTGGATATGTTGTACTGTTATTTACTGCTACCATCGCGCGTCAGTCAATATGTGTCTATGTTTACCGTGACTATGCTGAGCGTCGAACGTTATCTAGCTATGTGTAAACCGCTGGTGTACCGCAATGGGGTTATTCACAAGAAACGATTTGTCCAAATGGTAATCGTTGCGATCTGGGCATTATCAACGATTTTAGTTATTGGCACATTCATTTCGTGTACGGATGACACTATAATGGAAACTGTGCAAATTGTTGACGGAGTTTTGTTTTTGATATGTGTGGGTTTGCTCATGGCAACAGTTTTGACGATCTACGTAGTAATTATCAAACAAGTTCGACAGTCCTCGAATTCTGTAAAGAGTCACGAGAAACAGATTATCCGTGTATGTCTCGTCACTGCGCTGGTGTACTTTGTGTGCACTATTCCTTCCGTATTTGGGTCAATTTTTTTGTTGATGTCAATCTTATCTTCGCAACAGATATGTCGCGTGAAGCTGACCGTGAATATGAGTACTATATTTCTGGAGGTGAATTCCGCTGTCAATCCATTGATATACAATGCCCTCAGTTCCAACTACAGGAAGGCGTTCGGCAGAGCCTTTGGTTTTATATCAGCGCGCCACAACCAAAGAAGTGGCACACTAACGGGCAGTACGCGATTAAATGATGGCAATGATACAAGACGGAGGAAACGACACAATTCTGCTTATACGTCGTGCACGGCTACGACTGTGTGAATGTGTGAACTTCATGAATGACTCTTACAAAATATGCGAAAAGGTGTGTTAAACAAAGGAAAGTATTTAAATATGTCGTTATTTCCATGTATAGGTTTTGGTGAATAGTATTTATAACATCATTATCAGAATTAACAACTACAAGTAACACTTTGATATGATAGTGAGTCGAAAGTGATATATTCATATCAACGTGTAAATATCATATTTGACTTAAACCACGCGTGCGCATATATATCTGCCCTACCGCGTTCATCGGAACAGAATACTGCATTTGTTCGGAAGCTTGTTGACTGTAATTTAATGTAATAGAACGAAAAGCAGATGGTATCTAGTGTCACCAATGTAAAACGTTCACAAAAACCTCAACTATACCTTTTTAAATTATCCCAAAATGCAATCTGGTTTTTAATTGTAATCTAATCACAGGATGTTACACTGTTTAAAGTGCTCCATTTAGCTATTTTTATGACTAACACAATTTTTGCAATTATATCACAACATTTCTGCATTCATACCTGTACAGTATTTGTTACAGCGATAGTTTCTAGAGGGATGGTATGTAGGTGTGAATCGTTCTATGAATATCTCACTGGGGTCCACTCCGGTTTCGATGGAACTGCGTACATGAGCATTTCGCGATTTGTGTGATGATTATCTAATACCTTATTAATACCTCTCCATAAAAACTGTTTAATTGTTAAACACAATATATCTGTTATCAGATATAATACTCTTCGCACTGTGTCAAATAGGGAATCTTTCAAGCTGAAGTGATAATATAAGACAATTAGTTCATGCTTTTTAACAGCATTCTATTCCCATTCATGCTTTATCTCATGTATTGACCTGAAATCATTGTATACAGTCTCTAGTGTGCTATTTCAGACCAAATCTAAATTAAATATATTAAATTCATTATTGGGTGTTTCATTCGCTGTTTTACTAATGTGAATTACATTAATGTAGTAAGTACAATTCTATTATGTTGATAACCTACCGCTTAAATGCCATATGTTGAATTCCTAACATGCAGTTATATGTATGATTAGTATTCTATAGTTCAAATGTAGGACATGCTTAAAATGTTTTACTTTTCTAATGTATTTCTAAAAGTATTTTAGTTTCTTTCATAGACATATTTACCTATCAATGTATTAGCCCAATGTCTGACATTTGAAAGGTTTAAATTTGTATTACGTATATTGACCAAATTTATTTTATTCCTCTGTTAAAACGTTTAACGTAATATAGTAACGACTGTTTGGTAAATATTTCCCTAATCGCATTGCATACGCTCACAATCCATTTTAATAATCTGTTCCAGTTCAGTCTAGTCTATTCGCGTGTATATTTAGATCACCAGACAGAGAATACGTCTTGTATAGCAATGTATGATAAAACATACAATCATTGATGAAGCGACACATTTTTTTTTCAATTTATCACTTAATAGGAAAAGGTTATGCTATTAATCTTACAGACACAAATCATTGTAGTTCATGGATTACACTTTGTTTCGTCAATGACGTCCGATGGTAGTTGTTAGTACAGTGATGCGATAAGATGGATTGTGTTTCATTCCAGTCTTGTCATGTTTACACTATGCTGCCTTGAACAGATCTGGGTCACCAGCCGAGAATTGTTTATGTTTGATGGTAAAATCAGTCTGTATTACTTAGGCGTATATTTTATGTTTTGTGATCAGGATGAAGTTTTGCTGATTTTTTTTATTTTACAGATTTCAAGCACGTATACAAATATTTGTCTGAAATGAAGAGTAACAATGACTAGTCTATGTATTTTGTAGGTATCATCATTTAGCATACAATACTATGTAATTTATTGTTGTTAGTTAAACAGGAACATGTTGAAAATAGATTAATACTGTGATTTATTGAATAAAGTTGATTGATATATACTGAGAGAGACGTCTGGCGTGTCGAGGTTTTGAACC
Organism: Saccoglossus kowalevskii; assembly: GCF_978046115.1. Classification (NCBI taxonomy): domain Eukaryota; kingdom Metazoa; phylum Hemichordata; class Enteropneusta; family Harrimaniidae; genus Saccoglossus; species Saccoglossus kowalevskii. Next base: position 19,624,387 of record NC_140643.1, on the reverse strand, counting down.
GATTGTGATTGTACGATACTAAACATGATGGCAAGATTAATTATGTTCGTTACGTAAATTTGTACTGTGCTGTGTGATGCATATTTCCCATTCCCCGTGCCTAAATGTCGCCTGACACATTATGTTCCGCAATGCCATGACTGATGTCTAGTTGCTGATTTCATGGCAGGTCAAATTATATTTATATAGAATACTAACATTCTATTACAATAATCCTCGTGACATCGGATCTTATTTATTAAGTGCTCATGCTGGGGATTTGGAGGAGTCACGAATATATGGGTCGAAATAGCAAGGTCGTGATTAAACGTGCTCGATATCATGGGATTGTCGTGAAATAAACGTTCTATCATATATATTTTCATGATGTCTATGTGCGACGGAGAAAATTCAGATAATTTTGCAGCAGACATTTTTAAAAAGTAGATGCCGCGCCAGATGCGTGCACCGAAAGTGTACGGAGAACGATACACAGTCAAAACGAACCCTATGTCGACGTTTGTAGATAACGTTAAATTCTAAACAAATAATACAATTTAGTTGATAAAAAGTGATAATGACATGTAAGATTATACATCTGTCACCATAACGTCATAAAATACAGCGTGCCGTAAATTTGCGGTATAGCACTGGGTATTTACATACTACCATATTAGGAACGATTACGTGTTTAGCGTCCTCTACTAATAATAAAAGACAGTGCACGTTCGCATCGACCTCCGCTGCACGGTCGATACGATACTTCCGATTCACTGTATTCTTACATACTTTACAGTATCCTCGTAATAACCTTATTATTATACATCTTTTCCTCCTAGGGATATTATTATTCTAATAAATATTTGGAAAATAATTGTTCACGCACTTCGATATGGATTTTGAATATTCATGTGCGAGTAATGGAATGTGGTGATGATGTAATGCTCTAACGTAACGTTCCAAATTTAAATTTCCAATCTCCGGTGAGCTACTATGTGTTTTGTTCAACTTCAGACTTCACGTCATATGTACGATTATGTACAGTATAATGTCACATAGTTTATAATTTCATGTCAAATACATGGCATCTCTCGCTTTGCCCTGAATTTTATCAATATTATAGTATATCTTGTTTGAATGAATGATGATGAATTTCAGACGGTACGCATGCGCAAACTCATTAATTATTGAATGCAAAACCTTTAGCTAGTCTAGTCAACAGTAATTATCAACGACAGCCCTAGGAGGTGTACAAGCTAGGACACATGGGAATATTTGTACAAAGAGGAAATTTAATTAGCTCCACATGTTGAGCCCGTAGCATATTGTAATGTACTTATACTTTCAAAAGGCGGTGATTAACCCAATTGGTGCATCCATTTGGAAATTGATACTCATCACCCGCAATATTTAGAGATAATGTCATCCGCATATTCGTTATTGATTCCTAGCAACGTATCACACATGTTACATTTCATAAGTAATAAAGACATTAAATATTTAACATAGTTTTTATATATGGTTAACTGCATTGTCATTGAAATCTATCAACAAATTGTTCTGTGTGTGTGGCTAGATTACTGTTTCTAATCTCCGAGACATTGAGTTCAAGAGCGCTGGGTATTAACTTTTAGTTCAGGATGAAAAATACATTGTTGTAAATGACATGATATTTTCTGCCAAAGATGGCTTCTAACTAAATGACATGCTGCTTGATGAATAATTTGGCTTAATATTTAAAGAATAATATAATGTTCACCCTGGTGGCTCATAAATGAACGAAAACACACTTTGTATTCACACACACACACATGCACAATACAGTGTGCAGCGGTCATTTCAACATATCACGTATACAAAAAATATACAAACTTGGAACTCATTGGAATTTAGTCTGCTGTGAAGTATTTTTTAATTTCTTGCATATTTCAACACATTTAACTGGCATTCGTCGACATCGGTAAAACGGGCCACCGTGCTTTTTGTAAGCTATGTTTATTATGCGTTGGGCGTCGGTACAGAGTGTTTCTCGCGAAGTTGGGATTGGCCAGGCGACGATTTGCGTTTGTCGTTATGGCGGAAATGACATTTTTCATGTAAACTAAGAACAACAAATTATTTTTCATATAGCTCAGAGTTATTCATTTTCAGTTTTGACTTTATTCGTTTTCATACCCATAATTTTCCTTATTATCAAATGCGCGTTTCTTTATTTGTTTTTCCGAACTCATTGTATTCCTATGCATGGTACGGGGCCTTGATGCTCAATAATGCAATACATTATCGCGAATAATCTGTGGCAAATTCGCTGGTATTGACAATGCTATAATATAATACGTTTTATATAAGAACGTTTTATATTAGTAGTAATAATGCCAAAGTATTCCTTCTTTTTGTTTATAGTTTGCATAATTTCAATTTTGTGAACACTGTATCAATATTTTTATTTAATTTTGTATTTATTACTGAAGAGAATTAAACGCAAATACGCTTCAACATGCTTTATGTATGGTAGTGGAACTGAAAAACAAGCGATATGTAATTAATTGTTTTTACAGAAAGACAAGACAAGACATATTTGGATCCCCTGTAATTCAATGACAGTCGGTATATAGTGGACATATATAAATACACGTATTTCTAATGTAACATTTCTACTAATTGGTAAATGTTTTTTGCGTTGTTCGCACTGACGTAATTATGTTGTTATTGTATCTGCGTAAATGAAATATACACAGATACAAACCATGAATTTTTATGACGCCGCAATTTCTCTGCTGCAGACAACTATCTTTAAATTGCTCACCCGAGCACAGAAATTATCACGCTTCTATGTACTTTGATAAATATAGACCTACTTACAGTGAATAATCAGTTACTTGAAAAATCCAAAATGAGTGATAACAATGTGATTACCAACAGCTTTAGTTGATTGCATTTACGAAGAGATCATGTCCTCATTTAACTTTCCGTTATAAAAATAAGTCTAAAATGCTTGTATGCTAGCTTTAAATACGGAATGATCACAGCACTTTAATTTCTTAAATTCTGCTCATACTTATATTAGTTAGTTAGTTTGTGTCATCCAGGTAAATGTCGTTATCCAGTCTTAAATTTTCGTATCCCTGCAGTACAAAACGCTACCGGCGTACGATTTGTACTTCTCAGCGTATTGTTCAAACACGCATAACATATTAATTTGCATCGTAGATACTGTCAAATTTATAAATTAGTGACATTTGTAAATCATATATACGCCATAGTTATGCGACAAAGCTTAATATTATTTGTATAATCCTATCGGACTTTTCTCAGATAATACGGCGGGGATTACGTACTGGACCACTTATGGAGTGAGTTATTCTGCAAATATTCTAAAGCTAACATATATCGCTAACACATATTATATTAACACACGAAACCTATACAAATAACTTTTTCAAATATTTGTAACTTATCATCTGATAGACTGCATTGAGTGTTGGAATTGGGACGTAAACTTTTTATATAAGGAAGCGTGCGAAACATGTTGCAACACGTAAAATGATCACTTCCTGTGGATTGTTAAAATAATAGCATAATAATCATCTGTATAAATATTATCTCTTCGAATTATTGAACATGATTATGTTCAGCGTGAAAAATATAAATCGTTAATTATTTCCAGCGGGACAGTTGAACAAGGCCAACACTCTGTGATCGTTTTCTTAATTAGTAATTGATTCTTTACGGTATAAACAATTTTAACTGCTGTGGTATGCATCTGTGCATCTACACTCCAGGCGATCCAATCCGCCCTGACATAAAAATCAAGACACCATAGTACTGCACACAAAAACACATACATTTCATTATATTATATCAAATAAGTGTTCAACCAATTGACCCGTTAATCAATGTATTTATTTTACAATCATACAGTTGTGGTCATGGCAAGAGTACGGTGTGGATTGTCCTATTGCAGTGTTCTTCAAATGATGGAGATGCAGTTATAATAAAATTCTTCACTCAGTGATTACCAACAAAGGGTAATGCCAATTATCGTGGTATGTCGTGTGATTATTATTATTAGTGTACTGTCAGCGCTGTTTGACTTCACTATTAATTCCTGTTGATATATTTCACGAGTGTGCGAAGAATAGGGTCTGTTCCATCTCCTTGGAAGAAGCTATGAACTATATGATCTCTTGGTGAACAAACTAATATAAACATACTTAACATTTGTAGCGTAAATACTGATTTGTCATTATGAATTTAGTTATTCATTGAAACAGTCACAAGATCATAATTAATGTACAGGAACGCCAAGTTTGATACAATATAATTAAATAATAATACATTTTCACAACAGAATGCCACAGATTAGAGTAGCTACATTTTTTAACCATCAAAAATAAGAAGTAAAATCCGATCAAAAACACATTTGACGATTAATAACACTGAACTGAAAAAGATCACGACATTTTTTTCATAAAAAAAAGATTCCCCAGGACAAATAAGTTAACGTGCATTTCCATATAAAAACCTGTCTGTGCGTGTTTTGGGGAGAAATTGTCGCATGTTAAGTGAGTCAATATTAAATCAGATAGTACTAAGTTGGTCACAGTGCAAGTTTAAAATTTCACATATATTTGTCATATCAATCCCTCAAAATAGGGTCAAATTAGATTAACCAATCGATGCACTCCAGTGTAACAACTGAGCTACCATGTACGATGACAGATCTCTTCTAAATACCATAGAATAGGAAAGTCAGTCCCGTGTCAAGTTTGAATTCATTCATGTAATGACATAATGTGGCCAATTTTTCAATTATCAACAAAACCGCTAAGGCTGTTTCGTGTTTTCGTGCTATTTGTGTGAGTGAAAGTCGCCATTTTGTTTATCTGATTAAGACAACGAATTACGTGCTCGCACGGAATTGTAGCCGGTCGTCACATGGTCTTAAGTATCAGCCACAATGACGATTCCCGCTAAATGGTTTGCATTGAGTTATTGACCATAATTCACATTTCGTTAATGAAAAAGGTGACTTATATCGTTAAATTAATCACCGTACCATTTATTACGGCATCTGTATTGTTACATAATGCCTTGATTTATGTTCTCGCCAGGAGGCCGTGTACCACCCTTGTGTAGCATCAGTCAAAATATCAGGACGTGCATGTCAGGTAACATGATTATATATGTACACATGTGCATGCCTGTTATATCAACAGGAAATACAAACTGATTAAATAAAAAAAAACAGGTCATTTTGACGGTGCATTGAACTACAGCGTGCTAATGGGAGGAGGCATCGGTTGTTCACATCTCGTCGTTCCATTTGTGCATATATTGTTCGAAATTCTGCAGCGATTCAAAAGAACATTTATAGTAAGACAAACAGTAGGAAATTCAATTGCGGTAAGCTTTTTTTATCTAAAGGCAATGGCGGAAACTTTGTACATTAATCTGTAATACAAATCTTGAGTTGATTCCTTGGAAGATAACACATAGCCATCAATGTGCGCGTTGTTCTAGGTCGGTATCTTTAGATGCATATATACCTGCAGCATCAACATCAGACTGTGTGTTACCCAACACGTCCTCGGTAAATCGATTCGAGAGTAAAAAAAGACTATACTCGGCTTCAAAAATGACTACAAGAGTAAGTCAGACATAACCTTAGCAACTTCATGTTTTGATTAATTAATTAATTTTGTAATAGAAATGTATGCAAGACGTTTTGTACTTAAATAGTTCTTTTGAACAAGGGAAATAAATTGCTTCTTTTTCATTGAAACCAGTCTAGTCATTGTGCCATAAAACTCAGATTATTCTTAGTCAAATACACACGTTTCCACTAGCTTCATGTGGATTTTATAAATTATAGTTAGGAGAAACAGTTATCACAGGGTGTTTCACGGGCATTTATATACGTAAGTTGTCACTATTAAAAATCTATATTACCTAGATATGAACATATTAAGATCATAAACTAAAAAATGAAAACTAAAACATAGTAATAGGAGTAAGTATTAAGTATTAAGTCACGTTGGATATATGCAGTCGGTGAAGTAAATAATTATATTTGTGCGTCAACAAAACTAAACACTGGTAGAATACTGTTTATTAAGTTAAACCATGGAAAACACAAAACTAAAGCCAAACTCGGTTGTCGAGTCACCAGTGTCGCCATTATAGGTTATATAACTGCATGTGCACCAATAATTTGTAATGTCACTGAATAATCTGTTATGCTACTCCTAATTTATCGTGTTTTACTTTTATGCAGTGCGCCTTGTAGTATATCTTTCTTTAAATTGCATATTATGTATAATTGTCTTGGTTGTAAGGAATACATCTGAGATCACAAACATAATGAGCTTACAAATAACGCCCACTCAGTAGATCACATTACTTTTGTATTTTTAGTTTTGGCTTATATATCGTTATCTATATATCCCCTATTTATATGTGTTTATATCGAATTATTCCTAGCTGGACCAATTCCACAAGGGGCACATTTAATCGAAAATCACTTTGATGTGAATCTGTTTGAGGGTGATGTACTACAATTAAATTATTGTAGTGTCATTTCATCACAGTGCGATGTTGCATAACAGGGAGTGAGTTGCAAGTACGAATCTCGCGCTGCATGTAAACGATTACATCGTTTATATATTTTATATTTTCAATGTTGACCAAGATGGAAATACAGTTATACATATATGTCTCCTTCTATATATATGCATATTTTCAAAGCAAACAATTTAGAATATAATGAATTCACAAATAGTATCGATTATAACACAAAAATATAATATCTATGTTGTGTAATACCATTGATTCTCATTGTGAAAAATAGGCTTCAAGAAATCGCAGATAAACATAGGTCGTTTTTTTTCTTAGAAGTTCGAAAATATACGAACTCCTATGAGGGTACAAAATCATTTCTTTTTATGTTGCCTGCGACCATGTACAATTCGTTAACAAGCTGATATCGGTGAAGCAGATGAAACATAAAAATGTCAGCAATACATGCAATAAACTGCAATACCCGTAAATTATCATGAAATATGCTTGAAGTGACGACATTAGTGGCCCGGGATTCGAAAATAAAACCGATATAACTCTCGTTTTATATTACATCACCACAGGCTATATTGCATATATATCCATGTATATGATTGTTGAATAGGCGTGAATCTAAACGAATGTAGCGTTTTGTAGATTATGAATGACAACAGTTGAAATTGGATCACAACATCCATGTAATTTATTCTAGTGTGTCTGACGATTATATCATCAATTTATGAAAATATATGCAGTGTGACACATTATCCCCCTTCAATTTGATTACATAAATTTCACAAGAAAAACATAAACAATAACAACGAAAACGTTGGCAAATGCGGTAGGAATCATTAACGAGAATATATTTAACAAAACAAAAATATACTAGGCTAGATGACATGAATATGATCGGTACATAACTGTGTAATGGACTGATATATGTGCGTTGCTGCAAGCTGTTTCTAAACCGTATTGATAAGTCAGTAGTACACATTGAAATTACAGACACGGTATATTAAATCCATATGCGAGCATCTGTTTGATCAACGCATTGTTTGATATAGCATAATATCCACCAGGTCATGTACTCGGTCTTATTATAAATCATGATGCCAGTACATGTAACTAAAGGGTACCGGGATTCTGTTACCATTACATATGCTTCCAGATTTTACAAAAAAATGCAAGAAAAGTCGTAACTTCTTCCTAAGAGTGCGTTGAAGGGCAGTGACCGATTTTAAATTCGATAACTTTTTTGAAATAGTTATTTTATTTTGGACCGTGGACTAGTTTGCATAATATACTGATATTATCGGGATCGACACTTGATAAGTCTGTTATTTGCGCTAAGACTGTTGTTCTGCCTCTATTGTTCCAGACATACCTCATAATGAAGGTATCCCATGTCCGATGGTTACTTCCGATAAAGTCCAGGTTTTTATTCAGCATCATTTATCGCATTTACTAGGGATGTACTCTTATTCATTCAGGATAGGGAACATTTTTTTTGTCATTGTTTACTAGGATGGTAATCTTTTTTTTTTGTTTTAAACCACGTCCACTTATTTATAATATGAAAAGTTTTATTTTCCACTCACAATTTAAAGCATTTTTGGAGCAACAAAAGCCTGGATTTGGGTTGCCAACGATTTACGACAATGCATGTCACTTTAGTGAATACGCTGGTTGAGTAAACAGTCTTTTTCGCCATACATTTTGGAAGAATGTATAGGAATATCAGATTTTGAACAAAGGTTTCTTGGTTAGAATAACTTGTAATTACTCTTTAATTTTAAGGAAAAGTGTGTACTATCCGGCTGATATTTAATACTGAGAGCATATTTCTCAATGTATTTCCCTTAAAATATATGAAAATAAAGAGCACTCAAACAAGATCCCAACCTGCGCCAGATTTAAATTCAACACAGAAAATATATTTGATTCTGAAAGAAACTTGTGTGCCAGTAGTGGATACTAGTCATTCACCTGTTGTTATGTACATTAAACAGACACTATCTGTGACTTTGACTTTGAACATAAGTCCAAAAAATATACCCATGCTTTTAGTAGCTCGAGGTATATGTTTGTAAAGTTTAACAGCTGTAGCGATTTCGCTAATGTAGTTAAACAACGGACATTCATAGGCCACTTATCTAGCCTTGAAATATGCCCCACAAATACGTGAGCAAATTTTGAAAGAGCGAGCTATTAATTGGTCAATGTAGGTATAGTACACACATGCATATTAAATACAAACTGTGACCTCGGTATTTTGCTTCTAAGAATGTGTCATGCTCTGTCGGTTACATTAATAATATGCGTTCCCAGCAATTCTCGTTTGTGGCTACATAAATACATATAGTTACTTGACTTTTGACCAATTGTACCACCCTAGTGTTATAAGTCGTAACTGTATATACATTTAAAATAAAACATTTATAAATTCATACTGTGACCTTTGACTCCAAAATGTAACAATGTCTTGTGAATCGCATGAGAAACATGTGTGCAGATTGTAATGACAATTGGCTATTTTCCTATTTAGCTACAGTATAATGTACAAAAACACATAGACATGTCTGATCTTTACCATTGTGACATATACAACATTTGTGTCATAACAGCGATATACATGCATGCGTGCACACATACTTACTTACACACATGTCCAACTTACATAATGACGGCATACCATTACATGCTAAAATCATTTAATTACATTTTAAAATAGTTGCAATATGGTGAAATTAAAACGGAACTTCATATAAAGTTGCGAATTATTTTGAGTTTAATTAAACTCCATTAAACTGCAACTTTATATAGGCTTGCTTTTAATGAAAACATCATCATACATGTTTGCTATGCAAATTTATCTTAAATTTGATTGAAGCTTATAGTAAATTATGAAAAACATAGTAAGGATCGTCAAGTTGTCATCACTTTGTGTGTGTGTGTGCGTTATTTAAAGAAAGGTATCACAACGTTGGATCCACACACATAATCACCGAACAACCAACCAATTCAAAGCCAACCCATCCATCCAAACAAATAAACACCCAGAAATCCAAACAAGCTCCGCCATTCACCAATCCCCACCACCACAATTGCACATTAATATAGTCGGAACATGTTCTGCGTCAATCTACTAACATAACGTGAGTCATGCGATTGGCGGGTAATGGCAGATACAACAAAATGATCGCAATAAATTATCGATCTTCTTTTATCGATGGCGAGTGATGAACATGTATGAAACAATTCTTATTGAGAATCTGAAATAAAACATTGACGTTGTCATAATTTTTTTAGCGAGAGCCTAATTATGTGTTCACCTATACAGTTTTCGGGTTCGTTCAATCACCTATTAAGAATCACTGTTAGTTTATTATACGTGGACGATATTATTTGATTGTCAATCTCACCTTCATGACATGATTTTAGTTATAACAACGCTTCAAACTCGTATTCGAATGATTAATCCACGTGTTATTACAGCGAGTCTCGACGAACAATATATTTTGTATAGAGCGCTGAAACGCATTGTTGTTTAATTATTTCGAAACGTATAGTTGCCGGTGGACAATGTAGAAGACATTCAACATATCGTCGGCTTACTGCTAGGGTAATAAACGTCAACCACCATATCATCGCGCTCTTTTCCGTTTATGCAAATATATAAGGGGTATGGTAGAACGTAATGTCAATAGTCTTATTTTGACGTATACGTATATTACAGATATTGCTTTGACATCGAAGAAACCAATTCATAAGGTTACCAGCAAACAAAGACAATTACTTCAGATCTCATATGAAGGCAAGGTGGACACAAAATATGAGCATTTATAATGAATAGCGGCAATACACGATTTCGCTTTTGGAATTAATACATAGTTACGATTCATTAGTTCTATTACAGTATTATATTGTGTTGCCTCGCAGGCCTATGACATTCTGGTGAACCTTTGTTATTAACGGAGTTCTTTCAATTGTGCGCAAAGCACCGGTTAATCATTGGCCTCGTAACAAATGGTAAAATAATTAAAAATGGAACATTTCTTTGATGCATTATCATAATTCGTTTTATTGCTGAGCAGCAACAAAGGAACAACAACAAAAGATATGCCATGTCAGTTCCGGGACACTGGGCTGTTAATACAGTAAACATGTTTATTAATTAACATTAAAAATTAAAATTAAAATTAAAAATTAATTTGCTTTATGGCATTGAATCAGTCTCGAGTGGGCAAGTATATGTGTGTGAATCAATCCGAGACTAATCGCGGCCATCACATAATGACCGAGAATAATTGATATTACATATTACATGACACACGTTTTACCCCTTTCAGTGTTCTGCGTGTTATCAATGCGAACGCGAATATGTCACCTTTGTCTCCTTTTAACATACAACGAATAATGTTAAAAAACCTTGCATGGACGCATTCAGCCAAGCAGTTGGAAGGCCTGACGAATAGCAACCACCAAATATGAACCACAAAATAATATTAAATATTATGTATCACGTTACATCTTTCACCCTTTCACCGTTTTGGTGTTCGCAGAGTGTCAGTATCCTTTGTTCTATGTTTTTGTCATATTATCTCAAACCCTGCAAATATAAGTGTGCATGGAATCATGGCAAGAAACGGTGTGTATTGACGTAAAGATGATTGACAGGTCATACTTGACAATTTGAATCTGCCAAGTGTGCTTGTGATTTACATAACAAAGGATGTTCACAACTCTGGAAGGACAATTGGAATCTACCGGGAGTGCGTGTGATTTACATAACAAAGGATTTTTACGATCAACTGAGTTTCCTACTTGTAATAGCTGCTAGCAAGACCACATTCTGATTGGCTCATGTGAAAACCCAGGTGGTTTATCTGAATCTGGGCCATTTATGCCTATAAATTGGACAGACTGAGGACAGTTCATTTCGACTGAGTATCCTGTGTGTTACCGCTGCGATATTGTGAGACAAATGGTACAGGCTTCAACCATCATTCTGTGACACATGTATGAACTGCTCTGCGCTCTCTTGCGTTATTAGCGGTGCCCTTCAAAATAACAGAATTCTTTTGCAAGCAAGGCTCCTGTATTTCTTCGTCGTCGTGTTGCAGAAGCCATTGACTGTCTTCAATTTCCACATCTTGTAAATGTGAGTTATGCACACTTTCCTAGGCAATCCCCTATTTTAGTGACTTTATTCATTATTTGTCTGTGCTTTATTTCTTGTATTTGTTTTGAGAGTTATTTAAGCCAAGAGCTTTAACTTGATTTTTTGATGTATGTGTATTTCATTTCCAGTACTATTGTTTTGTCAACCCAATTCTAGCAGAGAAAGAACCCCCTGTCAAGTTTGAGTTATGTGGGTGCCCCTATCAATAGCAATAAACAGGCGTTCCACTGTAACATACAGCATAGATACGCGCTGTGATATTTATTCCATCAAGATCGACCCTTAAAACCCGGGTGGTCGATTTTTGCAAAAGATAATGCAGGGAAACCTCCATTCAACAAGTACTTAAAAATAACAAAAAACATTTCATTAAATCAATCCAGCTCGAACTGAAATGTAATTCACATTTGTTTACCAACTTGTCACCAAAATCTTCTGATGACGAATCGCATACTTTTATAAAATCAGCGTCCACCACAGTGACAGTCAAATGCGTGAGTCAAATGTTGCGTACTAAACACGCATATATGCATAACTAACTGTTTGCGATTATTTCAACCTTTCTCGGAAGAAAATGATGTCTTTGATAGAGATAGTTTATTTTTGTTTTAAAGACAAACCAGAATATATGTTCTAATGTCCCCGGGCCGCGCCTTGGTCCGTCACCGAGGCTAATTCTGTGACATAGGTAATATTGATTATTTTTACAACAAATACATGGGCATAATTGGTCACTCATATAACTTAGTGCACACCATTTATAAACAAAGGATTTGTATATTCGTATAACAGATAAATACTGATTATTTGCAATATTGTAATTAGAACGGAAGGTGTAAATGAGCGCGTATTGATATTTGTTTTGCTAAATGTCCAAAATCCTCAAAGGAGTAGAATGCATGTTATACGGCATTAAATCTTAATTGTCTGCGATTCCCTATGCGATCCGATCGCCGAATTGAAACACACACATAGAGCCGACGTGGTATGTAATTTATGTCGATTATACACAATGGGGTATTGAGATAATAGTGTTAAATCAGCGACCGTACAAGATAATTACATCACTGATGGAACTAAATCAGTAGAATTCACAATATGCGTTTAATATACACAGCAGGCAAACAAATTATTTCATATTACAGGAGTATATTATATTACGTTCACGGGAAAATGTTGTATTGATTTGAAATACATCTACTAATAAGGAAGTATAGAATTGTCAAACTCAGTGTAATTTGTATTTATTTGTTATATTGTTGCCATGAACTATTCAACTTACTACTTAACTATCAATACATCCGTCCAGATATGCTATCGCATACTAACACAATGGAATTCAAGGAAAAACTAATAACACGAGAAACGCACCATGGCACGCATTTGCTCGAATAGTAATTGCTTCCGTGCATATGTTTACTTTTAGTTTCGAAAACCCATAGAACTCGTCCAATGAGGAATTTGGATTATAACACGATCTGAATCTTATTTTAAGCCAATAAACTGTTCTTTGTTTTTAGTACAACAGCAAATGTTCTGTTGGTGTCCAGAGAGGGAACATCAAACACTCGATGGATTATTTACGTTTTTACATATAATATTAGATTTTGAGTCTAAAAATGAATTAAAAAAATAATAAAAAACATGATTTAGGGACATACCAATCAACAATTTGATTTGCAAATACTTAATCCATAATCAACAAATTGGCTGTTTAATCTATTGATTTAGCTGTTGGGCTATATTGTAGCCATTCGACAACAGACGGCCAATACGCACACGTTTCATCCGGATTAAACACATTCTAAGCAGTAATTTTCCTATGCACAATGGAGGAGCATTGGCCAATGTTGGCGAACCTCATTTAGCTATCATAGTATATGATTATTTTGTCTAGTGGAGAGTCAGTGTTTTCGCTTCAAATTGTTGCCTTTTCGTGCATTCCAGTCACCTTTTTTTTGTGTCAGACATTAAAATATTAAATATACTAAGTTGTTCATTGAGTCTTGCATGCCATATCTACGATATCCTTGTATGTCCCGGATTATACAATATGGCTAGCATAAAGTTAAAATGTTAATGCCGGGTATATTGCAGTTGACCAATTCAGTCGTCTGATTTTCTGCTCTATAGTGTTTATCTCAAATAAAATCCACGCATTCTCGAATATGCCACTGCGGGTCACTTATAAATTATGGTGTAATAAACAATTATTAGATTTAATCTAGTCACTGACGAACAGCTTAAAATATATATTATATGATCAATTTCTCAGTTCCATGTTATCACAAAATATCCATTTAGAATCAATAATATTAAGCAGAAAATCAGTACATTAATCATATGCTTGACACAAATGTGATGTAATATGCTCCGCCGGAATAAAAATATATCGTAAAACAATCAATATACTGTTGTAAAGCTCAGGAAGCATAACGGGCATCACATTAAGCATTTTCATTTTTTCTGCACAAGTGGAGTGCGCTCAATCCGGTCATTGTTTGTGTTGTGTGTGTGTTGCTTTTTATGTACGCATGGGGTTAATATACCTGCGTCGAACATTTAGCAAGCTTATGAGTTTAGATTACTTGGTTGCATCAGAATAGCTAATGAAATTATTTTTTTATGACTATGTGTAATCTACTGTAAAATGTGCCCTTTTTCTTACAATATATGTGAACTCTGCATCACGTTATGTTAACCGTTCGAAGAGATTTTGATTTTCCGATTGGGATGTCTTATGAACGATCCAGTGTTCATACAGTAGATTAATAAAAATGAACACAGGAGCCGTGGTTCTCATGTGCCAAAAGAGAATTGCGCTTTTATTTGTAATCACTGCCGGCCTGAATACTCGAGTGATATTTGAGCCCGCTCGTGAAATATATCATCCGCTCGATAGTCGTGAATTATATATATTCATGAAGTGACTGATTTATATTATGTATGGAAAGAATATTATGCCACACGTGGTATCCTTGTTTGTTTTATTTTTTCAAGCTGTTGTGTATTTCAATTGTTGCATTTTGAAATCGCCACAGTATGATATCGCGTAACATTACATTAATCTGCTCTAGACCAGCGGGAATAAGAGATTTACATGAAATATGTCTCTTCAACATAATCTCCATCGACCTCGTAGAGATCAAAATCAATTCGATGCTCTGATTTTCATTCTCAGTCCTTGAAAGAACCAAGGTCGTGCGAAAAAATGCCACCGGCACTAAGTATCGACACTAAATCTGTACATATCCGATTTACAAAACGACGTTTCTTGCGTACAGTGTCATCAATCTTTGATCGTTAATACATAATATATTTAAAGTGGATCGTCATTCGCTTGGGCTATATGATTTTAGCTTGCAGCTGATTTGTATTTTAGTCTGTGTGGATGATTGATTATGCTTAATGTTTAGAAACTGATACATTAGACAATTTGGATATTTGCAAGTATAGTTTATTTTATTATATTTAAGTATCCGCACCTGCAACCTACTTCGGATATAAAATATAACGACACAAGAGAAACCACGTATGAATCATTGTACATCTGTTTACGATGATCAGACACATGTGCAATTTGACGGTACATAATGCTGTTCTTGAGTGTTTGTATGTTTGACAGGAACTGATCGTCTATTCAAGACATGTGGCAAAACAGTCTGTCATTATAATGCATGAGCAAGTTGTTCAGACTTGGTAACTGTATAGGAAATTCCCTTAGTGCTATTAACATCAACAACAAGGTTCATTCTGTAAACTGTCTGCCCTGAGTTTGAATTTCGCGCTTAGAAGTTTCCTTGCGCTGAAGGAAATTGCATTTACTTGAATAGTGTACGCTGGTATTTCCTCATGGAGTAGTACACAATTCGAAACAAGAAGTTTATTTTTCTCGTTTTCGCGAGCAGTTTGATTCAACCAGAAAAATATGCGCGTTGATCTTATGAACGTAGAATTATGTAAATATGTAAATTTTAGTTTATACATAGTAGCCGCTATACTCAACTGTAATATTCTGATATTCGATAATCACTTGTATGTATGTTTTGCTTGTTCTGTGTGTAATCTATACGAGTTCGATAAAAAAACAGACCGTGATTTAAAATAAAACCGGCAAATTACAATATCCAATTACACGTATATTATTGTAGAACGCCTGGTTTCAATTACCCAAAATATATTCCAACCTGCGAATTTATCCGTATACTGCTTTCATAATTAATTGTGAATTCAAATCATGTAGGCCTGTATAGTAGATAGAGGTCAGTCACATTGATATTTCCAACCATTGTATTATTACGAGGATGAATCTCAAAGTAATGCCATTTTGTTTGGGACAGGTATAATAACCAACACAGTCAGAAACATGCATTACACATCGAAATGAAGCTTGTCCTCCGTGGATAATATCCCTATTTAACAATATATTCATGCATGTTTTTAAAAGCAGTGTTCCACCTACGAATGAGAACATGCTTCAGTGATGATAAATTCAGTTGACTGTTTATTGAACTACTTTTTCACCACAGTTTTCACTTCCTCGTCACTGAAATAATATAAATTCTACTCAAGCACTCTTTCATTGGGACGAACAGATGATAATCTGAAGGCGCTTAATTCGATGAGTATGGAGGATGTGGTAAAGTTGTGCACCCGAATCCAATTTCTCTATCTTGGAGTATTCTACATGTGACACCATAGTTATTGCATTATTCTTATTATTTATATCATTTACTACATCAGAAATTGTATTACACAGAGGTTATTAACGGTGAGTTACAACGTAGTAGTGGCGGCGGCGCAGGGTGGAAGAGAAGCGATCGCCCGACCGAGACAGCAACATTTTCCCCTCAAAATAGCAGATGGAAACCAGTTAGGAATAATAACTCTACTCAAAAGTCAGTCACAAGTCTAATAAATGAATCCCCGAACTGAGTCACAGTTCTTCGAAGTCTTGTACAATCAGTGCAATGATATCGAGCAAAAGTCAAGATGAAGTACGAGTCACGCAAATCATGACCACTGTAATTTACAGTGTGTTAACATAACATTATATGAAAACTATCGGTGGTAGTGAGTAGATGGTGCATTCTTCGATAACATTTATAATTGCCGAATAGATATACTGTCAATATCGATTTTTACTGTGACAAATACAATTTGTCGAACATAACATATGAAGACTAATATTTAATATCTTAACACCTGATTAAAAAAAACTTGCAAACGTCATATTTGAATAACAGTAACATATATGATCAAGTGTCGCACATACATCAAGGAAATGGCGTTGTAAGTCACCAATCTAGTTGGCTGAATGCGTTTAAATAGCACTGTAACATTAAAAGTTTATTCGGTACAAATTACACCGTAAATAATGACACTCACTCGTAACCACATCATTTGATAAATGTCAGTGAAAATATATTCAACATATTGGTTACAGTATTTGATGCTTATGTGCTTATAACATAGTATTGAGATTTAGAAGATTATTACATTGTGTTATCACTAAAGTTAACTAAACTGTACTGAATTGCAATGATTTATATGATAAAGTCCCATACGACACTGTCGTGTAGCTGGAGCCGAGATATACATATACTGAATTTAACGGCGTACCCCGTGGATATGTATCTAAAAAGTAATATGCAATTAGGGTTGTTTCTGCCTTCATGTAAGTACTGCCGTAGCTTGTTTTTTTCTACGCTTTTTTAAACATGGCTTTGAAAGCAATGTAGACACTTTGTTAGACTGATCGTATAAAAATAAACAAAAAACATTAACTAGACGGTTTAAAGGTTTAAAAAAAATGACAGGTTGAATTAGAACACGTTTAATAGCGACTGAACCATTCTATAGCTTTTTACCGCATATTTATAACTTTGCATATACTGTAAGTAATCCCAATTGGTTTGGCTTTGAACTCACTAATGATAAACTGATTATCGTGTCTACGTGAATGGATAGGATCTGAAAAGATGGCACCAATAATTGAATTTGTTTGTCATATGTTGCTCGGTCATATATAAAGGCTTCAGTGTCTCACGTTGGAAAATATAATGGTCGCCTAATGTTCTTTTATACGTTACAGATTGGTTTTATCGCTTAGTATTTCAGCTGTTACGTGCTTTTATTTATTGTTATATAATCAAGATTCCAAGTAACCTTTTAAAAAGTAGTGCTTATCACTGAAAGACCGCGTTTCCATCATGAATGGAATGCCAGTTTTCATTATAATTCATAAACACATTTTACCACAAAAGATTGATGAAAAAGTAAGCTAATTTTTATAGTGACAGAGAATAACCTTTCATATCTACATTCTGTGCATCAGTCAGGTTTATTACTGACAGGCACATCGTGCCTCGTGGTGAATTCACTTCTTGGTTCAGTTTACCATCAACTGCACATAAATAAACTCGTTTTCTATAAAATTTTATTTTAAACGTGAATGTAAATGTAAATAATGGTAATTGTAACCCAATTGCATAATGGTGACGATATTTCAAATAGATCGGATAGGCGTATACCAACAAATTACATTATGAGTGAAGATACAGAAGTGATACATTGCGAATCCCTACGTATCTCCATATAATATCAAGCATTTTTGCAATATACAGTCTCCGCTGTGTACATTTTTAACGCCATAGACATATACAATTCTGTTTTTTATTATGGCAACCTCTTTCAATCTAGCAACAAGGGTTTTCTGTGCCCTGGTATAAGTTAATTGTTTCTTCCTAGAAATACACTTCACAGAATTCATTGTGAAAACTAAAGGTTGAAACAGGTAGAAACCACTCTCCAAATTAATTTTACATACATTAACATATATTTGAAGACTAAAATACGAGCATGCAATAGACATTTTAAAATTAATATTATTTCCTTTCCTTTCCGATATTGGTCGGTTTTACTTGACTTAATACACAACGTCATACGCTCACCCGGGGAATGCTCATTCTTGTTACATTTTATCTTTCTCAACTAATAAAAACATAGAAATGCTGAAAAAGATAATGTAATCATGGCAATGTTTCGAATTACTGCAATTTCAACAGTGTATTTATACTTCGAACACAACTCTATTAACATTTCTGGTGTCACTGGATATTTCTGCTGCACTTGATTTTTGCAACATCTTGTAGCAAATTCTAGTAAATTCTTAACAAATGGGCGAGATGTAGGACTTTCATACACTATGCATCTCTTCAATCAGCTGTGTTATATATAACTCAACGAACACCGGATTTACTGGCATTTCTTTTGCTGTTGCTCAAATCTTTCATTTTCCAATTGCACTGAAGCAATTGTTATTTTGTATGCAAAATTCTAGCATCTAACCTCATCAATAATATCACCTTCTAACTCACTTTGCCCTCTTTGTTGCAAATTCAGACCCGCAACAAAATAATACTATATTAACTATACGTATGTTACGCTAGCATGTGAATGCCGTATAATGACCACTAAACTGTTTGAGTGGAGTGAAAATCTGAGTAAACTATGGGGATACAGGTGTTTTGCAATGATTGTGAGCACGTTTGAAACAAGAAAAGGAATGTTAATAGCATAAGAATTGTTATAAAATTACCTAATAACAATCACTGCGACTAAACAAGTGACCAAAATACTTACTTTATTTGAGTTCAATTTCAAAATGTGACTACACAATCAAGGACAATTTAGCTCTTAGTTCTGTACACAGTGAACGTTTTTTATATCGCTGTTTTATAGTTTGAATAATTGTGCATATGCTAAAAGCAAATGAGGTTCAGTAATTGGATAGATAGGCCGAGTCAGCCATCAACTAGCTTTACTTGTTAAACCTTCCAGAAAGTTTGCAATAAGTCAGCAAACAAATTCCCGAGATCTTGTTCCGAAAATGTCAAAATGAAATCGCTGACTTGTAATGGTCATGTAATGGTTCAAACGCACGCTCATATGGAGACAATATGTCCCACTTCGTTCGAATGGAGAATAAAAAGCAGACAGTTATTTGGAATTGTCATTGTCAGTTATTTGTTTGTTTATATATTTAAATAATAACATGTGCTTGTGGGGTAATATCACGATTTGTTGCCTGCCCAAGGGATGGTGGTAATGACCATAATATTGCTGATGTCACAGCCGATATTTATTTTATCACATCGAACAGACATCATTCATGCACAATTATACCTACCATACATCACTCACATCCACTCTCCCACAAAATAACAACACTTATATTTGAAGTATGCAATATTCGATTTTATGTATTATAACAAGTTACACATTACTCAATAACATACATTCATTGTTTGCTGAACAAATCTGCGAAATACAGTCAGTACATGCTATTTTCAACCACGGATACTCTTTTTAGTAACCGTGTTTCAGAAGTGTCAATCACTGAATTTATCGACAATAACATTTTTGAAATGAATTGGGAAATTTATTAAAGTTATTTGATCACTCTCTAGATAAAAATGTCAGAGTGCCGTGGTAGCCGGGCGTGGAAGTGACTGAAATTACTGCCTCACTAAAGTACTACACCTTATATCTACAAGTCACACAGCTTTAGAGCGTTTTTGGTTAACATCGGGGTGGAACGCGTAGAAATGCTCACAGCGAAGAACTCGCCGCAGCGATCCCGATTGCGACGTTTCAGTGGCGACTTTGCCGTACATTTTTGCATAATATAAAAAGTACCCTAAACATCAAAACAGAATATCTTACTTAATATCCAATTTGGCACGTTCGCTGTCTATTTCGGATGGCTAAAGTTCCTTCAAAACCTTAAAAGCAAGCCCAAAACAACAGCGGCTGGGCAGCACCAGTGCAGCGACGACAATGTGTTATGCGCAGTATCGTTGTGCAGTACTTTCTTTGACGTCATCCATGTGATATATCCAGGGCATGTAATATCCACTTGGCGGGCAATATACCATGTAATATCCATTTTTATTCATTCAATGTCATGTGACCGAGTCTCAATCAATCACAGCATGCGTAACAGGAGTGAGATGTGATAAATGTCAATATTCATTATGCAGGAGAGATATTTCCTTAAGAAAAATCGAACATCAAGCGAATAAACAAGCTCTTGCTTATTGCGATTAAGGCCTGTTCATGTAATAACAAACTCACACGTAGAGAGATCATTCAATTTTCATAAGCGCTATCGTAATATCACGACACTAATGTGATCAATTACGGTTATATTTTACAATTTAATTGAGAAGCGCACTTCTAATATTACAATGTGAAAAATATAACTACTAAATTGATGACTATAGTAATTGGAAATGCTCAACGTCTAGTATTACAAGTTAAGATTTGTATAGAAATGATTATTGTTAAGTTTACGTTAATTCAATATTATTTATGTCAATATAAAACATATGAGTGAAGACTTCAATGACAACATAAATATAATGAATACCATATGTACAATATTATGTTCAAAAATTATACTGAGTAATTTCAGCAAATCATATCAATAAATTACTGGGTCTGCTTATTTTCTGAACTTGTATCATGTAATACTGTTTCCACGACACAATTAATGGTTCAACCAAATTACTCTTTTTTTAATTCGTTTCATTCATCGGATATCATCAACATGTACTCAAGATGTCCTCAATATGTCTTCGCGACTGCAACCTTTTCGGAAGGTGCTCAATATTTTGTATGTGCTGATATTCGACAAACATCAAACCTCACCAGAATTATCAACAAGTTGTTGTGTGGGTATATGTGCTACAAACTGGCACTGTACAGGACGACACAAACGTTGATTACGGCTTTTCGCAGTATGGATTCAGTATGGATTGCCTCAAACGATTTTTCTCATTTATCGATTGCTGATAAATTGATCTACACAAATTCGGTTCATTTAATATTTTGTGATTTAATTACATTCGACAGGCTTCCGACTCTACTTCCGGCAATAGAGAACAATATGGATGTTAGACCTTGTATCCTTGACTAGCTATATTCTGTCGCACTAACACCTGTAAATCTGTTACATGGTAGAACCCTTGACCGCTTACCTTATCCATCAATCGACCACGTTAAATTTACCAAGCCAAGCTACACTAACCACACAACAACTCGTTCTTTCATTACGTTTATTATTCGTATTATTTATAGTTATTGTCCCGTCGTACTATTTATATGCACCGTATTAACCATTAAGTGCTTAAATGCGTTGACCCTACTGATCTTGTTATTAAATGACTTGCTATAAATAATAATTGATTTGAATTATTATCATTGATCCCATTACCAACTCTCATCACCCATATTTCAATTCGAAATATACTATTAAAAAAACAAAACAAAAGAAAAACAAAAAAAACAATCACATTCGGTTACTATGAGTAACGTAACCAGGTTTCTCGTGCCTAAAGAGCAAAGAAGCTAGAAAACGGCACGTGTTTGGTGGCCCACTCGGTACACGATACTGGTTACGTTGCAAATAAGCATTTTAGGAAAAATAATTTTCAGGCACGAAATCCTCTGCAATGCAACATACACAGTACATTGCACGTTGTTTGTGACATTAGAGATTCGATAAGCGCATGTACATTTAGTCATTGTTCAGAACTCGTGTCTCATATTTATATGTTTCTACATGTGCCTGTAATTTTAATTGCACTCATTCAAACAATATACATGTCAAATTATCAGTACAAGTTATTCAGTGGAACTAATTCTGTTTTTATTTCGTGTATTATGTATGCATTGCAGTGATGTGTTGTATGAATGTTAATAACATAACACATCTATCAAGATAATGCCTCATTAACAGCTAAAGTAATGTTAAATGACATATTCCGAATATTGTAGGCACATATCGTGTACAATGTTGGCAATGATAACAAAATATCAGCAATACAGTGTGTTAATATTACATTATATGAAAACTATCGGTGGTACTGAGTAGATGGTGCATTCTTCGATAACATTTATAATTGCCGAATAGTTATACTGCCAATATCGATTTTCACTGTGACAAGTACAATTCGATTCGAACATAACGTATGAAGACTAATATCTAATATCTTAACACCTGATTAAAAAAAACAGGCAAACGTCATATTTGCATAACAGTAACATACATGATCAAGCGTCGCACATACATCAGCAAGATAGCGTTGTCACCAATCGCCAATCTAGTTGGCGGAATGAGATTATTTAATAGTACTGTAACATTAAAAGGTTATTCCCTACAAAATAATACTTGCCTTATTATACCTGAAATAATGATATTCACTTGTAACCACAAATTTTAAATACGGTTGGAACATCGTTTGATAATGTCAGTGAACATATATTCAACATATTGGTTACAGTATGTGATGCTTCTGTGCATATAACATAGTATTGAGATACAGAAGATTATTACATTGCAATTCAGTACAGTTCAGTAGTTTAGTAGTGACACAATGATACTGTCGTGTAGCTGGAGCCGAATTGGATACATTTGTTGGATGCTGCCACAACAATATAATGAATAGAAGCGAGTTCATCGAGATATATATATATATATATACATATACTGAATTTATAGGCGTACCCCATGGATATTTATCTAAAAACTTATATGTAATTAGGGTTGTTCCTACCTTCATGTAAGTAATCCCAATTGGTTTGGCTTTGAACTCACTAATGATAAACTGATTATCGTATCTACGTGAATGGATAGGATCTGAAAAGATGGCACCAATAATTGAATTTGTTTGTCATATGTTGCTCGGTCATATATAAAGGCTTCAGTGTCTCACGTTGGAAAATATAATGGTCGCCTAATGTTCTTTTATACCTTACAGATTGGTTGGTTTTATCGCTTAGTATTTCAGCTGTTACGTGCTTCTATTTATTGTTATATAATCAAGATTCCAAGTAACCTTTTAAAAAGTAGTGCTTATCACTGAAAGACCGCGTTTCCATCATGAATGAAATGCCAGTTCTCATAATATAATTCATAAACACATTGTCATTTACCACAAAAGATTGATGAAAAAGTAAGCTATTTTTATTGTGACAGAGAATAACCTTTCATATCTACGTTCTGGGCATCAGCCCGGTTTATTACTGACAGGCGCATCGTGCCTAGTGGTGAATTCACTTCTCGGTTCACTGTTTACCATCAACTGCACATAATTCAACTCGTTTTCTATAAAATTCAATTTTAAATGTAAATAATGCTAATAAAACAAGATTGATTAATAGTGACGATATTTCAGATAAGCGTAGACCAACAAATTACATTATGAGTGAAGATACAGAAGTGATACATTGCGAATCCCTACGTATCTCCATATAATATCAAGCATTTTTGCAATATACAGTCTCCGCTGTGTACATTTTTAACGCCATAGACATATACAATTGTGTTTCTTATTATGGCAACCTCTTTCAATCTAGCAACAAGGGTTTTCTGTGCCCTGGTATAAGTTAATTGTTTCTTCCTAGAAATACACTTCACAGAATTCATTGTGAAAACTAAAGGTTGAAACAGGTAGAAACCACTCTCCAAATTAATTTTACACACATTAACATATATTTGAAGACTAAAATACGAGCATGCAATAGACTTTTTAAAATTATTTCATTTCCTTTCTTTTCCGATATTGGTCGGTTTTACTTGACTTAATACACAACGTCATACGCTCACCCGGGGAATGCTCGTTCTTGTTACATTTTATCTTTCTCAACTAATAAAAACATAGAAATGCTGAAAAAGACAACGTAATCATGGCAATGTTTCGAATTACTGCAATTTCAACAGTGTATTTATACTTCGAACACAACTCTATTAACATTTCTGGTGTCAGTGGATATTTCTGCTGCACTTGATTTTTGCAACATCTTTTAGCAAATTCTAGTAAATTCTTAACAAATGGGCGAGATGTAGGACTTTCATACACTATGCATCTCTTCAATCAGCTGTGTTATATATAACTCAACGAACACCGGATTTACTGGCATTTCTTTTGCTGTTGCTCAAATCTTTCATTTTCCAATTGCACTGAAGCACTTATTATTTTGTATGCAAAATTCTAGCATCTAACCTCATCAATAATATCACCTTCTAACTCACTTTGCCCTCTTTGTTGCAAATTCAGACCTGCAACAAAATAATACTATATTAACTATACGTATGTTACGCTAGCATGTGAATGCCGTATATTGACCACTAAACTGTTTGAGTGGAGTGAACATCCGAGTCAACTATGGGGATACATGTGTCTTGCAATGATTGAGAGCACTTTTGTAGCAAGAAAAGGAATGTTAATGGCATAAGTATTTTTATAAAGTTTCCCAATAACAATCATTGCGACCATAATACTTACTTTTTGTGAGTTCAATTTCAAAATGTGACTACACATTCAAGGACAATTTAGCTTAGTTCTGTGCACAGTGAACGTTTTTTATATTGTTCTTTTATAGTTTGAATAATTGTGCATATGCTAAAAGCAAATGAGGTTCAGTAACTAGATAGATAGGTCGAGTCAGCCATCAACTAGCATTACTTGTTAAACCTTCCAGAAAGTGTGCAATAAGTCAGCAAACAAATTCCCGAGATCTTGTTCCGAAAATGTCAAAATACATGATTTTAGTGCATTTTGACAACAAAAATGGCTGCCAGTCAGCCATATTTGGCCGAATCATGAAATCGCCGATTTGTAATGGTCATGTAATGGTCCAAACACACGCTCATATGAAGACAAAAACATTTTGTCCCGCTTTGTTCGAGTTGGCACTAAAAAGCAGAGAGTGATTTGAAATTATCATTGTCAGTTATTTGTTTATATTTTTAAATAATAACAGATGCTTGTGAGGACAATGTCACGATTTGTTGCCTGCCCACGCGATGGTAGTCATGACCATAATATTGATGATGTCAGAGCCGTTATTTATTTTATCACATCGAACAGACATCAACCATGCACATTTATATCTACCATACATCACTCACATCCGCTCTCCCACAAAATAACAACACTTATATTAGAAATATGCAATATTTGATTTTATGTATTATAACAAGTTACACATTACTCAATAACATACATTCATTGTTTGCTGAACAAATCTGCGAAATACACTCAGTAAATGTTATTTTCAACCACGGATACTCTTTTTAGTAACAGTGTTTCAGCAGTGTCAATCACTCAATTTATCGACAATAACATTTTTGAAATGAATTTGGAAATTCTAAAACGTAAGTTATTTGATCACTCTCCAGATAGAAATGTCAGAGTGCCGTGGTAGCCGGGCGTGGAAGTGACTGAAATTACTGCCTCACTAAAGTACTACACCTTATATCTACAAGTCACACAGCTTTAGAGCGTTTTTGGTTAACATCGGGGTGGAACGCGTAGAAATGCTCACAGCGTAGAACTCGCCTCAGCGATCCCGACTGCAACGTTTCAATGGCGGCTTTGCCGTACAGTTTTGCTTAATATAAAAAGTACCCTAAACATCAAACAGAATATCTTACTTAATATCCAATTTGGCACGTTCGCTGTCTATTTCGGATGGCTAAAGTTCTTTCAAAACCTTGAAAACAACCCCGAAAACAACAGAGGCTGGGCAGCCAGCACCCGTGCAGCGACGACAATGTGTTATGCGCAGTATCGTTGCGCAGTAGTTTCAGTGACGCCATCCATGTGATATATATCCAAGGCATGTAATATCCTCACTTGGCGGGCAATATACCATGTAATATCCAATTTTAATCAATGTCATGTGACCGAGTCTCATTCAATCACAGCATGCGTAACAGGAGTGAGATGTGATAAATTATGCAGGAGAGATATTTCCTTGAGAAAAATTAAACATCGAGCAAATACACAAGCTCTTGCTGATTGCGTTTAAGGCCTGTTCATGTAACAACAAACTCACACGTAGATAGATCATTCAATTTTCATAATTTGTACAATAAAGTGAGATGCGAATTATCTCTGGTGTCAATTCTTGTCTCACGCTGTGTTGACTTGGATAATGAAATGACCTACTGCGCACATGAAGCGCTATCGTAATATCACGACGATAATGTGATCAATTACGGCTATATTTTCCAATTTAATTTAGAAGCGCGCTTCTAATATTACAATGTGAAAAATATAACTACTAAATTGATGACTATAGTAATTGGAAATGCTCACCGTCTAGTATTACAAACCGTAATAGACGCGTTAGACCAAATGGGCTTGTATGTACATATTCCTAGATGTCCCTTTCATTTTTTGTGAAGTAGAAATGTGTTGAGAAATATTATGTTCAAAATCTGATTCCTTACATTCGGAACAATATTTATTATCTACAATTATTCGATATTAACCCTTTATTCGATACAAGGTGGGTATTTGTAGTGTACAATATCTTTGTACTGATTTTAACTGAGTAGTAAATTTCATTCATAAATAAAGTACTGGATATGCTTATTTTCAGAACTGTTCTCTTATCGTATCATGTAAGTGTAGTATCGTATTTCCCTGACACAATTAGTGGTTCAACCAAATTACTCACTTTAAATTTGTTTCAATCCTCGGATAACAACAACTTTGAAAATGTACTCAATGTGTCGTCACTACTGCAATCTTTTCGAAAGGTGCTCCGTATTGTGTATGTGTGATATTCGACAAACATCAAACGTCTCCAGAATTTTCACCAAGCTGTGTGGGTATATGCGCTACAAACCGGCACTGTACAACACGACAAAAACATTGACTACGTCTATTCGCAGATTTGCTGCTCGCAGATCATTGTGGTGCAGATTGCTTCAAACAACGATTCTTTTTATTTATCGACTATTGATCTACAGAAACTCGGTTTATTGATTTTTTGCGATATAATTTGGTAAAATTACAATTAGATTCGGCAAGCTTCCGACTTACGGAAATAGGGAACATTATGGATGATAGACCGATTAAGTTTGTATCCTTGACTGAGCCTTATTCTGTCGCAATTACACCTGTACATCTGTTACATGGTAGAACGCTTAACCCCCTAACTTATCCACCAATCGACCACGTTAAATTTACCAAGCCAAGCAACACTAACCACACAATAACTCACGTTCTTCCATTACGTTTATTATTCGTATTATTTATAGTTATTGTCCCGTCGTACTATTTATATGTATCGTCCTAACCATTAAGTGATTCCATGCGTTGACCCTACTGATCCTGTTATTAAATGACTTGCTATGAATAATAATTGATTTGAATTATAATCAGTGAGTCTATCACCAAGTTTTACCACCTATATATCATTTTGAAATATACTATTAAAAAAAACAAAAAACAAAAAAAACGAAAAAAACAATCACATTCGGTTACTGTGAATCACGTAACCAGGTTTCTCGTGACTAAAAAGCAAAGAAGCTAGGAAACGGCACGTGTTTGGCGGCCCACTCGGTACACAATACTAGTTACGTAGCAAATAAGCATTTTAGGAAAACAAATTTTCAGGCACTACATCCCCTGCAATGCGATATACACAGTGCATAAAAGTCACAATGAAAATCAGCTTAAGGTACACATTCGCCGTTGCGAAGTACACTCATTTCTGCATGTTGAAATATATTCTGCACGTTGTTTGTGACATTAGAGATTCGATAAGCGCATGTACATTTAGTCATTGTTCGGAACTCGTGTCTCATATTGATATGTTTCTACATGTGCCTGTAATTTTAATTACACTCATTCAAACAATGTACATGCCAAATCATCAGTATAAGTTATGCTGTGGAACTAATTCTTTTTTTTTATTTCGTGTATTCTGTATGCAGTGCAGTGATGTGTTGTAACTCCTTATTAACAGCTAAAATAATGCTAAATGACAGTCCGAATATTGTAGGCACATTACGTGTACAATGTTGGCAATGATAACAAACTAACAGCAATATACAATGACTCTAACAACCTCACTGACAAATAATGTTATCTCGTAGCGTTTCGCATTAGTACTTTCATTGTAAAATACGAACTGCGCCGTCTCGCTAGCATATATTTTGATTGATGAGACACTATACAAGATTGCCCTCACTTATATATATATATATAAATAACATGGTTATTATTAGTATGTAATATTACACTAATATTGTAGCGTTTCATGGCATGCCCATTTAGTCGATTATGTTTATAAGATTTGGTAAATGTCTCGTGTAATATATATTATATGCACTCCCGGTTATACATTTCAATGAACAAGCAGACAACGGCAGACCTAAGTTGCTAGACCGTATATAATAAACTTATATTCGTATAATATTTCGACCTAGATAGTCGTATGTGTATATCTAATTATTTGTAAATGAATATTATTCAATTATATATACAATTAATGTTTGCCCAATATTCTACAATAATAAATGTGAGTGAATTTCCACAAATTCTAAATTATTTAGCAATGCTGAATATGAAGGATGTCTAAATGGCAAATCAAAGAAAGCGCCATGCAAATTAATGAATGGAAAACGAAGCTGATGGCCATCCTGCTGCGTTCCTAATAGCTTTCGTGGAAGCTAGTTTGAACAGTGCCTGCTATGTAACCGGTTTGTATTACCGTGTTAGTAATGCATAAACAAGTAAATTGATTATATTCAGTGCATGCCGGCGACATGTTGGATAGCAGATATATATGTATGTACAGATGTATATTCGTAACAATCCGACATGTGGCATATTTGTGCCAGTCACTTGCTGCCATATGCATGTATATATGTGGAACAAAATAGACAACCAAAGTATCCTTTGGAAAATGGTATAATGTGCATAACCATCGCCTAGTTACAAATACATGTACTTACTTTTGAACATTGAACATTATTTGTTGAACATTTATAGAATGTAATAGTTCACTTTTATAATACAATGGGACAAAAATATATATGCAAGTAAAATTTTAGAGGATTAGAGAAGTCTGAAAAAATTGCAAATGCCTTCTTAGCATACTGATTTGTTTCTGTCTGGCATATTTTTTTTTATTATGTGGTCGCGGTAATCTACAACATGAGTTGTTTATTTGAAGTGGGCCCAATATGGTGTCGTAATATAATAATGTGTTTTTCATCGTTTTTTAGTAATCAAATCATCTTGTATCCCTCCGTATGTCTTCAAAATAACGGGTGCTATATTTCATCCAATATATGTCATATATGCCCATCTTAAAGCTTTTAACAAATTAATATTTGGATAGTTATTTTACCCATGATAATATATATATATATATATTTGCAAATTTAGAAACAGGTCGACCAAATGTACCATTCACTGCTCAACTAGGTATCTTCCATTACTTGGGCCGAGTTGTGATACTGTGTTCTCGCCAGACTCCATGCCAAGCATCATTGGTAATTTGCATAACAACACATCTAATTTGCATAATTTATTTACATAATAATTAGTTTCTCCAACAAACATTGTGATACAGTAACTACAATAAAGAAGAGATATTTTTATGGCTCATAAATTTTATATTATTTTTATATCACTTCATTGCATTTTTGTGTATTACGTGTGCATCAAGTCAAACAAAGTTTGAAATAGAACAGCAACAAATGTTTTGTTATGAATATATTGTTATCTATGGAGGTAACTGGTTCATCATTATTTTGTGTACAACAAGTACAGTCAGCTTTACAGTCATGCCCATGTCACTGTCAGCTTATATGACGTGGGGAAAACATTTTTTTGGTTAAATTTGTAAAGCCTTCCAGATGCGGGATATCAAAATGTGACTTAGAAATTAATAAATCAATAATGACTTTTTTTCTACATCGGCATTTCAAAACTCATGTCAGCGATTTTTCATTGATCTATCTATACCATATGCGTAACGCTACGATCACCACGGGTATTCTCCGCTGCTGTTGCGATCATCGGTCCCTGACTTTTTGGTTTAAAAATACACAAATTTAGAATATTTTGTTAATTGAAACGATTCATTGACGATTATCTTAGAAATTGCATCAAAATCGCTAACGAGATGTTGTTTTCAAACATCGCGGAAAAACATGCACTCTGCGCAGCCAACTTTGTTACCTCTATCGGAATCCCACTTGTAACCCAGCATATGCATTGGTCGCGATGTCACACCATACGTTAACGTCGCTTCAGTCGCGTTCCTCGGTAATTAGGGCCTCTATGAATGAGGTATTTTTAGAGGTCAGGGTTCGTTTTTTCTTCGGCCTTCTCGTCTGCAGTTGAATAATTTCTGCCTCGATTTATTTACGTTTTTTTCCCAGTGCGACTTAAATTCACTGGTATTATTTTTAATTCTCGGTAATTAGTGTCATCGGCGATGAAGTAGTAAAAACTGAAATTAACCGCAGTGCAGCAAATCGGGATAAATCTTCCCGACGAAATGGGTGCAGGCCCCGATCCCCTTGAAAGACTTCTTGTAGACTTCCGTTTTATCACTGTTTTTGTAAGGCTAACAAAGGCAGGATTACCTTTCGATCAATACATGTCATTGTTTTAAGGATGTGCAAGAGAAGGCTGACACTTGTAAACAATACAACAACTTAAGCATCGCGGACAAGATTTCAAAAATCGCGGGCGAAACGAAAGCGACGCCGCTATTTGTCTATGCGACGCGGGCCCGCGGTGTTTGAAAGGCCCGAGAAGAACACAATGTGTTCAATGCAAATACGAAAAACACGATCGGTTGGTGCGACCGTAGTCACGGCACTACGTACGTAGCTAGCGCTGAATACTTGATTTGCATTCCAAGATTTGCTAACGTCGTATCCCTATATCGACGGCTTCTATTTATTTCATCAAGGTAATTTTATCACCCATTGTGTATTGTACATAAATGTGGGTTTTATCAAATTATTTATTTAAACGGATTGTTGCTATATTGAGTTTTATTTTGGTCCGATCAGGGTCTGTTTGACCCCTAGTGTAATGTGCTGGTTTTGTTTTTTTGTTTTCGTGCGCTCGCGTCATGTTTAGATATTGCGGCTTCCTAAATGTCAGACAGTTGCCTGTAGCAATCTGATACCTACAACAATCTTAAATATAACAGTAATTTTGAAAGGGATTATAGAATATAATACATACGAACCATTGGAAGTGTGATAAAACAACTAATTGTGAACGGAGAACACTATAGATGTTGTAATTGAAAACGATTTGAGTACTTATATTGTTATTCAACACCCTGCTATTCCATTATGTGAGATTTGTATTATTTGTGTGTCGCAATCTCACCACAAGATATGCCATTCAATCATACGGCAGGCTGTACAATGTCACAGTGCGTCAACACATTCCCCTATTCACCGCACATTCAATATGCGTCTTGCCATTTGAAGCATCCTCATTTGACGTCTTCGCATTTTTTTATCCTTCATTT
Source organism: Saccoglossus kowalevskii (assembly GCF_978046115.1). Lineage (NCBI taxonomy): Eukaryota > Metazoa > Hemichordata > Enteropneusta > Harrimaniidae > Saccoglossus > Saccoglossus kowalevskii. Next base: position 19,592,295 of record NC_140643.1, on the reverse strand, counting down.
GAAGCAAGCTATTTTAATTCTTCTTATTTTGCGTCATGCCATTTAAAGCAAGCTCATTTTGTGTGCCATGCTAGTTGAAACAATACCATTCGTCGACAAATTGAAAACTTATTGAATGCTCTAGATCTGGTACAGTAATACAATTCGACATTTGCAGGGTGATCGTCCCAGAATCGCCTGAAACGTTATTTGACAATAGCACAACAGGGACTTCTCAACCAATACTTTCGACAAGCATACCATACATCAACGTGTGTCGCTAACGGTCAACAGAGGAACGCAACGAGCCCGCTGCAAGCGAATTGCGAGATATATTGCCAGCGTGAATCTAATCTGAAAAATCTATTACGGAGTGGACGCCGTCGCGTATACTCAAGTTTCTTAGCTAGCGATGAAGAAAGTGTTCTTGGCCAGTAGATGTTCTTTTTTGTTCCTGGCTAAGGCTAAGACATCTGTCTGATTTGACTATAAATGATTCATCGTTCCCCGGCATTGTATGCTAATGATTTCTAAAAGTAAAAAAAAAACTAATTGAAGACATCGGCTCCCGGCGTTTTTCTCGTTCGGCAAATTGACCGACATGGCAAGAAAAAAATACTCCAAACGATTTAATTATATAGAAACCAATTTCTCTTTATGAATTTAGCTTCTTTCCTAAGAAAAAAGATTCAACAGCCCCGTGACAACAAACCCCCAAATCCAATTCCCAATAGGATTATGTACACTGGCTCAAAATATGAAGCCAGTCATAGAGTCGGGCGATGTGTTGAATTATCAGGTTCCAGAAATGTACAATAAATTGTTAATCACTTGGCCCACTGTATAAGATAATTATCATAATGCAGAAGGATACAAGGCAAATATTGCAGTTCAAATTATTGACATAAATCGTATTCATTCTTTATAGCTTAAAAGCAAGTTCAATATCAGCATGGGACAACTATGATAAATCAATGTGTCATGACACAAAGGGTATCCAGAACAAAGATCAGGTTATATTGTCACCACCAGCAGCTACAACAATGGCAATCATGACAGCGTCTGTCATGATCTCATTATCATTAGCAGCATCATCACCAGTATCATCAGATACCCCCCCCCCCAACTACTATGAAGAAACAAAACTAGAGAAGTCTCGAAATACCAAACACTAAGCTTGAACATCCTAGTATTAGACAACAACTTGAAAGAGGTGGTCTATCTGTTAGCACAATCAATGCCGATGCAGCATCAATACAAACTGGAATCACTGCTTTCCATCAAGGTCAAGAAGCAACGAGATGCTAGATGATTACTAGATCAGCAGTAGTAGTACAGTTGGTCATATCTTTAAAAAAGCAGCAATAAAGAAACACGTCAATCCAAGTCATGAAACAAGGAAATTTAAAGTTAGTAAATTTCAAATACATTTTGAATGTATTTCAAACATGATTGAGACAACTATGAATCCGTTTGCAGCTCTTTGACCAAAGACATCAATTTGTGTTGTTTGGCAGATGGTAAAGAAATGACAGATGAAGTAAAAGCTGATGTTTGTTCTCGGGGAAAAGTGGACAAACGAGTTTATTCGGGAATATCTTACATATACCGCTAGATTTTACAGACCACTGCAAGCAGAAAAGTGAGAAACTTTGCTATTGCTGCCACAAAGAGAGAAATACAATGTAAAGATGAAAAGGTCATTGCGCTGAAGACAACAAAGGATTTGCTAGGCAGATACTATGTATATAATCCAGTCACTACCATCTGATATACCTTTCAGTTTTGGAAAAGTAGAAGATATTATGTAGTGTACAAGCAAGTGCAATTCACTTTGTATGTGACATGTATATCAAAAGCATAAAGAATGCTGAGCAACAGGCAAGAGGTGCAAATGATTGATCATTCAACATCACTGGTGGAGATCAGTTATGCCCCGAAGACTTCTGATATGCATTGAAATCACCAAATTTTAAAACGGCACTCATGAAGTTTTTCATAGAGGAATGGAAGAACGACAAATATGTACCTATAATAATGAGCAGTGCCTTCAGTACACATGTTTTTACACAGTTAATCCAATGGGAAGTCTTCATCAAATCAAACTACGTGGATACATATGCTCACATGTGGAAGCTGATACCCACCTAGTGTACCATCTCAGCATGCTCTCCAGAACAATACCAAGACAGAATGTTGTTGTCTGTGTTACATTGATATCATGCTAAACCTGCTGTATCATGCCTGACAAATGAGTGCCAATGTGTGGATGGATCTGGGACATTCAAGTAGAAGATATTTAAATATGAAAGTACTGGCAAACCACATTGGTCCAGTAGTTTGCAAATCATTTTCCAGTTACCATACTTTAAAAGAATGTGACAACACATCATCCTTCTTCTTCAGAAAAGAAAAAAAGTTACGTTAAGCCTTTGATGAAAGCTGTGAAGAAAACTCTTTATCTTGAAGGACTAAGCATACTTCACTTTCGTTGATGACGAGCACTTTGTAGAGCAGTATGTATGTTCACTCTATGGCCAAGGGTCATTAACATCCATCAATGAGGCCAGACGGAAATCTTCTTACAGAAATACAGACCAACCAATTAAGAAAGTCCATTGGAGAAGATAAAGGGAATAGATGCCGGCATGCTTCAAAGATGTTCTGCTGCAGAAATTGGCACGGTGTAACTATGTAACATATATTAGGAAGCATGTACATCTACGGAGTCCACTGGAGAACATCAAATCCAAAGACCATTGATGGAAAGATATATGGCGTTTACTGCCAATCAGATGCTTTCTATGCTTTCCCAGATCATTGAATCAAAAGATATTTCGGATGAAGATCAGGATGATAATGATGACAATGACAGTACTGCTGATTCTGAAAGTGATAGGGACAGTGATGTCTTCATTAATGCAAATATCTCCATTAATAAATATATTAGAATTACAGCATATTGTGCATTTGTTAGTTATGCCCTGCACTTCATTTGACATAATACTAATAATTAATTATTTGAATCATAAAGTATTACGTATACATATATAAACAATCTCACATGTGGGAAAATAGTTAGTGGCCAAGCAATTACTTTTAGGCGCAAAAGACTCATTTTGTTCGGAACTGAATACATCATCAAGTTGTGCCACTCCCTCAATACACATTTTGAATGTATTATATATATTAGATGGGTCAGTGCCCTTCAAGCATAAATGTATGTTTTTTAATAATGTTGATTGTGGTTGAAAATAATTAGATATTTGATAAACAAGTACAAACGAATGGGCAACTTAGTTATTCTATGTTATCGATAACTTATATGTTATGATTTCTTACATTTTAAACTTATGTACACATCATCATATGCAAAAACACACAAATGTGCCAACAATCTTTTTTTTTTAAATTTTGACTAAAAATTGCCATTCAAAAAGGTGGTTTAAATTGCAATTTTGTGACTGTGGTCATTAAGAATGCTTTTTTAAAAAAAATAAGCACATCTTTTTACATACATTTGGCTACTCAAACCTTACTAACCTAAAATGTTTTTTTCAATACAGTTTCAAAATGCTGTCATGAAGTATAATTTAATAGCCGTGTACTATGTCCCGGGGGTGTTGGCTCTTGTCTGAAGCTAGTCACGACGTGCGCAGTGCAGACAAACAAACTGCCAGATAATCAGTTATAGAACTTAATTATATGTTAAAAAGGGTTGACAAATATATACCGCGTGAACAACTATGTAATTTTAACCACTGCCTGAAAATAGAGATTGGAAGTCACACATTTCCCAGAACGCCAACATTGTTCAGAACATGTGAACAATGAAATCGAAGACAAATTAAATTTTCTGGTATCATGTTCATTCAACAAGCAACAAAACATGTTATCAATTTCGTCAACGTATTGGATGGAAAAACAATTAAAGTGCAATGACTGGTTAGCCATTCCAGCAGGGAAAATTTGTAAATAACAGCCTAGTTGCACCCCCACTTACTCACAATTGGTTATTTTCCTTCTAAATTATTATTACATATTGACTGTTTTATTATTAAATATTTCACCCCTTTACATTGCAATTTATATCACTTTCATATTTTCCATTTTATTTTGCTTTGTGTAAAAAAATATTTAATATAAAACTGTGAAACGTATGTTGACACGATTTATAAACTGCGTTTATTTTGTGACATTATTCTGAATTGTAATGACATGACTGCTATGTTAGAGTTAGTGACGCATGTTGATTCAGGCATGTTTGACGAAAGTGCTCTTACGAGATCCAAATTATGCTGTTGATAGTCAGGAACCCCTTTCACAATTGTCAAGTCGTGAAACTGCACCGTTACTGACAAATAACTCCCGCGCGATTTAGCAATGACAGCAAATTTTTTTCATGCTCCATTTTCCAGAGCAATCACTAATAGTTTTTCAATTTGTCGACGGGGGAGCGCATTCGATGAATGATCTTGCTTCAATTGACACGACGCAGAATGCGAACACGTCACATGAGCTTGCTTCAAATGCATATGGGGATTACAGGGCGACTGGGGAAAGATAGCGATATGCCTATGCTGGGTGTAACATCTTGGCTCTATCATGTTGTTAGCCTTGTATCAAACATTAAGAGAATCGACTGTAACATTGTTTCTGGTAGATATAACAATTATATTTCTAACTGAATTTCAAACTCTATTGAGATAGTCGATGGTAAATTGTTATCAGATCAATTGAGCTATATGAAAATGCTGCACAAATTATTACTTTGATCAATGAAGCGATGAGTAACATAGCATGGAAAAACACATTTTGAAAGCCGTCAGTATCGCATATTTGATTGACCTCGTACATATTTCTCAGTGAATGCACTATTGCGCTGTTTTACCCTGGCAAACTAATCAATACAGGTGGATGTCAATAGTTCTGGATCAGGTAGACATACACATTTATATAACTTGTTTATTTGCACTGCATATTGAAGCCGAATAGTGTCATTCAATAAATTGGGACCAAAAGGTTATCGGCAAGTTCTAGAGACGGAATTGTAGACAAATAAATACGTGAAGCATAACAAACTGTTTCAAATGCATAATGTTTCTATTACAACATGACGTGTTCCTTTTTTGTAGTTATAGAAATAGCAATAACGAAACAAAAAAGGGAGGTTAACTATAAGAAGTACAAATGTCCGGTCATACATGCGTACATTTACCTTCCATAATACGTTGTGCAAGTCAATTATTTACAGCCATTCAATAGATTACGTGCGCTTGTGACAGTTGTCACGTTAAACCGCCCCACCATGTCACGTGCACAGTGTGAATGTTGAATAATGGTTATTAGCAAGACAATTGCATTAAGTGTAATGAATAACCCTGTTCATAGGGAATAAAACTGTTACTGAAATACAACCATCTTTGAACTATGTGATTTGGCCTACAGATGTAAACTGGATTAAACTAGTTTGGTCTGATTTCACTAGCCATGATAACAGTGAATGTATTATGTGATACATCTCAGAATCGATTGTTGAATGGAAACTAAATACATATAATGTAATAACCATAATATGAACTTTCCCCGCAGTTGTGGGTATTAATATTCACATAAACATGGCGACAGACTGTAGGACAACATTATCAATGAATTTGTATAACTAGTAGTTTGGCGATGAGTGGCTTTCATAATAAGTGGATTTTGTAGCAGGTAGCTTTCGCAGAGAGTTTTATGTGGTTTCACAACTGGTGCCATTCTGGGAATACTATCCTTAGGAGCTGTTAATTTGCCCTTATGATTTGTCTAGTTGATCTGGCAGGTCATAAATAAGAGCTATGTTCTGATAATGCCCCTAGTTTCCTAAAATTCATGCGAAAATCCTAATAAATAAGATTTAAAGTTCACAAATATAAGAGTTTGTCAACTTAATTATAACCAATGCAACATTTAATAATACTTAGTAGATATAGAGTGGATAGACATCGAGCATGCGGGCTACAGTTTACATTTGAGATAAATCTGAGTGATTTGGCTTTATATAATATGAAAAAAAATGCTTACGAAATTCTTAAAACCTGTACACGTGTAATGATCGTTGTTATGTTGGTATTTGTCGTCATTGTTCTCATACAATTTGCATACTAGCAAATGTTAATTAAGGCAAGTAAGCCGTATACGAAAGATCTGCTTCATGATAAATTTATGAATATTCATGATTCACGGCAAATCAAGATCCGTTTTCGAACCTAGCTCTTGCGGTTTCTTCCTACCATGTTAAAACGTTGTCAGTATTAGATATTCAATGTCACGTGATCTCGTATAATAGCCATGAATATATGAGAGCAAGATGTATAAAGTCATAGAACAATTCCTGAGAAAAAGGACATTTGAAAAGTAAGACTCGAAAACAGGTCACATAGTTATAAAGATATAAATTACCACAAAGAACAATGAAGCAGCACTACATTCCAAGAGCTGCTGATGCAAACCATGCATTTAGAAAATATCTGAATAACAATAGCCAGGCAATTATGGTAGGAGAATTTCAGACTGGATAACAACAATAACAGGGATGGTACAAGTAATTTGTACACTTTGATGATGTGAGTAACACAATTGGCTAGTATTATCTACAAACCCAAGATGAGTTGGTAATACAGCACATTATGCTACGGGGAATTATATGCAATAAATATTTTATCTGTGTGATGCGATATATTATTTAATAATTATCAACACAAGATTACATGTCAATTACAAATTACATGTATATTCTACAATCCGATTGTCACGGTTTTAGGTGTTTGTAAGTAATTAGCCAAATGAATTCCTTCTGGTATTTCAATTACATAATTGTGTTTTTTTAATATTATTGCTTGTTATATAATATGAGGTTATTACGATTATTATTATTAAAGTATGCATGGAGACAGTGCAGCTGGAGTATCGACCGACACGCAGTGGAGGTCGATGTGCGGCGTCCTATCTGAGTGCATATTTTTAGGTATCCTCGTAATAACCTTATTATTATACATCTCTTCCTTCCAAGAATACATCGTGGGAATGCCGAAATCCAAAAAGTTTAGAACAGAATTACCGAACTTTGTGTGGAGTCCGGTGTCAGCCATGTTTGTTTTTATTATTAGAGGACGCTTATGCACGTAATAATTCTATTTTTGGAATTCGCTTTTCCTAATGTGGTAGAATGAAAATACACTTTAAAATACCGCAAAATTACGACACGTCGTAACTTATGGCCTTTACGGTGACAAACGTATAATAATACATTTTATTTCCAATATTGGCATTATAGTTAAAAATATATCATTTATTTTTTTATTGGAACTCGTCAAATCGTTACATTTTACATAAAACGCATTCAAACGTTACTATTTCGAATTCGAACGCTGCGTCCACAAAAGCATGACGCCTGCAACTGTGTTTACGCATGACTAATAAATAACGTCCACTCGCTCAACAAGAAGACTGAAGGAAAATAAAACACATTGTATAAGCAAACACACTTATACATTATATAAGTGTATCGCCTGATACTACTTTTTTTGTAAAGCTGGTTAATACGTGTGATGTCATAGATAATGAGGATTATTGCTAATAATGCTTCGAATCTAAGCGCACTAGTGGGAGCGCATTTGCAGTTACGAATCCCAAATATTAACTTATGGTGTTACGGTGACAGACACTTGCATCTATTACAGTACATGATATGTGATCTTCCGAATCGCGCGGTTTCGCGAAATGCGATGTCCACATAAGTCACCTTAGTAAAATGCATTGATCTGACTGGAGGCGCCTCTAAATTCATACGCCCAATCAGAGATGGCGTATATTGTGACGACTTATGATAAAGAAAATGTAGAATCGCCGATGCATTTTAGCGATCCTTCTACAGTTCTCACTTGCCAGGATTATCTGCGATATGTGACCTAGTACTGAGGAAAAACTCCGGTTGATCGAACTATTTAAGTAGACCCCACTTGATCTGGTTATAATGCGTATTTGAGGCAGGCGCGACACTGAGTCATGGTGTAAATACAGTTGCTATGTTGAAAATCTATGTGCATATGCTGATAGCATACAGCTTGCATATCCCTAGTGTCGTCAAAGAGGGCGTAATCAAGTATGATTTGGTTACGTAGCACTTGCCAGAGTGTAGTGGTTAGGCGATGGCTGAATACACGATCCTTGGGTGGTGAAAACGATGATATGTGTATATTTCAGTCTGTATTTTTGCCTCATATTTGTCAAAAATTTCGAATGATTTATTTTATACAATCTTTTATATTGCATTTTATTTTATACTGTGAGCAATCACCTTCGCATTTGCCATTAATATGTGTTTATGTAATATATTTTTAGCTTACTAATGTGAATCTTGGTCGCCCCTATGTGCAATGATATTCTTAAATTACTGTTTTTTTCAATACTATACTAACATATTTTAAACTAGCAACTTGATTAAGCTTTACATAGTAAGCGGTGGCGGTATTCAACGAATATGCAGCCATTCGGCTCATTCAGATGAGCATGGGAAACAATAAAACAACATGCGTTTCAAAAACTACTAGTTTATCATATTAAACAATATTCAACGGGATTATCAGATATAACATGTCTAATGTCGGAAATGTTAAACTATAATCATTGACCAGTCATTCATAGCATTATTACACTAAACGCTGTGATTTTCATTATACTACAATTGTGTTGTATTGTGATACACAACTGAGAAAACAGACCAATTAAGACTTAGACATTCAGACATATGAATCCAGGAATAATGATAAGCTTTGCCAAGACTAAATCAATACCCCTGCAAAAAACGATATGGAGGAATACTACTTCATTCAGATAGACAATAGACCAAACTTAATATTACCATACTAGGCAACTCTGATTGTTATTCCACAGGAAATAATCGTGCAAACAAGTGTACCCGATCCGCCATCCAGATACCTGTCATATCTGATAAACAAAATTTGCCAACTAAACCAAGTTAACATTTTTTTTTTGAAAGAAAATTCGTTTGCACGTATTGGGGCTAATGTAAAACCTTTCCTCATTATAAAAAAAAAACTAATGTAGAACATTGTTGCTGGTGCTAATCTGAATAAAACTGTTCTCAGAACAATTACCAATTACCCCCAACTTCTGTTATGACACAATACGTGAATATATGGTTATGTTATTATTGTGTGGCGAGTTGTTTTACCTAAATGTTAATGGATCATATATGTGGGTTTCACATAATCCGTACGATCGCACCTTGAAACATATTCATACTCATGTATGCATCATATTTCAAGCGGCCCGGGACTGCGTGTATAGGTTGCAAACACGCATACAAAGCCGTTACATGTTATTTTTACCAGTATATTTATTTAAAAGTTCTTTTAATGATACTTATTTGTGTGACGAGAATTAATGCAATGAAGATAGATTTATTAATTTCACTGTTTATTGCTATTGAATGTGTGATGTTGACATGACCAGAATATTCTGGAAATGCGTGTTCGCATATTAAACAAATAGATATATGACAATGTGTTCTACTAATCATTACTGCCTACCATAAAGTAAAGAAAATATATGCAGACAGCTAGTCGAGCGTTAACTCTGGACTGGCACATATTCGAATTAATCCAGGGGGAAAAAGTAGTGGCGCCGTTCACAATTGATATTAATCTCTTAAACAGTCAGAAAGCACACAATGATTAAGTACTCATTTAATTGTTAATTTTTCAGTGCCTTTGTGGATTGTGTTCTGATTTTGATTACTAGGCGCGACTCCATATTTTTTCATGGCCCATGTTTACCCATACGCATCGTGAACGCAGCCACTTTGAATGTTTAGAACATATCTCGGGATCAAGCTCTTGGGTTTCCAGATTGATACGAATCACAAGGCTTCAAACTACATTATTCGTAGTATTTCATTCAATGAATTCTTATTTTCTCTCAAACGACTCTAAATATCTTCTATCACTACATATCAGCCATTTCATTCGAAACCGCCGGTAATATAGTAATATACCGTAACGGTATACAGTGACCGGCTGTATTTTATTTTAAGATGGGAAGGTGTAACTCTTTGCTCGAGTTAATATTAGTATTTACATGGCAAACAGCTGCCATTATGATACTAGGTACAATAAGATATAATATTTGTTCAGGTGGCTTACCTTTTTACAATTCACACTGGTAATTTATGTCATTCTTATATTTATCTTTTTCTAGCGCTGTTAACATGCGGAAAGATCATATGATACACGTTTATAATTACAAACACTTTAGATTTAGTTTCCGTGACGGGTATTTGCACAATTACAAAATACTACACATAATTTAACCTTTTGTTTTTTGGCAAGGCATCGTCTGACCGAATGTGTCAGGAGATAATGCTCAGTCCGCGGGCATCAGATTGGTGACAACAGTTAACTGCAGTAGACATGTTGAAGAGTGTATTTATAGGATAGATTATGGCCATGTGTTGAAAATGAATACAAAAGCGGTAGCAATCATACTAAACTCCAAGTGCAATAAAGTAATATATATAAACTACTTGAAACTGAAAAATTAGCAATTTATTTATGACAATAAGAAGTACAACGTCTTAGAAAATAGAAAGTTAAAAAAAAGTTGTTGCCAGACTTTGAGTAAGTGCTCCCATTTATCACGACGTTCTGAAAGCCTAAAACAAATAATTCTTACTGTACAAGAGATCTCTATCAAAACTGGGCCTTGTTAAAATAAACAATTTCCACTGAATTAGGTGTTCAACACCAACATAGATTATAGAAAGGAATATAAGCCAGGCACTAATGTACAATTTCAAAAATACATAATTAATGAATTTATATCCGGTAACTAAATGCGTACATTCGTTTTAATGGACTCAAATGTTATACGTCTGAGTTGTTTTTGCCACAGATGTTAGATTTCTGGAATAATAAAATAGAGAATAAATTACGTCAGTCATTTTTTTGTTGTTGCTATGTGTTGCGCTCCGGACAATAACGCAAGTGTTCAGCATAGTGTTCACTTCAACTTGCATACACACAACCGCAGTAAAATCAAGATCTGATGTAATAGAGACAATTTACAAATTTGACAAAGTTTTAAATTAAATCTGAATTAAAGTCATGACACTAGCTAACACACTTTCGAGTGAAAACGTTTCATTTAATTAACGAACGGCTATACTGGCCAACAGTGTGTTGCAAAAAAAGAAAACCATGGCTCTTCCCACGTCATTCGAGGCAGAATGGAATAAACTTGCACTCGCAGTATTTTAGGCCTCCTACGTCATTTTGTCACCGTCGGCGTTGTCCGGTAAGCGAGGCATAAAATCGATCATCAATTTCCGTGCGTAGACAAATAAAACAACGAAACGAGTTTATTGAAGTATGACAATAAATTCTTCAAAGTTAAACATCTGAAACCGACATGGACGACAGACAATATAACTCGACATCGAAAATGAAACGGGAAGAGTCAAAGATAAAAACAAACACAAACATGACGAGTATTTCGAATATATGAAAACATGCAGTAACAAACATAGATCAACTAATGTGTTCATTGATAATTGACGAAAACATATCTGCAGTAACTACAAAGTCAACTACAAATAATATTACGTGGCAGTCGACTGCGTGTGAAGGGGTAGAATATCATAAAAATGAACTGACCGAGATAACCTCAGTGTTGCAGGAATTTGGGTAAATATGGAATAATACCAAGCGTCAACACATCGAACCAGAAGAAAAGTTTAAAGCATACGATTAAAATAACAGTTTTTGGGCGACGATTTCTGCCTTGACCGTTCAAATTCGTTCCTATAAACTGTTGGTAGAAGTTTGACATTGAAATTTTACGCACAGAAATATCCAATTAAGAGATCTTCAAAGAATTTAAAAAAAAACAAAAAAAAACATAAATTATGAAACTAAACGACTCAATGCACCGGTAGTTCGATCAATTAGTAAGTAACCTAGCAAAGTATTGCAAATAGTCGAAAAAGATATAGGATCAAACCACCAACTGCGACGGTCACAGCGGCTTCTCCCCGATTTCAGCGACATACCATATGATATGATTCGCCAACTACTATACTCGTCCGTCACCTTATTAACCAGGGTACTAGTACTATAATATCTGATGAGTCCCGTCAGGTAATTGTAATACTACTGCCCAAAAGCACCGACAATTTTGTTTTAACTGGCAGTTATGTTTACAGTGTTTTTCAGTGTTGTTTTTGCCAATTGATTCGGAAACATTCAATAATTTACCAAGTTTTATTTATATTTTATTCGAATACCTTCAAATTGGGCAAAATGTCAAGCGAGTTTTTTTTTATTGTGTTAAATAAAGATGGTCTGGCAGTTGCTCCATTCACAGTGAGTCGCTTAGCAGCATCCTATGTGTAGAAATAAATGTTGCAACTTAGTGCCCGGATGTACGCCCGAGATTACTTGTTCCACTCGCCTGACTCTAACAGTCACGCATGCGTGGTGCTAATAACATTACTGAGGTTATGACGAAGGCGTATCTTATGAATGTTATTTGAACGTCCAATTAATAATCTAAATCATTGATCATAAAGCACTCCAACCACTATTTTATTGGCATCGATTTTTGGCAACAAAGGATTATTAAACATTCGTACATTTAAAAAAAATGAACATCGATAAGCAGGAATATATTTTAAGTATATTGATATGTGTAGCATAACATGTGTACTGTGAGGTAGAAAGTTAGATTAGTTATTAAAACTTTGAAAATAGATTAAATTATAGTAAAGTATAAGAGACGCAATCTACAACTCGAAGTGTTTTTGCGTTAGAGTTCTCGGCGATTTTACGCCAGGAATTCCTTATGTTGGTGATACTTTATTACTTATGCACAGTCTGTCATTCGTAAACTCTGCACTTTATCCACGCCTATCCAATGTCATTGATAGCGTGTTGATTTGTCTTGTGACTTGTACTTACCAGCATAAACAAGCTTGCAATTGCTATGTGTCACGAGGTCACTTGGTCAAATATTAACCCAAAATACCAAATAGTATGCAATACGTTTACTACCTCGTGTGCGGGTTCTTAACCAATATAAAATTACACAATTTGTGTAACACAAGTATAATTTAGACTGATGGGCTCCAGTAGAGTTCAATATAACTATATGCACATAAGCAGCAATAATGCACACCGGCCAATCTTACACATACGACACTACACATGAATTACGTGAAACCATAGTTTATTAGGTACACAAAACATATACTTGCTACAGTTCTCTCTGTCGGTATCGCCCGCCCTTGCAGAGGTACAGCACAACACGCGGCCCTCACCACGCACCAACGCAACTATGTTGTTGGTAAGAGGTGGGAGTTACGATATTTCGCACTGTAGACACCACGGCAAAGTCGGTAACTACCCTTCGACCAGGGGAGGAACGGCGTACCCTACTAGTCACGTGTATCAGTGCCATGCACTCTTAAAATATTACATAAATTAACTGGCCAGGAAAATAACAATTCTAGTAATTAACAAGGTAATATAATAGCTTAAAGCCCAAGACTAACTAGTGTGTGTGTAGGAATGTTCGGTACCTGACGTTTCCAGACGTGCGTCGAACAGTGTCAGTCGGCAGCGTCGCCCGGTGAATTATAAGAAGCCAGCGACGGTAATTAGCGACTTGAACTTTCCATTCTCGTCCACCGCGCCAAGGCTTCCTTTCCAGTTAGACTTCAGACTGATGTTCAACGCCGGGTTCGACTATGGATGCGTCATGAATTTGTTTTTGCGTATCTGTAATTGGTTAGAGTTTTGAAAATGAATAAAGAGAGTTTGAGTTGGTCTTGGGGAGCACAGCACGATAGACGCAGTAGAGAGAGTGCAGTCCTGGGCAGTCGAGGGCAGTCCTGGAGAGCCTTGGGGCGAGCCTTGACGCAGTCTAAGAGAGTCTTGGGTCAGCCTTGCGATAGTCTTGGGGATTTTTCCCCAGGGCGCCGTGTCTTATAGTGTGCTCGATTGACCGACTAAGACGAGAGCTGAAACGTATTTCGCTGTATGTGTCTTATTTGACTGTAAAGTAAAAGTGACTTTCCTGATCCCGCACCTCAAGGGGACGAGATATAGATACGAGACGAGATTCCCCCCTGGCAAGTGTGGAGAACCCCGAGGAAAAGAATTTACCCCCTGATAGTAGTATGTGGTGGTACTGCTCGCCGCTTCCAGGGTCGTACAAAGCGTAGATGTTGGTCAAGGTCTCCAGCAGCAACAACCGAGCACCACGCTGTCTCAGTCTTTAAATACCCTGCCATCACATGGCTAATTGTGTCCATCGCTAATTGGTCCGCGACACCTGTTCATTCATCACACGGATACTTGTCCAGCATTGTCCAAGTGCAACCTCGAGGTCACGTAATAGGTACTTTCTGTTCGTGTAGTGACAAATGTGGCTACCTACTGGGCTACAAAACCTACCTCTGGGCTTTTATCAATTTATATTATTATAATAAATTACTAAATACAAAATTACATAATAACAAACGTGTCCTTTTAATAATGCAGTTTCTGATATGATCCAAACACCTCGTGACACTATGTAAACAATTATGGAGTGTCTTTAATTGTTGTTTATTTCCTTAAAAATCGCGATCGGAAATATAAAATATCCTGTCCCTACCTTCCTCTTCATATTTACTATACTGGAACCTCCTATCCCTTATCCAAACATACATAAACTGTAACTGACCGCTGTAAACAAACTGTTGTACAATATTTACATATATGAATTAATATTGTGTAGTTATTTTGTCACCCCCCCCAACGATCACAACATTTTAAACTAGTTTTTTATTACCGTGTGTCCGTCGACTTAAACATGATTGCTATATAATAATGGTTTTCCAGGAGTGTAGTCACATTTTATATTAACAGCAGTCTATGTTGTCGTCCTACTTTTATGTGTAGAGGTGGATAATGTATATACATACATAAATATATATACATGCTTGTAAAATGAATCTTCTCTGAAGTCCTGAGCGTAATATTCATTCGTATATTATTAATCCTAATTTCGCCAGAGGACACTAGTTAGTGAAGAGAATTGCCACAGAGACTCATTAAGGAATACATATATACAATTATCGTGTATTAAAAATATGCCAGGAAGCATTATGTTTTATATATAGTACTGTTTGACGCGGAAATTAATAATAATTAATAAAGAGCTCATTTTTGAATGATAACTAATTTTACTTGAGGACACTAGTTAGTGAAGAAAATTGCGAGGGAGACTAATTATTAAGGATTACATATATACGATTATTCTGTATTAAAAATATACCAGGAAGCATAATGCCAGTTATATAGTACTGTTTTATATATAATACATTAAATAAACTCCGTAGACGTTGCGATTTGTTGCGATATTATGTGCAGGATATGACCTTTTCTTTAGACTTATACCACATAATGATATAATGGAAAAATCATTATCCAGGAATAGATATGTATCCGTCTTGTTATTCATGGTCAATTCAAGTAACTCCTTTACTTAATATATTTCGTGAAAGCTCTATATATTAAATTGTACGGTGTTATTCAATGTAAAATTACAATTATTACCACAATTTTAGTGTTGTCGAAATCAGTTTAAATCAAACAAAAGTCAAACATACAAAACATGAATGCTCATGAAATAATTCCCCTCACCGATTTGCGTAGCTGGAGAAGACACATATAATTCTTTGCTTGAGCTGTGCATGCCCGGCGTAAACCTTAAACTGACCACTTCTTTTATACATTCCAAGTAGGGAATTTAAAAAACTCAAACGTTCACGAATCGAATGCTTCAAAAGATCTGACTTCATATTTTCTTCCCAATAATAGCATTATAATTTCAGTTCGTTGTTTGCTGTCTTCAGTCGAGCCTTGACATAGTCCGTAACTGTTATAATAAATAAATGCATTGTTAATATTATCTAGCATAGCTGCTATTGAAAGAGTATCAGTCTCATAAATGAATTGGCATGAGAGGGCGCCATCTGTCCATCCAGGGAACGTTTTGAAGTCAGCCCACGGTAAGCCATTATCGAAGCACCAATGTCCCTTTTACAAATATATGAACTAATTTCAGCGATATTTTTACAGAATAATCTGTAACGAAGCATAGAAACATTATATAGGCCCTAAATATGTGTCGACAACCAGTATGGCGCTAAGTGTTTCTTTCATGATTTTATTGTGTTCGAAATTGTTTGATTTTAAACTGCATGTACACACACAGTGATTGCTCGAAATGAATACTAATTAAGCAACTTTTCTCTTATAAAAGTAATTGAAAACATTAGTCGCAATTTGAGCAATAGCACTAAAGTTAAATATCAATGTGCCTCTGCACTCTCCTTTTGTAACATGTTATGGTAACTTTAATAAACACAATATAAATAATGTATAGATATAATGGCATTGATATATATTCATACAAAGTAATGCCAGGGTAGAACTCTGAGATAGAACACGCACCCCTGTAACGCACTTCAAGAAATAAAGTTCATGTGGTCAACGAAATATTTAATACATAATAGTCTCAAATAATATTTGTAATGTAAACCATCAAATTTGGCCATAAATAATTAGAGCAATAATTACATTAACATTTAACTGAAAAATTACCACGGTTAACGCCCTAAAGAACGTAATAAGTACATAAATCCATAACGTTTTACATTTGCACTTGTAGACTGTTAACTTCACTCACCGTACTGTAACGACATACGCAGTAACGTAGAAATAACAACGTAACATCAGAGACTACTTAACTTTAATAGTTGTCCCAGCTACATACAAGGTGTTTGTTGTATCGTACGATTTAATGATGATGGTTTGACAATCTTCGAGGAATTTTGTCCCAATGACGGTTTGACGGAGACTTCACCATGTAGAATACGATAGTTGGTAGAAGCACATATTGTTGGCCATGACGTTTTCAACCCAAAGTATCAGGAACTGACAACAACTTCTCAAGATGTTAACCGTGACAGGCAGCAGGGAGAAGTGATCACTTTGTTTCATCACGCCATGTGACAAGTTAATTTATACAGGATGTTTTCATTTTCAGATGGGTTAGTCACACCCATTAAAGGATAAAATACAGCGTCATCTCTGGCCAAAATAATTAAACTTAATTAACAAACTGGAAAACTATAAACTTCCAACATTTAAAGTTAACTTACCGAGAAATGACCCTGTGACAATATGCCAACCTATAATAATAGAGAATATAGAATTTGAAATGCCGATTTAAACTTACAATTGTTTACACAACAATAATCTTGCAGGCACAGTAATACCGTTATGGTAATATTAATGGCATTACTCACAAGTAATACTGTCTTATAATTAACATACATCAATAATAAAATACATACGCATATGAACTTTCGACTAAAAAATATAATTTAACAATGAAGAAGATTAGTATATTCTATAATTTCTGATTGTAGATATAGAGGATATACATTACTTGTGGCGTAATCTCGTATCCAAGCAAATAATCTCATCCTGTATTTGATAGGAGTGACGTGTATAATAATATATGGTTATATATTTGGGTATATGATCTGATACCAATTTTTACTTTGCCATGTTTTTTTTCTATTTATGGTTAGATTAAGTAAATACATTATGACTGTTTTATATGCATTGTCACAGTGTAGGGTCTGGTTATTGATGTTGAAAGAAACACCCACAGAACTCACACTGGACAGGTTTTTTTTTCCGCTGCTAGAATATGGTGGACAAAACAATAGTACGAAAAATGAAACACACACACACCAACATATCAAGTTAAAGCTCCTGGCTTTAATACTTCTCACAATAATTACAAGAAACAAAACGCACAAATTCACAAAAATAGGGGATTGTCCAGGTAATTGTGCATTGGTGATAACTCGCAGCTCCAGGATGTGGGGATTAATGACAGTCAATAGCCTCTGCAACATAACAACGCAGATATACAGGATTCTTGCTTGCAGAGGAACACTGTTACGCTGGAGGGCACCGCTGATAGCAGGAGATCGCAGAGCAGTTCATTTAAGTCTTACAGAATGACGACTAAAGCCTGTATCAATTGTCTCACAATATCGCAGCAGCAGCAACACACAGATACTAAATTGAAATGGTGAAACACCATTGTTCTCACTAATGTTCTCAATTTATAGCACATAAATGGCGCAGTTTTAGGTATATCACATAGGTTTACACAATAACCAATCATAATGTGGTTTTGCTAGCAGCTGTCTCACGATGAAATGCAGGCACTCACATAAGCAGTAGATCGTAAACATCTTCTGTTATGTAAATCACAAAAACACAATCCCATGATTCCATGGACACATCTATTTACTGGGTTTTAGTTGATATAAAACACATAGAATAAAGGATGCTGACATACATGGGTACCTATTCAGTTCAATGTCCAAAATAAATTACATAGGTAGTGAATGTCATTATAAATCTGAATACAAAAAACAAAACCGAAAACCTAGCATCAGATTTATATTGATATCAATAACACATTAGACAGATGTATTTTATAATGACACGATGGATTTCTAAAAACATATTGTACAACTGTACCTATTCATATATTTATGTATGTAAACAAAACTGTTGACATGGTATTATACGACAAACAATAAGAAGCAGCCATGTCAGCTCATTCTGAAACTGCATCGATGCATTATGTCTGAACTAAAGTGAAAACTGTTAAGCTAACAAGCAGAGTCTCAAGTATACATTCCAAAGAGATCCTTGTTTAGTGCATACGCTACTTAACCTTTTAAAATACATCAATAATCCCAAGAGGCCATGAAAATGTTAACCAAGCTTGTAATCAACTTGTGCAATAAAATTTGAAGGTGAAATGCTAGCAATAATATATTAATAAAGATATATTTGTAATGAGGCATATGATGACGGCATATAAATTCAATTGTGTGGACAGTTTTGCAGCCTTGTTTCACGTATTATATATTTTGCTTTATATTACTAGCATGTAGATAGATTTTAAACAATTTTCCTATTTAATTCTACTCATAGTATCGACAATATCATTATGTTCCGTCCTGGCTGAGAAGTAGTTCAGCTTAGCGTGAGTGGTTGATAGTTCGGTTTATTCAAATAGTGTTCGATCACTTTTTGACAGGGGAAATTATACTTATAACCAAAAGTAAATTGACAGTTATGTAATGGTTATGAATTATAGTTGACAAATCTATTACCACAGCTCTGAATTATCAGACAATGATATTTACTAATTTTGATTAAGCATATGAGATGGAAGCATATTTAAAACCACGAGGGCAACTTCCATTCCATCAAAGTCGCATGTGTGTTCCATAAAAAAAAAGTGACATCTGAAAAAATAATAATGAAGATAACGGATTCTCATTCATGTTTCAGACTACCTTGATGTAATAAACAGGCAACACAGGTATATTATGCGTTACTGCATAAGTCATAATATACACTCACGACCCACAGACAAACATTTGTTCTCTGTCGAGTTGGTGAATGTGACGACGTAAAACCACTAAATACTAAGCAGTAATAATATCAATGTAATATTTACAACGATGTATCAAACAAACAATTTTCAAGTTGGTAATCTAGAATCAAGTTGTTTCCTGTCCTTTGAATTCCATTTAAATGGTCCTCAATATTATACGATTAGATTACACAACCGACAGTATATTATGCGAGTTAGTAAATGTGACGACATAAAACCACTAAAATGATGTTGCAAACTGTCAATGTAATATAATTTAAATTTAAATGGTATATTTACAACGATCTATCGAACAAACAAACATTTTACAAGTTGGTATTTGGGAATCAAGTTGTTTCCTGCACCTTGAATTCCATTTAAATAATCTTTAATCTGTCTGATCGAATATACGTGTATATCGCCCGCAAGTGTTGACTTTTGTGAGAAAACTCGATTTATGTAAGGGTCAGGTCAAAAGGTTCTGGGTTGTGAGCCATGTATTGTACGATTAGATTTACATTTTAAAAAAGTCAGATATTCTTCAAGCCAGGTGTATTTATTTTTTGACAACGTTGAGTTTTGTTTGATAAATATTAATGTGACCCTGCACTTCTCATTGGTCAATAACACATTGTTCAAAAACAAATCCCCAACATAATGCCGTTATGATCATCACCCCGAGAGCTGCCTGCATCGTATTTTCTATATTGAATAAAGAGTTTCTTATTATCAAATAACTATTCCTCAACACACGCGGAATGCGATGGTCATTAGTGAGATTTATTGAAACAGACACACCATTATGTCATCTTGACGGATATTGGGTTATGGTCTCGATTCGTAGCTGTCGTTATTCTACGATAAGTGAGTGCCAGTGCTTGCAGGTCGTGATGCTATTCCTCCTACGCTTACACTAGAAATTAAGATTTGCCTTTTATAAAAAAAAACATGGTTGTACAGATATCTATATATCGTTTATAGACATGTTGTACATATAGGTAGTGAATATGAATACGTCGATTAAACAAATCTAAATCAGCCTAAACCTGACTGTGTTTTATGATCCTAATAATTTAACGCTATTCATCACTGACTAGTAAATATGGTCGTATATATAATACATAAATAACGATGGTTAATCCTTATTATGTTTTATAAAAAAATACTATCTAGTCGCTGCAAGCCAAGTTACCTCATGACATTTTAAAAACAGGTAGAAACTATTAGACGAGAAAACAACAATCTCTGAACTGCGGGGTTCAATGCGATACCCATTTAGATAGAACTGTTTAATATGTTTCCTGACTGCGTACCAGACATGCAAAAAGGCTACAGCACCAACGTACGTTGTTCTTTTATTTCATTTCAAATATACAATAGTTTTTAATAAATGACATCACACAAGCAGAGCATTTGATTAGCTAGTACGTTCATAGTGGTAATTTAGTTGCCAAATTATCATATACACATTAATGTATGGTAATCGACATGTCATTTAATACATCGACTATTTTATATGGTAATAGAACCTAAGAAAATACGTGTCAGTCAATCTCGCTGTTGCCGATTTACTTTATTTAATTACGCACCTGTTTAAGACAAGAGAAATGTCGTCTTGGTCTGTTGTACTGTTATTTAGTACATCCATCGCGCGTCAGCCAATATGTGTCTATGTTTACAGTGACTATGCTGTGCGTCGAACGTTGTCTTTGCTTTGCTTTGTGTAAACCGCTAGTGTACACCACAATGGGGTTATTCACAAGAAACGATTTGTTCAAATGGTAATCATAGCAATCTGGACATTATCAACAATTTTAGTTATTGACACTTTTATTTTGTGCACGGAAACTAATGGAGTTTTGTTTTTGATATGTATGTATCGCCACAGCGCTGATGTATTTCGTATGCACTGTCCTTTCCATATTTAGACATTTTTGTGCTAATGTCAGTCTTATCGTTAGAACATACATGCCGCCCCCTACTTACCGTGAATACAAGTACTTATTTTCTGGAGGTGACTTCCGCTGTCAAAGCGCTGAAATACAATTCTGAGTACAGGAAGGCGCTCGGCAGAGCGTCCGGTTTCATATCTGCGCAGCATCACCAGAGAGGCAGCTCACTTACAGCCAGAACAAGATTGACAGAAAGAGATATTGCTGACATAACCACAAAAGTACGAATAATTCTTCTCAGACAACATGAATACCTTGTCTCTGTCAAACACTCTTAAAAAATTATACGACGGGAGTTTGAATGATAAATTATTATTATTCGAACACCTGTTTTTTTTAGTTGGAAAAATCCAATTGATCGTTACAAATTATATCCGAGTAATATATCATTAGCATCATATTTAAAAGCACATTTGTACATGCCGGAATTGTCTGCAAACGTTGTCATTAATATGATACCTTACTAACAGCTGAGCTGTGGTGTAGGTACACAATGTGTAGGTTGTGTTTGAACATCCATAAACAAGTTAGAGCCCTTAGACTAGCATAGAGATTACATCTAAATGTAACCAATGTACGAGTGAATCGTTCTCAACATTAAATATTGCCAAATTACCAGCGTCCGACAAAGTCTAATTGGGCAAAAGACGTAAATGGATGACGACAAAGCATGAGACAATTACAGAAGTTGTATAATAGATTGATAAATTAAATAGTACGCTCCACAATATACACAATAAGCTCAGAATATGCATAAAAATGTGTAACACTAACGTTTTGTTACTGACCAGTATCATATGACGAATATCAATGTGTTTTAGGCAGAACATGCAGTTAAACGTTAAGAATTAATTAACGTGTCCAACGAAGTCCTATAACTATTTCAACCACGTTTTGACGACTTCTACGTAAAAAAGACACGCTGACTTCCACAGAGATACACAGGCAGTGAGTTCCGTCTATGTGTACCAATCTTACCAATGTACCAGCATATTGTCAAGAAGAACTTATATAGGTGTCCATGTCAAGGTGCACATAATCTGTATTCAAGCTGATCAGTTCCCATTCCAACAAGGGGTGTATGACCTATCATTTATAATAAACACTTTAATTACACAAGTATAAAATGTATCTATGCATCTTTTACAAGATATAGGCACTTCCTGACAATAACATTAGTCATTTGTTTTTCGTTAACATGGTTTATTTCTTTTCAAGTACGACAGTTTACACAAATAAACATTGTGCAATAATTACAACTGTAAATAATAATGCCGTGTATGGCAATTTAAAGTTTGAATAATAAAGAAAATAGCCAAATAATTTTGAATTGGAGATACTGAACGCAAAATGTAATTTGCATAAGCATGAATACTATTGAAAAACGTTTAGTGGATAATATTTTTAACACCAACGTCATCATCTAAATCCTAATACTAATTGAATATAAAATGCTACTTCGTTTGAAATATCAATTGACGAGAAATTACTGGCAAATGCAGCATATATCATAATCATAGTTAATAACCAGCAGCAAATTAACACAATGATGAGTTGAACGTGCTTTCAGTATGTTTTAAATTTAATTTAGCAATGTTTGTTTAAGGTTGTCTAGAGAAACATTTCGTGTATTTTTCTGTCGACGAATGGATATTGACGTATCGCATTGATGAAACGACACATTATGTTATACTTGTATTAAATTATAGTGATTGTTTAAACATAGAGTACTAAGCAGTAGTTCTATATATGTCGTATTTAGTATGACATACTATATAAAAAAAATGGGGAGTTTAGCAATGATGTTCACTAAATTAGTTGAATAATTTAATAGTATGGTACGATGAATGAGAGCTTTAATGTAACTATATATGATGTCTAACGTCGATTTATGATTACAAGCCTTGCAATCAAGTGTGTCATTTTGCGAATAAAAGATTAAAAAACATACATGAAAACTCTTGGCATGTCAAATTATATATATTGGTGTATGTTCTACTATAATACATTAAAGTGCGATACAAGTGTTTATATATCTTAAATACATGACATCACTGACATGTGTTCGCATGTCCACAAATGTTATTCAGAAAACAATGCCTCGTTTAATTTATCTTATTGCGAATAAACTCTAAATTTAGGCACATCTAATGTTTTGCTACGAATCGGAGATTATGGTGTAATCCACGAACCATAACCTTGCGAATTTCAAGACAATAGACCTAGCAGTTCACCAAAATACCTGTATAATTTAGATTGTATAATTTGACCATTATGTCAAATATGTAAACAACATGTTATATATTTATTATATTCCAGAGGCGGCGGAACGATTTTTTGAAATCTAGACCCTCTGAAACGCTCTTTCCTGCATTTTGAAAGGCAAATTATGCTGACATACAAGGGTTTCAACTTTCAGCTACTGCTATAAAGATGATTCAATTTATCTAATTTTAAATTAATTAATTTAATTTAACGTTTTTTCAGTAGTGTCTATACATCAATTACATTTATAAATGGTTTCACGGGAAAACAGTCATGTTGTTTGTGTCATTTATATCAAACATAGTTAGGAATGAATTAAAAAAAGTGTTTTAATTACGCTCCTGAACATAAATGTTGTATAAATTATTTTGCGAAACGTTTGTTTGTTGGTGTTTTATATTTTAACACTGTATGTAGGTTTGCTTCATAGTGCTCCGAAACAGTTTTTGATGTTTGTATTACAGTAACAATTTATTACCACTTGAAACAAAACAACATTTAAAAACTGAAACAAAATTAGCATACTAACTATGGGAACGGGGACATTGTTTTGTATTAGTAACTTTTGATGTCAAATTATGCAAAAAAAAAAAAAAAAAAAATCTCCACACGCTTTTTCAAAGTGTAAAACATACAGTAAAACAACTGAGCCGTCTCCCAACCTTATTTGTTCACTTATTTTCCTAACATGCAACTACATTTCGCTGCAGGTCACCGAGATCATCATGTAGACGAATCGTTTGAAGCTAACTGACTCGAAACATTATAGATCAAATGCCAATTAAATCAATAAATATTTTCCTTTTGGGCCTTGGCCACCAACTCGATATGCAAATAACTGAGAGTATCCCATAGCGCGTCAATAAAATTGATTTTCGTTGTTCCTTTCAAAATCATTCTTTTGAAAAATCGATGTTCCCACCACAGGCTTAACATTTGGAAAAACAGATGAATCTTAAATTGTGATTACTTGCTGCCAATTCATCAATTGAAATAACGTCAAAAACCAAAATGCCAGAATCCAGAAATTATTGACTGTTATTAGTCATGGACCACATGAAACACTATTCTGGAAACATATTGCACTTCAAAGTGTATCATTTTGTGTAGTATGAATCATTTTAATTTCAAATATATACTTGATAAATAATATTAATAATAATTGAAGAATGTTGTATAAAGTATTTATTTATCATGTCTCTCGCGGTTTGAGATTCGGGTATAATCTCTATTTTGTGAAGTTCATGTTCACGATTGTCATATTACTATGAGTTGCTTTTAACAAAAAGATTCACAGTAGTAGTCATGGCAATGATAGTCGTACAGTGGGCGTGGAATTTATTGATAAAATGGGAATTGATTACATCTTTTCACAAATTTATTCACCCTATTTCAATCTCCAGTAATCCGTTTTAATACTTGAAAATCTCCTTCGAGCGTCGATTTTGTCATTATCGCATCAAGTAAGGAAACGCTAATTCCAACTTGAGGGTAGTTGTCACTATGCTGTTGACTGTCATGAATAATTTGTGAGAGTAGGGGTTTTATGGTTTTTTTACATTACTGTATTCAAGTCACATATATCTATTGATTATACTGATATAGGACATATACTTGACATGCGATCACGAAAGTGTTTATTTACCTGCACCATACTCTAAAAGTATATAACATAGAAACAAATAATTGAACAGGTATATGACCAAAAACATCTACTTAAACTTAAATAGAAAATATCATATAAGTAATATTTTTCGAACAGAAAGCAAGTTGCCAATAAGGAAGATGCGCTTTGGCGGCTTCTTCATTTCAATTATGGTTTACGATACCTGGCTGCATAGAAAGTGTACAATTTAGTAAAAATTGAGTGAACTGTATAATGAAGATCTTCAAATGAAGATTGGCCACGATAGAAATGCCGCGTTAAACATGTTTCCATTTTGCAGAAAACTATTATTTGTACGGCTATAAGATTGTCAGTACCAATCGTATACATATGTTTATGCTAATATTAGATTGTCACAGTGTAAGGCCTGCTTATTAATATCAAGAGGGGATACCCACCGAACTCACACTGGACAGAGGTTTCCTTCACTGCTAGGAAGGGGTATACAAGACAATAGTACTAGAAATATAACACACACATAATAATAACAACAAACAAACCACAGAATAATACAATGCACACATTCACTAAAATAGGGGAATGCCTAGGGAAGTGTTCATCGGTAACAATTCACAGTTCCAAGAAATTGAAAATTGTGGAAATTGATGACAGACAGTGGCGTCTTGTAATACAGCGACGAAGAATTACAGGACTCTTGCTTGCAGAGGAACGCTGTTATTCTCGTGGGGCACCACCGATAGCAGGAGATCGTAGATCAGTTCATACAAGTCTCACAGAATGATGACTGAAGCCTGTATCAGTAGTTTCATGATATATGGTAGCAGCAACACACATAGTACTCAGTTGAAATAGTGGAAGACAGCAGTCATCAATCTAGCCTATTTAAAGAGCATAAATGGCACAGTTTCAGGTACGCCACCTGGGTTTCCAAATGAGCCAATGCGGTCTTGCTAGAAGCTGTCCCACGATGACATTCACTCACGTAGGCAAGTCAGTAAATCATAAACATATTTTGTTATGTAAATCACAAGCACACCTAGTGGATTTCAATTGTCATTCCAGAGTATGACCTATCAATCACCTTCATGGCAGTTATCACACGGCAATGCACACCGTTGATTCCATGCACACCTCTATTTGTAAGGTTTGAGGTAATATAAAAAAATAGAATAAAAGATGCTGACATATATGATTGTCTCCTTAACATAGCAGGAGTAGGTCATATAATTAAAATATTACAAAATCATGGTCAATCATTATAA
This sequence comes from Saccoglossus kowalevskii, assembly GCF_978046115.1. Lineage (NCBI taxonomy): Eukaryota > Metazoa > Hemichordata > Enteropneusta > Harrimaniidae > Saccoglossus > Saccoglossus kowalevskii. The sequence goes on along the minus strand of NC_140643.1, from coordinate 19,565,626 downwards.
CAAAACTATGTTTATTTTCACTTTAATCAAATATTATATTATTTTATATGTACTTGATTTTTCTCGACTCGACTCAACTTTTCTCGACTCTGTTGCTCCATTGTACTCCAATTGACTTCACCCAACTACACTCGACTCGACTTCTCGACTGGACGCCAATTTACTCCACTTATTCACACTTCACTCCAGTTAATCAACCCCAATCTGGTCCACTTTATTTCACTCTACTTCACTCCATTATACTCCATACTTCACTACACCCAACTCACAGATTTCGCAATTATTTTGTAGGCAATCCATTACCTCACAAGTATCAACCAGCTTTATTAATGAATGCATTCATGTGATAACCTTTTAAACCACGATTGACTCCGAATGTTACAGACTGCACCGTTATTGGACAAAAATTTACGAATCATATGCTAATTAATGAAAATAAGACACGAATTTTGAGCGTGTCGTGAGCGGCAGGAGAGTGAATCTTATCGACATTAGGCAATTTACTTGATCATTGTTTAACATTTGTTTCGCATCAATTCATAAACAAATTGTGGGTTCGATTCCGAGAGTTGATTATTTACTCAGCAGCATAAACCAGATTACAGTCTGCTCTGCTTTCTGTAAAACATGGTATTAGATTTAAAAGTCTGTTTCACACACGCACTACTATTTAGTACAAATAAAAACTACAGGAAAAACAGCAGTGACTGCAACGTACGGAAATGTCACTTTGGCACAGCAAATATTTAAAAACAAATATTACATATATTTGTCACATACGATTTCGGTCGATAATATTACGTGTCATTGCATTATTCGAGCAATCGATCTTATTCAGTCTGAAATCCTTGGATTCTTGCGAGAACCACAACACCGCATGATTTAAATTTCTGCGTATACTGTTTAAACACAGATACCTTGATTGCGCATGCTCACACAGACGAAATATCGTCTGCTGTGGACTAAAACGCTCAATTTATGTTGCCATGATGAAAAATGCAGTGTACTATACATTTTGAATTAATTGTCATTATTGTGAACATGCCCAATTGGGATTTGTTCAAATACGTGGAAATATTGCAGCGATCGCGTAGTTGCATTGGGCAATTTAATATATGGCACTATTTTTTGTTGACATATATTTAATGTAATTCAATTGAACATACAAAACAAAGCAATATGAATATATTAATATTATACTGAATTCTTTGTTGATATTGCGACGATGTTGAAATAGCGACAAGAAACTCGTCACACTCAAACAAGAGACAATAGCACATGGTGGATTGTTATGATCCATGCATTCGGAAATATGTATAATTATGTCTTAAAACATTCTTTTTTTTTGCGTGACGGAAAAATGTTATGTTCGGAATGTTGTAAATTCATGGCTGGTTAATGTTTGGCTGGAATTCGTCTCCTCGTCGGTATATTTTTGCCTTATTCGAAAAGTGCCTGATTTGCTCTTTAAAACATCTTTATCCCTTCAGTAAGTCCGATAACTTGGACACTTTGACGCAATGGCCATGTGCGGAAAAGGTAACTTTATTTTCGTTTGTGGTATACGTATTTACGTATTTACATCAATATCATGCATAATGTTCTCGTCAAACAAGTCACATATATATTTACATTAGGCATAAATAAGTGTAAGCAATTTATGTAATGATTGTATTTCTTTGCTGTCGCGCTAGTCAATACACAATATCGGTGTGTATATGCACATGTCATATCACATTTGTATGACGAGTTATATCATCAGTTCAATTTATTTGAGTTAAAACTACAGACAAATATCGCGATTAGTTTACAATTCTCATGCGTGCATAGCATAAAGTATGAAGATAAACGTGATCATTTACATGAGACAGTGTTTATATCTTGCCGTGCATCAGGAATTATTAAGCGTTTACATTTTTCAGACGATCACATTAGGGAGAGAGTTGTTCTGGGTCGGCATCATGAAAGGTATATACATTTACATCGAAAAATGTCTGCATGTTATCAGATAAGTCGTTTTGAGAATAACAAAAAGAAGAAAATCGGCTTTAATATTGCTACTAGATTTACAGTAACAAAGACTACTAGAATTACAATCCGCTTCGGAAATGTGATTGGAGTCACCATGTTGCAGCTTGTGTTTTGAACAATTTCATTTATAACATTAAACGTAATGCGGGCTTCCTGGGAACAAAACGAGAATAAATTGCCTATTCATTGAAATCAGTCTAGTCAATGTACAATCTGTTGTTAGTGAGTAAGCAACTGTACGTCTCGCAGTAAAATCATGACTAATCTCTTTGGCAACTAAATCACGTTTATTCTACTAGTCGTGTCCGCACGCTTTTGACATATTGATAAATAACCGTCTTCATCGTTAGATAGATGAGAGAAACGGTTCTAAATAGTACGCGTGATTATATATGTATATTGTCAATATTAAAATATAGAATTTCCTGGCTTCGCACAGATTAAGACTAGTAATACAAAAGTGAGGAATAAACAAAGTTATGGTGAGGTGACGGTTCATCTTAGTTCACGTCGAAGTAGAAATAGATGAGGAAAATATTTACGTATGCTTGTCAACAAAATCTAATATTGACTTGGGCTACATCATATTATACCAAAAAGTAACCGAATGTCATGTTCACGATGTTGCCATCGTTTTAATGCGTGAATTTTACAAATAAGTATGCATCATTTATTCAAAAACTCTGACAATTGACTTTGAGTGGATAATGAGTTGACTGAATAAACGAGTCTTCATGTTCTTATAGGTAAACAAATTAAATTAGAAAGTAACGTAGTGTCACTGAATATTCGGTTGTGTTACTCCTCAACGTAAGCGTCGGGTAATATCAAATAACACGCGCTATGGTGTATTTTTGTAATATACAACAGTTTATTATATAAGGGATAACCACGAGTATACCAGGAGATTAAAATCAGTTCCCTCCTCTATTCCATTATAGCAATTTCAAATTTAATTTCAGGTATTTCTGCAATTCAGAAATAAATTTGAGAAACAAAAACTATGTACAAATATGATACAGAATCCGGAACGTTCAAGTTGCAACAGCGATTATAGATACGTCAAGCAGTTGCGCAAATCCGCACCCGTATTTAGGCGTTGAGGGATCTGCTCGTGTATTTTCTTGTTAGCGACTGCTAAATCCTCCCAATCGTTGTATTCCATGTGATGTACACCTAATATGCCAACAATGTTGCTGAACGATTTGAAGCGGACAACAATTATAGCAGACGAAAATGTGTTTACAAAATAAAAATAGTTCGGTAGCCAATGGAAATACCGTGTTCATTTGCATATCGACCGTGAAAATACCAAAAACATTATTGCATGGGTGATATGCAAATTAGTTTTAGTCAAAATAAGTGACTGCCATTACTGTTGTTCAAATTTTATTTCACTTGGCAAATATATTCATGTACCCCGAGGAGAAAATATCGTACTTCTAAATATTGTTCATTTCCGCTATGTACTTTTAAACGGTACTGAAAGGACTACTTTGTTTGCTCTCAGACCTCATTTTCATATGGGGTGTGGAAATACCGATTTTGATTTCAGGGACGAATCAAAATAAACTGCAGTACATATGTAATAATAACACAGTATCATACTACTAAAATCAATACTTTACCACTGAATCTAGTTAAGCGGAAATGCACTGGAAGACCATATTTTCGTCGTGAGTTAAGCACACAATCGTTTACCACAAGCCATTAACAACGCAATAAGCATTTTTGTAGAGACACTGAGTGACCTATTGCTCTCTACATTCTTATAGATTATTACAGACAGTTAAACAGCTGATAGGAGGAAGAGTACCTAATCATTCATTAACTTCTCGGTTTTTATAACTTACCCTCAAATTTATAGTTCGAACGTATACGACTATTGTTGATTATCGTTTTCAAAAGTAAATGTGACGATGACTAACAAAGTCAGGGTAATGATTTAAACAAAAATGGAGATTATTTATTTTCAAATTATTTATTTTATTTCAAGGCTATACAAAGACATTATAATACATTTGCCTTACAAAAGCAGTTATTTGAAAACATCATTATGCTAATCGATTTGTCACTATTTATTATTTGTTGGGTAAGGAAAGCCATTATAAAGGAAAAAAAAAACATATTATTATGTATGTGCCCCTAAACAATTCATCATATGTATATACAAGTATACAAGTTTCTTGTTTCTTCGTGCACTCAATCATTGTATGTGTACTGATACATTTATTTACGTAGTTTTCCAATATATAATAAACGAATAATCAAAATTTTACATGTTGACTCAGATAATGAAATTGCCTAAAGCCCGATCATACTTCTATCACAATGATGCTATAAATTACAGTTGTAGATTCCCTGTTTATTTTACGTACTTCAAAGGACACAATCCTGGAAGAACATTCAACACATTTTTATTATAGTAACTGGTGATTGTATTACCTGATATGCATACAAACCAATGCACAGTGTACAATGCCACAACAAAATATATGTACACGTTAATGTCTCATATAATAAGCGGAAATACTCTTTATTAGTCGGCAGTATGCTCGAACAGACACAAGGGGATTATTCTTTTCGTATGTCTTAACCTTGTTTTAAATGACACTTCCACAAGCCGAAAAATGTATATCTGCAGGTTTTTACAAATGATGACAAAATGATTTACAAATGACAAAAATGAGCAACTTGTTTATCCTTATGATTTATCGTAAGACTGAATGGAAGTAGTCTCAGTTGTATTTCGACAAATGGTAAAAGCAGGTCACAATAAATAAATGAACTTTGCTGGCATCAATTCGTACATCAGTAGCTCAATGCATGATTCTTCTTGAAAAATATGTGTACACACAATATCACACTACTCAAATCAATACTATACCAGTGCATTTGTCCAATCAGAAATACTCAAAGTATCCACTACAGAAAATGACATAGAACCACCTCAACAATGTGTAACAATATATTAGCAATCATTACCGTGATTGTCTGTATTTCTCGTGGTTAAAGATGCAACCAGAATGGGATAGGATACGAGTATCTGTGATAAATATAACAACTGGTCTCGTTCTCAATCCTATTTCAACTCTTGCATAAATAGTTTATTAGAATAGTATAACTATGCGGTCGAAAGAGTCCTGCTGTTATTGTTAGCTGTGAGTTGGAAACGCGGGATGGAGATGAAGTTTGTATTAGTCATTGTATTATTAACAGTTAGAAGAAATGAAAATAATGGAGTACGACATGGCCAGTCAGAACAAGATTTTCAAAACTCCAAATAGTATAGAGAGTGACTTTGATCTTAACTTAAACACAGTAATCTAATAGCAGCAAACATATAAACATTGAACTGAAATTCATTTTTTAAAAACATTAGCCCAGATAGTTCAGAACCCAACAATACACTGGTCTATTAAAAATAATAACTTTCACAAAAATAGAGATATCTTTACTAAATGAAGAAATCTAAAGAAACACGTTCATGTATCTACAGTATGAAACTCAAAGAAATCTAGCAGGCGGTGTTGGAGAAGAAGTCAAAAATATGTAAAAATGGGCAAAAAACAAAACAAACAAAATATTAATTAAAAATAGACACTTGCATATGGTCTCATGGAATTAGTAAGTCAGAGTCTAGTCAATGCCAGGAACATTCATGACAAACTTCATTGCAATCTAACAAACAAAAAGTTGTTGAACAAATATTCCCTAATATAGAGATTAAGATGTGATATCATAAAATGAACAAATCTGACAGAGAACCACCCCATGTAGCTGTGCTAGAAATAGCAAGATGATCTAGCTTACGGCTTCGAAGGAGAAGTCGCTTGAAAATAAAGCTGACCGACGACGGACGAAATGCCACGTACGACGGACAGACGACGATAGGTCCAGTCAACCCATGAGCTTTCTCGGTCACTTTCGATGACAACAGAGCTAAAAAGCAATGATGATTGATTATTCGTGAACAACAAGTCTCAATCGAAGAGGAATTATTGGATCACTCCCATCTCCACTGCTAGTTTATGACGTGAAAACCGTGTAATCCATATCTGGAAATAACTCTCCGATCCTTGTTGCTCAAGTAGTCCTTCCCCTGCTGAGTCCAACAATAAATTTCATCCACTCCACAATTATAGAGTGCTTATAACCTCATACTTCGGCCTCATATCACATCACTGGAACAACTGAAGCACCAACTTACCTAAAACTTCACTTACAGTAAGTTTCTTATTGACAACCTGTATTTTAAAAAATACCCTTCCCTTTGGCTGCTAGGTTTTCCCATGCCGGCGTCTAGGATAAGTTTAATGTTAATAATAAACCCATATAGTTGTATCGCCTTTCTGCGTTAACTGGGGTGGCCTTGTATGACTAGGTTCTATAAACCCCAATACTCTCCCGTTACGTTAAATATTAGTTTTATCTAAATTTACCGAGATACCCCATTGATCGAAAACTTGCGACATGTCGGACACATCAGCATACAATAAAATATATTTGTGAAATCATTTGTGACACATTCTCCCATTGTCACATTTATTCAAAAAGGAAGCAAGCTCATTAACAAATACACAAAATAATAATAAGCTTAGCATTCAACGTTCTCTTGTACCTATAGTGCAGGCCAAATTACACCACTACACAAAACATACACTTTAATTGTACAGCGTCCACAGGGTTGTCCGGACTCTGCCATGCAAGTCATGAGATATATAAGTATATAACATAAGAGTGAGTGTTCAAATGCTTCCGGAAAATCAATAAAGACACAATTCATACGCCCTCTACTTCATGGTACTTGTTCTGAGCTAAATACAGCAATGGAAACATATTATCAATATTGGTGTATCCTTTACGAAAGCCTGATTAGCCCTGAACAATTATATCAATGTCTACAGTCAATTTTACTAGACAGTCAATTATAATTTTAGTAATAAAAGTCTTCCTAAACTGACTACTTATTGACAATAACAACGAAACACAAGGATAATTATAGACGTCGTTTAACATCCCCCGTATATGTGCTGTATTTTGTCACAACAATACTCAAGCATTTAAATTACAATTCCACCTGTGTTTTTCTCATGCCTTGTGTGTTTGATACAATGTGTGATTACTTGCTACGTAATGTCACTCTAAATGTAGATAAAATGGACATATCAATGTGTTTTGTTAATTTGATAATAATGTTGCTTTCAAAAGTTACATCAGTATTTTCTGGTGATACAATAAGCAATTCTTTAAAATAATTAAACCAATCTAATGTACTAATATTGTTCTCCCGGGAAGCAGTTTATTTGCCCATCCTAATTTATCCACCGCCCAAAAATCCTGCGTGAAATGTAGCAATTCATTACGTCGTTTCAACTTATACTTACTTGCGCATGTTTTATAGCACACTTTTAAACTGGTTTCTAATTTCAATATAAATTCTAAGTGCATTTCTATTATTTGATTTACAGTATGAACTTATACGCTTATATTACTTTGTCTACAAAACATAACATTATTTGTCCCACATATTATCTGTTTTATTATTTTTTGTTTCTCGGGACCATCATTGCAGGCCCAGCTCTTAATGTTTGGTAAGGGTTGTTCGATTTCGTGTGATTTATTTATAAACTCCAAAAACAAATCTTCCAAACGTGTAAATTTGTTTGAGGAAATAACAGGTGTTATTACCAGCGTCGTCGCCCATTTCTTGTCAAATACCAGAAATATGACATCATTACAATCACTAATTTATTTTCACATATAAATTATTAAATTTATAAAAATAGAAATGCATATACAACCAGAATAACGTTCATTCCGTTTTGACCAATTCCTAGGTGTTGAATACTAAGTTGTCAAGAGTGTTATTACAAGGTAGAAGATATGTTATTGAAATTCCCTGAATTTCCTCATGTATTATAATACTGGACTCCCCGGCCGACCATTTTTGCATGCAGGGTTCAATACGCACTGACCTCAAACATTTTAGATGTGAAAAACTAATATCCATTGCTGATTGAACTTTTCCTAGTCATCTGGTGCGAATACAATTCAATTTAGTAACTTTAGTAAGGGAGGGACAAATGCATGGTGTTACTGTGTACGTGACGTGATCTATATGGGTTCTTTGTATGATTTTTGCTTAAGGTCAGCTACTACTCGTTTTCATACACTTCTATACTGTCGATATTTGTCATTCCAGTAATTCCTTTCAAACGTGTTGTGAAATACTGAATGGCCATATTGTTGTCGTGATTGCAATACCAGATTCTATTATAATCAAGTAACACAATGTCACTAACCAGAAGCCATTAACAGCACAATAATCAGTCTTTTTCGAGACACTGATTGAACATTAGCTCTCTCTGCATTCCCACAGACAGACAGTAGAAAAGTTGATAGTCGGATAGTGCCTAAGCACAAATTAAGTATTCAGTTTTTCAAAAATTCATAATTCAAACACATAAAAATAATGTTGATTATCCTTTTAAAAAGTAGATTTCAATAACGCTCATTAATCATTATTTATGGAAAAGCAGTATAACGAAAAAATATGCCCTTAAAACAATGTAATCAAATATATATATACACGCAGGTGATTTAATACTTACTGAGTTTATTGCCTATTCGTGTGCACAACAAATTTAAGTATATTGAAACAATTTAATTCCATAGTTTCCCAATATAAATGAAAAAGCAAAATCGTCCATATTTACTCGGGATAATTAAAATGCCCAAAGCACACACAGTACCATCATTTACCCGTTATATTTTTCCAATTCATTTCACGCACTTCAAAAGACACAATGCTGCGAAACAATCAATGAATTGTTTATAGTAATTGAAGATACGTTGTATTTCTCCAATTTATTTCAAAGCACTAAAACATGGTGTTGGGTAATCGAAATAAGACTGTATGTACATTCCAGTATGTCTAAAAATACATTGAGAGAAAAGTGTAAGATAGCGACAAAATACCGATTGCATTACCTGATATGCATACGTAACATTGTGCAAAGTACATTTAAGTGTATGATTGCTACAACAAACTATTTGCATTATCTGATATGCATACGTAACATTGTACAAAGTACATTTAGTGTATTGGCATTCATTAAAAGCCGTTATTTAATTGTCTGTACGTCTTATTGATCACTTTGGAATTATCTACTTTTCATTGTAGGGTAAAACTATCCTATCTTCCAAAAGTCTTATCTATGTTCATGTGGCAGGGTAATATAAAAGTCCATTAATTAGATTTTCCACTATTATCTGTTGCTTTAATGTTACCGTCACTGTTTCTTATATAAAATAACATAACATCAAGTTCATACAACTTCTTTTTTTTGTATTTTAAAGTGTAATGTTTTGCCTGTACCTAGTGTCTGTAATATAGCTTTATTTACTATCTCAAATAATCATGTACAACCCTAGCGCTTTAAGTTGAAAAAATACTGAATTATATGGTGTTCTTTAAATATGCGTAATAACAAATAAAGTTCATCTATAAAACAAACATATTGATGTAGGCAAAATCCACAAATTAGGTATATTGTTATAACTATATTATGCTATATCAATAATCTCGTGATATTTTGGTGTCAGTGCTTCTTTCTTCCAACACGAATACACTATTTATGATTCATGATTTCTGGTGAAGTCTCGCCCGATATAATAAATGGGCCCGTCACACGTTACACTTACAGATTGCACATGTCACCAATAACACCAAGATTTAATGGCAAACAATGACCACAATAGTGTGTTTAAAAACGGCCCAATTAGTGATATCTCGTCAAAAGATGGTTAATCCGTCTCAATTGTAGACAAAGTGCGACAGCATTTTTGTAATGAGTTATCACATAGGTCACAAAGAAGAATGGCGTTCACATTAAGGCATGTCTGTTTTTCTTATGTTTGAATTTTGTTTACTAGTATATAAACCCTTGGTGTTAAAAATAGTGCAATGGGCAGTATTCACACTCATTCACTATCCGTTTATTATCTACGAGGCACGAACAAACTGGTGCGACAATTAAACCGTATATTGCACACTAAAATGTAATTTTTAATCCCGTATCTAAGCGTTTATTAAACTTTAATTAAGCGGTTTATATCAAGTTCATTGTCACTTTTATTAATAAGCATAGGTATCACAATTCAAATACTCATCCTCCCTATTTGTGTGTATAACGTCGCCTTCTTACTATATAACGTCAATTTTGTTTTACATAAACTATATCTCATTTCCCCGCCGCGAATTCAGATTTTACCAAGCACAACTACTAAAATTAAAACCGCAATATTCTTCAGGTATAGTGTCAAGTAAGTAAAAGTGCCAACGTAGTGGTGCAAAGCAGGTCGATTCAGGCAGTGCATACGTTAGCATGCCGTATATTTTGAGAGTGTGATCGATAAAAAGATGGAATATATACTGGCAACTACAGAATTTTTACATTGGTAAGACAACTTGTTATTCAAGCAAAGTGGCCATCTGACAGGTGACAATATTACTTTAATCTCAGATGCGTATCCTCTTTCGGAAACCATGTACTGTTTAATCGTAGTATACATATTATAATTCCCATGTCTACGGGAGAGATATTTTAGTTTGAACATGTAATCGAGTCAAAACGTGCAGGCACAATCTTAATTATTACCAGTATGTGAAATGTAAGCGAGGAAATTCTCCGGCTTTTGTTAATTTAAAGTTCTTTATGTCGATTAATCACATCCCACTGTTGTGATTGGTTGAGACTCATTCACATGATATTGAATAAAAATGGATATTACATGGTGTATTTCCCGCCGAATTGATATAAACCTGAAATATCACATGGATGACGTGATGACTTGTGAATAGAAGATGTGGTACGATCGTGAGAAAGTTATACAGTTACTTTCACAGCACTTTTTTATCATATCAATAATCTATAATGTTATATTCGATAAATTGAGTGATTCACACTGCTGAAACTTGGTTACTAAAAATAGTAACCATGTCTGAAAGTAACGTACAGTTACTGTATTTTTTTCAGCAAACTTTGTGTGTATGCTATTGAGTAATGTTAATGTTGAGTAATGTCACTTGTTAAAATACATAAAATAATATTTTGCACACTTTAAATAGAAGTATTGTTATTTTGTGGGAGAGTGGGTGTGAGTGATGTAAGGTAGATGTAATTGTACGTGATGGATGTTTGTTCGATGTGATCAAATTAATAACACATTAGGGTAATATCACGATTTGTTGCCTGCCCACGGGATGGTGGTCATGACCATAATAGTGATGATGCCTGAGCCGAAGTGTTTTCTCCAGATGGTAAAATAAATTAAACGAGTTTGTGTGTATTCAAGACTTTAGTATCATCGATCATACTGATATTGTCATTATCGTGATGAAATAACTTATTTGTAATTGCATGGTTGAAATGCATAAATGCTCAACACAAAGGAAAATTATTACATGATCACTGACTCGACACTGTGTGTGTAAATGTCATTTCGTTTGCTTTTCGAGTGCTCGGATTAGCATAATTTAATAGTTAGACAGAATGTAGCAGTTGAAAAGATTTAATAATATATAGAAAATAAATAAAACTAATTATACCCTCATTTCATTTTAATGCAGTTTTTAATGCTTCCCTCATATATACAGATCGTTCAACCAAAACTTCCACCATTAAATTAATCGTATGTCATTAGTAGTCACCATTTCCCGCACATCGTAACTAAAATACTATCGTCTGCACTTACTACATTGTTGACTTGTCAAGTTACCGCTGTGAATACATTAAGTTTTGTGTTATTGTAATTGAAATAATGGACAACGATATTCGCTCAATTATTGGCCACACATAGCGTTTTGTTCCTTCTTGCAATATAACAGTACGTCACACTTTATTCTCTAAACATGCATTCTATAGAGTGATATGTATTAATGCAGGTTATAAATATAAAACGGGTATGTATCGATTTCGTTTTATAATGAAATAGCCGGAAAAATGTCAGATTCAGAATAAACAAAATAATATCCTTAATAGTCTGTTAGCATGTAAATTTAAGATAAAAAGCATGATCTGAAAAAAAAGAACTGTAAGGTGGATAACGGCTACATTCGGTCTGGATTTTGTACGTGGCCAGACTTGCTACTAGATAAAAATTTATTTATTTTAAATACAGTGGATACAAAATATTTCTATCATATTTTTGAAAAATTATGAAATCTATACTTCTGACCAGGTCTGTAAGATTTCACTCGTACTGCATCATTTCATGGCATATCATTATGCTCTGTTTAGGATTAATTAAATGTCGCTTGTGGTATATATTCGATATGCCCCAGGCATACCTTTCAGTGTTAATGCAGACAACGGCGGACGTCGAAGTTGTTAAATCACACATTTCCGACGTGGATAACTGTTCCTATTTCCGACTGTGTTATAAGTATATAGTTTGTTGCGCCATTTTTATTTAAATAATATAATTTGAGTACTGATCAATCAAGCCAGAGTATGGAAACTGGTTAGTCCTTGAAAATCGAGTAGCGGACGCCCCAGTGACACATAGAAAGCTCCATTAATTTAAGTCTCTCCCAAATTGAGCGGATGTCGTCTATACTACTTCCTAATACTTTTAAAGGTAGTGTCTGATAAACAACGTTAGGTCTTACTGTGACAGTAATGCACAAACAGGAAATGTATTTAGTGTATAGAAGAAGTGTCTGAAAACACAAATGTGCAACTGTAACGAACCTAAACATGTGGCATTTGCGCTTTATTGTACTATATACTCACTTCTTTGTGTTCCCCTTTTCGAATACAGTGAAGCGAAAATAAATATGCAGACTGAACAAATGTTAATACATTCATGATGCAACCATTGCAGTGTGATACCCAATATATATATTTATTTGTACTCATCTCAACGCTTTTAACTATTTAGTATTTCAAAACATAATGTTTGACGCTGTGGTTTCCCCCATATCATTTTAAATTTGAACGGTTATTTTATCATATAGGTTATATAGGCATTTAAATTCTATACAAATAATTTTAAATATATACATTACAGGAGTACGACATCAACCATACGTTATTTCGATCCGGATTTGGAAAAAAAACTAAGCACTTATATTTGCCTTAGAGACTCGATCATACATACGAACATTTCGCAAAAACATGTATAAAGATGGCAGCTTGTGTTATCAAAGTATTCACTACTTAATAGCATTGCGATCGTATCTACTGTTTAGTCTGAACGGCGACTTCTTTAATTCGTGTGTGGCATTCGAAAATATAAATGCGACAACCATGGGTTCAATAATGTCATTCTAATTGTAATTTGTGATTATGTGCACATGTCTTGTATTCCGAAAATGAAAGAGTGGACAACTTAATGCCTTATTTGAAGTCTAAATAACTGAGGTATGTTACAGCCAACTAGAACAGTAGCGAACATAAATAAATGTAATTATCGTTATGCAGTCAACACAAACATTTACACGTAATATTGTGAAGGCCAAAGCTTATCTTCTTATTCTCTAACCAAATCAGTTTTTTGTATATTTTAAATTACATTGGGAGCCCAAAATTTTACCGTTTGTATCGTAATTGTTTAATTTTCGTTTTATCCATATTTCAGAAATCAGATAAAATGCGCACACGAATGAAAAAAAATGTGGAAAACATAAACAAATCTGAAGAAATATAAATACAGTATAGGAGTATTTATTGAGTACACAAGGCTCAGGGTTGAGAATATAATGGTAAAGCGAGCCAATATATTGTAAATTATTTCCTGCTATATACATATACTTTGTAAAGGTCAGTTCCTTTTTGACAATCAAGGTAACTACAACACATTTTGAAAATCGTTCTGGATCACCAAGCAAAAATAATTCCTTTGGCCATCAGAATTAAGTCGTTCAATTACAAAATAAAACATGTACTTAGGTAATGGCTTGCATCGAAATGTACATCCAGCACTAATACATTGAGAGTGAGATTTACTGTAATGCAATCGTTATAATGGAAATGTTTCCACATCAAGTCAGAGAAGAAGAATAACAATGGTCACACTCGTAAATCAGGTGCGTCAAACAGAAAGTACATTTGTCTGTATTATTTTCCGTAGTTTCAACCATGTGTTGATAGTTCTATCAGTAAATTATATTAAACATTTTGCGCAGCATGCTAACACTCACTAACTATTCTTTCACATTTTTGCAAGCATGCATGTGGTTTCAAATTTGCCACACTTTTGCACCTTTGTGACTCGCCCGATCAGGTACATCCCTTTGCGTCTTGTTTAATGGGTGTTTTTCAGGGATTCTGAATAACGCCCATTAGGCCACAGTACTTTAGATAGGCATTTTGCTCATTTTTAAATTTATCGCATAACTTTGTGAAAGAACGTAAATTGCTTCATCAAGAAAATCAACAAAATAGGCTATGAGTTTGTGGTACAATAGTATGTACACTTTTATTGATTAAGTGTTCGAGTTGATCCTCACGCATCGATTAGCATATTTGACAAACTTTGAAGGCCCAATTAATTTGATCAACTTATAAGGGCGTGGTATCAGAAACAATTGTCTTCAAACCTGTTTTTTGCGAGATTTGAGTATTTATATTGTAATTCTACTACACGATATGCCACGTGTTATAAATGACAGAACATTCATATTATGTCATTTCAAGTGTTGCGTTAAAAAAGTGCCCAATGATGCACGTGTGGAGTGCAATCGTTCAGATCAACTTTAGTTAGTCAATGTCTCTGAAATTCACACGAGTGTTGACTTTTTATTGGTGGTCAGCGGGTAATATGCAACAAAAGTTAGATTATTTTGGGCGATATATGTAATTAATTCGGTGAATTATGCAAAACAATGTATATCTTATCTGTGTATTAGTTTATATTGTATCACATTTTGTAATTTACAATTAATGGAGGGCGGGAGAATATTTGTGAGCGTGTATGACGCTACATAGGCAAGATGGTTGGTAAAGCGACGCTTGTATAATTTGAGGATAATGATGGAATAATGTTTCTGTCTCTTGCCCAGAAACTTTAATACATTGGGGGGGGGGGCGTCGTGTTGGCAATAGAGAAATCCCCAATTTGTCAATTCAAGAATGTATTACTGGATTATGAAAAACAAGTATCAACAGGCACAGAAATCAAATTCGTATATATAAGGCCTATATGCCAATAAATTCCCAAATTGAAAATCGTAAATCTTATATCTTGGTTCAGGAAATAAACTATTGAGAAATTAGTATAGAATAATAAAGACGTTTATAGTATACTTTCATATGAACAGGGATGCGAGACAGCTTGTGTGCGCTTCAATTGTCAGAACTGCTACGTTAGTGACGCATGTTGATTAAGGTATGCATGTCGAAACTGCTCATACGAGATCTAAATATATAATGCTTTGTAGATAATCGAGGAGCACCTCCACCATCGCTATGTCGTAAAAAGCTAGCCGCTACTAGAAACTGAAATCCCGGGCGATTAAGGAACGATTGCGCTGCAAATGATTTGCTTCCTGCGCCATTATCCAAAGCATTCAACATTGTTTTTTTTTCAATTTGATGAATGAGATTACGCCAAACGGCAGGACACAAAATGTGAAGGCGTCAAATAGCTTGCTTCATATGGCATGACACAAAATGTCAAGGCGTCGAATGAGCTTGCTTCGTATGGCAGGACGTATAATGCAAAGGCCGGTCGGTCGCGGAATCGCGTGGCACATTGTGAAATTGCATGTTTTGGCATTAAATGGTATGCTGCAGGGCATATCTCTTTGTGTAATAGCAATACAAATATTCAAATCTAGCGACGTAGAAGTGAACGTTGTTGCGTCAAATTGCATAACATATTGGGATTGCATAGTTCAAGGCGTCAACACATACAAAACACAGATGCATCAATAGAATCTCTCCCTGCCGCACGCCCCTTCGCAGCTTTAAAACAAGTTAGGACAACTATCATTAATAATCACTCAACTTATAGCGCTTTAGTAAAATATCTGAAATCATTTTCTGGAAGATTCTCCGAAATTGAGGTCTTTGAAAGTTTGATAAATGAAATTCCATTAAAGAGTGTCGAATGCCTTAGCCTGATTGAGAAGAACTGATATTGTGTATTCTCATATGTGTTCAAATACACATATGAACTGCAAAATATATAGTTGGCCCACAAACTTCCAGTGTCTTGCAAAATAATTAGAGATGATGAACTGTGTACTTTTTGCCCAGTATTATTATCGAATTAACGTGTTGTACATTATTCACAACACAAGAACATAACAAAGCCGTATCTTTCTGTCAGTTCCCAAACAGGTGTAACATAAATTTAACTTATTATTTTATATAAAAAAATGTTGTGCCAACAATTGTGATTTAATAATCACTGTCACAATATGGGTAGAGTGAATTATATAAAAATTAACACTGTTAGCAACGACTAGACCGGATCAACTTCATTGTTATATATGGGGATTACATGCATTTTTTATTACTGCAAGACTCTACAGTAAAGTGATATCAGTCACATATATGTGTAAACATCAGTGAAAGCTGTGCATAGACGACACATGTCCAGTATGTTTAAACCAATATGCAATCATAGAAATAAATGAACAACAACAGAATAATAATAAAAAAAAAACTGTGGCAAAGTCGCAATTAGTCAAATAGTTCGAATAACACATTATTATCGATACACTAATACTGTCTGTGTTATGAACTTTAACTGCTAAAGCATCTGTTGTCGATATGCCAGTGGTGTTAAAGGATATATACATACTGTTTAGTCATTGGTCATATAACACTCGACATCAACGCCTATGTTATATTGAAAAACTCCACACGATTGCAAGTTGTAGTGTTTCAATTTAATCATTTCTCATTTTTTCGCTGAAAAACGGACAATCTACAAATTTATTTTTAGATTTGTAAGATCCATTGAAAGCGAAATCTACATTGGCTAATTTATACGTCAATTAAATTGTTTGACTGCGCTCGATATCTCAATCATCGATATTAGCTAATTGTAATTGTCAATATGAAAAGTTAAATGTCAAGAGTTTACTATAGCTGTCACGCTGGCGGTGATGTCAGTTTGGATCATGATCATTTGAAGATCGACAATGTTATTATTGAGGTCAAGCATTGCTGTGTCTGTACAGAACGATTATGAAATGACTTTTCAACATTTCATAAAACATCCAATGATGATATCAGAACCGAAATAAACAAATTGTGCCAAACAAGTAAATAGTAACACAAATAAGATACATTTTGTCTTCAATTTCTAGTATTCACCCACGTAAGGAATTGTATTATTCCAGCCATTCTGTCTACCATCATTATCGAAAGTTATTGATTAACTATTGAATAATTTAATGGTAAGGGTTATAATCTTGAATATATCCTAAAGGTACACTTTTTTCGATTCGGTGGAAAATTATAAAGTCTGCTACTACATTTTGTACTTGGATTTTAATCAGAATGGGAAATAATTTTGAACAATAATTTCACATTTTAAAAGGCTTTTCAAACATTATACCGTATGCATAAGAATGCGAATATATTGCTGAAGATTAAATACACATGTATATGTAACCACAAAACATAAACTAATCGATTAAGTACTGTTATATAGTGTTGTGACAATGTGGTCTTGGCGTTCAACTGTGATTCTGGTATCAGTGTAAAATATACCTTCTATAACTATCCCATCAAAACCAACGGTGTATCTCTCTTCTGGACTAAAATAATTGGATTTATGTCGCTTCGCATTGTCGCTGACACGGTTTTTCGTTTATCGAAATGTTATTCGCATTCCTTGCACTATGCACTGGTTTACATGTTGTGTTAATGTAGGTGATCAATACATTTTGGATGCGGCAACATGATATCGATGACATTACATTTTTTAGATGATATAACATCGATCTTAATATACGTCAGACTGAATTTAGCTCTATTCGAAGAATTGATATATTATATCAAGCTGTATTTTAAATATTGCAATTACTATATATATATATATCCTGTCATTAGGCTATATAACAATTCTACACAATATAGTGCAATGGGGTCATGAATTATTTTGCAACCACTTTCTGAATGTTGCCATGAATTATACAACTTATACATATTTTCAAGTTACATGCACTATTACGTAGTTTCACGTTGGGACATACTGGGCCATGCAGATAGTTAGATATAAAATAGACATACTATACAATTGTGACTTGTTTATTCGCATGTCATTTGGGCGCCAATTCTATTGGAATGCAACAATTACATTCGGTTTAAATTTATAAGTTGTAGAAATGCAACTGTCAATCAGTATTAACATATAATTCGGCCTACTGGGTTCCACAATGTCATACAATATACGAGTGAACAACAAACACAAGTCACATGTCAAATATTTTTAAATATATATTATCTTGTGTTACCATGTGAATAAATTATCAACAATGGTATAGATCAATAGTAGAAAACAATGTTACTATAATACAAATAGTCAACACTATTGACGATATTTTAACGTACACCGCCTGTATGATATTTAACCTTGGTAGTATCCACGATGGATAATCTGTCACGTCTCATTTCGTCAGTGAAACTATTACGTTCGGTTACAACGCTTATTATGTAAGTCACAAGAGCCCTGTTCAACAACTATAACCCGCAGAAGAATCTATCTTCAATGTAATATCTTATTACCTAATAAAAAACAAGTACTTAAGTACTAGCAGGTCTCTATAGTCAGTCCTTGCATGAACCATGTATTGTGTAATCATACACAATGTTCTCAGACTCATACCACTGTATACGCAATAAGTCGGGTTTATCTTTCGAAATCACGATAATCGCAATGTTTATACTCAAATTGATGGAAAAAAAGAATTGTTAGTTTTGAAGTGCAATGACTGATGAATGAATATGTCAACAGTACACAAAATGACGTAGTTAAGTTAATATATATACATCTCACCTCCAATGGTTATGTAGAGAAATGTATATATCACAACATTTTATGTTAAATATGAATCATTATATATCGTGATATAGAATAGTCCTCCATTGATACGCAGATTTTGTGGAATTCGTCATCCGCATCTGGATGCATCTTAGTTTTGTACAACCAATCAAGCCACGGACATTTGGTATTCACAATATTGGCCAAATTTCCCCCAGTTCTCATTGACGCGCATCGCGGGGAGATGGAAGCATATCCCACTTTCTCGGACGTTTCCGACGCAGGCAGCTTAAGGCAGCTTAAGATTTGAATTAGCTCAGATTAGAAAATGTCGACATTGAACCGGGTACTGTTCAACAATGGAGTATTTTCTCACTTCAGTGACTACAATTTACTGGTTTATCATATTCTTGTATTAAAAAAAGTAAACTTGACTTTACATGCAACATGTTTTATCATATTGCGAAAAATCCTGAGTGTACAGTTTTGCGGATTCTGCTGTACGGGCCGTCGCTATGAATTCAATACCAAAAAACACAAGGCGTCGTAACATGTGGGCTCTGCGTACTTTTAATGAATGGACGATTGTACGAAATAACACCAGGCTGGAATTAACGACTGATAAAAAGGTGACAATTTATGACTGTATCGAAGTGATGCCTGTAGTGGACTTGGCTTCTTGGTTAAATAAACTCCTTCTAGAAATGCGCAAAGTGGATGGAAATTGTTATCCTCCGAAAACATTGTTATATTTCATCATGGGTTTGCAAAACTACCGTTTGTCTGAGCTGCAAACGAGCAGGACACCGCTCAGTAGAAGGTAACCAAACCTGAACATTATTAATATATTGATATCACTGTAAACAAACGTAACTAAAGAAAGTAGCAAATCACGTTTTTACTGGTTGATTTTTAAATGAATGCATGATCAAATAAAAAACTTAATTAAATTTAAATTATTTTGACAATGTTGTTTTTGTAATCTACAGGTGTTCGCAGTTATAAATGCTCAACACAGATTGACCAGGAGACGAAAGTAAGCGATATTTTGAATGGTACCGCAGCTGCTACAGCCTCAAAGTAAGTAAACGTCGATTGAATGAATTTTCCGACACGTCATCTCCTGAGTATGTTGTAATCAATAAACTAAACACCCAAGACGCTGGAGCTAGAATTGTTTAAAACAATTGCGTGTTTACTATTACCGGAAATATCTGATCAATTATAGCAGTATAATGTGTCAACATAATATTTAATTGAAAACAGTAAATGTGCAACACACGTCTAACCTGTTTGGGTAATTTATTCGGAGGTAGGTCGTGATATCATACCTCGGCTTCGCCACGGGATGATATCACGATCGTACCAAAGGAGTGTCATTTTGAGTTTAATATTGTCATTTTGCGCATGACGTGTGTACTACCTAATATTTGCAAGTCGCAACACGTGTTAATATTTAATTGTTTTGTGTGTTTGAGTTTGCATTTGTAAATTTTGAAAAGTGAATGGCCGCCTTATAGGTAATTAAACATGTATACTGTTTTCGTGACGTAATAAAACGCCATGGTAGAAAAGGTGCAGACATTACTGTGTATTATAAATGGATACAACCACCGATGAGTTACAAAA
The DNA here is from genome assembly GCF_978046115.1 of Saccoglossus kowalevskii. Lineage (NCBI taxonomy): Eukaryota > Metazoa > Hemichordata > Enteropneusta > Harrimaniidae > Saccoglossus > Saccoglossus kowalevskii. Next base: position 19,544,959 of record NC_140643.1, on the reverse strand, counting down.
TATGATGTAGAAAATCTTCCATACATACCAGCAACACAGTGGAAATTCCATAAGGCCGTGAAATACAATGGCGGCACTCTAAACATCAAATAATCCTATTGTAGAATTGAGGAACGTTAGGAGGTCGGATATTGTGTTAGCATATTAATTATTGTGTGGGATTTATATCGTAAATGCGAGTGGAGATTGTATCACAAATATAATTAGTTGAAGCAGTATAAACAACATTCAGAACGACATTATATCTAACACGCACCTGACGTCATGTTTTTCTTTGATTCTTTGTTCAAATTTAAGATGCTGCAGGCCTTCTCAGTATGCGACTTTTGGTACTCAGTAGGATGTCGGTTTGGGATACTCGTTTTCAAATTGCATTGTTTTGATGAATACTGATGCAGAGACATTGACACTAACTGTTTACATCTCGTATTTATGTTTTAGATATTCATCCCACGTATATAGTGATAAGATACATTATTGAGTAGACAAATAACTAACAAATCACGCAAAGAAGAAAGACCTCTACAAAGCACTTTATATCCCAACATATCGTGAATACACCTACACGGCACATGGCTACATGCACAGATTCATATCTTACCTATCTTTAATGAATTGATTATTGCATAAAGTGTAAACTCTCCTGATAATTGTTATGAAAATCCGTTCATGAATAAAAAAATAATTCCCGAAATTGTTGTTACCATGACAACCATTTCACAATCTTAATAGCGACACCTACGGAACATTGTATGTACATCCATCCGTAAGTGTTTGAGTCACTGTCACCTTTGCAACTGTTTTCATATCTTTACCAGCATATCACAGATTTTTGCCTGTGTTAATGGGCACACTCTCCCGAAAATTACATGAGAATCTATCATTATTTAACCTTTTAAGTACTGTTACAATTGAAAAATCATTCCCCAAAATTGCTGTATCCACACTTTATTAACTGTACCAAAAAAAATATATATATGATTTGTACTACAGTACTATACCACCTAATAAAGCAAATATATGTTTACACTATGAGTGCCAAGAGTTTACATTATTATAAGCAATTAGAAAACTTTATCTCTTCAGGGTATTTTCCAGAAACGACAATCTGAGCCTTTAATTGTCGTTGTTGATTATATATCATGTAACCGTTCATACCATAACACTATTGAGCCCTTCTCCTACCTAAGACCTGTATTTTACGTCCTACTGTATTTCTAATATATAACATTGTTTAGTTTATGCCTCACAGTCGTTTGTCTTGCTTGTACATATGATAAATTCGATTTCCATTGCTATGTATTTTTACGTCGTCGCATATTATAAATCCAGTCGTTTGTGCGTCACTGGTGCATGTATAATCCTTTCAACATGCGTGTTCAAAATAATATTTTATGACACAAATTCCCATTTTCAAATTATTAAACTCAAATGACATCAACACGTTATGTCAATGTATGTAAACGTGACATCTGTAAACGTGGCTGGTTAGTTTGTGCTAACAGTTAGTGTAAAATAATAATAATATCATGATTGTTTCCTCGACAGCACTGCGTGATGTTTACAGTTGTACAGCCATGTTTTTCTTTGTTGAAAACTAGTGTTCCAATCCAATGGTTGTTAGTGCCAATGAGTTACCTAGCGTTGTAATTTCATGAAAGATCCCGGAGGTAGGATTATTGCAAACAGAAACCCAATCGTAGCAATGCGGGTGAATCAGCTTGAGAGAAAATATCGTTCTGGCAAACATGTAAGTGCAGACTTTGGATCTCTCCTAGTGAGCGACATCAATGAAAACTGGAGTGATACGAGGATATATTCCTAGTGGCACAGCGCGCCGCCGATACGTATATGTTTCTAGTGTAAAACGATTTTCGAACCTTTACGTCGAAAATGGTACATGTCACTAAGCAGTATTACGAGAAACGGGAGACCAAAGAAACTCATTGAGAACGATGTCGTCTTCTTGAAGAGCTGGAAGACAGACGAAACATCAAGGAAGCGAAACAACTACTTGAACAGTTTTAAAAATCTGTAGTGTCAAAGATGAAGATATGTAGCGCAATGAAGACTGCTTTCACAGGCGGAAAGTGGACGTACAAGCGAACAACACAATTTGAACATATTTTCGTAGAAGGGTAATGTGTACAATTTTCTGGATATGACCCCAATTCTAATATTACATTAAACTTGCAATTTGCAATTGAAGTACTAAGTGGAGCTTCAACTTCGATGCACTTTGCAGGCTTCGCACGGCAGTATGTATCGAGTACGGTGTACCCTCCCCAACCAGGTGATTTCCTAGTGTTCGCCAATGCACCAATCCATCACAGTGAGATTGCACAAACACTCAATATGTGGAATAGAGAATAGAAGTCATTTTCACGCCAACCGACTCGAATTTTACCCCAGCTGAATTTTGCTTAGACAAAGTGAAAAACACTAGAGCGACACCATACCCCACCCCACCCCACCAACACAACTATGTACATTTGCATACAACAACTTGGGCGTTGCTATTTATTCCGCGTTTGATGACGTGTCCGGTGCATAATTTATGTACGCGGATTTTTCGAAACCGAATATTTGTTTGTTCAAGGAGAATTTTGTTTATTTTATGGACTGACCATTAGAAAGTAGTCTGGGTGTGAATATGGAAACGTTAGAAGTGAATCGCCGATATTACATTGTTATTTATGTTGGAACTTCATTATGTTAATGCTCGTTCAGAATTCTGTCGTGTTTGTGTTTTGTTAATCACTGTTTATGTGTATCGCCGGTTGAAGTTGAAACCAAGAACTTGGACGAATTACTATTCATCAACCAACTTTCGATTTGCTGTTTACCAAGGCTTATCAATGTAGTTTTTTTCCGTGGCATTGACAGGGTGGTTGCTGTCCCCATAAATTTATGCTGAACAAATGAGACTGAAAATGGATATGGGCTCGTCCGCTATGTTTGGATCGGGTTCACTCTGAAAAATATCTGCAAACAATGTTGCACAAATGTTAACATCACGCAGTGCTTGTCGGGAAATCAATCATAATATTATTACTTTCACTCACTGTAAGCGTCGTTGTTGACTACGCCGAATGATTTTTTCGCTCCCCTCAGGTGTTATCGGAAGTGTTTGTTTCACATTTGTTTCAATAATATAGTGAAATGATAACCAGCGTAAATTCGCTCTGTACTCTATTGTATTGAGTCGAATATTGCAACGTAAAGTGTCTGAATCGTAGTGTAATATGCGTTGACAAATTTCTGTCCAATACTTGGCAGTCACTGGCAGTCGTACAATCAGCAAGCATACATTTAAACCGACAAATAAATTAATGTGTAATATCATGGTTTCTCATGGTTTAACAAGAAATAACCTCGAAAGCGTCATTACCGTTATTTCATAAAATACACTGAATGCCTGTTAACGTCGACAATGACATAGTTGTACAGAATATTACTATTGACAATCCCCTCAGAAACATTACTTACATAGATTTACTCCAGGATGACGTCATGCGCTGTCGGGGGTCCCCATCCATCAAAACGTGTTACAGTACTATTAACACTAAATTATTTGGCTAACTAAATGGATTTCACGTATTTTTTTTTTCCTGGAACATATAATTATGTCATCAATCAACCAATTGTAGCAATTGAAGGATTATCGATGAAAATGAATAAATGATGAGTATACCGTCTGAAAAAAAAAATGTTACGTCAACAGAACACTATCAATGATAAAGATGTTATTGTGTATGTATGGAATAATATCGGCAATAATAATGTAACTAAATAAATGTTAATTTGGCAGAGGAGAAAAAAAAGCAAATAATTATAGGTATTATGTAAACACCTACATTGACTTCCAGTAATGAATACAATGTGATATTTTAGTCAGATGCAAAGTATTTACCTCTTTTTATAACAGCATACACTCTTTGTGTCAGAATTCGAATCTTCTGTAGACCGTTGTTTTGCAAATTTTTGTTTTGCCTGTAAATATTTACATTTCTAGGCCGATTGTCACCGGTAATGGACAGTGTTTGTCGCCACGGATGACAATAATCTGAATGGTTCGTATTGTACAAAGTAATTTACGGGAACTGTAACGCATGGCAGAAAACGAAGTTTTGTGTTTTGTTCGCATGCATTCTAACATCATACATTTACCCGAAGTGTAAATATGAAGATACTTTAAAGGAAAAATGGTCACATGTGTGGTTGAACGCTTATAATGTGCATACATTCAAAATAGTAATATTTTATTGGCTCGTCATTATTCTTACAGCCCACTAACCATCGATGGCGGATGGTAATTGTTCAGCTCTGCGGACCTCAGACGTTTCCTAGAACCTCAACCGTAAAATAGCGCTAGAGTCCTTGTAGTCATAATTTAATTATAGATAATCTTTGTTTTCAGTGGTTATAAAACAAGATGGCTGGCGGCCCATATTTGTCCAAATAGTATAATCAACTTTGCAAATGTTAGAAGCATTGTGATGAGAGTGATTGGCAGGAAATTATTATAATTAGTAACTTAATTTAAAATCAATTCTGACTTTCCACGACGTCGTGTTAACCATATGTTGATTGATTCATCCAAGTTCATTGTAAATATATTCCAAATTGTTCAATATTTCATTAGAAAACAAATAAACTAATCTCAGAGCAATTAATTTCTGTTTTTTTTTTGATATGTGCACTAGTCAACTATTTGTCAGTCCAGTAATGCTGTTGTGTGACTTACACAGTAAAATACATTTGTATTTTTTGCAAAATTCACCTTTATTCAGTTTTATTTCTGAATAGGCAAATTACTGTTACCTTCACGAGATTAACGTCATAAAACATTAAATATTTAACATCATTAACCAAGCGCAGTTCGAATATTAGCTAATGCTATTGGACGAGTTCTATGTACATCATAATTAATTGAAATGCTCTCACATATAATTGGCGATAGTTCCAATAAATAAGATTTACACATAACCTCATTTTGCATTTAAATTGACTGCCGAACACACGACAATTGTACGGAATTCACCCATCAGCAACACTTATTTCATGTACGTAATACGATCGGTTTTTATAACGAGAAAGCATATTACGAAATGAGTATAAACTAAATCGACCATTGATTTATTTCTATATTGTTACTACCGACCTGTACGAATGATATGTATCTCAATGTTTTTCATATGCATTTAAATTGAGTGCTGTTCCTTTTACGTAATTTGTTTTTTCAGCTTCAATTACCCACTTCACGTGAATGTAACGCGAGATACGGGTATGGCATCAAAGCCATTTTTTCTATATGCAAATCATGCAGTTCAACTTAGTCAAATATGTATGAAACTCATAAATATAGCGAAGAATGCTGCAAATTTTGAAAGCCGTAATGTATTTCTCTTAACTTAATTACATTTAGTGAAATCGGAGATGCTAAACTCTACAGACCGGTGATCACCAACTTGTGTTGCAATCCATTGAAAATAAATCTGATAACTAAAGTACAATATCTGAATACGTAAATTCCTTCTCATCCCCCAATTATACTCATCATCAAACCCGACCATACAAAATCAAATATGAAGACCGCATGACACTATGTTCACATACATTGACATTATATTATGATTCGACAAAAAATAATAACTGAATCTGACACCGCCGGGTTTAGGAAACAATATTTCCAGGTGGAATTTGAAAACATACCATGCGATTCTGTGACAGAAGTTTATGTTTGTCAGTCTAAAGTCATTTTGTCAAGTTAACGAATATCTGTTTGTTTTGTATATGTTTGTTTATATTCGTGACACACTAACTCTGAATATATATAATTGTTTTGTAGTTCCTTTTTCCAAAAGTATAATATTGCTTTACAAATAACAACACATTTTACGTTTCTACGGTGTTCAATTACAATTGTGTAATAAATGTATGTTCATTGTTTATAATTAATTTCTTAATTTGACGCACTTCAACTCAATCCAATCTTATGACTTATGAAGAATGAATCGCATTTATATAATTTGCGAACTCGTTCCTTTTGATTGGTTGATGAATATTGTAATAAGTTGGAAGGATAATGTAACATACTAGTTCCAGAAGTTACTTAATACAAATACTCGCAATTAAGAAATGTACCCGCGCTGTCAAAATGAGGTAATATGTGTCATCCCAACACTGACAGTACAAATGTTTTCGTATGAAATTCGCTCTATATTTATAACTCTCTACATTAATAACAATCACGCTTTCATATATAAGCCATTTAAGAGACAAGAAATGTTGTCGTGTTCTTAGAGGGTAGCAAATAATTACTATGAATACTGCCATGCACCATTCTTTATCTGACTAAAGCTGAATAGCGTTAAAAGAAAAATGGGACATGGGTCAATGGCAGAGAGCATTACCTGACTCATTAGCTCACCGTTATGGATCTTCGAACGCTCATATAGGTGATGAACGGTTTTACTCCTCAATGTATGTGTCACATCTATAGAGTAACTACATGCATATTTTCTACAGTCGACTTGTTGATTATATCATTATAAGCTATCACGCAAATGCCATGGGAACGTCTCTATCTGGCAGTCACATCCAGCACATTATATATTATTTATATTATTATTTATAATAATATATATTATATTCCACAACTACACAACCAAATAATAACATTTTCCCATTTTCTATTTCCAACTCGCATGGCTCATTACATGGACCTGACGTGTGTGTAGGGGAATAATGTTATAAATAGTGGTAGAGAGTATGTTAGGCTATGAAAAGTGAAAGATCATTGTATCATACATGTTTTGGTTCGTAAATTACTTGCCAATATATTTGCTTGCAAAGCTATTGTTTCTGTTAATATAGTGTTACAAGAGTCCTCAAAAGAACATCTAGAGGTGTCGGTATTTATTTTGAGGGTTTTAAACTTCATTTTATTAAGGATTCGTGTATTAAAAATATGATTTAATATATATAATATATAATCATATATCTTACCCTCAGAATAAAAACTCTGATTGATATACATGCTGACAGAATTTGTTAGCTAAATGTTATTGACATCAACACACAGGTCTCACCTGGTTGTGATATTCATTACAACCTAGATTAGTACAACTTGGGCTGGACATGAATTATGTACTCACATTGTGTTCATTTTGAAGTTTGATGCATTCAAATTATAATTTTGCAAATTTACAGTTCTGTATTATGTAAATACCACGAGGATTAGCCACAAATATAAAGCATATCATTTTTTATAGAGTTTTAACTGAAAAAATACTACCATAATTGATGTTCACAGTTTGGCATTATATTTAAATACATATTTATTTTGAAAATTGCACCTAAATATTATCAGTTAACATTTAGTACTGAAAATTACGCGTTTTCGTATTTCGAATTAAACAATACATATATCGGTTTAGTAGTCGTTTCACTTAATCTAAGACTGGACGATACTAATTTTTTTTAGGATTTCTAATTATTATAATTATTAATTTAGTAATTTCTAATCATTCCGTCTCATTGATTCATTTGAAGCACGCTCATTAGACTAGGAAATATAACCATGATTGATGGTATCATTTTTTGTGATTGTATGAGCGTGCTTCATGTGTGCATTATGTCTTTTAATTATACGAGTAAGAACAGCAAAAACAGTAATTGACGATTGGGTTATTTTGCAAATCAAATCAGTACATTGAGCAATGATGTTAATTCGTTCAAAACGCAAATGTTGTATGTTTACTTAAACACTCTGGATAACGTACATGTGAACGGGAGCAGATGATGTTGACTTTTGAGTAAATTGCATTATAAACTCGTAAAAAACTGAATATATGCTAAAAAATGTTTTTACGACGCGCGCCAATTCTATATATATATTTACAAAACACGAGTCACATCACTTCTGAATTGTCTCCACACATAATGTAACTTGCCTTTACGCATCATTATTTTGACTTCTGTTGAAAACTAGCTTCATTCTCATTTACGTCTGAAAAGCAATTCTCTAAAACTCTAGATCAATTATTTTAGTTTCAAATGTGAAAGGTTGGGGAATTGGCATACACAGTGTAGTTAATTTGTAGTACAGTATTGTTCGCCCCAGGAACTGTAGTTATCAGCAACAACCAGTGGTGATGTATAAAGGTTGTGCACGACATGCCGCCTAATGTCCCATAACATGAAGCAGACTGCAGCTAATAATGATGTCAATTTTGTTTTGTACTTGGAAGAGTGATTCTAGATTTAAACTGACGTTTCATTCATGTTGGAAATATTATTCTGCGGATGTATATATGTTCACTCAGAATTCAAAAGGTTAGGTTGAAGAGACATATAGTGAATATATGAATACAAGGGAGCATCTTAACAGCTGAAATACTAAGCAGAAAAAAGAATCATACCTATCATACTAAGACGAAAGTTATTGACAAAATGACTCATCGAGTCTGAGCGTCAAGCAAAGCGGCGCGGCATATGGCAGAGTTGCACATTAGTCATGGGAGAACTGTAGGTGGAGATATGTAACCTATTTGTATGAGTTTATTGACAAAAATTACCTTCCTGCAATTGCTAGCCTATTCAAATAGTGAGATTATGATTATAACACTCAATTATAACATCATGCGAGATTTCACCATGCCAAACGCATTTGGACTATTGTAGGGCAAAACTATGACAGAATGTTTAAATATCACTACACAACAACGCTGCGCTGACGTCTAAAGACTGTGCGCGACATGACGTCCAATGTCTTATAAAATGAAGAAGACTTCTAATAGTAGAGATTTTAACCCGGAAGTGGTTCATCCAATTTCTATATTGCCTAGAGCTCGTATATTCTATCTCATTGGCATTTTTGAACTCAAGCAAATAGTTGATATTGAATGGGGAAAAATGATTTTCTTCAGAATTTTTTTTTCCTTTTTCATGCAATATTGTGAATTATTATCTCCTGGGTTTTGTGGAAATTTACAATTTGTATCATAATTTAACAAATTAACTGTGCAAATTAGAACCGTGTTTTACATTGGGAAACAATTTTGAACAAGTATATATCGACAGTAAGTATTGGGATTCATCTTGATATCACAATTATTCGCAGAAATTTCATATACCCTGAAGCTTGCAACGCAATTTTTTACAGGTTGTCTGTTTTATTCGGAAAACTGAGAATGCTATTAAATTGGTGGTTTAAAAAATGACGCACTGAATTATAACACATATTTACTAGATCAAACAAAATTGTTATGTTGAGTTTGTTTACTTACTGATTTATTGTTAGTACTAAATAGTTTTTACTACAACAACATTAAGACTGAAAAGTATCATGCGAGCACGTTTGCTCAAAAAATAAATATGGTGAGCTAAAAAATAGCAACATCTACTACACTACATTTCTTTGGACGTTGATTGTAATTCAAATATTAATACTACCTGTAATTCCAATTGTTTTTATCGAATCCGGGAATAGTTACTCTTTTGTTCTCGATATTTTGGGTATCATAGTGTCGTTTGTAGAAGATACATTTACAATGTCGCTCCAACAACTGTCACATTGATGCCTCTATTACAAAAAGAGGTAAAGGTTCCTTCATGATTCGACCTATAAATCATTGTCCAGCACTGTCACTGCCGTTACGGCAAATGAATTTCAAACAGCAACAAATGTTAGTGAATCGTCGTGCAGAACAAGTAGATATCTAGAATTGCCTTACTATGTAACACAATAAATCGTCGATATACAGACGGATAAATATAGATTCTTGTACAAAAGTTGTGTAGAAAAATAAATGACTCACAACAATTGACAAACAATTGATAAAAATAAAACACAAAACAACTGAGAAATACACTACATATTAAGCAAACCATTAAGAAACAGATGTATGGACTCCATGCTATGCATGGCGTGACGTCTGGTACTTTAAACAAAATCCTGCTCCACATGGGGTTCATGTATGAAAACGAAGGTCATTAGATGCCATCTGAGATCCTTGTAAAAGTGTTATGGTATTTAACTACAAGCTGCAAAAAATGAATGTTGAGGTTAGTCATTATCTACAAAAGCTTTGGTTTATTTGTTTTGACAAAAGACAATGTTTATTCCAAAAAAGTCTGCAGAGGTACTATAGACCCTGGCATATCGAATGAGCTCGTAAATATATTAGTTATAAGTAGGGTAGGAAGATAGAGTGGGATATTGCAGCAAAGGTGTTGAAAACTGATGACAGTATATTAAAAAAACATCTATTTTGTCATATATTCTGGTAGCGAGCCGACCCTCGGCGTCAAATACACGTATTAACCAGAACAAGCAGATTAGGTAGTCTTCAAAAGTTCAAATTGTGATAATTTTTATGATATTGAATATTATATTAATATTAAACGTGAATTTGCTATGCTAATTCATAATAAAAATGTTATTTCTTTCAATTTTAAAAAGATCATGATATTGTAGATAAACAAAACGCTAACATTGTCTATGGAAGTCATAACTGGCACAATCGCAGCTAATAACAACTTATTTAGAAAACATATCTTCCAGCCACCCACATTGAAATTTGATGTTGTATAACTGTTGATCTAACGATGAAAGCTACCGAGAACGCTATTTTTAAGCAACCTGTGTATACAAACCCAGTACTTATATTTTCAATACAATTAATAATATAAACGAGATAATGTATTTATACACTAGGCTAAGGTTTTGTAACATATGTTTCTGATTCACAACTAAAAAGGAATGATATATCGCAAGGTGTGAGTGTGAATCAAGGCATAATTAAAATAAATTTACCAAACAAGTTATATTTTTGTTAACTTTGTGGTGGACAAAACAAAATACAACAGAACGGATTTCAAAATGTATAACACGACATGACGGGCATAATTTTTGGTCAGTGACATAAACATCTTACAAATCCTAGTATACTATTCTTTCATCATTGCGATACTTAATCAACCCCTACATGTAATATACATTTATATCAAACAACTCCATTGAAATATTGTTAAGTTGCGTTTGTTGCCTTTGGCCTTCCGAGTAATATTTGTACTGCATTAAATTATGTGCGATCCTCGCAAGATGAATGCCATGTTACTGGACACTTCAAAGCAGTTTTGTGGATTAGGGTGTGATTGACTTTTCAGCATCTTAGAATGCCATGAGAACATAAACTTAACCCACAAGCACAAATCTTCCTTTATAAATATTCGTGCTAACCTTCTGTTTAGATAGCATTGGTTTGTTGGCGCTTCTGTTAGCAGAATAAATCAAGCGGTGAATGTATTGTCTATACATTTCTACACGGATTTCAAACACCAACTAAATTTTATAAGATATTGATATGGTTGATTTGGCAACAAATATCTCTGGAATGATTCTTTATTTCTTACTCAAAAGGTTATAGATGGATTCTCATGAAAGGGTGCCTTGAATACTAGATTTCAGGAAGGAGTCGCCATCGATACACACCAATCACTATATTTGAGGAGAAACTCAAAGACGGTTCCCATGCAAACAACAATTTAGGAATTATTGTCATCTATAACAATTGCGATTTTAAAATTAGCAATGACTAATCCTTTAAATGTTTGTACAGATGGATATTTGGTTTCCATGAAACAACAATTGAAAACATAATGATAATTTAAAATAATGAATGTAGGAACGTTTAGTCTTGTAATTCACAATAAGCAGGGGAAATGACTCTCGAGTGCTTTCCTATTGCATTATCAGTAATTTAAAATTTATTTTCTTCTTTCAAAAAAGTTTATATATGATGTATTGAAATTTATGTCAACTCATGTTAACAAGGTAACATTTATTGTAGTGACATGTTTCATTCATTTGTCATAGGTCCTTAATTCAATGACGAAAACATGTTGTCACCAATGTAATAGGATCAAATTCCTTGTGCATGTTGCGTATTGCTGATGCCAATACATACCAATGTTGCTAAACAAAGCAAATCCGTTATTTCAGATTTTTGCTTCTGTCACAATGTGTGATTTTGTTCCATTATGTTCTGGAGCAGTGAATGGTCACATAAGATAATTTTACAGAAGAATCCAATCATGTACTACTACTAGAAGAATTATATATTTAAGACATAGTATTGATGAGATGAATTGCGTTTAATATCGCTAGCATCACAGTCTGTCTGTGGGTCGTCTACTTTTCTTGACTCTTTACAACATTAGTGGCTTGTCGAACTTGTTTGTTAATTACTATGTATATGGCAAACACTTTTGTCATGAAAAACAAAACAAATATCAAACACAATTTTTCCATAATTTGTATGTTATCTATTATATTGTCATGTGTGTACTAAACAAATAATTCGTTAACTAAAATCGTTCACAATGTTCAAATCACTACCCTAACCATCTGGACAATGCGTATATGATTCCATTGCGAAACACAAACGGTGTGCACATGAAAAGATACCACTCAACGCTATATATAGACATAGTGAATATTGATGCGTGAGAGATGGAATACAGATTTAAATTACATTTTTCTGAATATGCGTATTCATATCCTTATAAACAGATGGAGCGAATCAGCTACAGCAATATTGCCCAAATAAGCATTGGTCACGGTCCTCATGCAGGTTAACAATAAACTGAAAATAAACATTATTTTGCTTTATCTAATTTGTGCTACTTGTATATGTGAAGCTCCGAACTAAATGTTCCACTTGAGTATTTTCGAAACACATTATCATTATTATTAATTTCTCTGTCAGTCACAAACAGTCGGTCGATGAGGAGCCGTTATACAGTTGTCACATTCAGACAGCAGTTGTCCAAGTGCTAGTCAATAATAACAATGTCATTCAGCCAGGACAGCAAGACAAATCAATGGCATACTTCGAGTGACAATAAGTGACGTTTTGCTAATCTAAAGTGTTCACCTAGATAAAGAGGTGACATAAGTGACAGATCAAGTCTCATTGCGTTATTGGGTTTTCCAGAGAAGCCCGGCTATTATAGCCTGACGACGAAAAACACCGGTTTAATGCAGAAGGTGAATAGAAGCCGAACGGTTTTGAGTACTGTGCTATAAAACTGCTGCTAAGCTAGCAAACAGCAGAGGACTATTTTATTGGAGTTAAAAATCTAAAAACATCGAGTTCTGTGCAATCTACAAGACTGTCTTTCGAAAATCTGAGGACAGTGTCGTGACCAACAATCTCCAAACTAGAGTCTTAACTAAATTGCATGTTTGTTTGGCAATTAGTGATAATTGTATATTGAATATAGTTTCAATTGTTTGTCATGATAGCTCAAATTGCAAATGTCATTATTCTCATTTTTATGAAATTTTTCTTTGAGGTGATATCCTGACATTTGCAATTCTATATTTAGCAAGTCTATAAGTTTGTTCAGTTCAGCTTGCAATTATATCAGTTCTATTTTGATGTCCATCACAGCTGATGGGTATATACTATAGGGCTGCATTCGTAATACACGTTATTTAATATGCAGTTATTACTTATGGAGACATACGTGCCCTATAATAGTCTAGATATTTACAGCTTGCATGAACTGATATTTGATCAGCTGATGTCGTTAATCTAGAGCATATATATACATCTTTGTGGACGAGCGAAAGTTTATAGTATTTTGTTAACGATACCCATGTGATTACGAATGAATCAATTGTGCTTCTTGTTTTTAACAGATAATATTGATTGTTTTCAGAATTGCTTACGGCAACAGTTTTGCTGTCGCTATGCAAACCATACATCTAGTGTCCTGTATAACGTTTTTAAAGATTTACTACAACACATGTGCACTTTAATTGTGTGTTTATCTTATGAATAAGGTATACCCATTTACGGGAAATTCTGCATCTGTGGTAACTAGACACCTTACCTTAACGTTACACATGTAAAATTCTATCAAATAGTTGTAATGAAGGACATAACAAAACAATCAACAATTTTCAGAAACCATGTTTTGCTAATGTTTTACTATCGAACATGTATTACATGTCGTCGTATTATTATTGACCTACTATTTCACATGACGTATATATCCGATACGCGATTTACATTAATCCATGATTTAGTCGTCTTATATACGTGTTTCTGAAATGAATACTTTAAGAACTCACGGAAAAATCAAAGTGCCGTACATGTTCGTAGAAACGAGAAACTTATTATAATTAATGTATAGGTTTCCCCGTGAGCAGAGTGACTACGTAGAATTAGATAGATACGTCTACTATTTAAAATATTTACAACATTAAGAAGATCTAAATCTAGAAATACAGTACATCAAACTCATAATTTCTTAATTTTCATATATTCACAAGGAACACCTGAAATGAGATACTGTAGACAAACCAACATGAACACGCCAGCAAAACAGTGACTGTAAAAGCATTGCGAGTGTCTGGGACATGAACGAGTCCCGATATTCAAATTTATGTATTTTTTTCAATTTTCCATTGCCTTCACCTTTTCATCACCTTCTGCTATTTTATAATTTAACACAAATATGTCAAGTAAATCACGTTTTTTAAAACATGTTTATACAAACAAAAGTGGTTAAATATTCAATAATACAAATTAGAAAAAAAAATAAATATTGGCGATCCGCTCAGCTTGGATATCACTTTAATTAACATTTGTGTGTTTCTGTGTAGTTGTGTACGAGTTTTCCAGTCTCACGTAATAATGTATTATTTGATTTGTTGATGCCTTTTTTTTCATTTCCTATAAATTTGACCTCAAAGTTTGGGTAAATTTTCACCAGTAACGGCTTTGAATTTTTTGTGGTAGGCAGGTCGTATCGTCACTAATTGGAAACAAAAAAAAATATTTTTGAATACTTTTGCCCCAAATGTATTACCTCTTACCAGTATTGCAATGGCAGTGCTCAAATGATCCTGCTATTATTTTGGGTAAGTTGTGCACCGACGAGAAATCACCGGCGCCGACATTGTTACAGCTTTGAATGAACTGTCAATCAAAGATTCCAACATCAGCGGGCCTGGTGTCGGGCCTGGTGTTAATGATGAAGCAGCATTAGCTATACGTTCTTACCACGGCGGCATGTTTATTTTTTGAGCGGAGCGGATCGCTAACCAGACTACCGGCTCGTTGTGTGTATGTGCGTGTGATTTCCAGTGATTTCACGTTTTAATTCGTCTGTGATTATTTGGCTGGGCGATTTCACTGAAACTGAACAGGCAGGTCATACACCCACTCTAGATAGTAGGCAAAATCTGGAAAATAATTCCATGCCATGGCAACAGCCAAAAACAAGTTTTTTTTTTTGTAGCGGAGCGGATCGCCAACTAGTCTACCGACTATTGGTAACATATGCCTCATAATAGTTTATGACACTGCGTCTTTGGCATTGGCAGCAACTACTAGATTAGCTGTAAATTCTATACAAACCAAAGATAAATATCGTATAAATAACCTGTACTTTCAGGGCCGTTCGATTTTTCCATATGTAATCTAATTGAGACCAGCGTACATCTCGATGATATATACACAAATAACATAATGATCTTAAATACGTGAGTGAAAGCATTGTATCCATTAAAGCATTAAGTAAATTTCTCAAGAAATTGTCATTTCCGAATAATAATTTGAAACCACATCACAGAAAGTAACAGGCACAGCTAAACTTAGTACACGGAGTCTACTTTTGTTGCTCATTAGTTTTTTTTTCGTAATGATGGTATATATTTATATAGTGAAACACTATATTATTGTGATGGCATGCAGAACTATACAATATTACGCAGAATAATATGGAATTATTTTCTCTGTATTGTGTTGTGTTGTGAATAACAAACATGAATAATGTTCATATTTGTGGTGATTTATACCATATGATAACAAGATCGTATATAGTACTACTCGCCGAATGAAAATGCGACGTTGTGATAATTGCAGCAAACGGTTTTATGTCGTATTATTAACACTGAATATATATTACAATAAAATTCCTTGTGAATCCTGAAAATGGAATATACAGTTTCAAATTATAAAGCTCCAAAATGTACTTTCAACCTTGTATATTGGTTCTTGTTACCACACGAACACGCAAACAACGGGACACACAATGTAACCATGAGTAATCACGAGTTTTACGCAGAATTAATAGATAGAGCAGTTCGTACACAGTTACAGGGGACACTTTCAAATATATTATATGTACATGCATTATGTACGAAGATACATTAAATTATTATCACACAACAATACAATTCATTCCTATAGATTCCTACTCTGAATTGTGTTGCATGTCACGTTATGCATTTTCAGTCTCTCCACATTCATAGTCGTGATTATGTAGCCGTAGACTGGCGGCGACCTCCACGTCGTGTTATTGTTCAATTAGATGACATACCTCTTGCACATGCTCATGGATAATAATTCGGTCTCGTAAATACCATCCAATCAATGCCCTAACCAAAGCATATATAAGTGTTATTTAATTAGTTCGCGGTACCGGGCAACTACACAGTACTGTAAAATGACTAATTTTCACTAGGTTTAAACTTCGCTGATTTACAATTTCAGGGATATTCGGTGGGTTTTTAATTAGCATTTTCATTGGGTTTTAATTTAGCGCCTTTCCAGTCAGCGAAATAAGCAAAATTAAAACCCAGTGAATAATTATATATATTTACACGTTCGGGTCTTTCTAGCGTCAACTAGGTGCAATAGGTTTGGCAATAAATGCAATACATTTTTCATATCTCTGTCCACATTGGGATTCACAGTTTCATGGCAGTTTTGATTATATTTATTCGATGTTTGAACTCAAATAATTAGTATTATTATTATGAATCCCACGGATTGTGATAATCCTATAATTTGAAGGCTAGAGATGCCCACACATCATTAAATCTGACTTCTTTAAATACACCAATGGTTGTTGTTCTATCTGAATTCTTTGCGGAGCAGGCATTGGCAAAAATTACACATCCCCATATGCTTTCACTACTTGTCGAGTAATTAAATTTTGCTAAAAAACAATTTACGACTACAAATGCATCAGGGATTGTAACCTCGTCATAATACCCGACTAAGACAGTCCCCCAGCAAGTATTTGAAAAAGTCGGCCAATTTTAATTTAGAATTTTACTAAGAATCATTTTTAGTTGTTCAAAGTCGAGTTGTTGGTTTATATCCTAATTATCTTGGGTTGTTCTTTTTAGTTATGGTCGAATTTGTCTGTAATACCCCACCAAGCTAAGAAATTAACTGACTGATGTGATGAAATATCCGGGAATCTGGGCAAAATCAAGGAATTATATGCAAATAGGAAGGGTGTTATACATAATATTTCATCAGAGGTTTTCCTAATTCCCAAGTGTCCGACCTAAATCTAATTATTCAATTATAAGATATTCAAATGAATCATTGCTAGGACCAACAGCTGTGTTATTTTCTTGCCTCGCTCGACAGTGGAAAAATGTATACCTCCCGGACATGATCGCTTTTTCAAGAAGAAGTTGTGTAGAGCAGTCCGTCCCGAGGTAGTCTTCCTTCCACTTTCATATTGCTCCCATACACTTTTTTTTACATCGGATCATGTTGATGTGCCGCTATCATACTTTTAGTTGTACTTAGAGTGCTATCCGTACTAAATACAGGGACACACAGTCAGATGTGGGCAATCTATATTCAATATCAGACACACGAAGTGTCGGAATGTCCTTCTTTTCAGCATTATGTTCCTGTCCCAGCACAGGCACCCTCAATAACACGCTCTAGAAAATCTGTAACTGAACTCCTAATGGTGTACCACACTTGATGTACAGACATTAGTACAAAGTCCTACACCCTCCATAACTAAGCTGTCTTTAGAGGGAATACCAGTCCTATTTTTACACGGGCCCGAAGACATTCTGTGAGTGGACATTCGTAATCCCCTGTGGTACAAAGAATTAAACCGTCCAAAAGTCGGTAGTCTTTTGAGGGTAGGTCGGTTTTATTACCTACACGGATAAAGACATAAACTTTCAGTGAGTGGGAGTTATTTAAGAAATATTGTTTTATTCTCTGTAATAAATGACTTCAGGAATTGCACCTTTATTGTATCGATGGTATTTTATTAGAATATTGTCATCAGTCATAGTCAAAAATACACTCGTTAGTTCAAAATCAACACGCACGTGTTCAATTTCTGAGTATTTAAATACATCCCAGTGCTGCCACCATTGTCAAGTGGTTTCAAACGTACTTTCACCATACTGTATCGGTTTTGGTTAACGCATGGACAGAACACCAATATATTAAGGGGTAACTGTACAATGTACACACGAGAGTTACAAAAAAGTATTATACACTTAATATGCACTTATATATAAAGCGTATGCATATATAAAATCATCCACACATTACAAAATTCGATGGCTGACAACGTAATGTAATCAGTATAGATCGAAGTGATGTTACATTAATTATGAAGAAACCCCGTACAACAAAACAAGTCATTTAAGCACAAACACCATGTTACATCATGCAACGATTTTTGTATTCGCTAACTCCTGAACAATGACATGCAAGCCGGGCGCAGTCCCGTTACCCATTCAGCGGTCAAAACACGTAGTCGGTGTTCAATCAGATCGCGTGTTGAAGCACGTACATGAGTGTACTAAACAAACAGTAGCATCAATTAAATAATAAGCGTGTGTTTATTTAAGCGTAATGAATTTACATATGCCAATTTACAATAGTCGTGTGCCATAATTTGATAAATGTAAAGAAAGCAAGGAAAGTAATTTTTGACTCGAGATTTAACCTTCACTTTTTTCGTCAAATAGTAGGTGGGTCCAAATTGTAATAATCAAATGAACGTCATTCGAAAAGATAGTTCAACACTTTTAATGTAAGTGTGAATTTTTAAGCATATTTGCAAACACATCAACAATTTGTAATACGTTATATCTTTGTATTTCGCACTAAGGGGTGAGCCATCATTGTTCTCATGTGTGGTCTCGCGAGTGTTTCCTAAATACAAACATTGAACGTATTCAGCAGAAATTTTAAAAGTTTGTATTATGTATGATTAATTCTTATAACGTTTTGAAAATTCAAGAAAGTTTAAACATATTTTCTTAATTAGCAATCTATGTAGTTTAGTTTAATAAAATAATAAAACGAGGCAAAATTCTCAAATACAAAAAAAATAAATTACAATGACAAATGGCTGATCAATCTAAAATAACCAGAAACAAAAAATATCCAGAAAAAATAAAGGAATTAATTGATATCATAATCAGTAGTTTAGCTTGTTTATGACTTGTGTGTCATAGATTATCTTTCCATATAAAAAAAAACGACAATACAGGGACGTTACTAACATATGCAATAGTAGAAAATGTAGTTATGTAACTTAACCGGTCACTGGTAGCATAGTGGTTGTCGCTCCAGACTCATGATCGGTAGACCCATGTTCAAATCCTACCTTAGGCTGAACATCAAAGGGTCAACCCCTACACTGGGTGAGTGTGCCACAGACTCAATGGGAAGGCCAATTCCACTGGCCGAGATTCATTCACTAACGAATGCGACTTTGGGGGAACCTTTGTTAAGGTCCGCAGGTGCTTGTGTTTGACCGAGCCTGGTTGACGCCAGGATAGCGCATTAAAATTGCCATTTGACAGAGAGATGGCCACACAGCCCTGTCATGTAGTCCCAAACATGAATATGACTTCTGTGGCAAAATGCACTATGTGTCAGCACTAGCACTTGCAATTTGCACATACAAAAAAAAGTCAGGAGAGACAACGGTGACATTCAATGTCCAGAACTGTCGCCTGGCACAAAAAAATATTTAAAAAAAAAAAAAAAAAAAAAAAAAAACCGTAAATACATATGTGCAAAAGCTAAAATAAATAGCGGCACCAAGAACACGTATTTAACCACTTTGAAGTTCTTTTAATTGCTTTGTTCTGTTCGTTATGGTTTATTATCCATATAACTCACCAGTAAGTAAACATGTTTGTTCCCGTTCATGGATTATGTTTTTTTTAATTACTATGAATATTACAAATAATTCCCTCATCATAAGCTGAAATATACAGTGTGGTAATGTGTTCCCATCTTATTCGAGGACATTCTGTTTCTAGTACACTACTAATGCCGTACAAAATTACAAATACAAGACAAGTATTGTGTAATGACTCTACTGAGTGATGAGACTTGAGACTTATACGCGTGTACTTCTGTTTCAGCGCACTCTACCTCGTGAGCTTGAAAGGAATATTTAAACAAAATAATGTAGCTAATCTTCAACACACGTAGCAGTCAAATATACCTGAATTCCAAATATTAATATCTAATAGCCAAACATCATTATTGTCACCAGATGTTTGAATCATATCAGAAATTGTATTATTAAAAGGACACGCTTGTTATTATGTAATTTTGTATTTATTAATTCGTTGTTATTGTATAAATTGATAATAGCCAAGAGGTAGGTTTTATAGCCCAGTAGGTAGCCGCACTTGTCACTACACGTACAGAAAGTACCTGTTATGTAACCTCGAGGTCGCACTTGGACAATGCTGGACGAGTATCGGTGTGGTGAATGAACAGGTGTCGTGAACCAATTAGCGATTGACACAATTAGCCATGTGATGGCAGAGCATTTTAAAGCCTGAGACATCGTGGTGCTCTGTGGTTGCAGCTGGAGATCTTGACCAACGATCTACGCTTTGTACGACCCTGGAAGCGGCGAGCAGTACCACCACATACTACCACAGTCGAACCCTGCGTTGAAAATCTGTCTGAAGTCTAACTGGGAAGGAAGACTTGGCGCTGTGGATGAGAAGGGAGAGTTCAAGTCGCTAACTACCGTCGCTGGCTTCTTATAATTCACCGGGCGACGCCGCCGACTGACACTGTTCGATGCACGTCGGGAAACGTCAGGTACCGAACATTCCTACACACACGAACACTAGTCAGTTTTAGGCTTTGAGTTATTATATTATCTTGTTAATTTCTAGAATTGTTCTTTTCCTGGCAAGTTTATTTATGTAATATTTTAGTGCATGACTGAATCACTGCAGGGGCGGGCGATACCGATGGAGAGAACTGTAGCAGGCATATGTTTTGTGTACCTAATAAACTATGGTTTCATGTAATTCATGTGTGGTCTCGTATTTGTAAGATTGGCCGGTGTGCATTATTGCTGCTTGTATGTGCATATAGTTATATTGAACTCTACTGGAGCTCATCAGTCTAAATTATACCTGTGTTACATGAATTGTGTAATTTTATATTGTTAAGAACCTGCACACAAGGTAGTAAAAGTATTGCATACTATTTGGTATTTTTGATTAATATTTGACCCCCTTGTCCTCGTGATTAATATTTTTTTGGGGTTGCTTTTATGATAGGCCTCGCTTATCTTGCACCGATACGTGCTAATGAATGCGGATAACTATAATTCATATTTTTCCAATAAGGTTTATTCTTGAAATTAGTACATGGAATATATCTTATGGATTTTGTGCGATAATGTCCTTCTAATAAAAATATAATTGATATCGTTTCGACGCATAGGTATACTGAGAATCTCAGTGGAAATCTCAATGTATTAAGCTATCAGCGGGATTACATTATATACCTTCCACAGAAAATTTATATGTTCATCTCATTTTACTCAATTGACTTATGGCGATTGATAGCTGAATTTCACATTTTATTAGTGCACTGTCATAGCCCTGTATCTGTCTACTAAAAAAAACACTGGCACATATTCACAAAGAATATATAAACAACACCAGCTTTCAGAGTGTGTAACTGTTTACAATAATGTGAACACCCGAAGAGATATAAATGTCAGAAAAATAAGAACCGCAGCGGATACACTCAATCTGAATACTTATGTTGTTCATATCCCTTGCGCGACGAGGGGTACAGTTGACTAAACAGAAATCAATTGACATTACAGTCACGTTCGTCTATCATTCATTTACCTATATGTACAGTACATAGAGATTTACTCTTTCAGCTACTGTGTAGCCATGGTTACATCGGAGAGTATGCGAGTCGCCAACCTCGCTTAAATTGTGGCGTAAATCTGAGCTGTGCTCCTTCACTGCTCCAGTGGTTATTTAGTCACTGGCAGCGTCTGTTCGTTGACAGTAGGCGGTAAACTGTATTAGCAACCCGTGAAACGACACTGTCGCTTTAGAGGCAACTTGTTGTCAACTAGCCGTGTACTTCCAGTTAAATACGATCAGTCGATGATTAATACATAGACACAATACATCGTTTGGCATCGCAGAGGCAGCACAGCTTATACGTCTACATTAGAGATTCACTCTGTTGTTCAGCATATACATGACACATCAGAAATAGGTACTTGTGTGCGTATCGTTGAGTTGTTTCACCCAAAAGCAATCGGCATGGCATTGAACGCATCAAGTTCAGTTTACAGTAATGAAACCATTTACGAAGCTATGGATAACCCGTGTTTGTATTCAGGAAATGAGCAGTACTATATTGGTAGTGTTATATCGACACTGGGTATAATTGGTAACGCTGCTTTTATGTTTGTTGTTCTTCGCGTAACCTCCATGAGAACCGTGACCAATGCTTATCTGGTCAACCTAGCTGTTGCTGATTTGCTACATTTAATTACGCATCTGTTCATGTGGGTATGTATATTATATGGTCCAGAGAAATGTCGACTGGGTATGTTGTACTGTTATTTAGTGCTACCATCGCGCGTGAGTCAATATGTGTCTATGTTTACAGTGACTATGCTGAGCGTCGAACGTTATCTAGCTATGTGTAAACCGCTGGTGTACCGCAATGGGGTTATTCACAAGAAACGATTTGTCCAAATGGTAATCATAGCGATCTGGGCATTATCAACGATTTTAGTTATTGGAACATTTATTTCGTGTACGGATCACACTATAACGGAAACTGTGCAAATTATAGATGGAGTATTGTTTTTGATATGTGTGTTTTTGCTCATGACAATAGTGTTGGCAATATACGTAGTAATTATCAAACAAGTTCGACAGGCCTTGAATGCTGTGAAGAGTCACGAGAAGCAAATTATTCGTGTATGTCTCGTCACTGCGCTGGTGTATTTCGTGTGCACTATCCCTTTCGTATTTGTCGTCATTTTTGTGTTAATGTCACTGTTATCATCACAACAGATGTGCCGCCTGCAGCTGACCGTGAACATAAGTACTTACTTCCTTGAAGTGAACTCCGCTGTTAATCCATTGATATACAACGCCTTTAGTTCCAGCTACAGAAAGGCGTTTGGCATAGCTTTTGGTATCATAAAAGCACGTCAACACCAGAGAGGTGGCTCACAAACTACTAGTATAAGATTGGCTGATAACGATATCAATGATACCAAAAACGGGAATCGACAAAATTCGGTTGTTCTCGCATGTACCTCTACGAGAGTATGACTATTCGTTATTCGTCCAAAATCACAGCATTTCCTAATCTCTATCAAATGTATTTTGTTCCTTCAATATGAGAAGAAATTGATATGAATCGTGAACTTTATACGCTCGTTTATATTTTTCTATATACACACAATCATTGGTATTACTCCAAAATCTGGGTGTAAACAGTCCTGAGCGTATAATTGGAAAACTTTTTATTCACAACAAAAATCTCTGCAGACTTTTTTCATTAGTTGCAGCTTAATAATTTTCTGTTTTTCTCAATTGGGGTATAATCGTTTTGATATCAGCTTTTATGACTTCAGCTATATGTAAGTATACAAATTAATAGCTAGATTACATGTGAGCTACTGCTGTATAGTAAAAAAAAAACGAAATTATGATGTGTATAGCAATTTGTAGTTTTAATTGTTATACGATAATGGATGATATTAACAAATGATCTTGATACAACGCCCGAACGGAATCAGTGAAGTGAGAAGTGAATATATTGAACACAAAAGGAAAACAATAATTTAAATACGTCGCCCTTTCCATGCATAAATACTGTTTAAATAAAAAATAACACGTTTTTTTTAAACTTATTCGGATAAGTTCTAATTACATACAAAACATAAGCAGGCACTAAAACATGAACTGATATAGAAAAATACATCATATCACTACATAAGTTTAACAATACTTTTAAGAGTACTAAACATATAGAATACATCAAGACCAAGGCATGATTTAGAAAGTGTGTTTGATGCAAACAATGCCCGTGGAATTAAGGAGAGTTTTTTACACATGTATTCGGGAGAAGGATACACGAACACGATGAATACGCCTGAAACCACGCTGAACATTCAATGGGATTTATGTTAAATTTTGAAAGTTTACTTTAGAATCTCCCTGTGCATAAATGACCGAAGCTAATTTCGAATCTTGCACAATTTTATAAAGATTGGAAACTTCGAGTATTTAATGGAAACAACAATGCATCATGGCTGTTACATTTGTCGCAAAATATAATCTTTCATTCACTAATAATGTAATGACAGATACATGATACGTATTGCTTTATAATTCATTTCGATATAAGTGTGTAATCATATTATGGTATTACTGCATGCGATGATCTTTTTTCTCAAGAAATGTGCTGGTGTTTTGTTGGTGTTATAAATCTGACAATGCTTTTAACTCCCGCATTTGCTAGTGGTTAATACAGGTACGTAACGAGTTACTTACCCGGTTAACTCAATAGAATATCAATATATAATTAACTAATATGAAACATATTCAGTACATAGATGATTTAATGGTTGGAACGGTTGTTTGTTTGTTATATTTTTGACACACACTAGTTTCATTGACAGATACAATGTGTAATGTTACTATCACCGCATACAGTAGACTTTTTTCAAGATCGAATTGATGCACGATATGTTCGAGTACACGATAAATCCATCCGTGCAATCCAAAGCTCAAGTCTCAATACTATTAAACCGTCGCATCAACTCAATCAATTATTATATATTTTTAAGTGTTATAACGTTTTATACACAATCATGCACTACTCTATGTATTTTCCTGCAAGCATCGTGTGCGGTCTCTAGTATTGTACTTTGAAGTATGGCTATTTCAATCGCTGTACGGTTAACGTAAATTACAGTGATTGTGTTGGTACAGTACAATCATACATTGTTGATTGAGCAGATCTCCTAACTGTGCAGTATATTTTTTTTACATTGAATCTAACAATAAATATTGCTGTATTACTATATTCAATCGTTAACATGTTACGTGTGCTCGACCTAAAGCTAACATCCGTGCTACAGTTGTTATGGAAATGTATATATTTTACATCATTATATTACTTATATTAAGCGAATGTATTTTATTTCAGTTTTATTTAAATTACTAGTAATGTAGTAGTAATTAATTCACATATCTCATTATGTACGTTCACCATTATGTGCTTGAAAAACCACGTGGGTAGATGGGTGTGGGGTGATGGCATGTATCTACGTCAGCCTAGGATAATGTGGACAAATGCACATCATTTTGAAAATCCAATACCACAAACCTTATTTGCTAGAACAATTATACCGGAACTGTGTGTGGTTATACAACCTTGTCGTATTTATAATATATTGTATTGAATAGATCCGGATTATAAATCGTAAGACTTGTTCTGTGGTTAAAGCGATGTTTCGAAGCAGACGTGTTTATTGTGTAGATTGAAAATATAGCAATCTTTTAAAAAAAATGACAAAAAGCAATAGAAAACAATGGTATAACATATGCGTTGTAAAGATCTATATTTAGTAGTCCATACTATGACAGTTATTTTTGTGATTTTAAACCAATGTTAACAGTATAAGTTATAAGTTAAATACAGATGTTTGATGGAAATGTATGTTACTATGATTTTTCAGTAGTGAATGTAAATATTAAGTTTTGATTTGTGATAAGGTTGACATCACTGACTTAAAGGTGCATTAATTATCTATCATAACCGAATTGATTAAAATTGACATTGTGTTTCTCAAAATTGTTGTTGTGTAGTAGTCATTTTAATTGAGTATAAATCTCGTCCACGATGCTGTATACTTCTACTAGACTGCAGATCAAGAGATGATTGATTCCATGACAATGAAGCACCATAGGAATTTACAAAAAATAATTATCATCATGCGATATAAGGAGTCCATTTTTTTTTGAGTGGTTGATTTGGTATGAGGCGTGCGTCTGTTGACAGTAAAAATACGTTTATCGACTTTCTGGAAATTGTACGTATGTAAATAGTTGATGATTTCACAATTTGTTTTGTTACAATTATTTTTGAAGAGATATTTTTTTCCGATCGATAAATAATGTGAAATCATTTTTCAATTGTATTTTGTGGGAAGGTTTTATTCGGATACGAAAGCGTTTCTAAGACGAATATCATGAACTAGTGATATAGGCGGATACTACCGGTAGGACGGGATATGTTTACTCATTGGCAAACACCTGATAATTTTTCTTGGTTTTAGCTTCGAGGTCCATATTTCGTTCGTTTGTACATTAATTATTGCGGATGCTTCGAAAACGATCTTTCATCTCGTCTAACATACTAATTCATGTACTACTGTACAAATTGACATATATACTAAATGTACTTGAACTCCGTATACGATGGTTTTATAAGTCAGTACAATTTTTTTTACATACAAATTTCACTTGCTATTCTTCTTCCTAAAACATTTTGTGGAAAATTACATCAATATTTTTTTGTTCATTATTTAGTTTATAACCGCAGCTGTAACTGAGATAATTTAAATGTGGTATTAACATACAGCGAGAGTAAAATGTTGTCGTTCTACTATTTATAATTTCGTGTTGTTTTGCATCACGGATAAATCGCCACATATATGCTACATATATTCCTATCACGTTAATTTTGAGAAATAACTTTGATATGGTCTACATATGTCATCAACAATCTCGTGTTATCAATGCTCTGTGGCAGATGGCTATCGAATTGCTAATTGACGCGTAGTTCCTATGTACTTTTATGATAATTAGATTGATGGGTGTGATAGTATTAGCTCTCTATAGTTTGTGATTAAGCGCATTGGTTACAGCTTCGTAAATTTTCAAAACGCTATGCGCGCCAAATATCAAAATAACCCACATGTTTGAAAACAAAACCACTCAGTCGTTGTTACTAATTGTCTGGCAAGTCACTCAAATGTATTTATTTACCGTCATCCCACTTATTTCAAGAGATTTGGGTGAGGTGTATAGTGATAATAAAAACAATATATTTACGATCTTTGCATAATTTGAAAACGACTGTCATCGCCGGCGAAAAAAAATAATGCACCACCCCTACTTCTAAGTGTCCTTAATAATACATAAGTACCCACCAATTATATCATATGTATATTATTCACTAAAACTTGCAAAGATTTCAGCGATAATTAAATGGGTATCGATTCATAGTTGCTCTCAATCAGCAATAATTATTGGCGTATCCCATTCCCAGTGTGCTACACTATTTGTCTGCGTGAATTGTTTCAACAGTTTGCAATATATAACCCAGGGATTCCGTAAAACAGCGTTAATAATACTTGATTCAATGGTGTTCACTATGAATATAAGTAAATCTCGAAACCCAAAATGCCACAATTTGTTTGAAGTGTACATTAAGTGACACTTGACATTCTTTGTGTTTTCAGCAAAAATAAAATTAGATGTGACTTTATACCCTGCGCAATATTGTCGTGTAATTAGTAAGACAAACAAAACAAATCAATGGCTTATTAAAATCAGTTGGTACCAATTTAGTATTTGCTTTGTAAAACAAAAAAGTTATGTAAATTTGAACTTCACAAATTGGGAAAATTTCATCCTTCATACACCCATTAACTAGTTTATATATTATCTAAGTGACGTACGTGTTTCCCTTTTACTTACTGTGCCAATTTCTACAATCACACGAGTCTTCTAAAGCCAATTAAATACTGAATGTTTCTAATTTATTTGTGAAATATACTGATTTTAAACATATGAGACAATACGACCAGGTTATATTATTATCATTATTTGATATTGTTCAGAAAAGATTACCCGCACACACAGACACCTAGTTTAGAGGACAGACTAAACAGTGTATTGTAACAAACATGCTTGCACATGCTTGCCATCAGTCAATCAACAGTAATTGCGGCATGTATTAAGTTATTACGCATTTGCAACAGTCCACATTTTTATAATTCCCGTTTGACTGATGGTACGTCACCATTCATCACGGCATATGTTACATATTGCTTTATATTTAGGTTCAATTAAATCACGGTCACATGATTGGCACGGCAAATAAACCGTAAGCGCAAATGCTGCGTCACGTAACGTACCCAATATAATTTACATTTTAGGACACGTTTCTATAGTATTCTATTCCTCAAGGAACCCAAATGGCACATAATAAAATAACTAATTTGCTCGGCGCATAAAATAACCGATTGCGTAAAAAAAATGCCATCGGGTGTTTAATGCATTTCAAATTACCGACCAATATTGAAATCATTTCAAAATTGCAATACGTGCCTAACCTAATATCATGCCATGATATATGAAGACAAGCGTGATCACACGTAATGGGTAGTATTCACATTCTACAGATTATTTATATATTTTTCGTACTTCAACAGCACGCCGATAATAAGGCTTATAACTTTCTATTTTTTTCTAATGTGACTTGCCATTGTAATTAGGTAATTTATTGGAAAGGGCTATGACGGAAATATTAGACACTAAATGCTAGACTCAGTCGGTTAGTTACAAATAAAATGTCAGCTAACTGCACTAATCTGTGTACAACCATGAGCCATTCATGACGTCACATTACGTCGTGTAGTTGGACACCATTATCGTCATGTAATCATAGGACAAACGTTAGGGCAATAGATACTGTAATTGTTTTTGGGCTACGCGAATTGGTGATGAGAAGTGAGCACAAGAAGTTAGTAATTTATAGTACGAACTGTAAGGAAGCGTAATATTTGCGCGCAATTCATAAACATTAACTTTTCTAACATTTAACTTGTCAATATTAACATATAATATTGCCAAGCTATAAATTGATGTTCTGATGAAGAAGAATATTCAACTAATCGCAAAAGTAAAAGTTAGGGTTTTGACTTGTCGATTCAAGATCAATAATCTAATTTGCAAATCAATAACAATTGTTACCGAAAAAATACTGGGGTAAATGTATGCTTTACTATGTAAAAAAGTCAATAGTCGCCATTTAATTGAGTGAATTATACAACGCCATGGTCAAAAACCCTGAATATTGACTCTAATTGAATATTTGGTTGATTGCGAACTGACCAACCAGCGTCAATAATGATCAGTGTATTGTATTTCTTTAACGGAAGCATTTCTGAATATATAGCTAATATGAATATTTCGAGGGGAAAGCAATTTAGGAATCAAAGGGGGAGTTAATTACACGGAAATATCAGGCACATCAGTGACAGTGAATTTCAAAAGCGCGAAACAAAGTCTGCCTGAGTGTTATAAGGCAAGTGTGAAGTCGTCACCTGTTGGTAGCTAAGTGCTTAATGGTTTTTCTAAAAATAGAAATGATGTGATGGTACGGTAGTGACAGAGAGGAAATTGCGTGTGTTGATTGTGCCGATGGCGTGAGATTTGACACCACTTAGTAACTAATTACCGTCACCAGGGTGTACGAACTCACTTTAGATTAACCCGGAATTCTAACAAGCGAAAATAACTGTTGGTCTGCAAACTTGCTTACCGTACATAGCAGTGCGTAATTCATACAGTGCACTGCTACGTATTTGCATAAATATGTATATAAATAAGCTATTATAAATAAGTAAATTCGTTGATAATTAATAATATCGTTTTACCGTAATTTTATTAGTACTTAGAATTATATCATAAATAGTGTTTTCACTGGTAACAATGGAAACAATCATTTGTGTTGTTGAAAATCATTTTTTGTGTCTCAGCATGATTTACATGATAGTAAAATCACAAAACCATAGCAACCAAAATGATTGCGATTCCACCCGATAGCTTGTGATATGAACAATCACTTCTCAAATCGGCCATTTCACAACAACAGTTACCATCCACGTAAGCGTTACTAATATTTGCCAAACAGGTTGGGAATATACAAATCAACTATACAAATCTTTGTCAACACGTATAAATATGTAGGGTCAAAATCAGTTTGTATTTCTTGAATTTTATATTAAATTTGCATGTATCAAGATTAGTTCCTGTGGGAAATGTTTCTAATCAATATGGGGGAAGTATTGTACGTAGAGTAAATTGTGCCAGGCTTGATGTTTCATTCCAATTTATGACTCCGGACAAAACAACTTGGAAGAATTAGCTAGGGTCCATTTTGCAGTGGCTGCTTTGCTTTAGTCTTTGCTTGAGAAACAGCTTCATTGTGACAAAGATTCTCACTTGGTGTGCTTGGTATGAAATGATACATATACGCATTGCAATCATCAGAGCAAGTTCGGTAGCAGATTCATCAGTAGCAAGATTAATAATAAACCTATGACGAGACAGATCAATCAATCAGGAAGCCAAGGCATTGATGTATGCTGCATAGACCCGTTGACTGACGATTGTTCATTAGTGACACGCACAGAATTTGTGGTGCCAACTAACACATCAATGGTACTGGTATCACCATCTGTCCGTGATATGAATGGAACTATGATTGTTGTCGTTGCTAGTGATATACTACTATTGATCATATGATGTAATTTCAACGGATTACTGGTAATCACACTCTCCAGTATTTCATAAATCTCACTGTTGACAGTTCCAGTTGTTCCTTTCAGGCAGATAATTTCAAACTCATTGATCATATGATGTAATTTCAACGGATTACTGGTAATCACACTCTCCAGTATTTCATAAATCTCACTGTTGACAGTTCCAGTTGTTCCTTTCAGGCAGATAATTTCAAACTCATTGTATGTCCTGTGTTCACAATTCACTACTGTGTTTGACATATCAGAGTAATTTGGTTGTAATAGAGGCAAACAAGCAATTGGTATTTCACATGGTTTTAATTATTTATATACATATTGCTATAATGTTCGAAATGCATATGAAAACCTTTTTTTCTTAAACAACGTGTCGCCTTTGTTTTTACATGAATACATGAAATATATTTGGACTGGCTGATCCGTTGAACAAAACTGCTTTAGATGATAACACAACTTACAAGAGCGTACAACTGATATTTTTACACTTCATTGTACACTCAGCATGCCCAAATTAAACGACCATCACTAATTACCCTTGAGTGATTTTCATGCACAATGTGGGTGAACTCTTTATTTACATGACTGGTCATTATTTTATTGTTACCAATCAACATGCATATGCATACCGTATAAATCGCCATTGCACCAACTTCGAAATAAATCCGTTAAGGCATGTATAAGAAATGTCGATGATCGGACACATGGACAGACGTACCGTCAGACAGAACCTACAACATGCATTACTTCTCGACAATAAATCCACTAAGAACTAATAAGACTAGAAACAGTAGTCTATATAATTAACTGTTATTCTCAAATGTTCTCCAAATCCAAAGCCACCAACGATAAATTAAACAGTATCATCCGAATACCAATTCAAGATCAAAATAACCACTTGTTACGACGCCAACGAGATGAAAATAAACCACCACAGTGTGTAAAAATGCGATTACCATGACGATTTCGTATCAATGATCACTTTATATTCTGCTGAACCTCTCATTCTGGAACCTATTCTACAGTAATCGACATATTGATCAAATATCCCACAAAGCGTGCACTTCTCTTTAACGCAGTGGTATATTGTCGTTGCTTCAAGCTGTTTCTAATATCCCCTTGATGAGCGAGTAATGACTATTGAAACAGAGAATACAGCGAGAACAATATAAATCATGTTGTCGATACACGGAACAAAGAGGTCGCGAAGTATATTGGTCGTAAATAGAGTTTAACGATGTGGCCCTATTTAGAGCATCATTATCTTGAGAGCACGACAACCACATACGCCTGAATGGAAAGACATTTAGAGAGTTTAACTGGAAATGAAGATTAATAATACATTTCAGATTTGGGTGGGCTGTTCGGGAAACATAATAAATCTAACTGTTACTATAAGGGATGGTTTATTTATACTCAATTTTTTTCATACCTAATGAATAATAATGATAAAAACATTACAAACACCTAATAATATTCTGAGAAACGCGTTTATGCTTGTACAATATTATAATGTTAAATGTTTTCTGCTCTAACTTCTAATTTCCTGGAATTATCATTTGGTTACGGGGGCCAAAATTGTCCATGTTATCTTATGATCAATGTCATTGTTCTTGAGCGACCAAACGTGCTTACTTAGTTCTGTCGCATTTCTCGGGGCCTGATTACGGAATGGGGTCGTGTGTTTTTATATCTTATTTTAAATTAGTTTTTCGTAAGTCCGACGTATGTTTCGCTGGTTTCATTTTTTATTCGCGTAACATTCGTTTGGTATATAACGCCAAGCTTGCAGTCTTTCTACGAAGTGGGCATGTTGATTTGTTCAATTTGGCATTTTTGTTACTTTCGTGTTGTTAGCCATTGTGTTTTTATCAGTAGCAAGTTTGTTTTACTGTCGGTTGTGCGTTTTATGTTGTCCATACAACTATGGGTAAATATTTCTATTCTCCTGAGATGGTTCCGTGTCAGGAAGAACTTGACTAAGGTAGGAAATCGTTTGACGTTCCATTATTTTACTACGCGGGCTGTGTTTTCTAGCCTTCTCCGGGAGGGGGGGGGGGTTGCATAAACATACATTGTAGTGTTTCTAGCCGCTTTTGCCTGAAGCTAATTTGAATAGATGGTGCCGCGATATCAAACATCTATGTATCTGACGATATCGATGATAAGCGCTTGTTAATCCCCGTTGGGATGTTTTTAAGGTTGGTGCCAGGCTTTGTGATGGGGCTGAATGAACCCTTAAGCGTGATATCAAAGAAGTTTACTATTTTCTTATTTTCTTCAATCGTGAATTTTAGTCCTTGTTCTTTATATAAGCGACACGTATCTGTTTTGATTCATCGATTCCTTTGGGTGTGGCGTATAAGGCGGCTAATCCACCATTTCTATATTGGCCGATTTAAATGTCCTTCCTAAACCGAGATTTAACTTGCGATTGTAGGAAGCAGCATGACTCAGCATCATAGAAACTTCCAATTGTGACATCAAACGTATCGAAGCTCTTCTATTGCCATGGTGCTTATTTCTTCGTCAGGAAAAGTAATCGTAAGCCGAGTCGAAACACAACCCAATGCTTATTAGATCGTCGCTTAGGAATCGATAGAAGAATTATTATATTATATATTATTAGTATATATATATATATTTAAAGCATGTATAATATCGAAGGGTGCAACGGGAATGATTCAATAGAAATAGAACGATATCACGTGCGTAATGCATTGCTGTAAATTGGCAGTTATATGAACAGTTAGTTATAATGTTAATAAACCTTCATCCGAGGTACCAGGGTTCGGGGAGTTCGCCACCTCCAAGACAGTATGCCTCGGGAAAAAAAGTTCCCAAGGACTCTGTCAAGGCTTACCCAATACTCTGTCAAGGCTGACCCAAGACTCTGTCAAGGCTGACCTAAGACTGACTGCCTCGTGGTGTTCTTCCAAGACCAAGCAAGACAAGCTTTATTTACTTCTCCAAACCTTAGCAAATTAAAGGGGAGTTTAAGAGCGTGAAGCGTAGCCTCCATTCATCCAACTCGCATATAGCCAATAACACGAAGTACATAACACGACATATATATTGATTAATCGTTCACTATATTGGAAAACCTCTCATATAAAATAGCACCAGCAACACTCGTGGGGTGTCTGGGTTATTATGTGTGGTAAAACAACAGTCCGTTTTAATTAGTTCCAATCACTGATCCTATTTCCGTCTGGAATTCGAAAAAGAGCCCAAATGATAACAGAGTATTAGTGAGCGTGAAATATCTCACCCGTCCTTTCACCGGATACCAATCATGAAGTCGCAATGAGTGCGCGATCTTTTAGACACATAGAAATAAATCATGACAGTTATCTACGAAAAAGACAATCCGATGGTATTAGGACCGTTTACTATAATATCTTTTCTCTGTATCTGTCTAATATAGTATTTTCATGATATTAATTCATGAGATTAATACTCGTGTAGCTAGATTTGGTATGTAGATTAAGTCAGTGATATGAATTCTCGAATAAATATTAATAATGATAAGATTTTCATCTGTCTTTCTGTTCAATGACTTCAATAGTTGTCTCATTTTTTTTTGCAAATGTCAAAATTCAGAAATGCACGGAACCCCCTGAAGGCTACACAAATATTAGCATCATCAAATTTGCCGACATTTATCAATCAGCCCAAGAGTCTAAGGCACAGTAGTTTTTGTTGCTTGTTCCATCACCCACAGTCTCAATTACTAGGAGTGGGCACTGTGTCTGGTGATTAACGTTTCACCTTAGGCGGGACAAATTGTTTTTCTTTTGAAAGACCTATAATATATGGTAAATGGTATATAATTAGCGTCATGACATTATTTGACAACAGTATTAAATATTAACCCCTATATATCGCCGGGATAGGAATACTTACCTTACATATATTAATGAAATATGATACACTGACAATAATGAATCGCTTGAATTGAAAATATTTAGATGTCATCGAACTATGTGACATAAAAACAGCCCTCACCGAGAGATTTACATTTCCGCCTTGCACGATGCTTTCAAAAAAAAACAATCGTTAAATCTTCAGTCTTGTTCATCAAAGTTAAATATTTAAAATATGTGATCTGGCTGGTAACTACTCTTGTTTTTTTGTTGATGAGTGATTGATCTCTTCATCATTCAGAAAAATATTAAGTTATTATGAAAGAGTGAAAAGAGTGTATAATAATAATCTTATTACGGGAATACCGCAAATTATACAGTCAGACAGTACAACGCATCGGTCCATACGGTCATCGAACTTCCTTCGTTCATTCTTCGTCCACGCGCTATACCCGTGATAATCTCATACTATACGACACTGTCATATACATATATTTGACGAGAACTGATCGCTTATTTGAATCACATTGCACGACAAGCAATGTATTACCATGACGACTAACACCATATTACTTACTGCAATACCCTACTCTATATTACACAATTTGAATATATGTTATGTCACAACCATTTTCAAATTTCTAGATCCACTGAATAATGTACATATCAAGGTTCTTAACATACGTTGTCTAGTATAATTTGCAGAGATCTATTTGAAAGCATTGATTACTTTGTTTAAATGACAGAAACTGAAACGATGACACTATGTATAGTAGCTATTAACGTTCGATAATATATCATGGTTTCTTTCTTCATGTGACACGTTAGAAATTACAATGATGCGCTTAATGTACCGTCGATTTCTTTATACATGTAGGAGCCTTAAAGAATAGGCATTTCGCTGAATATTTCAGCTGCTATATGCTTTTTTTTCATTTAATATATATTCGACATTTCATTGGGGCACATCTTCTAAACGAGTGTGTGAACTATTGAACGTTTCCGACATGAATGTAATGCCAATATTTATTACATATGATAATCGCTGTGTCATTTACACCAATCAATTTACATCACAGCACTAAGCAATCAGCTTCGTTTCATAGAAACAAAATGTGCGGCGTGTCGTGCTCAATCTCTTGGCATTATAATTAACAGACTAGTGCTGACAATAACAGTTGTTAACAGAGCGTACATTGCCGTGTTCACGAATTAAACTACATTGTTGGCACGGTTTTCCAGCCTTGTTCAGTTGAATCGCAGATAATTATCCAGTTCTATAGACTTCCAATTGAAGTGTGAAAAAATCAGCTTTTTGTCAGTGCTCTGAATTCGACTTCATATTGTTGATGATGTTATTGAAGCCTAAGAACTATAAATGTGAGTCATAATAATAATGTTTAGGCTAAAAAATAATATAATTATATTAATTACAATTATTAGTATCATGATAATCAAAATGATTATTATTATTACACGTTAACTTTGTTTACTATCGAATTATTTATTATTTAAAATGTAGTTCAAATATTTTTGATTTGGTGAATAAATAAATCATATAAATTAGGGAAACTAACACCATGTCACAAGTTCGAAATAGCATTTCACGAAAAACGAATATATGTGACAATAAAACAGTTGAACAGCCAACTTAATTACAGTCAAGAAATTTCCTCGGTCAGTGTGTTGCCTGTAATGACATAAGTTGTTTTTTATCCAATCAGTATACTTACAAACAATCAACTACGCGCTCATCCATTTTCAGAACTGTAGCTACAAATCTAAAAATTCCCTACAATGCCCTATTTGATCTTTCAATCGATTTCTCCTCGAAACTGATTTGACGAAATAAGATTGTATTTCGCATGTGCATAGCACAAAACAAGTATGAGCAAATAGTTTAAGATCCTCATCCAGTTTTATCTGAAACTAGGTGAGTGAGAAGCAATACAAAATAAAACAAAACAATAAATCTGTTTCAAGTTTCAAGCTCCAGGCATTTTGTTTAAAGATATGTCAAAAAAAGTTATACAAGAAGAAGAAGAAAAATGGACAATAATAATAGAGGTCCATTCAAGTTTGTGCCTCTGATTGTAAATTACTATGAGGCAGACTGACGAGAACATGCATGTTCTGGTAAAGTAAGGTGGCCATATATCGATATTAACATTCGTGACATGGTGAGTATTTTTTAAGCATAACATCTGCCTGGTCTGCTATATCAGCCATTTTAAAAGTGTATTCCATTACGCAACTTTTCGCATACACTGTTGTATCATATTACTCATTTCTTTCTAAGGATTTTTTTTTTATAATGACTACGTATATACGGCAGATGCATATAAATTTAAAAGTAAGTCACCGGGTCATAACGTGTGGGCACGTTTTTACTGATTGCTTAAAGTAATGAATATGATAATTCCATAATACCTATGTTCCGCCTATTAATCCTATCATATTTTTACCCGCATTTCATAGACGTGACCAGATATTTCATTGGCACACTACTGATTGTGATGACCGAGAGTGGCGAGTGATAGTGAAGATGGTCACTGAAAGCAACAACGAACAAACAAGTATCCCTTCTCTGCTAAATCCACAGCCCTTTGTAAACTGACCCATTGTTAGAATACCTTTGCCGACGTTTATTGTTATTCACGTAGCAGTAGTCAAGTACATTTTTTTATGAAATAAAGTTCTAGTCATAAGTACACTATTACCCGTCTTATAATCCTTCGACCAATTCCTATTCATTTTTTGTGTGTATAAGAGCGGTATTTCATGAAACAATCGGATTAATATGACTCTTCGTGCAGACATTCCATAAATGTAAACAGTTCATTGGAAAGCAATGAGCGTATCTACGAATTAACTTCTTGGATCTAGCATCAAACACACCATTGGTCGACTGATTTTACAACATTCTCCCCTCCTGTTAAATATAAGGTACGATTTTGTAATAATAAAAAATATTATTACCTCCGATAACGTTATTAAGACAATATACAAAATACTTTCTTTATACTTTATTGTCGACTAGTTTTACAACATTCTCCCCCAGGCCTGTTGAATATAAGGTACAATTTTGTAATAATAAAAAAATATGATGACTGGTATTGACGTCGACTTCTGATTTCAGTGTAGGGTATATACAAGTAGTAATATATATTACAAGAACAACGAGAAGTCAAAATTCACGCCGCGGAGCCAGTTAATTTACTATAATATGTGCGATTTTGCATTAATGAAAAGGAAAAGTTATAGTCTTGTGGGTTGCATTTTAATTGTAGCTAAATTGAGCACACAATTATGTACATTAAGTCGTCTACAATTGAATTTATAAATTTGTTATAAATAATTGCAATAAATACCTGTGAATTACGACATTAAGTACATAAGTAAGTGTTAATTAGATGTTGGAGCACGGGTGTTTATTACACGTATGCACATATTTATGTATATTGACTGTGTATTGATACTTTCGTGATTTCTCAAATTTATGCTGCTCTCGTTCATATAAATGATATTTGCGACCCTACGTCAGTGCATTAGTTTCAATATTTTAGTCGTATGTGTGATCATAAATTTACAAACACGATCAAATTGATTATAACACAGTTTCTGGTAGATATAATATTGACCTAAATGTTTATAGATATAAAAATAGTGTCTCTCTTGTCTTCACTTGGGTTTACTAGTCCAAGATGGCTTATATTGTGCTGTATGGTTGTCATTCAGCCTTTCAATAAAGATTCATTTACATTGTGTGTATCACTATGCCTAGAAGAAGATGAAATCATAAACTAAATTTTACAGATTTTTTTAAATCTCTGTCATATCCACATAACTTATTATGAGGACAAACACAGGCTCTTAACTAAGTGTGATTCAACAGTTTACGATTCAAATCATTATCTGAGAGTATGAGTGCAACCTTGAGGAAAATTAATTTTCTTTTTATTATTATGCCCAATATGGAAAAGTAGTAAATTGATTTTGTTGAACTGGAAATAAACAAATTATCTACAAAGATAATGTGGGCTAACTATAGTTAATTTGTTTCTACACATTCTCTTTGTGCCATTTGTATTAACAAATAATTGTAATTTTGTGAATGTTAACAGATCGTCAATGTTCACAATATAATTCGAAATCAATAGGTATTTTCAAATTGCATTCTAATCCATAGCCGTTACCAAATCAACATCATTTTGTAAAACATAATCATTTGCTGTATTGCATATATTTCTCAATATCACACACGAGCTAGATAGTGATACGAAATACAATTCATTAAATAATGTTCGTATTCGTCAGCAGACAACTCAGTAGCAACTCCAATCTGAATATTAGTCATGCCAGAAGGAATAATCTTATCACGGTTCCTCGTTTTGTGATTAAAACCGGGAGAGGAAGCTTTATATATTACATATACTACCATTCTTTAATTTGCTAATCATAGTAATGGGTCTTCTTTCTAAGAAAAGTAATTCACAATAATTTTTGAATTATGTGGTCCGTGTATATGATCTACGGTAATTTCTTTATTCTGGTGCATAGTTTGGCTTTGCTTTGATTTTGTTTGACAGGCAGAAAAGTTAGATTTTTTACCTAGATGTATGTATACTTCAACCGATTATTCAAGCAATGCGCTGGATAAGCCTTATATACTACATAATTACGGTGGCCCATATATACAATTTAGTCCAGGAGCTGAGACCACTTTATTTATGTTTTGGAGTGCATTTGTCTACTATGGGTTTTTAGGGGTAAAAATACCCAGGGAATCCAAATCTGGTTGTCTTACTCGTCACAAATGGTGCGTTTTTGAGAAATTTGGCTGTTTTTTAATAGTTCTTGACCCCACAAATTTCAAACTGAATTATGGGGGAGATGTAACTAAAATACAGTGCCTTGGTGAATATTTGTCACAAAGAAGTAAATTATCCCTCAAAATAATTATGGTGAAATACACATTCCCTCGAGTCAGTCTTTATTCACATTTGAATAATAAATAGGTCGCAGGAGGTCAAAGGTCGCATAAATCGAGGATCACTGAAAATCCATATATCATTCTAGAACAAATCTGTCAAAAATAGGCAGTTTCTATTTTCACACATTGAACATCTTTATCTATCGGAGAAGACACCCATAAACGTATTTAAATGTATGAAACATATTGGAATACAGTTTTATATAAGCAGTTTTTATTCACTATTGGTATATGAATAAACATTTTGAAAGTATAAATTGTCAATAGTCTTCTGTCTGTCATGCCTGTCACATTCCTTTGATAGTTATTTAACATTCTGTATTGTAGGCCTACATACAATATTTAAAACACATTCTTTAGTCTTTAGTTGGTCCCAAACTTGCTTTCTTAATAATCAAACGGAATCTAGATATGGAATCTCACCCTGGACTTCTACATCCAGACATGTTACATTAGTATACACCGATACCATTATTTTGATTCATGTACTGCGCAATCTCTATAATGACATAGTTCCCTCTCAAGACGAATGGTAACGTGATATTTTCTGCGCACGCTTAAATGCGATTCGTATAAAAATTACGCGACTGTACGCGGGTGTCCCGATGCAGACAGTGAGAGGGAGAGTTATAATTTTTGGGTTTACGCACCATATTCACCGAATCTTTGCTGAATTAAGGTATTTTCATGTATTCTGAATATTAGTTTTTCAATGTTGGTGTAGTAATTAAACCTTTCGATTTAAAGTTGAATGGTTTTGCTTTGTTTATGATAAACCGCGGATAAACATGCATCCATGATGATGCCATCTGTGATCCATTTTCTCAGTGCTGATGACAATTGGCTGTTGACAATGCTCTCTCTAGCTCAACAAAGCTAGATAATCACCGTTATTGGGGTAACCATTCGTACAGTATACATCTTCTACTAAGCATGCAATACACTTGTATAGCACTTAGTGGATTTGTTTTTTTCTTTTTGAGAAATAGTTCTTCATATAACCAGGTAATTCAGTCTGTTGGGATGATACATGTTTCAATTAATTTTACCAAGTTATAGCAAGCCTTCATTACATTTTGCAACATTTATGTATTTAGAAAGAAATACACAAACAAGATAAATTTTGCGAACAAAATGTCACAACTGTGATAATTGTGATACATACAACTTATCTTTATTGTAAACATCTGTTTATATTTCAGCAATAATGTCTGAAAAATTTCCAACAAGCACTGGCTCTCAACGACTCCAGTGTATTCTACACATTGGACCACCAGATAATGATATGATTTACCCATTCAGTGACAAGACCTGGCTTACCGTCAAAGAGGCTGCACAGATAAGGAGAGATCTGTTTACTTCAAAGTATATTCCTGTTTGTCAGAGACTGCCTGCATAGTATAGTACTGTGGATGGGTTTCACAGAAACTGCTATAAAAACTTTACTGCAATTCCAAAACAGCCGTGCACCACTGTTTCTGATTCACTTCAGACATGTACTGATGGTCCACTCCTTCGATCTTCTCTTCCTGTAAAATCGTTGGCCTCCCAGTCAACTGGACTGTTTAGAAATAACTGTATATTTTGTCCACTGGTTCGAAAGAGGATGAAGGGACAGACTAAATGTGAAAGTCTGACTCAGTGTGAAATATATGATGCACAGGACAGTATTCTAAAAGCTGCCACAGATCAAAAGGCCAGAGGTTGTTAACACAGATAAAAGACATTGACTTTATTGCAAAGGAGGTAAAATACCACAACAGTTGCAGGACAAAATATCTAGCTGCAGCAAAGAGATCTAATGAAATAAGGGAATCTAAGAAGAACGATGCACATGCCAAAGCATTCCATGTAATCAGACAAAGTATAGATAATGTGATCAAAGAGAAGGTTGGAGTGATGCTAACCAAACTCCACAAGCAGTACATTGACATTTTGGCTGAACATGGAGAAGCAGATTCAACATATTCTGCACAGTCTTTACAACTCAAAATATGTAGTACATACAAGGATGCAGTGAAAATAGATAAACTAACAAACAAGCTTGGAAAT
Source organism: Saccoglossus kowalevskii (assembly GCF_978046115.1). Taxonomy (NCBI): domain Eukaryota; kingdom Metazoa; phylum Hemichordata; class Enteropneusta; family Harrimaniidae; genus Saccoglossus; species Saccoglossus kowalevskii. The sequence goes on along the minus strand of NC_140643.1, from coordinate 19,503,307 downwards.
GTTGTATTTTCTAATGATATTGACATCAATGAAGCCTATGCATATGTACAGGAAAAAAAAGTGTTTGGTTGAAGAGGCTGCACATAGTTTGCGATCAGAAATACTATGCCAGTTGAGTACTTGTGAATCCTTGCCATATCCACTAAATGCCGGTGATTTAGCTAGAGGTGAAGCATGTGCACCTGATATTTTAATTAGATTTTTTACAGTTCTCTACACAGGGACATCACAAGCTTCTGACATAACTGAGCAAACAAAGCGTTTGATTGATTCAATTTCGGAAGATGTAATCTATGCAATCAGCAGAGGAAAAATTAAGCCTGCAAAGCATTGTTTATTGGGAATGGGTGTCAAGAGTATGACTGGTAGTAAAAAAACTCATAAATATCCTGAATCACTTTGGACATGCAATTGGATATCATAAAAGTGAAGAACTGGAGACAGACTTGGTCATGACAGTCTCTGACAGGGGGCAAACCACACCTGATGGAATACAACTTCAGAATGGACTGGCCACTGGACTAGCCTTTGATAACTATGATGAAAATACTGAGACACTCTCTGGATCTGGTACTCTACATGATACTGTAGGTATAACATATCAGAATATAATGGACTGTAAGGCAGGCAAAATATCCCAACGAGTGGATGAAAGCACTGATTCTCTCCAAGATAAATCCTCAGAACCAGTCAGAGGGAAAACTTCTAGGAAGCGCGCATTTGATGCACCATAGTATGAAGTCCAACCATATAGAAAGAAATCTCGAATATCTACCTTTCGGTATACGACAATATCACCACGAAAACCAACTAATCTAAAACAAGCACAAAACAGAGACACAATATGGACCATATTATCTACCATACAAAACCAATTACCAATGTGGGAGGCATGGAATAGTCTCCTGACAAGGGATGCTCTCCCAAGGCAGTTTGTTGGCTACTTGCAAAATATCAGTCTCCCTCCCACTCGCTTAGATGTTGTAGCAGAAACAATGAGGATTGCCCAGAAGGTAGCATCTGAGTGTAATGAGAAATACGCAGTTGTCACATATGACCTGGCCATTGCTAAGCCAGCATCACAGATTCAGGCCATAGAATCACCACAATTTGATAATGTATTCATAATGTTTGGCGCATTTCATATTATGATGGCATACTTTAGTTGCATTGGATACTTTATTGATGGAAGTGGTGGAGAAACAATCCTACTCGACACTGAAGTGCTGGCAGCAGGTTCACTAAATGGGTTTTTGTCAGGCAAACACTTCAACAGATGCAAACGACTACACCCGCTCTTAGCTACAGCCTTCCAAAAATTTCACTTCAAGTACTTCCTCAAAGTAACTGGACCATTGCCTGAATTCATGCAACAGCATCTGAATAGTTTATTTGAGAGCCCATCGCCAAAGAAGATAGAGGAAATTGAGAGAGTTGAAGAAGTCGTCAATTTTTTAGAGAAATATGATGCATTCGCCCAAAAAACACGAGATGGAGAACATGGAGGAACTGCAAGCTACTGGATGACCTATGTTAATTTAGTTGGCGTGTATAAGCTTTTCAGCAGGGCATGTCGGACAAAGGATATTGACTTGTTCATCTATTCACTAGATTTGATCTTTCCTATATTCTTTGCAGTAACCAAGCCAAATTATGCTAGATGGACTGTCCGATATGTGTTAAACCTGCTTAACATGGATGAGTCACACCCAGGCATTCGCCAAGTCTTGGCAAATGGAGCTCTTTCTGTCCGCAGGACCAACAACAACTTTGCTCGAAACCCTGTTGATATGACACTGGAGCAAACCATAAATGCTGATGCTGCATCCAGGTTTACTGGCATAAGTGCCTTCCAGCAATCAGTTGCAGCAAAGAACAGATGGACTATCACCAGGTCAGCAAGAATGCTGTAGTTAATGAGTTGCTAGAGAAGGCAGGAATCAAACACACTGAAGATCTGCACAAGGAATTGAAGAAAAGCAGAGTTGAAAAAGACAATGCTGATCTGAAAGACCTTATGGATGGTATTAAGGCTTCTCGTATCCCATTCTCAAATGAGATATCAGACAATCTGTATAACATAGCTACGGGAAAGCCAGCACCTGAAAGTGTGAAACAAGAACTTTTAAATTTTAAACAAACAGGAGATAACTTGCGTGATGATTTCAGAAACAGTTGTCTTCAGGATGCCACCCGTATTGAGAAAAGTATCAAACGCAGGAAACTGAACAATTTTGCCAGTCAGTCAGTGAAGATGAAAGTCAAAAGACAAGATTTAAAAGTCCTAGAACTGAAAGCAACAAGGGACCTGTTTGGACGTCTGATATATCTGGCCACAGAGATGAAATTAGATCTGCAGATGGTATTAACTTACCCACTCATACCAATTCCTCTTTGCTTAGCACACTTAGATGGTACCAAACATTCAACTGCAAAATAAAAATTGTCAAAGGATCTTGCTTCGAAAGTAATCTCTAAGTCTCCAGAGATCTATGATACTTATATTGTTGATACCATGTACCTGATAAGAACACTGGACTTAAGGAACCTGCCATCAACATATGGAGGAATAGCTAAACACATCTTGGCTAAGATGTGTATAGCACAGCGGGTAGATTTTGTATGTGACACATACAGGACACCTTCTACCAAGACAGGAGAACGAGAAGAAAGGGGGTTGACTGAGTTGGACATTGATATAACAGGGCCAAATCAAAGAAGACCTAACGATTTAAGAGCAGCACTACACTCCTCCAGATTCAAATCAGCTCTGTTGTCCTTCCTAGTAAGTGAGTGGAATCAATATGAATACAGCCAAGTACTGGAAGGACATACCTTGTATGTCAGTTGTGGCACAGAGTGTTTTGTGTATACAGTACAAAATTGTCGGGTGACAAGGATCAAGGTACACACAATGACAAACACACATGAAGAGGCTGACACGCGCATAGTTTTACATTTGAAACATGCAAATGACGTAAACCCCCAGTCAGTAGTTGTGGTGCGTTGTAATGATACAGATGTTCTCTGCATTCTCTTACATCACATGAAACGGTTCTCAATTACAGTGTACATGGATACTGGACTTAACAGTGATAACACAAGGAAGTACATAGATGTTACCATATTGAGCATAAAGCTTGCAACAATGTGTGAGGTGTTGCCAGCTGTACATGCATTTTCAGGATGTGACTACACATGTGCCTTCATGAGAAAAGGGAAGCTGAAGTTCTACAGCAAAGTAGAAACCTCCAAAGATTATCAAAGACTGTTTGCCGAGTTTGGAGAACGTTCAGAGGTTACTGAAGATCTGTTAAATGGTATAGCAAAGTTTGTGTGTGATATTTACAACAAACCAAAGCTCTCCAACATTGGTGATGCCCGATATGCCTTGTTTCGACAGAAGTATGCACCAACAAAGCAGAATGATCCATTAGCTAAAATTAAAGGTGCAGATGCAAGTGCATTGCCACCATCAAGGTCAGTCCTTCATCAGAAAGTGAAACGGACAAACTATGTCACTATGATTTGGAAGAATTCTCATCTCCAAAATCCTGTAATTGACTCCACAGCAGACCCCACCAACTCTGGCTGGAGACTGAGTAATGGAATGTTCCAAATTGTGTGGTTTGAAGGGGATCAAATGCCAAAAGACATAGTGCAGAATATTTCTGCAACCGATACACCAACACCAACAGAGGATGAAAGCTGTGACGATATTGATGAAAATTCAGGAAACTATGATTCAGATGAATCTGACTATGAGGTTGAAGACAAATTAGTTTGATGTTTTCGTAAAGATCGGGTTAATGTTGCAATTACGCAGACTACTAATAATATAGTGAAAGAACATTTGCATAAAATATACACTATAGAATGTTTAATAACCACCAGTAAGATGTGACAGTTTTTTGCAGGCTGATCGTTATGCTTTCAAAATGATTATCCATATGCCAGCAGTGAAGAAAAGCTACTTGAAACACATCATTATTTTCAATAAAAAAGCTGTAATCCAAGGTCTTTAATACATCTGAATAAGTTTATGGATGTTTGCTTTGATGAATAAAAGATGTTAAATGTGTTAATGTAATAACTTTCTATTTTTGACCGTTTTTTCAGAATGATGTACGGTTTTTCAGCACTTCTAAATTTATGTGACCTTTGACCTCTGGTGACCTATTTATTCCAATGGGAATAAAGACTATCTCGAGGGAAGGTGCATTTCAATATAATTATTTTGAGGGGGTAATTTACTCCTTTGTGATAAATATTCACCAAGGTACTGTATTTTAAGTTACATCTCCCACATAGTTCAGTTTGGAATTTTTGGGTCAAGAACTATTCAAAACAGCCGAATTTCTCAAAAAACGCACCATTTGTGACGAGTAAGACAACCAGATTTGGATTCCCTGGGTATTTTTACCCCTAAAAACCCATAGTAGACAAATGCACTCCAAAACATAAATAAAGTGGTCTCAGCTCCTGGACTATACTTCTAAAGTCGGTCAGCTACTTAAAAATAGCTCAGCTACATGAAAATCGCTCGGCTACTCGAATATTGCTCATGACATACACCGAAATCACGGTAACAACAATTATTCAATTTTTAAAGTAAACAAACTGTAATCGACTATATGCACACTGGTGGACTGACGACAAAGCATTTGTGTTGGTTATTTGTTATAATGAACTTTTTAAACTATATAGCGGTATTATGTAAAACTAATGTATATTTTATAATAAATCCAATAGCTTGACACGGAGCTCTTTAAACTTAACTTAACGGTGAGGAGAAATACCCATGCATGACAATTTAGACATGTCTGTTGATAACATGCATACTTGTATATATTTGTTGCTGTTATTTTTATTGTTACACCATCTTTGTATTATCGGAGTAATATTTTGCAATTTTAAGTTTATGCATCATTATTACTGCCGGGTATATATGTTCAAGTGGTTTTGAACGTCAGTCCAACAACAGTACCTTCACTTTCTACTATGCGATGTAATATAACTTGAATCTATCTAGTACTAAAGTACCAGTCTGATCTATGCATATATTCGGTTTGCCAATCGAGATTTCGTAATCGTTTTTAATATCCAAATTTCATGATTAGTTTTTGTGCATTCTTGAGTATTACAAATTATTGTATTTCACATAGTATTTTTTTATTACAAATAGTGTTTAATGTTGCATAATGCGTTTTGTAACTGAATTATGCCTTTCCATTGGTTACAAGTTTTACAACTAGTTGGAGAGTGTCGGTGTCTTTCACACTCGTGGAATACTACAACCCCAACTTCAAAACATTTTAAACATGTGGAAGTTTTTAATGTGGAAAAATGGAACTCTGTCCCGAGTGAAAACTGTGCACTTCTAGTCTTAGACACGAACACTACCACGACTCGTAAGGACTGGGCCAGTTGTCTGGGACCCTGATTGACTGACGTGATAAACCTCATTTGATATGGCTGTTTTACCCAAACTTCCAAATTAATACCTCGTCAAAGACCATTTGAAGGTTAGAAGTATGTCGCATATTAAACCAGATTATGATTGAATATACCGCATTAAAACTGTCAACCTCGACCACGATTTTTGCATGGGCTTTATGGGCGAGATTTTACTTGGTGTTTTTCGCTTTCTTTTATATTTTAGAAAGCTAGTGTGTGCGATATATTTACCCAATGGTAGACCAAATTCTTGAAAAAAAAAGACACTCCGAATGCAGCACAATCAAATAAGTTTATTTGTAGGGATCCTTCCGGAAGCTTTCTGTGTCACGCCAAAAACGCATACATTGCAATTATTTTAGAGAACATATTGTTTGTCTGTGCAAACAGTTTGGTTCTATTGCTTCAGCTTTGACAATCACACTGTTTTTTTTAAATAAGTCATGATAATTGTCACCAAGTCACCGTAGTTGCAAAATATGTGACATGTGAACAACATGAAGACGCTCGTTGTACATATGCATACAAACCAAACTTAGTAGAGATCGGATGCTATTATGCGCACACTAATTTTAGTGATGTAACCGTGGTGCACGGTACAGTGGATTTTGGACGAGTCGACATAAGTATGCACATGTATGTACTGTGAAATTCGTGGTTGTATAGGGTTGAAATGGCATACTGACTTGTAACCCATTTACCTACAAAGCCTACATCCAGCATGCCAATACATTCCACACTGATGCAAAGTAGGCAGGTTGGTTGAGTTCACCGTCTTTAACAAACATATTTTCGCATCACCTGTCACCTCGATCTATTTAGGGTAGTGGTTTACTCGACCCTGTAAGCATACACAAAAAATTGTACATGATTTACAGTAAATATTGCACTTTTGTGTCATATCTGCAGGTTAAAGTTTATCTCGCTAAATGCGACTCATTTTTTCCGAATAGCGGAGCATTTTTTATATAGCAGTGCAATTTGCCAGTAGAGAAACGATTTTTAAGTAGACGACCGATTTTCAAGTGGCGGACCAATTGTATATATGGGCCACAGTACACAATATCGAAAACTAAACTAGAATATAAACTACTTAGTCTAATAGACTATCCAGTTAGTGCAGGGTTGCACGCAATGCACGGAAGAGAAAGGTAAACTCATGTTTCCGTTTTATCATCGGAGCAACTTATAGAATGAAGAAAACATCATAAAACTAGTTTTAACTAACTTCTGAAAGAATGTGACCCACTGATTGTGTGCTCATCATTCTCAAAACAAAAAAAATAATTACACCATACTTTATTTACATGAACTATGAAACAGAGTTTATCAATCAAAGGCCAATACATTTTGCCGTTCACATAACAATTCTTTTCAAGAGCACAATTATAAATATGAAGAAGAAATAAAATGTAATTCACCCGAGAATACGAGTCATCTAATGTGTGTGTTGAATGGCGAATTAAAGTAAATCGTGATATAAAATGCGCACTTGTGCAGCCACTAGAGCGATTCAATCAGCAAGCTATTTTAACGACATGTTTGCGGGTGCCTTTTGAAGATTCTGAGGGCAGACTAATATTGCAAAATTGTGGTGAAGCAATTAATGTCTGTTTGCAATTCAGTGGAACGATTTTTCCTAAAGCTATCCCTCAATTTGTTATAGACATTCGGTACGTTTCGATTTACGACACGTCGATGCGAATAAAATTGGACAGAATGTTTTGCAATTAAAAAATACACATATGCATTTTATGTAGCTGCAAGAAGGTGGAAAATAAATTTCCTTCAATTATAGATGTGTATTCTGTTGTGAATTCATGTTATTCACACTAGTACATAATTTTATTTAAGCACAACGTTTCAAACATTTAACGACATGTTACAACCTGAAAACAATTATTGTCTAATCAATCAAAATTAATGTACCTCTTTAAAAAAAAACGAAAAAAAAACCATTGCTTGCAGTTATATAACTCTCGCAAATACTATGTTTGTTATATAGTTGGTTTAGCCAATTATAGTTAGTTAGGTCATGCATCTATATTTCATCCGATTTGATACAGAACCATGTGTTACTCAATAGCGAGACAAACATGGCAAGTTGATCAAATATTCACTATACATCTTAGAGAAACGAGTGGCGATAGAGTTGATCATATTCATTTTATGGATGCAGACGTATCCATTGTTTCACTGCATAGGTGCAAAAGTTGAAACAAATATTACATTCCTGGCATGGAGATCATATAAATAACACCAGTACTAAGTTTGATAACAATTGTTTTAGTCAGCTCTGATTTACGCCACAGAACACGTCGAAATAACGTTTTATCGTCGTCGGCCATATTGAATCACAATAAGTGTAGCTTTTAATATATCACTTGATATTCTGCATATGTACTGACATTGTATTCCATAGAAGATGACAGGAACACCACAACCACAGTCAGTTGGCGCACACGTGATAATAAAATAAATACGATATTTACTATATGGGGGCCGCCATCTTGAATGACGCATAAAACTAAATAAGAGACAAGTTGTGAAACGCGTTTTTCATATTCCTACAAATCAGGACAAAATACCAATCTTTCACAACAACACGGACCGTTGGTGGTTATATTAATCCAACCGATAACAAAATTCGGCCGAATTCGTCGATTTTTTGTGGAAAAATCCCTTGCATACGAACACCTAATTACGCGAAGAACCTAGAACACTAAGCCGGGGTATTTGAAACCGAAATTGTCATCTAAGCATTAGGCCGTCGCTGATTGGCTGCTGAGCTGGAATGCCAATTTTTAGTTTTAAATACCCAAGAAAAGTGTTCTAGGTTCTTCGCGTAATTAGATTATATTAATATTATTATATGCACAAATACATAAACAAATACATAAGCAAAGCAAACTAGAATATTATGGTTTCAACACTATATAGGTGCTCATGTACCTAAATATATATTACAAATCTACAACATGTCTTCTGGCTTGCGTTTGGAATTACCCTTTTAGAAAGAATAGCCTTAATAAATGGAAGTAGACAGTTTTGTTTTACAATATGACATCATCTTTGTTTACAAGAACATGTAAACAAAAGACGTGAAAAAAGAAAAATATGGAATAATGAACAGAAATGGAAAATAATAATACGAGCCTAGCCCTTCAGACACAGGCCACGAGAACGTGTATGTGCAAGATGTAAAGTGACCTTACATTGTTTTGACGTTCATGACATTTGTGTATTTGTTAGGCATTACATCAGCCTGGTCTGCTATCTCAAACACTTTAAAGGTGTATTCCATTACACAAACCAAGTTCTCACATGCACTGTTGTATCATATTACTCATTTCATTCCATGCATTTGTCACAATGTCTACAACATATGAATACGAACTAAAACGTAAGTCACCGGGTCATAACGTGTGGGCACGTTTTTACTGATTGCTCAAAATAATGAATATTGTTCGTTTTTTTTTCAACCTAATGTTCTTTATCTCAATACAAGGGAATACAAAGTAATGCACAAACTGTAGTACTGAATATTACCTTAAGATATTATGATTAAATAGTTATTTCAGTATAGCGACCATTTGTTAATATTACCGTTCTGCCAGAAAACAGCAAATATATTATTGGCGACAATGTTGTAGTGTAGATTGCATCAGGGTACTTTGAGAATAATCTTTAACATCACATCCAGGTCTTTTGAGAACATTCGTTAACACACACCTTTAGGGCAAGAAATCTACGGACATAGCAATAAATGATTAACATATAAAATAAAATGCATTTCAAATGCCGCCTCCGCAGTTTGTCGGTTAACTGATTTCGTGGATGAATTCAGTACATCACTGTGTAATGATAATTCTATCATAACATTATTCCACCAAATAGTCATATTATCTGGCATGTCATAGACGTGAACAACTATTTTATTGGCAAACTGCTGAATGTGCAGGTTAAGGTGAAGATTGTCGTGCTGTTATAGTGGCAGCATTTAGTTCAGTAGCCTGAACACAAAATCACCATTGCTACGATGACACATATACTATAATAAGATGGAATTCGTCGCTGTTGTTTCGTATGTTTACCATGGGTACTTGAATGAATATTTTTAGTAATTATAATTGTGAAATTAAAAACGCTAATAATTCTATTGTAATAGTTGTTATAAATTATACAATGCTATTTTCAAAATATGCAATACAACCATAAACATCCTAAGTTCCGGTAGACAAAAACACCAATTATTGGTTGGTTGTGGGTTATCTGAATTTTCTGTAAGTTGTGATGACCTTGATACACACTTTTGAGGTGGGTGTCCCCTTCTAGGTCTGCATAGTCTACCTTCTTTAATTTGCTTGAAACGTTACCTATGTTCAACTGACCAGCCTTTTTCCCCATTTTTACCTTCAATTTTACGTAGATGCTGTTCTCTAATTAACATTCTAAGCTGCATTTTATTTGCTATGAATTCGTAAAATCAGCATCACGTAGTTTACCTCGTTGAAAAGATTCCAAAAAGGGCGACTGCAATTTTGTATCGTGCAATTCCGGAACGTCATAACGTTTTTATTTGAACTTTAATAGCCCCGTTATTTTCTTGTTTGATACCAGTCCCTAGAAAACATAGTACAACGATTCGTTTGTATTTCAGTTGACAGAACAGCAACCACTGGATTTACAACATTAACTACGGCTTCTGAAAATTAATCTTCCAAGGGTCATTATAGATTTGTATTAACCGTCTAGACACTGATTATACCTCGGAGTTTAACACGTACTTCTATAATGCTCAAGCATGGCTTCATAGCCTTTAAATATAAGAGTAGTGTCAGGAAACAATGCAATGACAATCAACTGATTGTTTTTTGGAATACCCTTTCTGTCTGTCCGTCTTGAATACATTGCTATCACTGCCGAATGACGCGTATCTGCAGTGGGAGTGTATATAAACGATATCAGGCGCGATATAAAATTACTGTAGCCCGTTTTCAGATTATTCGAACTTCTTAAAAACGATACAGCTTGCATGTACATATGTTAATATACCTAATATACAAGATTGCAGTGTTTTGTAATTATCAAAGGAACGATGAATTATTTTCGGTTTGCAGACCCTTCAGAACTCGAGTTTGGCTCTTTGTTAATAAAATCATTCCGGTACAAAATTATTAAGCAAGTTAGCGGATACGAATCTATGTAGAATAATATAGTGACGCATTTCCTTTCTTTACTTCGGATAGTATTGTTTGTATAATTGTTGGCCGCATGACTTTTTGTCGGACAACGCCAACACGAAATCCTGCGCTTACACAGAAACGTCAAGTTTAAGGAGAATTGTAAAATCTTTGTTTCATGCAACAATGATTCGATTAATATGAATCTCCAATCAGACATTCCATAAATGTAAACAGTTCATTGAAGATGAATGAGCGAGTCTGTTAATTAACTTAAATAATGTAGAATAAAATGTATCATCGACTGATTTGCTGACTACAGCATTCCCCCTCCCCTGGTGCAAGAGATAAGGTATCAATTAATATATCATATAAAACATGTCCAGTCTCAATATTAGAACAATATACAAAAGGAATATATTGTTACTGTAAATTGTAGCCTCACGACTATATTGTTTTGCACGACCAGCTGTCAAAACAGTATCTACCATACTAAATACTTTAATGACTATGACTGGTATTGGCGTTAAATTATGATTCAAGTTCAGGGCTTATGGTATTACGACAAACATATCGTCGTGATGCAAACTGATTTCACTGTAGTATGTGCTTATTTGCATTAATCCATATTATATGTTCTGGTCATTTTCAATGAACCCTACATTGCAGTTTTAGTTTAGCTAAATTGCATGAACAGAAAATACAAAATACAGAATGTACATTAATTCATCTCCAATTTACAATTTTTTTTAAAATAGAAACGATACATATTTATTGCAACTGTGTTATGTGTTACAATAACAAAGATTGTCCTAACAATTGACGCTGGTTTCTTTCAGTTGAATTATATTTTAGCGATTACGTAACTGTCACCATGATGGCAATTCCATACTATTAATAACACATTTCAATAGATGTGTACTCCATGAGTGTCTAATGTGCTCAACACTAAAATTAACTTTTTGTCATTGCACAAGATGTTAATGATTAATGCCTTTTTATTATATGTTCCACGACAACAGTGACTAATATAGAATATATAAGTTATGCATACCAAATAGGAAATGCTTTATCAATAATAGCAAGTGCTAACCCGTTTCTTTCCACAGTCACAGTATTATATTCGTTTAATATTGCGGTCGCGCTATGAATGCAGGGCTTGAACGTACGTCAATAACGTCGTTATTGTACGTCAATATGATTCTATTGCCACCATGACACCGATCAGTTGTGGACTAATCCATTATCGACATGGAAAGAATATCATATTACAGACACGCGATGCGATTAATATTATATGGTATTATATTATTTGTTATGATTGGTCGCATATGCTTATATAGTAACTGAATATATACTGTAACCATTAACGATGCCTGTTTGTAAAAAAAAAATAGTACATCACAAGCATACAACTCACTGCTCAAATGTTTAAAACTTAACATTTAGAAAGAAAACGTCATGGCAAAGGGTAATAAACATGACTATACGTTAGAACATTCTTTTATCTGTAGGCAGTGCTACAGAGTTTTTATGAAATTTGATCATCTGATGTCATTCATTATTTAGAATGAATTTTGCTCATGTAAGTGACGCCGTGTATCTTGATGTATCAAGACATTCAATACCAAGCTATATCATAACTTATTACAATGACATGTTTTTTAATTCAGTATCCATATTTCGAATATAACTAGTCCAAATGTGTTTCATTTAGTATAGTAAAATTATCTAGTCTATCCATATAACAGCTGTGAAAAATGTACATAGTTGTGTGTCCAATCCTCAGTTCTTACAGATAAGGAAAACAAAAAATATAATTAGTATTTTCCTGGGCAGTCAGCTTGAAAATTATTCTTTTCAAATTCAACCTGAGATCTAGGGAGCGTCAATTCACTTAGAGTACAAAGTGTAATAACTGTTAAGATTAAAAACATTATATGCTATATTATTTGCAAACCTAGAAGATAATCGACAATTGTATCAGATTTGTTAATTTCCACGTGTGTTTATATGTATATGTAGTAACGATGTATGTGATTTGTGGATAAGTGATCCATAGTATATATAGTGTGAACACTTCTATTAAGTCTTCCTAGTTTCGACATTGTGAAATTCTTGCTTATTTGTGGAGGTAAATACAGTATTTTTCCAAGGAAAATCATATTTATTAAAGTTATTGTTCGTACGTGAATTGTTAAACATGCTGCATATTTTGTAACGCGATTCATATGCTTCCAATCATAATTCATGTCAAATGAATTGCAAAATAACGAGAATTTAACTAATTTTTACTTTAAATATTCTGTGTAATCTGGGATTGTGAACATTATTGATTGACATATGTAATGCATATCCTCATGAATTATGAATACTCTTTCGGAAAAACAACAATAATTGATAGAAATCGTAAGCACCTCTTGAAGAGTCAACAATCAGGAAAGGAAACCCCGAAATTACACCGATGTACTTTGCAAATCAGGCAAATATAACGTACTTGTGTTGAAATACATTTTGTGGTAGCATGTCAGATTATTGTTTAAAATAAAATATTCCATCCCAGTAAAATCTAGGTCAAAATGTCAGATTGCGTGCATATAATTATAGACAATTAACAACAGAATATATTATTTAACTTCAACGTCTGTGAAAACCAGGACAACTATAAATCAATGTGAACCTTAGAACATTTTTAGTATTCTGAATTTAATATGCCAGTGTAGAGGTGATATTTCCGAGTTTGCTCAGTCGAAAATAAGGAGGGGATTATCTGGGTGAATTCAATAAGCGTTTGCATGAGCGAGCGAAAAAAAAAAACGATCGAAAAGCGGAAGCGAGCAGGAGGCTGGCTGAAATTAGTACTGTGCATTCGATCGAAATAAAAAGACCTTTTCTAGAAACACGATTAGCCAAGATCTGAAGTAAGCCGAAAAAATGCAATTTTGAATATTACAAAATAAAAAAATTAAATAATTGGACACTGCTTAAGCGACGAAGGATTGGAACAGACTGTAATTTCCGCTACTTTCTGTTGAACATGTGGGACTTCGCTTTCGTAGACATATTGAAAATCAAAAAAAAAATATTGGTTATGTGAAATTCGATAGTATTCGCATGTTGGTCCAGCAAGTACTATTAATTCATTCATTTCGACAACCGAATGTTACAATCCGGACCTGCTCGACGATTTATCGCAAAGGTCATGTTGTGCCCCTGGTCAATGAATACATAATCAATTGAGTACTAGTACGTTATTTTAGAATAGTTTATATTTGGTACTACGTGATATTTGGTCAAGCATTATCATATATCATATAAGTCCACGGTATAGATCAAAGTATACCCCAGACCACTCGTTTCGATGGATGGTTTGGAGTGGTCACAGAATAGAAAATGGACACTGGTGACGTTGTGAATGTTTTGACGACGGTTTTTTAATATTGAGATTAACTTATCACGTCTAGGGATGTATCGTTAATGGGTGAAGTGATGTTAAAAATATAATAATAAATTGTTCATCGTCTTGCGTACATCGCAACAACAAAGGTTTTTTTCAACACAGATCTCCAATCGAGGGAGCGGCTTTAGGTACACTGTAAATCCATCTGTTTTAAAATATGACACATTTTTGTCCGCACTTCAAAATCACTTTAAGTAATTTATAATTAAACACATTAAGTGTTTCCTCAAAATCGCAAGTGAGTTATTTTACAACACTACTGTTTTAAAATAAAACATTTTTACTGTTTTGTGATAAAACATTTAAAGTGTTTAAGTGTTTTTAAAGTGGGGACAAGCTTATAAAGTGTTTATAATCTGCATAATTGCGAGAAGTGTATATTACGAAAACACTTTGAGCGGAACATTTCAGGGATGTTTTTACCCACAACACATTAAAACACACTTCTAAAGTGTTTCCACCAGGAACATGTATAAAACGTGTTTATTATCACAACACTTTTTAAAAGTGTTTTACTAGTCACACATTTTGTAAAGTGTTTCCACCAGGAACATGTATAAAACGTGTTTATTATCACAACACTTTTTAAAAGTGTTTTACTAGTCACACATTTTGTAAAGTGTTTCCACCAGGAACATGTATAAAAAGTGCTTATTATCACAACACTTTTAAAAGTGCTTTTACTAGACACACATTTTGTAAAGTGTTTATAATCACGACACATAGAAAAATGTCTCAACGGAAGACATGTTTTAATAAAGTGATTTCACTAGCCATACATTGAAAAGAGTTTCCACCAGAAATATTTATTGAAAAAGTGTTTATCTTCGCAACACTTTGAACAGTAAAACGCAATATTCACAAGTGTTCGTAACAGAGACACATTTTAAAATGTATTTGCACTGATAACATGATGAAAAAATCATTAAAATTATTATTTCTGAAAACAAAATATATCAAATGATGCGTTTCATGATGTGGCACTTTGCACTATTGTACAGTAATCATAACAAACGATAAACAAATCACAAAATCAAGTAAGAATGTATTCATAAATATAAACATTACTAAAGTAAGTTCGAGTGTAACATTCAAGAAAAACAGACATGTATAATTGTTGTAAAAGATATTATCAATCGCGTGAGTAAATGTGTTTACTTGTACTGAAATTCAAACCTTTCGTGAAACTGTAGATACAATACCCAATATTTGTGAACATTGACACTTCAAAACAGATGAGTAATTAACTGAAACGAACAATAACATATTTGAACCCATTCAGTAGTAACCCATATTAACAGGACAAAATTATTTCCCAACATTAGCAGTTTCATCTTGTTCGCTCTGATAGCTTCTCTTGAAATCTGAAAAGTATAATATTATCAAAATGCAGTGAGTAATGTTCAAATAATTATCATTATTGTTTCAAACAATGCGATATACGATGACAATATTATTGTTGTTGTTATAAACTAACGCGCATGTAATGAGAAGACGAAAATATGACCACAAACGAATTAAACAGAAATTTCCTGTTAGATTGTGCAACATTTCTATGATTTTATTTGGTAACTCAGATCTTGATCTGCGGGGTATTGGCATGGACGTAATGTGGTATGAAATTTTCTGGCCCTGTAAATTCATGAAATTGAGTTTAATCAGTTATGCCGAACATAAAGAAATGAATGGAGGCCGCTGCAAATATCAATGTAGTACACAACTGCCGAAGCTAGCTCCATCAATTATACTTTCCACACGCTTCATAACGGAGAAACAATATCATCATACCTTCAGGTCTGTTTAGGATAACTTTCGGTTTCCTTCTTTCCTCAGAAAATCAAAAAAAAACTTCATTCGGTTAAGTTGTTATTGCCTCTTCAACGAATACGCCACCTGTCTACGATAGTATCATTCAATCATGAATGGACGTGCGCACGACACAAGTTACCATTACTTTAACACGCAACATATATTAATGTCAACCAACGTTTATGAAAGGTATCTCAAAATATTTACAAAGAAGTAGCAAACGTATTTATCGTTCAATATTTGTTTTCATATTGTATTTATTGTATTAATTACATTTCTAAATAACAATTGAATAGTTATGTATTATTAGAGGCTTAGAGGAGCTCGTTTAAATTAGGCACAGGTGCGTTGTAATCACCATATTGGAATTCAACACCGTGGCTCTGCCAATAGAATAAGAGCTGTAAAGAAATGGGAATAATTGCCTATTTAGCGCACCGTCGTCCAGCTTACTAACTCGAACATTGATAACAACACCGTGTATGTTTAATTCCATCGGTTATTAAACTTGTGATAGGTACATGGTATGCACACTCGCAAAATATTAAAATCTGTAAATTTATCGCTACATGCACAGTATGACTTACTGCCAATTTTTTTTCCCAATAAATATGCTGCATAAAGTCGATAATAAGTATTGTGTCTATTATAGATGCATACCGTAGACGGCATACAAAAGTGTCCTGTATATAATCGGGTGTTTTAGGTTGAATCATTTCATGTTTGTTTGTTTTCTGAAGTGCCTCAAAATAAAACAGTTTCAAAGAAAATGCTTTAGTTACTCTTATGACCGTTTGTACATGTCACATATGTAAACACTTATAATGTGTATTTGTTTTAGAAAGTGCTCCATGATAAAACAATTTAACAATTTGGAAGAAAAGTGTTTTAGTGTTTTACTCGCATGAACACAAATGTGTATTATACATTAACACTCTGAAAACATTTATAGTTTGGTGTTTGGGGTTGAAACATGTTGGTGATTTGGCTTTTTGAAGAGGTTCAAATTGAGCATTTATGTCACCGTGAAACACCTAGTGCTTTATTTCGGAAAAGTGTATTTTTGTGTGCGTACAATGTGCTTAATTTTTATCAAAAAGTGTTTTAATAACTCCCTAAAACACTTTTCTAAAATACTAAAACACTACTGTTTTGATAGAATTCAAATACAAGTGTTTTATTATATAATACACATGTTTTTAATTGTATGCCTCACTGCTGTTTATTTTATATTTTTATCGAATTCGGCACTATCTCCTAAATTAATATTAAAGTAACATTCATAGTACAGCCGTCGGCGCGAATCAATAAAGCTGACCATGAGTATTATAAAGAGTATTTCGAAATTCTGGTTAGACTTGTCACGGATTAAATATTCATTAATTTGTCGGTAATAAATACACTTCTTCATAGGCAAATTTGTATCATTTTAATCTTTTAATCGTTTGGCCTTTGGGTAATGACTATTAGAATGGTGAATGGGATTTGCGTCGATAGCTTTGGAAGGTGTAGTTTCAAGCGATTTGCGATGTAGACCGAAATACAAGAGGACAAGCATCTATTTACAATCGGTGAGCTTTAATCAGAAACTAATTCCAGTGCGTTATATAATAATTTGCACCATATAGTGCAATGGCTGTTTGTGTTACACTATTTCTGCTACTTCGAAGACAATAATTATACGCAAAAGAACAACAACACAAGATTAAATATAGACAACATTTCGAGAAATATCATGTGTTTATTTTTTAATAATATACGTTTTTCTGTTGTATATCTTAACTAAACATGTATAAGAAATATACAGTAGTTTCAGTTACAATGTGTTATTACGTCATGGGTAAAATATATCACGACAACCAAAAGCGTGGCGCGCAGTCTGAAAAATACAGATAATAACATTATTTTCAACAATAGCGACTGTGGCAAATTAAATACGAACACGTATTATGATTGTGCGAGTGAAATACAATCAAGAATAAATCAATCCATGTGTCATTATATTTATTAAATAGAGCATAGCGACTGAACTTTATGATGCCGTGACATTACACGCCTACTTACTTGACTACACTATTTGTTAATCGTCATTCACAAAATTGTTCAATTAATTGTAAGACATCACCAGCAATCATCAAAAACCCGTTTTAATGCAAAGCCTAACTATTTGCTAAAACTATGTATAAAGTTGAATAGTCGTTGCCCTTTCGTTAGAACGAATACTTTCATGACTGCTTTTCCTGTGCACGCATCAAATTGCCAGTCTATTCAACTCCAATCTTGCACGCACATTCAGCAAAACAGTTTTTGTACAAAGCGTTATGAGACAGGTTTATGCGGGCACTATTGCAAAAAGTGTTGCTATGATTGAAAATACATACAGTTAATTATTTGAGTGACGCCATTCTAATCAATAGATTATGTGTCAATCAAATATACCAGTTTCTCCACCTAATATGTGCGTGGGTCGATACTCCCGCTGTAATGTCCTCGTGCATACTTTGAGATATTCTCGTAATAACTTCATAATATGCCATGTATGTTGACCAGGATTTTAAAAATTACTAACGTCATCACGTTTGAAAGTATACATTATTGATATTCAATACTTACTCTAACACAATGAAGTAATGCGTGTTTGTACTGAAAGCACTATCTTAATGTTCTGGTTGTCATGTGAGTTACTGTTCAACTCAACAATGTTTTGTTAAGAGACATTTACATCATTTGCATGTACACTATTCACAATAACATCTGTCCGAATGTCATGTTTTTATCGTACGGTTGGTTAGTTTAGATCTACAATTCAATTAAAGTTTCCAGGCATCATTTTAGGTACATTTTATTGTACATTGACCTATCGAAAGAAATGTCATTTATAAAAATATAAGTTATACATACACTGCAAATATGAATAGAAATTATAAAAGACCGAAATTACCGTGTCTATGGATGAATGATTTAGTAAAATAAACCCCCATTTACTTAAGTGTATTGTGAACACCATGTTGTGAAATTGGTTAAAAGCGGAAGGCAGATATTACCTGACTGAACGTGTCTACTGGACTAGCTGTAGTCAGTCAAATAAAAAGGTTAGATGGCATCATGCCAATGATTTAATGCATGATAATTTGCTCAGACCTTTTATTACTATATTAGTTTTTATGAATAGGTTTGAAGAGAGGTAAATTGACAGTTCATTTGTCTGCATAATGCAGAATGTCAGTAGCCGTATATATGACATTTTTTTTAAATACTCACGTCATCTGTGTTGTTCCACATATACACATATAAATAAATAGAGCAGTAAGTAACGAAATAGCACACACGCCTCATGTATAAGCTTGTCACACTTGTTTTTGTAAACAGTGGCACTGATTGAAATGTCCTACACACACACGATAACAAATCGATTAATTGTCAATGCACTTAGAACATTAAATAACGTTTACGTTCGAGAGACATAGCAGTAAAGCATAAGATACTGGCAGGGCAGATTACATTTGCTTTATTTTCCACATAATTGAATATTTCTTTTTTAACCCTATTCATCGCATACATAATGAATCGAAAGTTTTGTCTCCACCATGAATCCTGCTGTGGTTCTCATATATTGACAATGTATTGTTGCTGTTGTTCAATATTAAAGTTTGTGGAATAAAGTTAATTTCGTTGAATCAACATCGCGTGACAACCCTACATGAAATTTAGAACACGGGGCAATGGAAATAGTTATTGATGTTCATTAATATGGATAGCATATGGTCAAGTGCAACTTATCTCCGTCGCCGTCTTTAATATCAGTGAAATAAACACAATGTGTCATCATGAACTGGATGCCAAGAAATCAACGACACGTACAGGTAGCTAGTTTTATAAACTCTATAATGCTCCCTAACACGACACACTGTCATACCTACACAGCACACATATGATATGCCAACATATACTAAATTTAGATTTCTTCAATATTCATATAAAATCGCAGGGCCTCAGAAATACAGAAACTTATATTATGACAAGGTCCGATAAGTCGTACCGAGAACATGAATCTTAGTCATTCTCTTGTTGTGGTGTATACTAATCAAACACATACTGTGACGTTATGAGAGTCGCATGGGGAGCTGCGAGCCAAATTTGAAGGCCCTCGTCATCACTCCCCCGTTGTTATATAGGTTCATATTGAACCTTGACCTAGGAAGGTATTGTGAATCGAATGAGGAATATGCGTGTAAATTCTAAACGTACTTGTATAATGTATAAAACATAATAAACACATACTGTGACCTTGATTGTTTACCCTTTGTTTACGACATTAAACGACTTTACACATTTTCCTCTGTAATACCATATGTAATATTTTTACATTACTAAATTACTTATTACATTACTAATAACAATGCTAAATCTGACTCCATATTCTACGCATACAATATATAGCAAATCATGGAAAGTGATTGTATTTTTAACAATTGCTCATTGGCCCTGGAGCTTTCATAAATTCCCTTCACCACGTTGAATATTATCTTGACAGGAGTCAAGTCAAAGGAGACATGATATGTTCGATCGGTTTGGTTTAACATTGACGTTTACCTAAACTTATTTATAAAGAGGCCGGTAGCGAGTGGGTTACAAGCGTGTTGTGACGTGTAATTAAATTTCGGCCCGAAGAAACAACCAGAAAACGTATTTGAATACTCGAATACACACAATAGTTGGCTAACAAAACGTATTGGTCAATGACTCGGAAACAGATAGATTGCCGCTGCCAGCGAGTGACATGTCAAAATATACACAATCCACTGGTTTCACGTTCGCATTGCCTTTCCGTCCGAGCTTGTTACCATCTTGATAATTTTCCCTCATTTTGTGTATAATTGAGTGATATAATAATAATTAAATTCCGATCCTAAAAAAACGTGTTTCAATACTTGAATGCACACAGCAGTCGGCTATGCAAAGCGTAGGGCACGATTATCACTGCGAACAATGTGATGTAAGAATATATATAATGGTTCTACAGAAAATAACCAAAGTAAATTAGGCGTCAAACCATAATATGAATACATTACATTTTTTTTTTTTTTTTTTTTTTTTTTTTTTTTTTTTTTTTTTTTTTTGAACACATTACATAGACAATACATTTATTGATATGAACACATTACATATCAATAAATGTATTGTCTGTCACATCGATAAAATTGTTATTTAAAATTATATTGTTGTTATTTAGTGGCAGGTTTTTATATTTTGTTTTGTGAAAGAATTGCACTGCCTATGATTACACAAAAGAGTGTCATGCTTGGTTCAAATAAGTCAACAAATTTCCGAGACAAAACGACAGGCATACTTGGCATTAGTGATATGTGTGCTCTGACAGCTACAACAGGATACAGACTATTTCTCAAAAAACATCATCAATAGAAAAATTTCCCCCGTGGCGAGTTTTCAATATGGTTATGAAACAAATGCTTGACAATATCATGTGTTGGACACTGTGTGAAGGTTACTCAGTGGCGTTGTCTTCCCTTCCAGACGTTTTTGAAGTTGTGTAATTTTGTAGAGATATTTGTGTATAGTAATTTCCAACATTGTAAACGAAATGTGTGTTATTTTTCAAAATATAATTATATTGTTCAATGTTGAATTGGCTGTAAATAGAGCCAGCCGTGTGTTACCGTATTGAGTCTTATATGATTTGGGGACACATAAAATATACAACATAATATATATATTTGAATGTACACCTGCTTTGAACACGTAAGGAAAAGCTGTGTGAAGAAATTAATGCAACATTAACCCGGATGACACATTGTTTGGTCCCGCATCAAATAAACTACTTAAAGAATCAACCTATAAATTGACATTGTCGCGATTGCCTTGAAAAACGTTGTAGATGTAATCAATAAAAGGTTAGATTTCGGAATTATCTGATCTTTGTCTTTTTAGCTACATATTAATTTCACTGTGTTTAAAAAAAAATGACAAGCCAATCAGATATATTCATCCGCCTGAAATAAAATACCAGAATTAAAATTATCTATCTAATCAAAATACAGATCTAAGTTAAGCAGATATTTGAATAGATGGATATAGCTTTCTGACCTAGACAGTGGCCGTGTGTTTAATCATGATTTGATAGCTTATCTGAGACGGGAACCCTTAATTCAGTACAAGAGTTAGCCGTGGCTGTTGATGTATACTCAGTCTTAAATTTATCACAGGAATCAGATCACAGTCTAACATGCCGTCATGATCACCCAATACTTGTAAAACCTCAATAAAGTGTAATTCAAACAATACCTGCCGTTGATGTAAATGAAGGAGTGACACATTAAAATAATTTCCATGCAGCTAGAGATGCATTTGGTCAGCCATTAACAGTGGTTATACGCGTTTAGCGTAGCATACTAACTAACCTAAAGTCACTAAAAGCCCCACTGCAAATAATTCCGTTGGGAAATGAAATATGTGGATAATGAGTCTGGATACTAACTCCATAGGGGTCAACACGTGCATGATTTTGCTATAAGCCAAAGGTAATGATCATGTGTAACAGAGCTGAAAGATTCCGGATCTGTTTGGTTGTAATCTGGTGGTAAATATGTCAAACAGCGTGCTACTGAACAGTGCAAGTGTAAGATTTCATCATTGGTAACATCTTATGTGCAAAGGGCCTTTTGGGAAGTGGGTCTGGATCACTAAAGGTTATAGCAATTATAAACCACTAAATAAAGTTAGTCATATAAAGGGTTTGCAATCCTTATGCACATAAAAGTGGACTCAAAGTTGGTATTTTCACCAGAGATTCATTTATTCCTAGGGAATAACAAAGGTTTACCTACTCGTGGAAAGGTTCAAGTTTGTAATGTACATGTAAGCATGGAGGTTCCTTAGTGAAACTGTGTTGCCGCTGAAAAAATAGTTCTAGACATTTCAATGTTGATTGATGATGGCGTGGTGTTGGGACGGGAAAGAGAACAACATTCCCTCATCTCCTCTGCTTTGAAGCATTCACAAAAAGATCCATTCCATGATAGATCTTATAGTCTGTTTGTTTGTTTGTTTGATGTTTCGTCGATTTTATTTATACGTACGTTACGTATCTTCTTCATAATAATGTCTTGTAACAATCATTTGTACATTTGAGACACCTCTGAAAATATAGTAGTTCCGTTCCGTAGAACCCACACAAGAGGGTGGACATACGTTACTGTCGACTGTATACTTTGAAAGCTCTTGACACATATTAACGTACATTTATATCATGACTAAATAATACATTGTTCATACTTTTGTTCAAAATAGAAGGTTTAATTTTTTTATTCAGAAAATTAACTAATATACCCATTTTTGTAAAATATATTTGCTATCAGTACTTTTCATTAAAAACTGATTAGTATTGATGAATATGTGTTCACTCGGCGATATAAGCCTATTGTGGATAATCATATCATAACGCGAAGTGACAAGCAAAATACTACTTTTCTCTCCAATCATGTAACTTGTCAGTCTACGCATCACTAATATGACTTGTGTTAACAATTAGCTTCATTCACATTTCCACTTACCTGTAAATTCTGTGAACTCAAGATTAATCACATGCGTTCCAATTCTGTAGGACTGGATAAACTGCACACATAGTGTAGATAATTCGTGACCCAGGACTGCCAAACAACATAATTGTCAATATTACCCGTTGGCGTTGCTTATAAGATGTGCACGATAGACCAATTAGTTTCTCTATAAAATAACCTAATTGCTCACACTGATGTCAATTGCTCGAGGTGTTGTTGGACTGTATTAATGACATTTCAGTGGTGTTGAAAATATGTTTTTGGCAGTACATCCAACGTTTGAAAACATAAACATGAATCACAGCAGGTAGAGAAGTATGCGAAACATACATGTCACACGATCAAACGTTGAATGCACACAAATTCTATAAGCAATATCGTCGTTTCAGTTGTTGCATTTAACCACGATATTCGGTTTGCTTGTAGATATACACACTTATAAAGAAGTGCACCCTCCAAACGGCGTCGGTTAAATTTTCACCAGATTTTAACATAGAAAATCTGAAGGTGCCTATGATATGAGCTAACAATCAGTTCAGTTTGATCGGCTGTACACAATTAATAAATAATTTAATATTGTCCTAAGTTTAAATATCACGGTCAAGATTGTTCACACATCTTGTCTTGGGATACAGTCAGTCATCTTCATATTGGTTCGAGTTCATCATGACTGCTTAGCATAAACCGTTTTTGCTACAGCAATTACCTTTTAAATTAAATTGCGTACGTTAAATGTATGAACAATTATGAACTGCACACTAATTAAATACACTTGCAAGAAAAGGAGATTGCTACACAAGTGTCTAAAGTAAGGAAGACATATTGCTGATTCGCCTACAAAATTTACAGAATCTTGCTAGTACAAGCAAGTATTTATATTGTATTGGTGAGATATATTTATGTAACTAACTAATTAATTATTGTTATTGACATATTGTTCATTTGTTTATTAATTAATTAGTATTATATTTCATTATCATGGCATTTGTCTGGCATTAAATATGTTTACATGATTAGATGAGGTAACTTGTTTGAATAATTCATTTTACTGATGAACTTACAGTAAGCGATTATTTCACGAATAAATTTGAAAATCTCAAATGGCAACATCATTTTAATAAACTGGATTTACAGAAAGCAATGCCACTGCATTGCATTGTGTCATCATTTTGCCATTAACGGACGAACGAAATATATAGAAAGTAGCAGTAGGTGGGTGTTGTTTATTAATTACCAAGATGTTTACCAATCACAAATAATGTTCTATTTATTATATTTATTATATTTATAGAACCTAGAAGTTTTCACGAATTTCAAGAAGAATATCGATGTAGTGTCCATCTTTTGATATTCCAAAATGACGTGTTATACAATCAAATCAAGACCTGGGGAGATTCACTAAACGTACCACAGTGCTCGAAAGAAAAATCCGTATTGAATGGCGACCAAATGAATCCTGAATAACGTGTACCATGTTAAACGTGATTTGAGTTCACATTTAAACCTCTTTTTCATATTCAGTATTTCCAATTTGTTTAATAAAACTAAAATTTTAAATAGATAGTTCTTCCCAGTTAGACTTTACAGATTTATACGATGTCACATGATTTGTTATGACAATAATTAATTGACACACAACACCTGTTCATTGTTCATCCGGATGGTCATCTAGTGAAGTCAAGAGGAGATACTAAGGCACGTAATCTGATCCATGTTGTGTCTTATGCCTCCAAGCTACAAACCCTACCTCTGATTATTTAATGTTTTCTGTTTATACTGATTAATTAAATGTACTTCATTATAGTAGATAAATACAAATATATATACAAATATTCAAATGGCTTATGGTTTTCAGTGATATTGCGTATTTTGGACATGCCTGCTACTTTTTTGCGAAGTCCTTAAATCTAGAAGTTATATCGAGATTCGACTTGGTGACCTTGGTCGACGACCTTTAAAATACGAGTTGTTATAACTGAATATTCAACGAACTGTAAGTACTGTAAGCGATTATATGCAATCGTGAAGCTATGGTTTACATTAACACAATATAATAGTTTGACCTTCGATAAATCATTGAAAAGTATTGCCATGCACATTTGAATTATGCATCACGTACGCGTGTTCATATATTACGCTCCCAATAGTAGATCTATTCATAATTATATAAAAGTACTGCTAATTTACAACACACAGTAAATGACTCATATTTTACAATGTACTGTAATCATAAGTACATTATCATTCTTTTGTACATTCATGTTTGCTCGAAACAGACATTATTATCAATGAACTACATATTTACTAATTCCGACTAGTCCATGTAATGCAACAGTGAGACCAAATCCAAACTGTCTAGCAGTATATGCAAATATCATGATATAAACTCATGTTGGGTCTTGAGTGGATTAATGAAATATCATATGTATCATATTGTAGCTTTTATTTAAATATTCAGCGCCTGCAGCGTAGGCAACACGTATATCTTCATATTTCTTCATGTTATATATTTACGAAGTGTTTGATTCATATTTCACAACTATCGAACATTTTCTTATCACAGTGGGTGGCAAATTTGAAGGCACGTATACAAGCATTTGACGATGAAACCAAGGGATGGAATAAAACACGTATTATACCTACCTTATACAGAAAATTCTGAATAAACAAGTGGTTGTTAAACCTTATGCACATGTCATGTGGCAAATCGTGTTTAAGGGTACTTTCAACTGCCCGGTCTGTCATGTAGACAACATAATTATATATAATGTCTCTATCATTAATTCAAATTATATTGGGAGGGCTTAATACATTTCATCGTTTTTGTTTTCACTAATCATGCCACCTGCTTGTTTTTTCTCAAACGCTATGAAAATGTTAGTTGTTTCGCCTGCGCATGCGCCACACCGCCATAGTGTGTCGTTATTTGCAAACAAACGTCAGCCTATCAGCCTTCATGTTGTTAGCTTGCGTTGATATCACTCTTTAGAACTCAATCTCGCGCCTTCCCTTTAAGTATATTATTTTACTATTGTTTGTGTCATGTGTTGATTCATACAAAAGACATGCTTTAATCAAATCACAAATTTGATATTTATTAAAGGTAATGCATTTCCTCCACAGCGCCATACTAAAATATGGGTTGTTTTTTATAAACAAAGAATTGTCTCAAACGTAAATGCAACTGGATGCAGTTGATGGTTGTGAATCTATAAAATATCATCAATATATGCTAGGTAAGTATTATGTAATTCGTCATACATTACATAGTCTAGTCAAGACATGAACTTCGATCCAAATGTTACATCTACCCGATGAAAGGTCGTTCTTGTATGTGCTCGACGTGATTTATTTGATGCAACCAAGTATAGACATTACAAACACAAATCATTGTTGCGTCCATGATAGACGTGTAGCAATTCTTACATGTTTCTCCAGTTCAATTACCCCACCCATCAGAAATGCGAGATATATTAAAAAAATAGTGTGTTCTGTTTGATAAGAACCTTTGTTTCATATGTATTTTTTATCTACAATTACCTGTTATTCTAAGACTGTAATTCGGCATTTCAACCAGAATGCACACACACGCCACGTATAGATATGTGTGTATTATGGCAGATTGTTTCACATGCTTCAACGTAAGCTGTTTTGGTGTAATCATATGATGTGAACGTCTTTATGTCAAACGTTTTTACTAGCATGAGCATAATAAAGTTTCTCTGCGGATTCGACTGTGCACTGAGCCAAACGGTTGTAAATCCACTAAAAGAGGTCATAGTGATTATACTCTTTTTAATGGAAAAGCAATCTATTTTACTACACATGAAGAGAATTATAGGTACTAAACAACTCGTTGTTCATATACAATATAAAAGTAATATATCATTCAAGCACTACTTTGTCTCTTGATTTAGAGATGATGAGCTAAATGATGCAAAAACAATGTTCACGAATTGACTTATAAATTACGTTTGATGAAGATGTATATTCCTTTTCAAATGCCGACGCACCACAGACTGGCACATTATAATAGTTGTCTTGTATTGCCCCTTTGAATCACACGCTCACTCATAATTCCTACTGCAACTAAATGTCTCTCACTTCCGCCATTCCCGTTCGATAATATACCTATGACAAATTTAGTTCGAACAATAACCAATGTTTCTGAGTGTAATAATGATGAATAGTGGTAGAATTGCACATGCACATGTTATGTATACAAATACTTCAACTATGCTCTATACAGCGGCGATGATCTTTGAAATTCATTGTATTTACTTGCCGAATTGTATTCGGGTTATTTATGTGTCTATATATATGTTTTATATGAGCATTATTATTTCAATCTTAGTGTATAACTATATTTGGCTTTGTTTAAAGGTTATAACACTTGAAAATGATAACATTTATTATTAATAATGTACAGACGAGTTTAAACAATACATATTAAAACGGCGAATAGATATAGACGTGAAATACCAATTTATATTAGACAAAAGGTTTACTATAATTGTTTGGCAAATCGTTTTATGTTGCTGGCCTCAATACAAAAAAATGAACATTGTCATAGTTTGACGAATGGGAGTATTTTTTTATTAACATTTTAGGTACCATAGTTTTATTTGTAAGCCTTGCGTCGTGTAGCTCAATTCACTGAATTCATTTCAATTCCGTGAAATTGACAGAAGTAGCTTCAGAATAGTCATCCAAGAATTATTCTTGCATAACGATTTTACAAGTTATACGTTGTCTGCCAATTTTCTCAGTTAGTCTGAATAAATAAATGAAATAGCCATAAATATATTTTAACACGACCTGGGTTTGATTTTTTTCCGTGAAGTTAACGGGCTGTGTGTTGACAATTTGTGAGTATGCAATTATTGAATAAAATGATCGACTCGACAATTGTTAAAAGCTGGAGACGATTTCGCCTTTCATTGTCTGAAAAGTCATAATGATCCATTAAGTGCTAGCGGTGCTAAGGGGACTCCTGATTTAGTACACCACTATGTGTATAACGTTTTGTAATGATGAAGAAGCATGACAATCATCGAAAGCAGACTAGACTATTTGATATAGGTCGATATTTCTGACAACACAATTGGGAATAAAATGGAAAGTGAATACGTGTTGAGCGATACCTGCACGTCAAGACGTCTTTATGAAACTGAATTATATGAACATTGTTTTATGATTTATATTGAAAAGGAGATTATCTCTCTATATTACACTAAATATCATCAATTCAATTTTTTTATTACGCTCAAATTTCAAAATGTTATTCAAAATAATATACTTGTATAAAATTGGTTTGGTATCAATATTAGCTGTTTTTATTCAAAAGTCAAATTTAGACATGATAGTACCTTATGGTGGATTAGGCTACATATAACCCTGGATTGCATGAAATGAATTAGTTCTCTCCAACAAAAACAATTTAATATTATGTAATAGTAAACACTGGTATCTTCTGCATGTGTGAGTTTGAGACACATCAAATTTGAAATTAAACAAAGGCATTGCAGTTATGGTACGCCTGTTATGTAGATGAGCAATGTACAACTCTTAATCATCTATTCTCTAGGTCATTAGTTTTATTCTGTAAAACCATTTGTGTAGAACAACTAAGTTATTTGTATTATTACATTGATGGCTGAAATGTTATTACGCTAATGGTTAATTATTACATTAACAATTACGTTAATGGTTGCTACCGGTGCGTTTTAAAGGCATTTCATAATCATTATGACTTGGGGTCATGTTTTTCTTCATAATACTAAATACACTGTGTCGAATTTCATATATATATAGTCATAATATTGGTATAGCCATGAAATTTCACAACATAATTTATGTACATAATCTGATTACTTCCGATAACTGTTGTTCTGTGAGCAGTATTTATAACACGCATGTAATATGCAATACGATGTTACATTATTAATTAATTAATAATTAGTTATTATTGTATTTCATCATCGGACCGTTAAGTGTACGGTAACGCACATTTCACGTAATCTTGGAGGGCGACATTTATATTAATAAAAAAAAAACACGTAACATAGTAATTCGGATAAATGAATTAAATGTTAATGTTTTTGTATATATAATATATCACAAATACATATTTAGCCTTCTTTGGTATATGAAATCCCTTTTTAGAACAAATTACCTTAGTACATGAGGGTTATTGCGTGACATATAAGGTGCAACATAAATAAGAATTCACTTCCTGGAGGTCACCATTTGTACCTCATTATTGTACTTGGGTGCATATTACACTCGTGGTAAACAAATATATGTGGTCAGACTTACGTGATTGTTTGAAAGTTGTGTTGTGTTGAACGGGCGCCAGATTTGACTTTACTTTTTACCTAATCTCTCTTCACCAAAGAATAGTTGTATCATAAATTGAATTTAAGGTTGTTCATACACAGATAGTATATTGTATCTACAAAAACAATCCTAACATTGCGTGTTGTATAGTTGTGTTCGTATAGCGCCACCAGGAGTGTGTATCATAAAGCCGTTAAGATTTAAAGCTCGTCGTGATTTGATAAAGCTTTTTTCTTCTACATTATGGTGTATGCAAAAATCTGCCATCAGTGAATGCAGTAATTTGCATCTAACATATTAGTTGTCTGCTAGTCTTATGCTAGTGTCTTGTGTGAAATTATAATATATTACGTGTTTAATATAGTCATCATTTTAACAAGCTGTTCTCACTCCATCTTTCAAATGGTTACTCTCATACATAATATTGACGTTTTGGTTTATACGCGTTTTCGACAGTTTAATTTAGTTTCAAGGCAACTCATCAACTAAATACAAAGCATAAATATAATACAAATCCTCACATGCCCATTATGAGGTTATTTGACAAATTCAAACTCACTCACTTGGTAGACGGGCTCTCATTAATTCTAGCCAACATCAACAAGTGCTAACATCTAGCTTGGTAGGATTGTATAATTATTGTTAATTAGGTGGCTATGTCACTTATCTTCTGGTGTGCCGAAAAATTCACAAAGCCATCATAGACGACATGTGAATGAGGTATTACGTACGTACCGCGATGTTGGTAAACAGATCAGCCAAGAATTTGTTACCGTATCGCAGGGGTAGCATGCTAAATATCTCATGATTAATTACATTGCTCATGAATATAATACAACTTAAAACAGTGTCATTGTTTATTGGTTTTAATGTAATAAAATATGGTTATTTTGTCATTAAGTACACAGATACACATCATTCGACGCACTTATCTACGGTAAAATCCCAGTAGAATATCAATCGTCTGAGATCCTTGTAACCAATAAAAAAATACAGTTATGTACAATCGGTAGTTTACAATATTATATTTGCATATATATATATATATATATATATATATATATCCGTCTAATAATATAGGGATTCTAGTTAAAGTAAAAGTCTATTCGATTAGGCTAAAACCTCGTATTTTCAACGATTATAGCCACATGTTCACTCAAAAATAAAATAAAAAACACCAGCTGTCAGGGTGTGACAATATATAATGAAGAGTACACGCAAATATAGATATGGACAAAAGTAAAAATATCTATATCAAGCATCTATATCACTGTCATAGCGAGGAATATCACTGGCTTTATACAGTCACGTTCATCTAACATTCATTTACTTACATTTACAATAGATACAGAATTACTACTGTCATGGTGTAACCATGGTTACAATTGCGAGTCAACCATTCGGCGTATATAGGGGCGTAGAATGAGCTGCGCACGCTCTGCTTTAACGGTTAGTCAGCTTACTTGCTAACTGTGTCATTTGTCGGAAGGATGCGGTGGAAGCTATTACAAGGCAAAACATCAATCTCTTCAGCATTTTAATTTAATTTCCGGGATCGCGCTGGAAGCTAACACGAAACGTATAAAAGAAACGAAACGACTCGACGAGCTCAGAGCCGACATGATGAACCAGCCGTGTACATCCAGTATATTTTGTGCTGTGGATAAATAGTTTTCATTACAGTGTGGTGGCTGACAAGGCAAGGCTGCACATCGGGCCGGCTTATACTACTACAGTGGTAATTTCAGCATAAAACATCTGAATAAGGTACTTATATAGTGGTTAGTTTTCACCAGACAACAATCGACATGGCATTAAATGAATCAAGTGATGTGCACGGTAATGAAACCATCAACACAATCGTGGCCAACCCGTGCTTGTATTCAGGCAATGAGCAGTACTATATTGGGAGTATTATATCGACACTGGGTATAATTGGTAATGCTGCTTTTATGTTTGTTGTTATTCGCGTACCTTCCATGAGAACCGTGACCAATGCTTATTTGGTCAATCTCGCTGTTGCTGATTTGCTTCATTTGAGTACGCATCTGTTCATGTGGGTATGCATACTACATGGTCCAGAGAAATGTCGACTGGGTATGTTGTACTGTTATTTAGTGCTACCATCGCGCGTAAGTCAATATGTGTCCATGTTTACCGTGACAATGCTAAGCGTCGAACGTTATCTAGCTATGTGTAAACCGCTGGTGTACCGCAATGGGGTTATTCACAAGAAACTATTTGTTCAAATGGTAATCGTAGCAATCTGGACATTATCAACGATTTTAGTTATTGGCACTTTTGTTTCGTGTACGGATCACACTATAATGGAAACTGTGCAAATTGTTGACGGAGTTTTGTTTTTGATATGTGTGGGTTTGCTTATGGCAATAGTGTTGGTAATATACATAATAATTATCAAACAGGTTCGACAGGCCTCGAATGCTGTAAAAAGTCGCGAGAAACAGATTATCCGTGTATGTCTCATCACTGCCCTGGTGTATTTCGTGTGCACTATCCCTTCCGTATTTGTGACCATATTCGTATTGATGTCACTATTGTCATCACAACAGACGTGCCGTCTCCCGCTAACCGTGAACATAAGTACTTACTTTCTGGAAGTGAACTCCGCTGTCAATCCGCTTATATATAATGCCTTCAGTTCCAACTACAGGAAAGCGTTTGGCAGAGCCTTTGGCATTATATCAGCACAACAGCATCAGAGAGGTGGCTCACTCACTGCCAGTACACATATTACCGACGACGCGAGTGATATGAAACCAAGAAAGCGGCACAATTCTGATAAAGGCGCATACACGTCCACGACAATATGAATGTTCAATATTACTTCCAGGAGCACAGTCAAATATTCTAAATGTGTTGATGCCTGCTGGGAGTCGTAATCAATACAACGGATCATTGAAATAAATGTGATATAAGAAGAAATTTAAAAATGTTGGCATAAATATGGCAGTGGAAAAATGAATAGATTAGAGTATCACCAAATGCGTTATCATCGTGCACGATATATTCATTAACATAAATGTCCCCATTTAAAAATAAATCATGGCGTGTGTGACAATTTGTATTTTAAATTTGATTCTGCAAATATTATTACAAACATCGTAAATTTTGTGAAACCAACCATATGAAATATGTGAACTGAACATATTAAAAAATATACCAATTTAGGTATATTTTCATTCGAAATATAGTCATACGATTTGCTTGGTTACAATTTAATGGATTTGAGCAGGTGGATAGATAAATGACTTTAGGCAAATGAGATAACCAGAAGGAATAACAACGATCGAAACATTACCATAATCGTGAATAGAACTAGCTTTTACTTGATCGCGCGTATAAATTCGCGATACTACTATTAGTTGAAACAGCATATTTTTTTTTTATTATGAATATATTTTTACCATTTTGAGCTTGAAATATCGGACGAAACATTCAAAAATGTCATTTGATGGCAAGAAAGTATACATTTTATGACCAACTACCACTGGATGTTACATGGTTAACTATTTTAGGACATGAGTGTATTTTTACATGTTTTTGAAAATATGTTTGCGTGATAGACACGTTTGTGTTAAGTTCTCTATTACAATGTAAGTATGCATAGAAACATTTTACAATTTATTCAATAAGTAATCAAAACCCGATATATATATATATATCGATATATGTGTGTGTGTGTAAGACCCAACTGATTTACTGGTTTATCTGCTATTATTATTAAGTATAATTGTTTTTTTTTTCACAAAACAACGGTTTGATTTGTTATCCCCCATTGCAACTAATAGGAAGTTGTTCAGATCGAAGTGATTTAAGATATCTTCATGCTTTTTGTAAAACACGAATATGGAAAATATTATATTAATGTGAAAGCTTTAGACTCGAAAATATTAAACCGTTGCAAAAATCGAATACATTATTTGGTATATTTTACTATTCTACTCATTCTGTATCCAATTTATTCACCTGAAATCATAGTATACAGTCTGTGATGTTGCTAATTAGATCATAATTAGGAATGTAAACTCTGTACTGGCTATTTCATTCGTTGCTTTTCAAATTTAAATTTCAATAATTTAGTGAGTAAATACAATTATTGCGTTCAAGCAAATATACATTGTGTTGTGAAGCGAGTCATATTGAAAAAATATTCCTAGAGCAGCTTCAGTTATTTTTGTCAGCACGTATAATTCGCCCATCACTATATCACGTTTAATTACCTTATTTATTTTATTTCTCTGTTAATGTCATAAAATTATTATCTGATAATTATTTAACTTATCATTACGTCAGTTTACAATTATGTATTAATAAAGGCTCTATAAAATTGGTAATTGGTTATGTAAATATGGTTCAGACACAGATCAACGGAACCAACAGCATGCCTAGTTCTCGTATTACTCTCTCTACAAACAAGTTAATAGACAGTGTTGAAGAGTGACATGCATGATCGTCACGTTTAGGCGAATGTTATACAATGCGTCTAAGTTTAAAGTTGCCATAACAGTTATGCATGGACAAAGGGTGCTTATACACTTGTTATGTTTACACAAACACCATAGGAGATATGTGTATAGATATGTGTATGAAATAAAACAGGTAATGTCATCAAGTCATCTCTAGTTGACGTAGAAATCATTATTAATTATGTATTGCAAGTTATTGTTATATATATATATATATACATATTGTTACCATATATGGACTTTAACGGTGGTATGGGTTAATAATGTAATTTATTGAATACAACTCTTTGATATACCTCTAAGTTGCGTCTTGTGAGATTGTAGAATAGTATGGTTGATTTGTGAGAATGTTGACATCACTGACTAGGTAAAGTATTGGCACCAATCAAAGCAATTTATACATAAGTATTAATGGCCCGTCGAAACTGTTAACTAGTAGTCAATTACTGAGCTGAAAAACATTTCTCTGTAAACATTTACATGGACTACATATTGTAAATTTGAGTTTATCCCGTTAATTGCCTCCGTTTAGTCATTCGGACAACGTCCGGCAGTCAGTCTGTATGTTACTCTGATGAAGGCATGACTAGTTAGTATGTTTACATCCAGTCTTTAAAACAACATACAGTAAATGTAGGTATATTTTATTATCATTAGTCTGTATTCGTATACACATATACATAAAAACAAATAAAACTGTTACTAAATAAAATACATGTGTAAATATCTTTGTTCAATAATATCATTTCATCAGTGTTTACGACATGAAAATGCTCAATACATGCATATAATTGCTGTAAAAAACATGACAATTTGGTAGTAATAATAATTTTGGTACACATTGATTGCCATGGTAACAATGAAAACATGAATGTTTTAAATTCCCTTACTGGGTTGAAAATCAGTTAATGTGACATGGTATAAACTATTTGCTGCGTAACTGATAACAAATTATATTGCCGGCGACTGTACGTAACGATTGTTTTTAATAGATATAATCGTTTCTAATTCTATTCAAACTGGTTTTGGAGATACAAATCAGACAGACATGTCAATAACAAGGATATACGTACAGATTTGAAGGTGATAATCAGTTTCATTCTAATTGTCATTGTTCAGGTTTCTAATTTGTCTGAGTTTACATTGGTGCGTAATCAAAAGTTTTAATGATCAGTATGCTA
Source organism: Saccoglossus kowalevskii (assembly GCF_978046115.1). Classification (NCBI taxonomy): domain Eukaryota; kingdom Metazoa; phylum Hemichordata; class Enteropneusta; family Harrimaniidae; genus Saccoglossus; species Saccoglossus kowalevskii. Next base: position 19,467,811 of record NC_140643.1, on the reverse strand, counting down.
TTTTTGTCACACAACCCTTTACCTCCAACACACACTGAAAATAACAATGGCACACCCGATGCGACTTTCAGAGCTAGTGAAATCTTAAATTCAAATTTCCTATATGGCTTGTTTTTTTATGGCGAATAAAAATGTTTGTTATAAATATATTGATGCGGTAAATAAGGATCGATTAAGACAATCCTTCATTCGAGATTGTGCAGCTTCCATGCAATCGACGAATATTGCGGCGTTGTTAGATTTACCACTGTTATAATGAGCAATTTGATTTAGTATTTGTACATGTTCTTAATTAATTGCGTGTTAGTGGCATATATTGCTAGACAAAAATAAATCAATCAGATGGTTATTTATCGTACCATCTGGCGAAAATAAAAGTTTAGCACTATTAAACCTTGCAATATATTATTTTTCTCTAATTTAATATAAATTTATTATAAATATATGTCTTTAAAATCGTGTTGTCCGATAAATTTCCAACGCAATTGAAATATTCTGTGATTACGATTGGCAAAATACTTTGCTCAAATGCAAATAAAATCACATATCTGGTGAATTTATTATATTGTTTTTTGGGGAGCATACCTGCGTGCAATGTAAAACAATGTAGTATGGTTTTAACAACTTGTTTAGTAGTTGTACAGGGAATGAAGTGTTGCGTTGTTGGGCTTTTAAATCTTGTCGACCTGTGATTTGATATGTTATTTTCATCTTTCATTTGTTTTCTACATACAGTATGTGCATACGTTTTGAATAATCCCACCATAAGTCTGGTGGCAGCTAAGCTAGTATTCTGGTATTTCCTACTATTTTTGTACCGTGTAAATATGGACTCCATATTTAATTTTAAATATTATATTTTAACACAAACTAGTGTCCCTTTTCGTATTATTGTTAATGTAGTGGTTGCCAAGAGGGTAAATAATCAATATAGTATTAGTAGTAATGTAAATGATAGCATGACAATGAACAGAAGCAGACTTTGCACGATGTCGCATTAGCAAGAACATTAACTTTGCACATGTTAAAAATAACATTGAAGAAGAAACGATCAAAAGCATTCATTAGACTTGCGTCTATGTTATGTATGCCACGTAGTATGTTTACTGTAAATAACGTCAAAGCGCTCATGCAATGAATTTCACTCATACAGGCACAATACAGTATGTAACACTTATTTCAACAGGCAGGTTATAATAAACTGAATGTATATTAAGATCAAATATATACAATCCTACTCTTATATTGTAAACATTGACTACAAAGGTGATACTATTTCTAAACACAGACAGACAAATCTGTGCGTGCAAATGGAGAAAACATATGAACAGACTTGACAGATTGTGGTGGAATTACCGTTAGTTAGTGAAGTTAGGTGTGAATTAGGGGAGATCGTCGAGTTTAGCACGCGAATCTGAGCATGGTGAATGTAGCGGGAATGTGAAACATGTCCAGTAGGTGACAAAGTGTACTTTTGGTTTATATCGTGTCTGCTCAAGACACTATGACGAGCTAAACTAAACAGCCTGTGATGTGAAGTGTTGTTGTTGCGTCATGGTACGAAAGGCACCGGCGCCAATATTTTCACGGCTGTGCAGACCGCTGGAAAGAGCTGACGATAATTGACATTGTTGATTCGTAGATGGTTGACTAGAGTAGCTGTTCACACTTTCTTCGTTTACATGACCACTCACATACATATTATGACGAGTGTAAAATCCTGCATTATTCAGTAGTTTTCACGCCGTGGCCCGAATGCAGTGGTGTGAATAAAAACTGAATATTCCCGCTTCTTTACTCGGTCTTTTCATCATCGCCCGAATGTTACATTCTCCCAGCGACATATGTATATACCAAGTGTTGTTATCGGCGATGAATAGCGATTTTGACCTATGAAATAAAATTAAATATTGAATGGATGTAATCGGCTGAAGTAATCTCGGTAGAATATGAGAAAACATTGATTGGTATGAGTGGCACACATACGTGCCTGTAAATATCATCCTTTTCTTTGAAAGTATATTTCACGTAATACTGATTGATAACATGTTTTCAGAAAACAAGGGTTATCATTGTCAAATTCCGACGCCTTCACGATCTCTTCTCCAAAAATGTAACATCATATCTAACCAACCGAGCTGCAATCCGACATTGATTGCTACCGACAAGACTGGTGACTTAGGCATTTTTCGTAGGTCAGCGACATGGTGCTGGTGAATATATAAATGGTACTAATAGAAGCATATATAATTCAGTTGTCGGAAGCTGTTAAATAATCATAATAGGTTTGGTACAAATACAGTAGAATGTATTACATAATGGTCTGGAGCTTTTATTAAACAATATTGAATTGGTACCATAATAGTCGCAGGGTACGTTTGTACAAGGAATGTACGATTGTAGCCATTTCCCTTCTAAATAATCTCTAAAACCACGTGACGTAATTGACAATAATGCATAGGGTATAATTACTAGGAGGTTAATATCTGTGAGAGGCGAAAAGCTGCTCATCATGGTAACCTAGAGAAAGAGAGTGACCTGAGAAGGACGCCAGATGGTAAACATGTTTCCAGAAATTCAAACATACAACTTAGGCAGCATTCTATATTTATACAACTGCGACATTGTTGTTTTTCCCAAGTCGGCATGCACATGTCATGCACTTGTTCTCACTGATGAGCTGATAAATTGATTATCGAAACACGTACATTTATAATCGAATTACACGGTTATGTTATATTCGCGTGTGAATGACCAATCAGCCAAGGCATATGAGGGACAAGGCCTTATAACAGCGTTCGTTAATTCAAAATGTCTGTCATTTGGATAATTTCAATCAGAACTTGAAAAACATTATGTTGTTAAATGCATTAATCATGTGAAAAGTATGTCAGGTATATGGCTCTGAAACATTCATCAAACAAATTATACAAATTCCCCGGAATAATTGTATTGAAGTCATACTTACCTTACCAGAATACAATGTAAAGCATTGGGTATATTCAATGTTAAGTGTACAGAACATAGCCAGGTAGTGGATGGCCTGTGGGAGTGTAATGGTGGTGGCCACCTGGAATATGTTTATGAATGCAGTGGGGTTAAAATGTAAATAAACTATAGTAGTGTTGACTAAAAATAGAAAACAGATTTTTAATACTTTAACTGAAAGTAGTGTATGGTAAGCTGGGGAAACACTGAGACAATAATAAACAATTTCTAGAGGTAAAATTCCTGCAGGAAAAACCTTAACAGAAAAACAAAAAAATACATGAATCTCCAATTTCATTTTTTTCTCTTTCCCTTTCACGCATGCGTGCAGACTTACTGCACACATGCTGGCCAGCGACCAACAGTTGAAATATTCACCCTTGCTATTATCTGAAAAATATTGTCTGATGAAGACATTCATCATCTGATAAAATCCAGCGATAAAAAATGGTCGATAAACACTCCACAATAAAATTAAATTGTGGTCTGGCGGTTGTTAGCTGAAAAATCCTCTCTTAGCTGTGACTCACTAGAGAGCTTCTGAATGTGAATTGGAACGGCACCCTATGATATTGCAGCAGGAGTGTTAACAAGCATAATAACAGGGAAATGAGTATTGGAAACCACAGTATCGCTGGCCAGCATGTGGCTCAGAATAAGAAATTTAGTCCATACGTTTGTTGTGATATATTCTACTACAGTTGTTTTGTCGCAACAGAAAAGCAAGCTAGTGCCTACTAAAGGAGGAAACTTCTCGAGTATATATATATGTTTCCATGAGGACCATTCACCTGACCTCTCTGTTCATGATGTCGGCTTCCAATTGTACTTTCAATGTGTCAGTGACAAGTGTTATTACCAGAGTTGATGAGTAAATATGTGATCCTCGTCTTATATTGGTTAAGTCAGTCCACTGGGGACAAACTTTGTGGGGTCCAAGATATTTGTTTTACCAGTGGTGACCTCACAGCTGGACTTTAATTTCTAAAGAGGCAGTCACACCATGACGTTCTGGCTGGCGTTCTCTGGCGTTTGAGGAAACGTTGGTAGTCGCCCAAATTCGCTGGGACAGCGCCAGAAGAGCGCCGTGAGAACGCTAGTGAACGTCAGTAATCGTTGCTGATCGTCGGTAATCGGCGGAGAACGCTGATCGAAAAAGAAAGTTTTGAACATGCACAACATTTCTCATTGGAGACCAGCGTTCTTCAACGTTTATTTCTAAACGTTGTTAAACGTTAAATAACGTTTTTCGATCGTTTTGCTCACGTTCGACGCGTTCGACAATCGTTAGTCAGTCGTTGCTCTAGCGTTACTTTGTTGTTACCAATTGCTCGCTTTGCAGTGAACAACTCACTAGCGACCTGTCGACGACCGCTGAACGTACCCATAGCGCACACAAAGCGTGCGACTAACGTCAGATTAACGACCTAAACTAGTCGTTAGTTATTCACACGTTAGATACACGCTCAACACGCTCACTGAACGTTTAAAAGTCGTTCGTCGCGCGCTAGTGACACGTTAGCACACGTAAATGATTTCCAGGGGTATCTTACCTGGTCGCTCATTACACGCTCATCGTGCGTTAGGAACACGCTAGTCATACGTTGAGGCACTCGTTAATCCAACGCTGGATGTGTCTACCTCGTTCCATAACGCTCGGAAATTGGACGATTGGAATGTTCAGAGAACGCTGACCAAAACGTTATGGTGTGACGGGGCTATAACAACTAAACGGGATATACCTTGAGGATCGTTGAGGCATAAGACTATTGATGGATGAAGTCATGCACACACAACTCATTAATTGTCGTCGCTGAGCTGATATACTGGAGCTAGGTATTTTTCTTTCCATAATCAATCACAAGAAATAATAAATTTCGAGATGAGATTGGAATGACTTTATTGTCTTTTACAATGGGACCTAAAAAGGCAGAATATAGTTGTTTGAAGGCGATTGCTAAAATAACTTCTCTCTCTGATTTCTTTTTAACCAGACATCGAAATATTGATCCACTTTATCAACCTGCTGTACAGCCATGTGACTGGCATTGCCAGTAAGTTCGTGAAATCATGTGGTGCTACATTGAACCCAAACAGGCAAACATTGAACTAACTTATTTATTGAATTATGTACTGAAAGAATCAACATTAAGAGCCTTAAGGGTGAGTCAACACAATCAGAAAACCATATGAGGTCGAGTGACAATGAAAAGGCTCACAGGTTACCATGTTCCTGCTAACCCCATGACCAAGATTGTCAATATTGGGAGTGCTGATCCCGTGAAGGAGATGTTCTTATGTAGCTGTCTTTCGTTTGGAATTTTGACAACATTCTCCATATTAGTGCTTAAGTCAGAAACTTAACTCTGGTTTAGTGTACCTAATGTGGCCACCACATCGAGCGTGTAGGACATAGCGATATATGTGCCATCATCCGATTTCCTGACTTAGGTCTATTGACAATTTATGTAACACCATGGCTTCTGGGTTCATCAACGGTGCTGAACAGTAATCACATCTACCATATGACTTGTCACCAGAATATGGTAGCTATTTTCCCACTTGTATACATAATCTAATATTCCCTGATGTCATGACTTGCAATTCATTTGCCACTTCACATACCTCTTGCTCTGCTTCTAGGGGTTTCACCTATCGTAGGTGATAAGTGAGTGACCCGGAATGCTACCAGTGGCAGTGAAATAATGGTATCACTATGCTTATGCCTAGTGGGAGTTAAACATTTGTGTACCATATTATATATTTATTCACCCCAAATATGTTCTAGGGTTTTTAACAGTAACTGATGGAATGACAGAACTTAGTTCTCGTCAAAATTCTGCACGCTACCTTGCAACTTTTCGCCTCCAGAAACCTTGTTGTCACCAAACGAGTCCCTATAGTCAGAATAATCGTTAAACTCTATTCAGAACACCCACATGTGCTCTCACATTTGTTGGGTCAAATTTGTTTCATTCTCCCTACCCAGTAGGCACTCCTAATTCACTGATACCCTTGAGCACTCTACTCTCAATCATGACTATTTTCGTATAATGCAAAAAATATGCCATAACAATTCATCATTTGAGATGCTCATACCAAGTTTGGTTGTTATTTGTCCTATCACTGCTGGGAAATTATTAAGCACAACAGCCACATTTACTTTATGGAAAGCTAAACATGAACAGTGGTTGTTTATTATCATACATCAATTGTACGGGATTAAATTTTAATTTGTATAAGCAAACATTTTGTAGGTTATAAACACAATACGGTATGACAAAGAGTTGTATTTATATTTTTGTCTGGTAGGTAGCCTATGAAAAATATTCATACTTTCTTGAGCAATACTACACGTTACGATTTATTCAACAGCACAAACTATACAGAGAAATAAAGGTATACAACAGCATGTGCATATTCCTGTAGAATATTTGATTGGATAATTACCAAAACAAGCATCATACAATTGAATATATTGCACTTAAACTGTAATTTTGAATATTTTAGCAGAAAATGTTATATTTGGGAACAATTATGAATATATGCGATCTATCATCTCTCTCACCATCTCATCCACTCTAAAGACGAGAAAAGTATTACGACTGCAGTATTATATTGTGTTGACAATATCCATTATGATCAAATGCTTTACTAAACAAGCAGCCAGTCGGCTGAGATAGCTCCGCTGTTAGCAATGCACATTTCAATTAAAGAACAGAAGATATTCGAAAATATGTATAGTATCAAAGCAATTGGACTTGCTGTTTTCAACAAGAATTCAAAAATATCACTTTTCACCAAAAATTACAAAAACTAACAATTGAAAATATCACAACGAAATTAACAAATCTGTAAGAGGTCAACATGTAGTACCTATATATGTAATATAAAAACAACCAGACTTGCGATTTTCAAAAAGAAGTCGAAAATGTCACTTTTTACCAAAAATGACAAAAATATTCATCAAAATTAGAGAATTGAAGGTATCAGCTTGAAATGAACAAATCCGAGAGTGGTCCACATGTAGTTCCTATATATGTAATATCAAAACAATTGAACTTATAGTTTTTAACAAGAAGTCGAAAATATCACTTTTTACCAAAAATGACAAAAACAATCATCAAAATTAGATAATTGAAAATATCAGCTTGAAATGAATAAATCTGAGAGTGATCCACATGTAGTACCTATATATGTAATATAAAAACAATCAGACTTGCGATTTTCAACAAGAAGTCGAAAATGTCACTTTTTACCAAAAATGACAAAAATATTCATCAAAATTAGAGAATTGAAGGTATCAGCTTGAAATGAACAAATCCGAGAGTGGTCCACATGTAGTTCCTATATATGTAATATCAAAACAATTGAACTTGTAGTTTTTAACAAGAAGTCGAAAATATCACTTTTTACCAAAAATGACAAAAACAATCATCAAAATTAGATAATTGAAAATATCAGCTTGAAATGAACAAATCTGAGAGTGATCCACATGTAGTACCTATATATGTAATATAAAAACAATCAGACTTGCTATTTTCAACAAGAAGTCGAAAATGACACTTTTTACCAAAAATGACAAAAATATTCATCAAAACTAGAGAATTGAAGATATCAGCTTGAAATGAACAAGTCTGAGAGTGGTCCACATGTAGTTCCTATATATGTAATATAAAAGCAATTGGACTTGTAGCTTTTAATAAGAAGTCGAAAATATCACTTTATACCAAAAATGACAAAATATTCACCAAAATTAGAGAATTAAAGATATCATGAAATGAAAAAACCTAAGAGAGGTCCACCTAAGGTACATATACACCAAGTATCAAAGCATTCAGGCTTGTACTTTTCAAGAAGAAGTCGAAAAAGTAAAACATTGATACCGACGACGGACGACAACGGACAATCATTCATTTGATAAGCTCCGCTCGACAAAGTCGACAGCGGAGCTAAAAATATTATGTCTTGATTTGCGCCGTTCATATTTTTATAAATTAGTAGCAAAGGTAAATAATTGTGTTTTCTGAAAAGCCAGAATTCACTCATCACTAACAATGAATCAATAAGATGTAATAATACCCAGGCCTAAGTATACGTTCCAAACGACATATTGGTCATTAGTGTAGTGAGTTATATCAGGTCCTCATGGATTAATAATAATGAGTCTTAGTTTCATAGAACATATTAGTTCAGTCAGTCAGGCCGAGGCCTCAGGAATTAACAATACCCATTCCCATTGATCATTAGAGTATTCGTTCAGGTTAGTAGTATACTAATGGATTGAAGTACATGTACAAAGACTGATTTTGTGTTGTGAACAAAAAAACAGCTAGTGCGCAGATCTTTTGACCCTGGACGTTTCTTGGCCTTGTTTTTAGGCCGTTTCATTCCATTGCTAACATGCTCTCACTTTCTATAATATTTTCTACGACTATGGTTAGTCGTTGAACATTTGTTAATACACTTGACAATTGTCAGTTCTAGGTATCCTAGCAACTTAACCAAACAGTTTCGATGCACCAATAACAGTTCAACCGGCGACAGATCTGCGATACACTTGATTTAAAAATCAAAACAACATAGTAAAAAACTATGGCTGCCATGACAGCTGATTTTAATCTCCCCCTGAATTAGTGGCCTTGTGACTGAGTCAAAAAGTCAGAATTATTTGTCAAAAAGTCAGAAAATATTTGTCATAGTCTGACATGTGCCTATGATCGATGAAATTGTGTTCAGTGAGTGATCTGGTGAACTTGACAAACGATATGGAAATCATTTATGTAAGAAGAACATTTCAACCTTCTAATTACTCGGGTACATGTGAAGTTGTTCATACAGTAGAATAATAAACATGGCCACATGGATGGTTGACGGGTACGAGTAAAATGATTACGCTTTTATTTATAAGCACAATACAGTACTTAAATGATATTTGAACCATCTCGTCCAATCTATCATCTACTGGGATGACAGAATGCTCGGTATTAATGAATTGTTTATATCCATGAAGTGATTGATTTATAATGCAACACGTGGTCGTTTCACTAAACAACTGTCCAATAAAAATATCTGGGTATTTCAATAGTTATTTAACAGTAAACAAGTTACAGTAACAAGTTACATCTACAACATCACTTCAATGTTTAATATTCTCATTGATTGGCAATGGTAACATTACATGATAGCTTAGATTTGCGTTTGCCTTTGCAGTAATCGAACAGTCTAGAACTGTTTCCCATAAGATGTATATCTGCTTTGAAAACCAACTATTGTCAACCGTGAAATTGTCGTTGCAACATGCTATATATATATATATATAAACAGTTTCAATCCACCTCTCACGGTGTTTATGCTTGCAAAAACGTTAGTTAGCTTGTCTGAAAACGATTCTGGTTAAATAAACTCGCGACTATTCTCGAGTAACACATTCCAAATATGTCCACGTTGATGTGAAATATAAATCGTTAGCTCAAACAATATAAGATACAGTCTCGGGACATACGTTTGACAGACCAGACCTCTTATTAAACCATGCGAAAAATCTCACGAAAGTCATTCAAAGACCGAAGCATATACCCTGACTGAATTACTGATAGCAAATAAAAAAAAACTGCAGCTCATGTAATTTTGTTTGAATCGATACTGTAGGTATACTGATTCAACAAACCGAATAATGGCGATCTTATCGACTTAGTTAATATGTACAAATATAAGTTAATGTAGGATAGCAGCCATCGACAACTGTGATGAACCATAGTCATAGTATAATTTAATTTAAAATGTTGTGAATGTTCAACGCATTGTCAACCATGCAAAGTATATACCGGGTTGTCAATAATAGCATGTTTCTATATAATACTAAACAGCCTGAAAACAATGTGACTTTTTTTTCTATTGCGTTTTTAATTTATATGATTAAAAAGATGACTATTTATATCACAATGCAATCTATTTATATTTGTCGTTCAGATATTTAGACAAATAACCTAATTACATGTGTGGGAGCCCTGTCGATTATGAAGTCCGGCATAAGAGAAATAAACCAATTATTCCACAGAAACTTACCGTTCTTTGTTATGCGGATGTTGCATCAACTGTACATAGACATGAAAGTGTTTGTCGTCGACTTCGATTTGAAGTAACTCGCGCAAACGTATTTAAACTGCTGAGGAAATAGAGACAACAGCGCTTCACATATGTGATGATGTTTTATTTATTTGAAGGATTACCTACGGACACAGAAGTCTATAAAATAACATGAAATCAAAATTGTACAAATTACCAAGGAGAAAGTGGACTCTTTAGACAACCTTGACCTGACTTGGCATCACTCTGAACAAAAGTTGTCAATAACAACCTGGCGTTTGCTCATGCTCAGGTATGATTGAAATAACGCCAACATGTACCTGAAATGTGCTAATTGACAAGGTTACAAACGAGGAGTCTGTGATTAACCGAATCAAGTTTCACAGAAAATTGTGGCTGTGCACTGTCTAGTTCAATTTTCTGCATACACGTTGAATGCAAGAATTGTTGGAGTTGAACATTGTTTAATGAATACATGCGGCGATAACACTGTGAATGTTGTTACATGATTGAAGACATCGTCAACAATCACCACCTCAAACACCTTACTGATAATAGAAAGAAGAATATATGTCTGCAATTAATTGCACCCAATCACTCTAATATAACATGACATTATTTTGCTTGAAACACAGTTATCCTGTGTATGTACATTTTGGGAGAATAATAGCCTGTGATAGCACGTCTGCACAATATTTGGGTACACTCCAGTATATTCTTCTGATAATAGCTCCAAATTAGTTGTTTTTTTAATAATATCTATGGAAAAGTGTGCCTTATGTAGAAAAAAATTACAGATAAAAATGACTTATTAATATTCGTCTTGTGTTACCGTTATTTGTATGTATTCGCAATATGAAATTTACATATTAACGTATTACAATGTATACAGATCAGTGTTTTAAAGTGAGTAATATAGACTCCTTTAAATAAAACACGAAACGGTTATTCGATATGAGGACCACAACAGGGCTCACAACAAATCGATTTGTGAATGGAGTATACAGCTGGGTCCATGCATAATGCCAGCACTTTTACAAAACACACGTATCATCATTTGCATGTATAACAATATGCATTATCCTAATTTAAATAATGGTGTTGTCACCAGTTCGAGGTTTGTCAATGTTTGATCATTTTTATTGCGCTTATACTTTATATGATGAAAAGGATGACTATTTTTATCACAATGCAACTACACGTATTTATATTTATATATATAGACAAATAACCCTATTACATTTCTGGGTGCCATGTCGATTATGAGGTCAGGCATAAGAAAAATAAACTAATTATTCTAAAGAAATTTTCCGTTATTTGCTGACCCATCTTCCATCATAATGAAATCGACTATCTGAATTTAGATAATGGTGTTGTCACCAGTTCGAGGTTTGTTATACTCAGCCAATTTCGTTGATATGGTAGTTCGTATTTGATGATTTAAGCAAAAAATATAGTGTTTGTATGTGTTGCAATTTGAATGTTTGAAGAGGAAAAATATGTGGTAACGTAATAGAATACTAATTGCGTACGTGACGTGGTGGTGGCCGAATGGTAGTCATTTGTGCTACGCTACCAGAGTGTGTCCTCTGTTGATTATACGTTTGTTGACTGTGACTATACATAGTGAGAATAAAATTGTCATCATACTGCAGGCACACAAAAAAGTTGAGTATAGTAGATATAATAGTAGTATGCGTAAAATTATTAATTGAAAGGCAACATAGGTGAAACTCGTTAAAAATAGTCTGCGATTTAGATCTTCTCTTGCGGTTAATTAAGCATATTACTGCAACAACCTGGACATTATCTCAACGCTTAGATATATGTTAGTGCTAATACCGTTACAATGGCAGGCAATTTTGTTAGAGTGATATTTTGAGAATTGCGACTGCTGGACACACTTTTTTACACTTTTAATCAAGCGAATAACATGTCAATTAGACATAAAGTTTGTAGCGCTGTAGACGAGATGATCGCGTCTCTATTTCCTTATCTGTATTTGTTTATCTGTTTTCGATGTCATGACTTCAGTTATTTGGCTGACGAGAACTCATAGCATGTTCGATAATGACGGTGAGGCATTTGTATGTGAATTCATGTTGAGACTTGTCAGAGTAAAGCGATCGAAATTTATGTTATAATAGTACTGTACCACAGACAATTGACATGAACGTAAACAATTAGCTTTGTTCGATAGGAAAAATCATGTTGTACCCAACATCTAGACATCACCATGGGTTATTATTAACTACAACAATTGTTAATAAGGGGAACTTTGTCGTTCCATGAATTAAATTAGTTTCTATGTGTGTACGTTTTTTTTTCCAATCCTTACATTTGAATATCATATAATTTATACAGTTCAACAGACCCAAATTTTAAAGTGATAATTCAACTTACTACTTATTCCCAAACGTTGTTGATACCTAACGAATATAAATATAGTTCTAACCAATGACAAACAATAGAATTGGGGGAATACGATGGAGGTGACAGGTTGCAAATCACTTCGTGATACTCGCGATTTGAGGACGCACATACTGTTTTGCCTTAGTAACAGTTCTTAGACACATTCATTGCGATTTTTATCTATACTCGTAACATATATCTGATATTTTGTATATGTCAACATTCGTTGGGAATGCCATTTAATCAACAGAACAAATATATGATCTTGGAAGAGTTCAACATCTTTCATGCGTCTGCGATCCAATAATTGCAGAATCAATGCTAGTGATTCAAATTAATTGTTTTTAATTTCTTCAATGTTGTTACGTGTTTCCGTGTTTGAGTGTTTTGTTTTGTTTTTTTGTGAATGCGAACACATTTACCATTGAGCTAGGGAGACGCCCATGCGTAGTCTATAATGGGGTCGTCAGACTTGAATTCGTTGATCATCCATTACAATACCGTGCGTAGTCGGCAGGTATGTCGGATTCTGGTGTCACCACGTGGCGTGTGAAACAATTGGGTCCCGGCGTACCGCATATGTTTCAACCCTGTTACGTCTGGCCGTGCGTTATCAATACTGAAGGTCTGCTATGCCGTTCTCCGCTGAGTTCAGCAATTACTTCAAGTGCGTGTTCGTCGACTGACTACTGCAACTCCACAGCGTGCGTGAACATCGCCGACCGATTGCCTCAACCCTATGGCTAGTGAACCATGAGTTGCGTGAATATTGCCGACTGATTACCTCAACCGTGTGGCTAGTGAACTGAAAGGTGTGGACGTCATCGCAAAGTACGTGTTTCTACGTCGCCGTTCCAGCGTTTATTGTGCGTTTCTGTGTTACTGTGGCCACATGTATTACTATTAAACTGACCGTTATCACGATATATAATTGTATTTATACCAGGTTTCCATTCTTGTGATTTGTACAGCATATTGTAATTGATCAATTGTTTTAGGGGCATGCATTCTGAATAATTGTATATTATTGATATTGAGTTAAGATGTTGTTGTGATTGAGTTAACGTATTGGGCCACACTCGAGTGTAGTTTATATATAGTGATTAAGGTGGTTTGGTGGTGTGTCTGTGGCCACCGTTAGGCATATTAGTATTGAGTTAGAATATCGTAGTAGTTATTGCGGTTGTGGTTTTTTTTTGAACCCATGTTTTATTCAGTCGAATTAGAGTTATTTGTTGTGAAACCCAGCCGTAGACTGATGTGAGAACAATGTACTAATTCATGGTAGTTTCAGAATGCTTGGCCTTAGTTTGTAACGAATTGACTACGGCGGTAATGCTAGTGATATCATATGTATGTTGTATTTACCGATATTGAAATTATTATAATTTATTGTAATTCATGTTCATATACTATACAATCCAATGATACCTTGTGTGCACAAAACAAATAAATTTGTGTTTTGATAGTGATTCTTGTTTGTCAATCCTTGTCACTTTCTTGACGTTAGGAGGTATCACACGTCGCTACCTAGCATCAGGTCATGACAAATGTACACTAATTTATTTTGATTTCCTCCTGAGAACCAATTATTGTCTCTCGCTGTGTTGACTCAGATTATGAAAAGACCTAAGGCACACATGAAGCACAGTCATACTATCATGTAAATTATGCTATCAATCATGGTTGTATTTCCAAACGTAATTAACGTTTTTCAAAAAAAACACAATGCAATCATTAAACATTTTTAATTAAAAATTATAATAATTAGATGCGTGTCAAACGATCCAATAGTAGTTTGGCGAGTGAGTAAATCATGTGTATTTCGAAAGTAGAAATGCATTGAAGCATAGTAGAATTGCTACTAAAGCCTGGCGTTTGAATGAAATCAGACTTAATGGGTGACATACGTCAACAAACTATTTGTTTTTATATGGATTTGTAAAGCCTTTTAAACAACACTCCCGAGGTATTGCCATACAAACCTGGTCAGCAGAAACAAATCATGGTCGTAAACTGGATTGTTTAAGACTTAAGTATCAGCTTGAAAATTTACGTACTTATTTACACATTATTGTCACAATACAATACACAGTGTTTTTCCCAGATGCTAGAGTCAATGATGTTTCGCTATCGATGTTCTGTCCTGCGTCGCGCAGATAACAACATCAATTTATATTGTCTGTTGTTGAGAATGTCTGTTGTCTTTTATACTGTAGATACATGAGATTTGGAATTAGTATACGTACAATTGGATTAAGGTACCGACATGGGTGAAACTCTTTAAAAACTAGTCTGCGATTCAGACCTTCTCTTGAGGATTTATTGTAACAACCTGGACATTTCTACACGCTTAGATATAGGCGAATATGTTAGTGCTAATACCGTTACAATGTGTATTCGACAAATAACATCTGAATTACACAAAACATTCGTAATGCTCTTCACTTTGCATATACTATCTGCGAACAAATTATGATAATCGTGGTTACATGAATAGACAGGAATTGAAACGATGATAGTATGGTAGTATATTTTCATTGGTATTCGATCAAGTTTCATTACTTTTTCTATTCACATGATGAATTGAAAATAAAATAGTGCACATTATGTACCGATTGTTTCAATTAATGATATAAACGCGTTGCAGAGCGGGTCATTTTAATGTTGTGTGATCCAAAGACTCAATGTTACTTCCGTGAATAAAATGCCAAGCTAGGTAGGTAGGTATGTATCATGTACGACAGGCAATTGACATCACAGTATGCAAATAGCTTTGTTTGGTAGGAACAATTAGCTGTCTGTTGTGCCGGAAATTATGGCATCACTATTAACAACAATGGTTAACTGCGTCGTGCCATTAACTAACGACTTCGTGTGTATGTTTTTCCCAACCCTTACACCTGTATATTTATTTCGAGTTCAGAATTAGAATTTATAACGTTGAAGTTGTTGACGCTTATTATGAGAGTTCTGTTTAATAATATGTAGACAGACAGTATTAGCCGTGGAGAATTATACAGGGATAATTTTGTTTCCTATACTTTTTAGCTTATATTTGACATATGTCAACATTCTTTGTACATATTGGAAATGCCATTTAATCGACAGAACATATAAGAGACCGCGGAACAGTTCAACATCAAGCTCGTGCTAAACAGTGTTCGTTCATGCCTCCGTCGTTCAGTATTTGCAATATATGTTCAAGTACATAGTCAATCAATATGTAGTGATTAAATTAGTTTCCTATTTGTTCAGTGTTCAGTAATTTCCTCTGCGATTTCCTCCCGCGAGCCAATTATTGTATCTCGCTTTGTTGACTCGGTGATTAAAAGACTTGCAGCACATATAATATCACGATAATTAGGCTATCTATCACGGTTGTATTTCCTAACATAATTAACGTGCTTCGAAACACAATGCTGTTGGAATGATTAGAATTATTTTTTCTGAAATAGAAATGCGTTGCATGCGTAGAAATGCATATTGGAATTGCTAAAAATAATGTGAAATTGCTATTATTTGTACTCGTCACATTGTTTGACTTTCAGTGTGGCAATTTAAAAATTTGTAGATACGCACTAAAATTAATTATTACTCTACCTCCAATGCCGCGATTAAAGGGGAACTAGAACGGTTCATCATGAAATCCTTATTATTCACGCGATTTCTCTTCAAAAGGGGCGATAGGATAAGAGCTGTCGCATTTTTAGAACGTGTACACTGTCCACATGCTGTCAGCACGACTCGCCATTCGGGTGCCATTATGCATACGCCGACCTTTTTGATAGCCGTGATGCCTGGCGGATTGTGTTACCGACAGTGATAAATATTCAACCACGATTCGGCTGTTTAATGCTAGCCATATCATTACGCTAGCGAACAAGTGTTCTTCCTTCATCCTTATAAATATTCATAAATGTTAATGACATTTAAATCAAACCAACCAATAAAGAAGCAAAGTGTCCAGGCGCGACATTTTGAAAGGTTTTTAATATTATTCATCGCCCAATGCAAATCTCTCGTTTCAATTTGAACTGTGAAATTTATAAATATATTTAAATGTGTGGGGAATGCCTTTGTTGCACAGAGAGCACTAAATAACACAATTATGTATAATATTACATTAAAGTATAATCAAAGTACGTATGTATGCGCGATTTGATGGATTTGCAAGTAGCGGGAGGGGTGGAGCGATTTTCAAGTAGTACACTGATGTTTTTTTTATGTAGCAGTCCATATTTTTAAGCGCACCAATTCTTATTCAAGTAGGCGACCGATTTCGAATATATGAGCCAACGTACTACCATATTAGAAATACGCATTCCACATGGAATAATTACGTGTTGTTTCTAAGACTGTGGACGCTTATAACACGAAGTTGATAGCAATAAGTTCTAGAATTTTCATCATTTTTCTTAGCTCTGGGTATTCTATATTAAGCGTTTTAGTCGCAAATATGTAAAATAATAAGATTATTATTATTTCAATAATTTGTCAGTCGGTACATTGAGCTCAGTGTTTATGTTATTCAATTACGTATGATTTTATGCTTATATTAACTACTAGCAGCTTTTACACTGTCTAATAAGTATAAAAAATCAATCAGTAATTGTCCCCGATTTTGACAAGACTTCTTTATATATCTGAAAAAAAATTGTAGAGTAAGGTACATTAGCTCATGTAAAGAATAATTTTGATAATAATCGAAGACTGATAAGAGCACGACAACATCTATGCCCTTGAAAACACCAGAATGTTCAAACTATATAATTACAGTGTGGCCACCAGCTTTCAATATTAACAATCGTGACAAGGTGCGTATTTGTTATCTCAGAAATTCTAAAATTACATCCTATTATGCAAATCATACACTCACACTGATGTACTGTACTCATATTATCTCAATCATTATTCTTAATTACTGGGTTATGACCTGTTATGACAGGTAGATTTTCGTTTATTACAAACAATGCATGACGTAAATTATACTGTTCACAATAATGTGATTTTTATTTATTTATTTTGTTTAAATGATGTGTAAAATGTGCAGGCAATCACAAGACCTTGATTTATTGTGATCAATATTAAAAATGATAGCATCAACTTGTTTTGCAATAAATCCTGAAAAAAATGGGGGACTGAAGTTCACTTTCCATGGCTCCCTTCTAATTTCATCCCCACGACCATCTTGCTTAGCGTCTGTAATTTAGTCTGTTCTAGTTTATGACAAAATACCACTGAGTTGTCGCAGCTGAGTCGAATTTTGGAGATTTTGAACCTCTCCCAGGAAGCCTATCTCTTGAGGGCAGGTATGAACGAAAACAAAAGCATTCTCTTTTGCCGAGGTCTTGATCATACAAAAGTCAGCTGCCCAAAGGCACGTTGTTAACGGTGGCTGCACTAAGCCCGGTAGGTGTTTACTCCCCTGCTTACACTGCGAAATTGCATCAGTGTGCACATATGCTAGAATTTTCACTCTGTCATTATGTACTGGTTCAGTCGTATTAAATCTATTAAGGTATTAAAACCTCAACTGCTGTCGTTAACGTACATTTGTGAATAAAAGAACAGTCAGGTTAGCTCTCACTATTCTGTTCTTTATGCTAACAAGTATCTCACTACCTGTATTATCTCAGTCATATTGACAACGACTCGATGGACTGCTCGACGTAAGAATGTGAGTGTTATTCAGCAGCATTGGACCGTAGCATTTATTATATCTGACACCCGTAATTACATGGTCAGAACGTAAGTTATGCGCAAAGATGAACAGTTACTAATCAAATTGCATTAGACTTAAACTGACAGCGTTGTTAAACTATTTACTTAAGGTCACAGTTTGTTCCAGGTTGATTTCGGTAAACTATTGACTGTTCACTTGCGTGTGAAATGTCTATATGCACTATATTCCTCGTAATATCTGTAACAATTTCTAAATTATATATTAGAGGACATAATATAGTTATTCTCATATACTGTAACGACAGTATCGTTGACGATCATGTAGTTTATGATGCATAATCACAAACATGGCAGCGTTTTGAGAATACCGTTTTACCAAACACATTTACGGCCACAAATATACTATGATATGTATTATGAAGCAATTTGCATATCAAGCGCCAACTATGCAGTTATTGTTTCAATTGATTTGTGAATAGGGCCAGTACGCTAATATAATGAAGTACATTAAATCCTGACAATTCTGTCTGAGCTAATTCCTTCAAATATTCATATATTCATCCGGCATAACACTTTGGTAATAAACATGATGACAGTGACTTAACAGGAGTCGCAAAATCGGTATCATTGAACCGGCAAATTCAGTGACAAAACCAACAAAATTTCCCAGTTGAATTAACATCACTTGTTTAATATAATACGAAATTCAAATAAATAAACATTGCATACCATCGCTGACACAGTTTTGTGTATATGACTGTTCTATCTACTTGCTCGCAAATAGCAATTATTTTGCTTCAGTGAAGGCAATCAATCGACAGAAACTATGAGCAATCAAATATCACTGCACTGCCAAAACGATCTTATGTGATATATTCATTAAATATATTTGAAACGTTAGTTGAATTTGAGTTTATTCCTTTTCATTACAATGTACACAATGACCTGCGTCCCAGATAAAAATAACAGTTAGCAAAATTTATTAAATAATTACCTAATCCTGATCATATGCAAATTATTCAAATACATTTTCGAATCATGTCATCCGATGCGATTCAATTGCATTTATTTAGTTCATGCAGTTGGTACATCAGACCTTATAATCGGTCTACAAATAAAAACAAATAAAAGTGAATTATTTATGTTGTATCATATCAATACAAATGTTGCCATCATGTATGTTCTAGGGTAAATTAACAACACAGCCAGCTAGCTTACAATTGATATTCATATACATTTGATTAATGAACCGATATTTACTATATGAGAGCAGCCATCTCCAATGAGGTTTTAAATTGAAGAATGAGACAAGTTGAAAAACATAATAATACAAATCTGGAAAAAAAAGAACAAACAGTCAATATTAAGCCAACCGCTAGAACATTTCGGCCATTATCGTCGTTTTAGCGTGGATAATCCTTTGCATGGAAACAGCTCATAACACGAACAACCTAAAATATTTCCGCGAGGTATTTCAAAGCAAAATTTTCGTTCAATTGTAAGACTATCACTAATTGGGTCTTTACGTTTAACGTTAATCACGGTTTCAAATATTCCGAAAAAATGTTTTACTTTAAGACTTTGATATATATTATTGTCAGTAAGTAAAGTAAATAAGTTTCGAAGTTGGCACTTATACAAGGTTTGGTAGTGTCGTGACCACGATGTATAATAAACAGGAAATATATTGCATTACGTTTCATTACGTTTCAATGAGTCTAGCTGCTGTGATACTGTGAGACAAGTGATACAGGCTACATACTATGGGGTGAAAATACCGCCAACATTAGCTTGTTGTCGTTATTTGAACATTGTTTAGTTGTTTGGTCTTTATTTGGAAACTTGTTTGGTTATTATTTGGTATTATTCGGTTATTTGGTCTTTATTTAAACATTATTTTGCGCTTATTCCATTATTGTGTTATTACTGCAGCATCGTATTGCTATTGTTTCATTATTTCAACTTTATTTCTTAATTATTTCATTATTGTGTAATAAATAAATACAGTATACAATAGTATTTTGTCATTGTTTCATTATGTTACAATTGTGTCGTTATTTAGACATCTTGATATTCAATTGTCATAAGATTCGGTTATTTTCACGTCCAAATGTCTTGACATTTCGCTTGACGGTTCGCTTGACTTGTGATTACCTCAACATTCGGTTCGCTTGACTTGCGATTACCTCAACATTTGGTTCGCTTGACTTGCGGATTACCTCAACATTCGATTACCTGACCTACATTAGCTGACCCCGCTATACATGTAGTATTCAATCCATAGTCAGGGGCCGCCGTCGATAACGCCTTGCTCATGATAGCAATGTACGGGGGGCAAGGGGGTAGCTGGTACAGTTTTACGGGAAATAAAAAAGGCTTTATGCAATTTACAAGGAAAAAAAGACGTTTTTACAATTTGCAGTGAAAATTGAATTTTGTAGTTAATTGTGTCATCTAGTCGGTTTACAGTTTCGAAATGTATTTTCCCTGGATTATTCTGTGACGACTTTTTTTATTTGGATGTAAATTCTTGTACGTACCGAGAAAAATGGCACATTTTTACAGTGTTCGAAAAAAATATACGCTTGATTACGTTGTACGTCTAGCCTGTGATTACAGAATTACGGAATTTATTTTGTACGAAGAAACAAATATTGCAATTACGTTGAACGAAAATAACCCTTGCCCCCCTCAATGTAGCCTTTGTAAAAGTTAGCGGGAATTTCTGAATGATGGCCGTTTCATCAACACCCAGGGAACTGACTGAGGTCGTCAGAGCCTGTCGTGACGAAATATCAAATGCCGCAAAACTTGTTGTTGACACGACGCGCTCCTAGCGAAATTCGCGAGAGCTGATCCGACTTGATCATTAGATGATGACCAAAATGTGCCAAGAACCAATCACAAGACTGGTTACCGTGTCGTGAACTCGCGAAATTTGAAAGAGCAACTAATATTCTTCAAGCTGGTATTTTTTTGTAGATTTTATTTTTCATTCCTTTCGCCCGTTTTTCCAGTTTAAAAATGTGACCTGGCTGGAGCCTTTATCCCCTGTCTATTTCTAATACACTAGATACCGGCCGACCTCGACCCCCTCGCTCATAGGTACCGCGTACAGTTTATTATAGTTCCTGGCCTCCCTTTGGTCTAAGTTGTGAAAAGTGAAATTAACAATTCTTTTCTGGTGGCGAGGCAGCTTGTTGGAACTGGCGCCGGCATTACTAATGTGTTACAATCATGCAGGACTGTGTTACAACCAGGTGCAGTCAATGGAGCTGTTCATCGGAAAAGCTGTTCCAAGGGGTTTTTGTTGAGGACAGGGCAGATTTCTTGAAAAATGCAAGGACAGGTAAACTTTTTTCAGTGGGTAGGATACTTGCATAAAACATATTGCAAGGTGGGCAAACTAGCTTTTAGGGCAGGGTATAATAAAAAAACGCATTGGGGGAAATAGCAGCGAAAATTAATTTTACTCAATTAGTCTTTTCGAAACCGAAATAAGATACTAGTAGTTGACCCTAAAGTTCTCCCAACCCTAAGTCATAACATCTCAGACTACGACAGTAACATTGACATTTGTACATCGGTGTTTTTTTATTTCATTCAAAAGAGGGACACAGGAAAACACGCAGAAATAATTTTTCCTTGTTTATACTCCACACAAAGAGTAATTTGTCAGTCGTGGCGAGTAAGTGTGACAGTTTATTACTTCTGTGTGAATATAATAAAATTATGTAATTTTTGGTACGGTATCACTCTTTTGAGAAGATATGGTGGTATAGTTTCGTTAGAAAACGATATGAAGTTACTCCAATCTATGACCCGCGTATATGCGTGTGTGTGTGTGGGGGGGGGTCGATCTTCTTAGCAGTGAAATTGAAACGGATACGTCATTACAACTCAACCTCGATTAATTCTTCAATATCATAGCCACACAGCGGCAGCGGCAGCTGTCGCCCCACGAAAAAAAAATTTGTGGCGTCGCCCCCTCCAAAATCAAGCAGAAATCCTTTGTGTCAGCAAATTTTCCCCCTAAAAATGCAGGAAATAGCGTATTAGAGGGTCTAGATTCAAATGTGTGCATGCCCCCGGGCCCCTAGAGGCTGTGAGCAGATCTCTCCCCCGATGCAAAATTTCGTGCCGCCCCATCTGAATTACAGATGTGAACTAAAACGAGTGCCAAAAACGTACAACGTTGCGATAGATCCCGTCGAGTAACAATTTTTAGGGCGGAGGCGTTCTCATTGACCCAATAGAAATACGATGTT
Organism: Saccoglossus kowalevskii; assembly: GCF_978046115.1. NCBI lineage: Eukaryota > Metazoa > Hemichordata > Enteropneusta > Harrimaniidae > Saccoglossus > Saccoglossus kowalevskii. Next base: position 19,445,369 of record NC_140643.1, on the reverse strand, counting down.
TACTCATGTTTAGTTTCCCATATGATTACATGCATAGAATGAAATACGGAGAAGACATATGGTTATGAAATGATGATTCGAAGAAGTATACTGTCAATAAATGTGATATGAATAAACACAAACATACGTTATTCTATAACCCGTCAAAGGTTATATATAAAGAGCGATAAAACGAATGAATCCCGCCCACACATACTGATATTTTTGGAAATTACGTAAATACATTGTGTGGTGATACTGAGCAGCAAATGTTTATAACCACAGTTTCATCTATCGAGAACCTTGTACACAAGCGAAATTTCACAGTTACAACTGCAACCCAGTTTATTTAGTCCATGGCGCAATTTATGAAAACTCGTTGCAACCGGGGCATGCATTTCGATGGAATTCAGCTTCCCATCTACTAAATAGCAAATTTCTAGTCAACTACAGAATTGGGTTTTGTCAACCGTCGGAATAGGCTACTTTGGCCAGTAATATATGAGGAATTTGACGGAGGAGACATTCACAGCAATCGAATCAAAACAAAATTGAAACTGTGAAACTGCTTTGCGAGAGGAAGTCGACATTTACGAAAACCACGAAGACAGCATAATTATGATTACTGCAGATGCGAGGCATGGCTGGCGAAAAAACTGTCGTGACACTGACGTGATTGCTATTGGCAATGAAACCCACAAATTCATTGCCAATGCAGTTGTTACCAAAGAAGACATCTGATTTCGTAGCGCCATGACACGAATGGCGCGCTACAAATCAGCCATATAAATATATCGGCATATTGACAATAATGAAGTGAACGTAACAAATCACGCCCATAACAGGAATATGTCTGTCACAAGTACCTGAGATAAGAGAGGCCGGGAATGAGAATCAGAATGATACATGGTTCAACTTTTACTAAAAAAAGAAAGGTGATGGCACTACCAAGTCCACTGAAAGGCCGGTTATTGACCGTGTCAGCCGTGTCACGATCAACTGTGTAATAATTCCTCCTCACTTCAGTCATCGCATTTGCAATAATATTCTCTAACCAAGTTTGCATTTGATATTGCGTCACGACAGGCTCTGACGACCTCAGTCATTTCCCTGGATGGTCGTGAAACGATTATTATTTAGAAATTCCCGCTAACTTTTACAAAGGCTACATTGCCATCATAAGCAATGCTTTATTGGAGGTGGCCCGGGACGATGGATTGAATACTACATGTATAGCGGGGTCAGCTAATGTAGGTCAGGTAATCGAATGTTGAGGTAATCGCAAGTCAAGCGAACCGAATGTTGAAGTAATCGCAAGTCAAGCGAACCGAATGTCAAGACATTTGGACGTGAAAATAACCGAATCTTATGACAATAGAATATCAAGATAATGTCTAATAACGACACATTTGTAACATAATGAAACAATGACAAAATAATATTGTAGCACAGTTGCACAATAATGAAATAATTAAGAAATAAAGTTGAAATAATGAAACAATAGCAATTCGATGCTGCAGTAATAGCACAATAATGGAATAAGCGCAAAATATTGTTTAAATAACCAAGACCAAATAACCGAATAATGACCAAATAATAACCAAAAAGTTTCCAAATAAAGACCAAACAACTAAACAATGTCCAAATCATGACACCAAGCTAATTTTGGCGGTATTCTCACCCCATAGCAATCATTATTTTGTGAAACTTGTATAAACTGGTCTGCTATCTACCGCTATCAGCGGCACCCTCCAAAATAACGGCATTCCTCTGCAAGCAAGACTCCTGTATTTCTTCGTCGTTGTACTGCAGAAGCAATCGACTGTCATCAATTTCCACATTTTGGAACTCTGAGTTCTCATCAATGTACACTTCCCTTGGCAATCCTTCATTTTAGAGGTAATAACTTAATATTTTTGGTGTATGTGCATTTCATTTCCAGTGCAATTGTCCTGTCTACGCTCATTTTAGAAGTGAAAGAACCCCCTGCCCAGTGTGAGTTATGTGGGTGCCCCTCTCAATAGCAATAAGCAGAGCTGTGACACACACATTCACACATAGTTATATACTACATGAGGCATGGCGGCCCACTTTGTGCAATTACATGCACTGATTGTAATATATTAATCCGTGTTCACGTTTCCCTTGAAACTGACAACCCGTAACTAATTAAAATATGTTGTTGTGTCGTCGCGGGTTTTTGTTTTTTTATTATTATACGGAAAATCGCAATTTTCATATTAATAATTAAAACTGCATAAACAATGACTGGCCGATTATTGGCGGTTATTAAGAGAACTTACATGTTCACGAACAATTTACAAGAACAACTGACAAGGATCCAAGTACCGACCTGGTTATATTGTCAGGGGTCGATATACTCTGGTGCACACTGCACTATGCACATAGATTATTAGCTAGTGCAAGTAAACTCAAAATATAATGTGCTCGCTGTGCATGTAGAAATTAACACAACATTTCCTCATTATATTCACTAAGCCTAAATTAAGTTTAACCAATATTGTAAGACAACTAAAAAAAAGCAATTTTTTTCGTGATCGCATCAATCGATAACCCGTAAATTTGATTTAAACTTTAAAATGTGTGCATTCACAACAAGTTAGTGCAGGTAAATTTCAAATTCAACATGCACAATGTGCATGCAGGGAAAAAATTGTAATTCAATCCCTGATTGTAGTGGAAATAACATACTGAACCGTAGATCCTCATACAAACGCCGATAAAGTAAATTTAAAGGAAAATAAAAAAAAATAAAAAAAAAAATAGTTTCTCAAAAATGTTTTATGATCAAGGGTTTTAGTGAGATGTTACTTGATTCCCAAACGCGTCCAGCTTCAACAATTGTTCAACAACCACAATTGGTAAAAGGCTATTATTGCATTATAATGGGGTGACATAATTTGCAGTTAAATTACTAAAAATGAAGCTGATGCAGTCTGCCATGCCCAGTTGCTAATGAATTTAACGGTAAGTTAGTTTTAGCCGTAACTGCTACTTTCTGTGTTACCGACACAGTAAATTGTGAAAGAAATAACGATGATTATATTACGCGTATGTCGGCGACATGGTAATCATCGGCTGTGCCATTGCTAATCGCCTAATGCCTTACGTATGGGGAATAAATCAAGTTACATTAGTGAAGTCTGACAACTGTTTTCAGTTAAATGTACTGATTGTATTGTCATATATATACTTCCAATACCCGCAACGTTATTCAGTACATTCAACTGTCAATTCACCCTTTTTTCAATACAGTGAAATGAAAATAACATTACTGATAACATGCCTAGGACTGGAGGAGTCTGAGCAAAAACCTAATGCATTTATAAAATATCACCTTGATGCAATCTACCCTTTTATTTTAGTCAATATATCTTGAAAGGTTTTCGCGTCAAATGCGACAATGTCACACTTGATTTTTATAGCACAAGCTACTTATTTCTTGAAATGCACCAGACATGATGCCTTACTGACGTTAAAAAATGTAATTCTCACTTGCATAACGCAAGTATAAAGGCTATTTATTCATTGTTGCGTGTATATCTTAATTTGATGGGTGCTTAATTATATATATATATATATATATATATATATGGGACGAACGAGTAAAAAAGTTTTCGTACGTGAAAAATGTGGATATATATTATACCAAATTAGTTCATTAGGGAAATCACTAATTTTGCTATCGGGGCCATGGGAATTATGTAGTTGTTATCTGGGAAACTTGTGAACTGACGCCAGATCAAGTTGCGTAAAACGCATTGTGTTGTAATTGACAGGTGAATAGTGCAAATTTGATTACTTTTAAAGTGAGGTATTTATATCGTCTGTCCGTCGATTGAAACTATGCGTTCTTTTCGCAGAATGTAATTATTGTGTCGGCGGAAAATTTCTGCCGTAAATTCTAGAATTCTAGAAGTGCCATTGTGTTTAAACTGATGTGTCCTGAAAATATGAACTGTAACTTTCATGAATGTACTTTAGTGTCATTGCTCTACATCTGAGTGAATGTTTATTTATTCGTGCAGGTTTGAGGTGTTTTAAAATGGTTTCTTTGTTGCATGTTAGTGGCTTACGTGTACGGATCCTAACAAACCGTGAACGTTGGACATTGTATGTATCCCCGTCCAGCAGATCAATTTTACCAGTAAATATTAGCAGGCGGGTTGCAGTTTTGCGTCATAAAATTATAGTAGCGACATGAAAAAACACATGAAATGTCTTAGTGTTCAAATTTGTTTTAAAGCTAACGATTGTTAATGTATATATTACAATATAAAGACGTGTTTACATTCGCTTATTTGCTTAATGCCGCCTGTTTCAAACCACCGTAATGTGATTTAAGGATGTATTGTCAGCAAAACTTAGTTGAAAGACCCTTCAATTAAGCGCGCAACGTGATCAAAAACCTAATCCGAAAGTTAGTGCGTTCTCAAGTTGTATTGATTGAAAGCTTGTATATTGCGCAAATAACTGTCTTCATTGCATTGTGTCATGTTTGACGGACGGGCAATGCTACGGGGGCTTGCTGAACACAAGTAAACTAGGGAGTACGTATTGGTAACAATGGTAACAAATACAATAGTGGTTGTATAATTTTAAATTGCTGTAGAGGCCACGAGGGCCAAAACCATCAGTAGAATTATTTCGTGAACGACCCAAATGAAGCTACGTTCGCTTCAATCAATAACAACAAATATTACACAATATTCGTAATGTAATCAATATATATTAAACACCTAATTAACAGTGAACGTTCGACACATCATTAGTAAACACATTTAATTCATAATAGCTATAATATTAAAGCTGCAAGCAGCATTTTGTTTTCCAAACTAAGTAGATATAGGTTAGTAGAAGCTATATATCAAGTTTCATAGCGACCGGCAATGTTGTTCAGGAAAAGAAGAGATTTTTATGAAAATATAAATGGACATAACAGAAAAAGTCACGTGATCGCTAAAGTTTTTATTGACGATATTTATTGCACTTATGCAGTACTATATACAGTAAAAAATGAAAGCCCTAGACCCTCAGAAAGGGGTGATTACCTCTGGTAGAATTTTGACCCTCGATAGCGGCCATGACAGTTAACCAATACAAATTTAGAAAGTTCACATCACCGCCAATCAGCACAGCGAGTTTGAAAACATTCTGTTCAGCCATTTTCTCTGACGAAAAAACCACGGAAAGAAACAAAAAACTCCAGCGATAACGAAAGGGGTCCAGCCCTGAAAGGGCTTGGACCCCTAATTAGTTGCCCGTTGTTGTGGTTGTTAAATAAAGCTTTAATATTAAACATTTTAACAAAGTGAGCGCTAAACTATAACGCCTTGATGTTCACAAAACAATGTTGAAAAGCAGCCTTAGCTTGGTGGTTGTCAATTTTAAAATAATAGCATAATAATTAATTCATCAAGACATGAATACGCCCATCACATTTTTCATCATATATTGTACTGTATCATGTTAGTTCAGGTCAATACAGCATAATCTATTTTACATATTGTGATTGACCATTTGACATTACAGCTGGTTATCGCAAAATAGGCTACTAATTAAAGATATTGTTGGTTTGACATAATATTCAGTGTAAGATTGAGCTTGAGGCTCTGTGATCAGTAGTTCCGTTCACTATATTCTAGAGGGTCTCATTTTCAATTGGTAGAAAACATCATATATATTCCGAAATATCTACATAGCAGAATTACAGAGTAAAAGGAATATCAGCCCATTCTCAATAAATCATCAGTAAAATTACCACCGTGAAACAATCTATTCACTGTGGTGTCACAGAACTCCCAAATGTAATACAAGTCGTGTGATTGGTTGACAATCATAGTCCGCGTATTATAAAATGCTTGACCTGCTTTGACCCAGACACTGAAACCAATCATTTGGGAGTTGCGTGTTTAAGTAATTGTTCTAGTTACAATGTACAGGCCAATGCATATATCAAAGCATGTACGTGCCAGAAATACAATATATTATTTAGCTGATAATAGGTGATTTTCCGTAAAATTGCGAGATCTCGTGATATGCATGAAAGACGCGCGTCGAACGTCTGCCGCAAAAATCGAACGATTTGATTTTGAACTAGAGTTTCTTTACTTCGTAGCTTACATTGACCGGTCGATCTTCGACAGAGGAATATTGCTTCCGAATACCCTTACTTAATCGAAATTGCCTATCATCAAATGTGGACAGCACATTATTAAGCATGGAAATGTCCCCGAAATACTTTCGCGTTTGTCGAATCCCACGCGATGTTTGACGCCACTACGACGCTATGACCTTTGTTTGTCCTGTTTTTACGTTCGATTTCACGCATATCGCGTGATTCTCGCAGTAAACGGAAAATGGTCTATTGCATTGTCACGTACATTCCCAATATTATACGCATACTAACTGAGTGTATTTAATTCGGTTTCTACATGAAGTATGTTAACCATTATAACATAAGGCTTTCATAATGTGACTATCAACATCTCTGTACTAATATAAGACATGTTCACCGAAAAAGAGAAGGTTAATGCATTTTACGAAACAAGTTTAAATGCTTAGTTCCTTAAATTTAACTACGCTTTACTACACATGTCACCCCAATCATGTCAGTATACTGTCGATTTGATGAACATCTCACTTAAAACGTCAGGAAAATAACAGTTTAAACATATCTACTTCTCAGCAACTGATTTCCACCACGACAGCTTGTGCCATTATTGTTGTCGTCAATGAAATCATCATCATACACGAATCGTCGTGTATTCTTCAACTCTTAGTTATATTTTTAATCTCTAATGATAATAATAATTGGCAGGAGAATCCTTTAGAACTATAAGACAATGTACTATCGCATCTAACACGCCGGGTGCGTGAATGATGACAGTTCATCACAACGAGATATACACAGTTAGGCAGAACAGTATTTCAAAGAAATACAACGTGACTAGGATAATTAATTTACATAAGCAAATTGATAAAACCTACATTGTTTTAGCGCATTATACACAAACCATTTCCATTGTAACCTACGAAATCAAATATTCCGTAAACATAAATGAATATATCAAATAGTTAACCTAACTGAGGTATGTGATAAGTAGAATTGTCATGTCACATATTTTCAGTTTTTCGTATTTTGAAGTAGAATGTAGAATATACGTAATTGTAGTTCTAGTTACTTTGTCTCGGGTCAACAGTCTCATAGACAACTGTGCTGTATAAATCCGCAATTTAGCGGTATTGGGGTAGTATAATGGAGGAAGAATATTAAAGTAGGGTGAAACAAATATTGTTTATTTGTAGCAATTGAACTCCCTTGTCAGTGACACCATATTGACTTATATAAAATGTTTTTATATAACGATAATGTAATGGTTGACAGAGTTCATACAGCAATGAGGAAGACCTAATAAAGTGTTTTGCGAAAATGATATTTATAAAACTATTAAAGTGTTTTGCACATATTGCAAAGTAAATCACATTTAAACCCAATGAAATGTACATATTGCGACTGGCAATTAGTTGCCCTTTCGCTGTAAAAAATGTGATTCCAATTCAGCATATCCCTCAAAGGTGAAGAAAAAAAACTTCATTACGTTTACTCGATAAATAACAATTCACAGTGACCTGCATGGACCAGTCACATATCTTATTTAATTAACGAAAAATGTGTAAATTGACAGATTGACGACTTTAGGAAGATGTGTGCCCTTGCTATGTTACTATTACCTCATTGGTTAATGGAATGGATTGTGTAGCACCCATATATATTGTTCACATCTCACTGTCGTTGCTGTGATTGGTTGAGACTTAGTCACATAACCTTGAAGAAATTTTTTTATTACATGGTATATTGCCTGCCAAGTGGATAATACATGGTATATCACATGGATGACTATACTGCGCATAACAAATTGCTATTCGCTGCCATGTTGCTGTTCCGGCCGCTGCAGCTTTTGTGGTTGCTTTCATGGTTTTGAAGGCATTTTAGCTACCCGAAATAGATAGCGAACGTGCCAGAATTAATATACCCAGTTTACAACACATCAAGCAGGGGTACATACATTGCGTTTGTACGACCCCTTAAAATATGAAGAAATGAATATTTGCGTTTTTATTTTTCTTGTTTTTTAGGTATAAACTATCCCCTGCCAAACGCAGTTTGTACTGACCAATCACGTTTGAATCATTGTGTCGATATCAATATTTGATTTTGTGCTCTGTTCCAGTTAATATATTGTAGGTGGACAATTTTCACTAGATAATCACCTAATCCATACCACACGAAACGAAAACTGGGTATTGTCTAAAATTACATAATGACAGTGAAATTCTCTAGTCAGAACGTTGTATTTGCATGACTAGCGGCGGTTTTAATATCTGTATAATAGGGAAGAAGTCAGAGTACTGCAACCAGTTTCATCGTTTGGTTTTGAAACAACTGTGATACAAGTATAATAACCAATTCAGTTGCAATTACTAAGATTCTATTACCCCTCTAACATATTCAGCAAGTATTTACTGATAAGGTAATCCCAATAGTAAACAGGGATATCAGGTAAACTAAATGTGATTTAGTAATGTAACTTTAATGACATACAGTATACATATCGACAGCGATAATTCTAGTGAGCACACGTGACATCATGGGTCTGCATACGAAACACACATTTTGTTGTTTTTTCAATTGCTTTTTTGATATTATTTAGTGAAATTCTCAGCCTTAAAATGTAATGGCGTAGTGTTGTACACTATTTTTAACGTGATTATAGTAAAACTGTATTCCCTAATGAATCGAATCACCCTCACCATATTATTTCAGCCTTGGTCGATGGCGTATCTGTATAATATGATGGCGGAGCAATTTTTTTCAACAACAGTAGTATTAGTATTGAATCTATACAATCTTAATTGAATCAATATAACATATTGACATAAAAAAACACCTGCGACAATAACAATCCATCATTTGAGGAGAAAGATAATTAATGTGAATTCAAAATTGTACATTTATATTTTACTTCTCTAATGTTATTATATCAGTAATAAAGACTATTATCAAATACGTGAACCTCATTATTAAGCAGCCATAACAATCGACAAAGTAATCCACAAGTAAAACTAAACATTTCATCTTAGTACACATGTGTTATATATTATCTATACCGAGTATTGGTTATTATGAGTTTATGAGGTTCGCTAGTTTTTGAATCGTGATCATTGTGAAGATATTAGTATGTGTTTCGGTTATTGCTGTGAATATACCTTCGATATTATCTCCACAATCACCCGCAGTCGCATACCACAGATCACTTTTTTTGTATTACATCCATCTTCCTGAAGTCGCTAATCGATCTGTATTAGTTTTAATTACCACCTTTTTTGTCAATTAAGTAATGTATGTAACTGTACCATGCAGGTGACTGTGAATAATTATTCGTCGAGTGATCGCACTGAACTGTTATGTTTATTGACCTATTTATGTAGTGTGAAACGACAACTAATTGACAGAATTAACGTGAGTCAATTCACTGGGTTTAAATGTGATTTATTCTGCAAATCATGCAAAACACGTTTTTAATTTTGTAATTATTATTCCCGCAACGTGCAGTGTTTTTAGCACGTACACTGTATTATTCTATGTATAATGTAGGGAGTAATACTGATCTACAGTAAATACGCGTAGTATATAACGAATGAAAGTTACCGTTCGCAAAATATATTTTTATTGTGATCCACTGTTGAGCACGCAATTTGCGAGGGAAAGACACGTTTTTTATATATGTACATTGTTTATACAGGATTTCAATATGTCAGTCAGGTGGTCGAGAACAATACAAAAATGCAAAGAATTGGCTACCAGTTATAGTTTGAAAAGTGTTTGCCAAAATGTATTAGAAATCGTTCGAGGAGTGTCAGAGAAAGAATATTGAGCAATTATATTACCAACTATGCCGCCAATCAGCCATTTCGAATCGCATCACGAAACAATGATGAAAGCCCACGTAAAGCTCATCATATGTCGAGTTTATTACATTTTAAGTAGGCATGTCTGCATGAGTGTCAATACTTTTTTCTCAATAATGTTCTTTTAAACCTGCCAGCATGATTAACTAGCTGTGTATGAAATATTCTAATACGAATAGACTTGCCATGTTTTGCTGACGAGTGGCTAAAGAATCGTACATCGAATTAACAATCGTGACAGCATTTGATTGACGTAGGAACTGCTAAACTGTATGTATGTCCATAGCAACAACTAGTTGGTGTTGAGATGTTGGTGCCTTGTAATTAAGCAATTTTGTCAATTACTACCAACTGAGAATAAATGCGTGCTGTCAAATAAGTGTGGGTATTACGTTACATCTTCTCCATCTTAGCAATATATACATTGCTCAAATGTACTTAATATAATAACGTGATTTACTCCTTATTTTATCTGTGTCTTGCAACAACGAATGGATTTATATTTAAAATGTCTCACTCACATAGTCATAACACTTGTACTTCTTGACGTGATTGTTTTGTGTTATATTGTTTCTATGACGTGAGAATCTATCATAACTAAAATTGCTGTGTATTGAAACAGCCAGTTCCACAAGCAATGATTGACTGTAGTAGATTAGGTAAATCAATTAGTACATACCTGGAACCACACCTAAGTTTAGAACTTTTGAAAACCCAAACTACCAAATGTGAGCCCTGTGGAAATATAATACTATATATGTAATTCCATTATGGTCGGAGTAAAGCATTTCATGTAATTCGGAAAAAAACAGTGAATTTGGGATATGAACGTGCTAATTTGAGCAGTAAATGATGCCAAGTTTTTGGTGAAAAGATTCAATACGAACCTGCATATTTATATGTAAAAACGAATTGAATAGGAACACTTAAAGGAAAATTTGGTAAGTTAAACTGAATTTAGCGATTTTACTTTATGTTAAATTTACTGATCTGCATCGTGCATGAAGTATATGACACATTGATAACATAACCTGCGTTCAATGTATGCACACACAAAGGTAAAGGGGCAAGGACAATTTGTATATCACCGCCTGGGTTATAAGTGAAACATCACGGCAGTTGTTAACTATGGAATGGGTAACTTGGACAAAGTAAACCAATTTACGGTTATTTGTTCACAGTAGGAAGCGATACATATTTGTGGATAAGTCAATAGCTAGACTGCTGAGGGTAAATCATCACAACTCTCAAAATATCTACACACGGAAATGCATTGAACACATGCTTGTCTGTTTGAACACATGTTTACAAGATATATTTATGTTTCAAAAAACGTAGTTTGCATTTGAACCTTGCAATATTACCATGACGAACTTTATAATAGAATTATAAGTTTGTGATAACGATTGTGCACTTACTGTCACCTTACTGAGTGATATTAACTGATACTCAATACAAGAAAACATGATGCTGTCATTGACAGTACTACTCCGACGTTTCCATCGACATGATAATAAAAACGAATGCCAGGTCTACACAAAAGAGGGTAAAATATAATAATAAAAACACGCTTTCATTCTCAAATGATTCATGCTTTGAAGCATTTATAGAAGATAACAATTTAATTATTCACTCAACATGTACCTGTTTTTTTATGATAAATGTGACAAAACAATTAGAGCGGCGAACTAAACAAATTTTACCCTCAAAAGTGAGATAATACATGTTATTGAATATTTATATCAAAAACAGACCGACAACATGTATAATATACATTCAATCAATATTAATGAAAAGAAAATATTAATTGAAAATAGATCACATAGGTTTTTACTGATATGCACATGTACATCCGGATTATACAGCGGAACCATAAATCACGGGGGCTTTAAATTTGAAACGAAGTATTGTTATTCTAAAAAAAAACATTGCATATATGCTTTAGGGTGTAAACAGCTGAAGCCATGCACATGCATTGGGTAATAGCTTTAGAGCTTTAGACAAGTACTGTAAAATACCAGCGTATTTATATTTAGTGCAGTTAATTTACTGCGTGGGCCAGGTACTTTTATACACAAAAAAGTCAATGCATAGACCCCCGTTTCAATCATATTATGTGGCATGTACTCAAACGACGCCCTGTGTGCTGATTATAATTTTTAGTAATATAATGCAATTGCTGAAAAACACACAATTACAATATATGATAAATATTCACGAAGACTAATATATTACCTATTTTAGTACATTATATATTGCAACCAAGATAGATAAGTCTTATCTATGTAATTCTGTCCCAACTTAAATAATTACGTATTTCAAATCGAAACATCAACATCTGATAGACTCGTACACCTGCACATACCGTTCACTTACCAACAACACAACACTGGTTATTTTCCAAAATACAGTTACCATATGTATTTTATTAACAGGGGAGACTTGATACGTTAGCGATGTATCGCTTTCTATCATTATGTTTTGCGTATAAAAATGTTTGCATGTACATTTTATTCCTAATGAAGAACGCTTCAGTAACTGTGTTTTCTATTGTTAGGCAAGTGACCCTAGTATCGTTACTGTAAGCTATCGTATGTAATATGTCTATCGTCTTTTTCATGCGGAAGTTCATCCAACTTAAGCCCTCCCTTCACTGATGTAACCATTAATGAATAAAATCCCATATAATATAATATAAGAGACTAAAAGAATACCTAATCATTAAATGGGAGAGTGATTGGATGGCTATATTAGGATAATACAAAATATTAATAACTGTGAATAAAATGCAAATTATATTCTTATGGATTTCCCTCTATACGCTTCCGATGTTTTAGTACTAGATGCTTTATTGGACTCAACAAATATACACATAGTAGAGTTAATGTATCATTCCGAAAAATAATCAAACAGTTGTTGGTGTTGGAAGTACATATCTTTTATATCGTCTCGAACAGGTAAATTGCTCGTTCAATTGTAAAATTTTATAACGATTTATATTACCGTCTAGTGTCTTATTACATGTATGTAAATCTAATACGATATAAATGTAGAAATGTAATTACATATAGTTTTTTATTTGTTACAACAAAGCTCATAAGTTAAGCAATGAACTTGATAAGATGATGCAGGCAAAACATGGCTGTCTAATAAATGTTTTCGGACCAAACACAAATTGAAATAATTTCACACGGGTTGTCTATACCAAGCATTTTTACGGTGCGAATATATGCGTCAATTGACGTAGAGCTACTGATTCAAGTGATTGAACTATATGGTACAGTCCATTCATACTACTAATTAAATAGCTGAGAATGAGAGTGCAAATCCCATATTGAAGTTTTAAATTTTCATATGTTTGTTTTGTCTACCTTTGAATATATGACAGCACTGAATAAACGTAGATAAAATAAACTTGCAAAAATTCTAACCCGGAAGAAATTATATTTACTATTACACATATAGGAATAGGAACGTGAAACTTGTCTGGTCAATTATACTGGTCATACCCATATTTTTCATTAGGAACAGGCGTACGCGTTAGGTAGAATAATTACCGTAGTCACATTGCATTTGTTTGATATGATGTGCTACCTAACTGTGCCTATCTTGTGTTAACAACGATAATACATTGTTTTATGGTATTCTCCTCCTACCAACCAGAAAATAACAAAATAACTAAGAGTTGTTGCGAAGAACACATGATGAGTCGTGAATGATAATGATTTAATTCATTGGTGGACAACCAAAATAATACAAGCTGTCATGGCGATAACCTGGGTTTATAAAAGTGAACGTTTTAACTGTTATTTTCCTGACGTTTTAAGTGAAATGTTCGTCGATTTGACAGTATGCTGACATGATTGGGGTGACACGTGTAGTAAAGCGTGGTTAAATTTAAGGAACTAAGCATTTAATCTTGTTTTGTAAAATTCATTAACCTGCTTTTTGTCAGTCGGCATGTCTTAAGTGGGGCAAGTGTTGATAGTAACATTATAGAATCAAGACTCTCAGTTAGTAAGAGTATAATGTATATATTGTATGATATATTGTATTTCTGGCACGTACATGCTTTGACATATACATAGGCCTATACTAGTTATTAGTTACTCAAACACGCAACTCTCAAATGATTTCGACAACGCAAGTCGAGTGTTTTATATTACCCGGACAATGACTGCCAAGCAATCACACGTCTTGTCTTATATTTACAGTAAAAAGATTATTGTACGGCAGTAAATTTACAGATTATTTGATGGGAACCGGTTTATATTTTTACATTTCTTTTACTTTGTAATCCTGCTATATAGGTATTTCTAAATATATATGATGTTACCTAGCTATATGTGGTTTGGCATAATTTTACATAAAACAATATATATTAAAAATATATAAATATATTGTACTACACTAAACTACTATGATATATGAGATAGAGGACAATATAAAATGTTTTGGTGAACATTTTAGTGGACGTGTTCATGTCTACATGATGACAGTTGACGATTGCCTGCGTCAGCTTACAGGCAAATATGAACCACATGGTAAAACCATCATAACAATACGTACTATGCAGCTTAATCACGTATTTAAAATGACGTATACTACTTGTTTTTTGTTCGTATACGTTTTTTACGAGGAAATTATTATCATGCCAATTATAAAAGGATTTGAATGTTTGTGTTATTATTAATATTTTCAATTAAACTGTATTTAAAAAAATACAATCAACAAACTTAAGCACATAGTATGAATGGAATGTTCTGCGATACTAATTTGTTATAGTTCAACGTTCACTTTTTGGAGTTTAATAAATGTAGGTGACAACATACGAGACAACATACTGAATCGTCAAACAAGCATGTTATAATTACTTCAATACCCAAAGCTACTTTCAACAGCCACAAAACTAAACTGATTCTTGAAGAAAGCATATCATATCATTGTCACATTATAACCTAGTATGCGTAAGTAGATACCTGCAGTGTACATCACTTTAGATGATATTGTTCTCAACAAAGATCTACCCAGGTGTGACAGAAGTTAGGTTGACGACAGGTTGCCCAGCTCTACTAATTATTATGCAGTTTCCTTTCTTTCTGTTCCCTCGTGTTAATGACTGAAATTAAATGCAAGTTCATCTCACCTAAAACACAGTCCTTGGAAGGTTGTTCTGAAGCAGCCTCTTGCTGGGCAAGCTAAATTTTGCTTTTTGTATGGGCGCTAGAAAAGTGGCTATATTTCTAGTATAAGCCGTGTCCAATCTAGTAAATAGAACCAATGTGTTCAGATATTCTGGCAGGAATATACAAAGAAGACAGTAGCTTTAAGTAGCTATTGTGGGTATTTAGGGACAGCACATCGGAGATGTCTTGTTGTGTATATACAAGTCAATTGATGTGCACAGAGAGGGGCTCAATGCAGTGAACTCATTTGCCATCTTGAATTTATCAAGCAGTTATGCTACATTAGCTACGTGTTGCCTCACATGGAACTATGTGCTACATTACCGGGAGCTACGTTACATTATTGGAAGCTATGTGATGCATTATTCAGACCTACACGTTACATTTGGAAGAGCTGAATGTGTAATTTAAGGCAACCATATTGCACATTTTAGTGATTTACTCGTTAGAGGTTAAATCAATTCTGAAATCATTCCTTCTACGATTTTCATGTACGTTTTGCATCTATCAGTCTAATGTTTCACTAATTTCGCCTTTTTGGTGCAATTAAAGTTATTTATTCAATATTATTTACCTAATGCATTTGTGGTCTTACTGAGTGTGGTAGTATGTGGATGGGCTGATCACTAGGTAACATAGTCAAAATTGTTAGTATCTCGTATGCATACCAATCAAAACAGTCTTGTAATTTCAGACAATAGAGGAATGCGTGCTATTTATAGGGACATTTTGTTTATATGTGTCTTTGTCTCTACAAAAATCGAATATTGTGGTCCCCATGTACATATATAAACTGAAACGAGTATATTACCTGTGTCACGCATTCACTAAATTATATCCTGACATGCCATGGTGTGAAACACATTGGAGACGTATTTAACATAACATTGTATATGTTACTTTATTTCATTTTATACACTCAATATCTTCTCAAACGTTGGGTGTACTACTTTTTTTAAATATTTTACGACATAAATGTCTCACTACACGTGTACCGCGGGCAACTGAAATTAGTCAAAGCATCGGGCTTCGTTTTATGGGGACATTAATTGGTTATGCGTGCACAACTTCCTGGAGTATCCACATGATGTTACTGAGAATCGGAGTTGTTAGGTAGTACCGTGCCACCAAATAACTACATTGTGTGTACGTTTTATTCTTCGCCAGTAAAATACATATAATGAATCGCGGGTTCTTCAGAATTTCATTTGCTTTGTGAATGAAGCATAAAATTTACATGACTGGAAATATTTTTGCAGAGCATGTGGTAATATTTGATGTGTACTTATATTATTACATGTTTGGAAATTCCATTTCATCAAGAAAAACAAATGTACTATCCTGGAAAAAGTAAACTAAAAATAAAAGAATTGAGCAGTTTTGTCACGTACCCAAACAACCTAGGTGTATTGGGGCAGTATAATGTAAATGGTAAGGTAATAGACCAATGTACAATTAATTGATCTATAGCTTATCCTAATGAAATGGTCTACTGCACACAATGAACACGTCACGTCGTAAAATCACGATGATGATGTCCCTCTATTTAATTTGCAATGCAGTAAGAATAATTGTTCAATATAGTATATGCCCGCTGAAAATCAAAACAATCTGGATAATGAATTATCTTAATTACATACATGGCATTTAGTGTTTGACATTTTAAAAGCGTTATTTAAGAGTTTGTGCTTATTATTTAAACTTAAATAATCACTTTGTAAAGGAATACCTTCTTATGGTTGTTATTACTTAATTGTCCTAATTAACTGCTTTGTCACTGTTGTTTTTTTAATAACTGAACTTTAAAATAAACACATTTTTCTTTTAACCATACGAAAATGAAATAAATTAATTTCATTGGTAATTTGTTTTTTGTGATACTTTTATGAACTTTTATAGAAATTTATCGTTCTCGTTCTCGATTTCGTAATGTTCTGCAGTCGCGCGCATGTATACGAACTTTCAGTTTTACGCCATGGTTCCATGTGGATACTTGGCGTCCCAATCAGCATCGCTATTCAAACAAACAATTTGCAGAATTATTGAATAGATGCCCATGTATTTGGGGCATTCGGAACATAACAAAACTGTATAGTGATTTTCGAACGTTAAACTTTAATGAAACGTGTTGAACCACATTTCGTTAACGCACAATCGACGAATGAACCAGTGCAGTTATATGAATACAACTTTCAAAATTACTGTCGTTTCCGCTTTGTGAAAACTGAATACAACATTGCCATCATAATTATTGTAATGCGACAGTTTGCAATAAATCCTTGGTAATTTCAAGTTTACGGAATATTTTGATGTAATGTTTTCGCCCATAAATTGGTTAACAATGAGTAAAATTAAACTAAATGTAAGTGCAGCAAGAAGTAATTTGCTCAGAGCAATACTATCCGCAGTGTCTCATCAGTTTTTAGAGTTTTCTGAACTCAACTTATCGTATATAACAACAGGTGACGGAGCTTTCTTGAAAATACCGGTTGAGCCTGGGTGCTGGATATGTTCATGGTAAAGAAACCGCGGTATATCATCAGGCCGCCAAAGATTGATGCTATTGCTGCTTGAGACTCGTACGTATTTTTAGTGGATTTTTCTTGATTGCTGGTTGAACCAGGATTTACTTGACATAATGTGATGGTCGTGATTCAGAGATTGTTTATGCTCTAAACTTGTTTGGGACCTGATAACAGCTGCAGTTGTATGGGCGGTACGCCGGCCTGAAGGAGTTTAGTGATGCCGGTTTTGCGTACATTTTGCGTAGTGTATATTTTTGGGTTAAAGGGACGAGGTGTTGCGCCAGCCTGTCAGTGTTTTGCTTTTGTGCCACGCTCATTATATTCAAGATTTTTTTTTGTGCCAAAAATAAATCGTTGCATAAATCTTGTATATGGGCCGAATCTCGGCAAGACAAGTCGCCCTCACCCACTCTTGGAAATAGTTCACTGCCGTGTTGGTGTAATACACGGTATTTTTTATCCTTTTCTGTTGTTCAATAAACTCAGCAAGCAGGTAGTAGGAATGACAGATGGATGTACCATAATACCCTTGGCACAGACAAAAAAGTGTCACACCTCAGAATTCACTAGAAACTCACAGAAGAGATTTTGGCAGGATGAATTATGTTTCAACTCGCTCTTTAGATTCAATTTCGAAATAACATTTTAATGTCAGTGAGCAGTGTACAGATCCCATGTTTCGTCTCAAGCAGGACACAGTTCTACAAGTTCATGAGATCAATGAGGCACTAGAAAGGGTTTTCCTCACTATGCAGGAGATGCTCGAAATATGGACTCAGAAAGGCTTTGGGTGCTCTATTAAGGTTGCATAGAAGTCTATAAAAAGCACCCTAAAACATTATTTGGATAGGACAAGTGTGTTATTGTGCAACACCTCAGCAAACAACCAGAGCATGTTTCCATTATCCATAATTTATTGATTGAGAAGGCAGGCAAATTTCATTACACCTTACGCCTTAACTGTTTATTGCATAATCAAAATAAGAATAGAAACAACAAACATTTCTGTGAATGCTGCTTACATGGTTACTACAGGGAAGACTAACTGGGAGCCCACAACCAGGATGCCATGCTATGGGGCAAACAGCAGTAATGATGGTGATGCTAGAAAGGGGTAAAACAAACTTTACTTTCAGAATGATATAACCATCAAAATGTTTTATGTATACTGTGTTTAACGCCTCACAACCAATTACAGGGCCCGAACTTGACCCATCAAAACGCAACATCCAGAAAACACAGCAGCAAGAAGCGTGTAGCTTGCTATATTGTCATACATTGTGATGGCTACACAAAGCCTCCTGTGAAATAGAGAACACAGCAAAGAATTTGCTTAGCGAACAGTATGAGGAAAATGGGATTACGTACTTGCCAGCTATGAGAATGCTTTAAGATGATTGAGGGCCAGCAAGTCAGCGTGTGCACATGATGACACTTAATAAAGTTTAGGGTCACATCAATGGAAGTTACGAAGGTGAGATCCAAAATGTTTAAGTGGAGGTTCTACCCAAAAACCTCAGATATTCCAGTCATTTCTTGCAACCTCTGATGTTATGATTCCCATCACTTGATGCAGGCAATCTCAAAGGAACACAGATTAGTATATATCCTTTCTAGGGTAGTTACGGTTTATCTGCATTGTCCAGTTTATATTGGCTCAACTTGACAAGCCAACCGACCTGAGGCCATCAGGATTACAGCCCAGTGATCTCATAGAGAAAGACGAGAACTGCTGCTGTGGAAGGGTATGTATCTTGTATCCATCCATACAAGTACATGGCCTTCTGGGGGCGGTTAGCAGACACACAACTCCCTTCAAAGTCAGTATTCTAAATCCGGCTCACTGACGAAAACTCTAGTCATAATGCTCACAGAAATGCTCCTCATGGTAGATGTCTTTGAGACTTTCCAGGATACATGCATACAGCAGTATGGTCTGGATCTTGTACATTACCCCTCCAGCCCCGTCCTCTCCTGGGACGCACTGCTCAAGAAAACTGATGTAGAACTTAAACTGCTTAAAGACTATGACCCACGCCTATTTATTCTGAAGGGGCTGAATGGTGGGATATCAACCAATGAGTAGAGTTATATGACATGTCTAAGCCAAACATCCTTATCCTCTACTTACATGCCAACAGCCTTTATGTGGCTTCCAGTAGATTGATGGCTGTATCAGTTTAGAAGGGGCATATGATGTCAACTACAGGGAAGTGTAAAGACTTTCGGAAATTGAAAGCGGTATCAGTGCTGCAGCTGCGTGTCTGCGTCTGAACACTTCTAAATGCCTCTCCTTACCCATGATTGGTGCCAGATCACATCCAGTCAGTGGAGAAGCACATCACAAACTCATTCAAATGGCCGATTGTCATATCAACGTACAGCTGCCCAGATTTTATCTTAACTAACAGTGTCTGTCATATAATAACCTGATAGTACACATGGAAGAGAAAGAAAAACTTTGTTAAGGAATCTGTTGCCAATATAGAGAAACACACCACACTCTGTTGTTGCACACCAAGCATCGATGTTCAGCTGACTTTGTCAGAACTGCATAGGGCTGTTTTTCCATGCCTTTTCCACTCTGTAGTAGAATTTTGGTAGCCAATATTTCTGAAAGACTTTCTACCAGTTGCCGTTGCAGGATAGGCTGTATTGTTTGATAGTTTGTTTCTTTTTGAAACTGTATGTCATTATTTAAAGAATATTATTGATCTGTTGTCTGACATGTTTTGCAAAAGTATGAAGCATGGTGTAAAACGAGTCAATGTGGCCTATATAATCAGTGACTGGGATGAAAGCCGCTTTGGTTAGTGCTGACCACAATCTGGGTTACCTTGACACGATCAAATCTGACTAACTCGCTGAAACTCTATGGTTTATTAAAGTTATTTTCCATCATCTAGCAAACTCTAAGCTCACCTTATTTCCTCGTTAACAACCATAGATAAGAGAAACATATTCAAATCGCGGAAACGGTATTGTCCTTAGTACGCCACTGCTGTAATAATTATAATTATGTTAGATAGATGTTGATAGAAAGAAAAAAAGGCTTAACTTAAAACCACTAGTGAAAGTAAAAAGGTCGCTCTTTGATGATGAGTATACTAATCCATAGGCTGCCAGCACGGATCGTAACTATACACCTCACCTCATTGGATCTCAGTTCGATTTAACGGCTGTGATGAATCTCAATACAATGCTATATATGTGACGATGCCAATGAAAGCGTCATAGTATCATTTTCGTACAAAGACAACAAATTTATTATTTTAAATAAGGCGGTTGATGATTATCTTCCCCCAATTCACTGAATTCAATACATGTGTTATTCTTACTAAACTATGATTTGTCATACAGAGGATGCACTTGAGAACTATTTAGAACGAACCTGTCTCGCATATCGACAAAGCAATAATATCTTAAAACAAACTAATATGGTGTTAAGCTTCATTCGGAATGTGTGTTCGAGTTGAATACTGACGGGCCTAAAAAAAGATTGGTTAACCTGCACTCAAAATCAAATGGACGGTCGTCTAATTTATGGTGGCCAGTGGAGTGTGCATTGATTCAGAAACTGATTTAACCCAAAAGACTATGGTTTGCCAAATTGGGGAGGGAGGATATGTCCAGTTTCATTTTATATATGGATGATAACAATGACACTATTGAATACATGGAAATTACAAGAAAGTGAACATAAAGAGAATGCACATGTTGTATTTGTATCTGAGCTGAGGTTAGGATTTGTCAAATGGGGCGAGAAAGGCCCTAGGAAAGAATATGTCCAGAATCCTCATTGTATATATTACTTGTTGATTAGACGCAAACACTTCTTCACCGAGAGTTTCTGCCAGAGCAAACAGATCTTGCAACTCGTCGTCAGAGATGTTTACGTTGAACAATATGCCGTTTTCATTCATTCATCTATTATCCCGATATATAACGTACAATTACAACATATTTTTGTTTCGATGTTCACATTGTGACACACTTCAATGTTCCAAGTAAATATACATTCGCTATACAACAGTGACTCAGTAAAGATATAGGGTAATATACACCCATCATCGGTATATAAGACAATATAGAATGTATACAAATATATGCAGCATTTAGGAAATCTATTCTCGAATTCAATAAATCACCAAATATGTCCGTACATTCGTATGTCATTCTGATTAACATCTGATTGCGCTGTGTAATATCACTTCACTTCAATATATCTACTACAACCTGCTGTTTGGATCATGGCATCGTGAAAAAAAACTAAGCTAGGAAGTATGTAATGATCAATGTTTGTAGTTTGCTCAGATGCACTAGTAACAAAATCTTCCTATGAATTCAAAAAGAAAGGGTTAATGTATATACAGTGTACCGGTGTGTATCTCAGACTGATTTTTAGGGAATATCTTTCATATTGAATATCAATTATATAGTCTATCTGTGTTCGTCGAACAGAGAATCCCACGTGCGATTCAGCCAATTGATAACACTCGACAAGTCCTTTCCAGAAGATATCAGTTGAACTTGAGGAACATGCGAAATGTCCTTTACCTGGTTTAATAAGTTAATGAACTAAAGGAAAACAGTGGCAGGCATGTTATAAATGTGTTGATTGACCACATTTAAATAGAATAAGACAAATTATATTTACATTAGCCATGTTTGGTATGCATTTGTTTGATGTAGAACGAGATTGACCACATTTAGTTTAAATTAGTTTGATTATGTTATGTACAGTTTGGCATCACCACGAAAGTGGTGAGTAATTATGACACCGATTGTATTACGTGTATGTCGTCGACAAGTAAGGCAGTATAATCGTCTTCAAATAAAAACGAGCAACTGCAACAATCTTTTAGGTGGACGCCATGCTTGTTGCGTAATTTTCTAACTGCTCTATTTATATATATCATTAGCAGCTTTTGGGAAATTGAGTATGATGCATGGGGGCAACGGTTTGCAATTACATTTACCGGTGCGCGTTACATGATTCAGTCTATTCAACTGTCAATTTCTCATTTTCAACATAGAAGAATGAAAATAATACGTAGTTAAAGTGTCTATAACCGAAGGAGCCTGAGCAAATGTTAATGCATTGCTGACGACCTTTTCTGTCTTTCACATATAAAACAGCAGGCGCGGCAATCACGACAAAGTTCACCTGAATATTGAAAATACAAAAAGGTTGCTTGAGGTGAAACTACATTTGATGTAATATTGAAATATTATTGAGTTGTTATACTGCATATTTGCGTGTACAATTTATTCGTGGTAATATTGCATTACTGCCTAAAAACCATGTAGCTGAGAAAATCGAAAACATGAAATGTATATATATATATTGTGCGGCATTTGATAGTATAATATGTTAATTTATTGAGATACATGTTAATTTGTAATTTCATTATTTATGAAGATTGTATGAACAACTGTTCACTGTGGACCAGTGTAATATATCTCATTGAAATATACACGTGTATATTACTGAAATAATATTGACAATGACTAGTTATAAATCAACATATACACTGATATGAATTCGATCATCTGGACGTCCCATGAATATATGTGAACGTATTAGATATATTATTATATTACGAAATTATAAAGGTCATTTTGTTATATATTTGTGTCATGTCGTATACGTTATACTCACACACGCTCAGTTTAAGAATCAATCAATCAATCAAATTTCCTGTCAAAATTTACATCAGATCACTTTGATATTAACTGTGCCTCAATTACATTTCATGAAGTGTCTCTTGTACGGTGTCCTTGGCTGATTATATGCTATATATGTTTCAATTCATATGAGTAATTTTCCACAGTCAATTATGTTACAATTTCACAATTTAGGTATTAAACGACTGATTGTTTGCGCTTTAATTATTAACACTCATGCAGGGTTAATATCAGTGTATAAACCGGTAATTGTGGATCACTGTGCCAGGAATATTCACTAAAACAGTTATCACGTTGTAAATACATATTACTGTCGAAATGTTATGCATTCAGTGTACCTTCACAACAATATTCAAACAAATCGTACCACTGTTCAAATGATATAATTCAAAGTGACATTTACAGTATAAACTCGCCTACATCTAAACACTATTCAATCAGAATATTTAGTACTGTGATAAATCTAGCTTGTTCATGTGATTAATCTTTTCAACAACGTGAGACGTTGGATGATTTTCTCAACCCTATATTCTATTTCAAACTATTTATTATTCACTATGCTCAGGCATTTTTTTCTCGAAGGTGTTGAACGTTTGTAGTACACATGATTAGGTTTTTACTTTTCATTTAAGCAATGTCGATGGTTCTGAACAAACATCCGGCATTTGATAATTGACTTGCTTCAAAAAATTTGTTGCCCATTTATTCTCGTTGTTTGTTGTTGTTTTTTTTCGTTTTTTTAAGTATACCAGGTGTGCCGTAGTTAATCACACTATATTTTGTGTTGCATATCTAAATATAAAACCATTTAAAGTTGAAGTAAGCACAATAACAAATAAGAGCCATCAGATATATAAAGCATGATCATGGGTTGTTACACTAATGGCTCACATTATGATTTACCTTGATAGAAGTATATTGTATCAGGGTACAAAAACACCTATGTTGTTACTGATAAATTAATAGATGCAAAAACGTTTTAAACAAAATATGAGATTGTCAATACGTTTAAACAAACAATGAGATCGTCAATATGAATACTTATTTTAATAACACATTTGTGGAGTTCGGTGTCAATGTCTTTCAACAAATCTTCATCATTCAATAACATCTTCAGAAATACTGATCCTTCCATCTATAATTATCTTGTCATAATATATTCACCGAATATTTAAAGATACCACAAAGTCACGTTCCTCCACCCCATATTTTCATATCTCGATATCCTCGTTGAATTTGTTTCAATGGATTCTAGTAGCCTGTATTACAAGAGAGGTGACTATTTTTGTAGTAATGTCTTTTTTATCCTTCATATGATGTATACATTTCCAACTGATTATGGTGACTTTTCAAAACGTCATAGATTAACGTGTTTTAAGCTGCGCATTTAGTTTTATTCAAAGAGAATATTTTTACCTCAAAATTCACGCGTTTCAATGGTAGATATCATGAACGAAATATAATAAATCATCTAAGCAGATGATCTCTGGCATGCCACATCCGCCGTGATGTTCCAAAGTCATGTCAGGGAAAAATGTTAAATCAAGTTTACTTGACAAACAACATATCGATATATGGCAGGTGCCCCGTTAGGACAGGCTATGATCACTGTTTTGCAAACATCTGATATCACTTATTGATCTTTACCGGGAGATCCAGATATGATTCCTGTTGGCATACATTTTTATTTTTATTCCTTAACTGATCATTTAATATTGTGTAGCACATTTATTTCTGTCCCACTGTAAACATTGCCCAAAATATGCATGTAAATGTACATATACGACTATTAAATTAAAAAAAAATGGATGGGTATTTCAGTGCTTATTTTTTGTTTCCATATTGTTTTGAAATAATTTGTTGTGATTTTCTTTTGTGACATTATCAGTACCATTGGGATTGAAATTTAATTGGCGAGTACTATGTAGTAATTTCCACCTGAATACAGTAAAATAACAGTAAATAATGATGGCGTCTCAAAGTAGATTGAACCACACTAACATTAGTATCGAATCCTGTACAATCTTTAATCAATATTACAAATCGAGATAATGAATACATTAAAAATATTGACATTGTAATCAAACCACCAATATTGACAATTTCTTCATCCAAATAGAAAGATAATTAGTTTGCTTGAGCATTTAATGCTTGTCGATTTAATACCATTTTAATAACTGATCTCACACAATGGAATTACTGCGATTTTGAACATTGCATGATTGCCTCGCAAATACCGTTCAATCTAGAAACTATCTACAGATGCGTGATCCATATTAATGAGCAGCCATAACGTTCGACACAGTGACCCACATGTCAACAAGAACATTATAACAACTGCGCCTTGCCTTATGTTATTTTATTTTGTTCAGTATAAGACAATTACTACACATCTTCTTTAGTTCGGGTATTGCTGTGTACATTTTTTCCGCAATTATGTTACACTTTCACAATATCGGTATTAAACGAATGTGAGTCTACGTGTTTCGCTTTAATTATAACATCAATACCGTCACGATGATATCATCAGTATATAAAACCGATCATTGCGGATCACTGTGACAACGATATTTCTCATTAATGTGACACGTGTCATGTATATGAACAAGCCTCACTGAATCGTTTATCGTGCTGTAAATACATATTACTGCCGGGATGTTATACAATCACTGCGTTCGTACAAATGATATCATTCAAGGTGACAAGTGCAATATAATCACTTCCACCCAATCAGAATATTCATATTCGGGAATTGCAGTGTATGTGTGTATACATGGCATATTGTTTAATATTAGGAATTATCTTGCATCATCTACAGAGCTACCAACAATCTCTGGTTATAATTGCTGGACTCAAATACACCAACTGCGTTAAATTACACAAATATTTTCTGTAGTTAGTATACACGCATGAATGATGTTTAATAGTTCATGTTATTCTATTGCACGTCACAATCGTTAATCATATTACTGCATACCTACCGCTAGGAAATAACCCAACAATTTATTGCATTGGAGAGAGCTTGTAAAACTCTATATTGTGTAATGTATACGAATAATATTGTCTGAGAACCAGGAATTGTGTGGTAAAACCCACAAACGATTATCTCCACAAGAAACGTATTATGTATAATTGATATAATAAAAAGTAATCTGCATATATAACGACCCAAGCTACAATGATTTATTTAAACAATAATGGACGACTCGCCGGTCCGTAATGGGCGAAAAAACACTTGGTACGATATATATATAAAGCATATGTGCTCTTTGAGTCCATCGTTGGTTGGCGAGGATTTCATTTTTTCATTATTAGCGTCGTCAATACCAATGAATTTGCTGAAAGAAAAAAGTTCACAATAACTAACCCCTCAATTTTTATAATTTAAAACAGCACTTTCGAAATTCGTTTTCACAATCCCCGATGACAAAATAAAATAAGGAAGAAACTATTTTTAATCTATAAAATATTATTGTATTTTAAATCATTTGCATTGCGAATAGGTGTATGACTCACGTGTGGTGTAGAGTAGCATTGCAGTGATCGCCCGAGTGAAAACAAGTGTGCTGTCTCAGGTGCCCCAAGTGCCGCCTGGCACTAGGTTACGCTAGCGTATACACAGTCTTTCCCCAATCGCCGCTGTATAGCGAGGTTCATATTGAAAATGGCTGGTGTACGCTATTCTAGAAAAATCGGCCGTGATTTGTATGTGATTATATAAATGAAACACACACCCGAGAACACGAATTCTTTTACTAGTTTATGTAAACTCAGTTGAATGACCATACATTCATACAGCTCGACTATCTAAAAAATATATGGTTCAAATCCAGGGTGTTGCATCTTAAAAAGGGTATCATTTTCAATTCGTGATGGGAATGTTGTGCTTTCACTTGAGTGTAAAAAACAGTCCTATCCCAGCAGATGGGTATTGCTGAGAACAAAGAAACTTGTAAACAGGCGTTGTTTTGAAATAACGTGACAGTGGATAATAACCGCGAACCGAACAATTAGTATTACTGATAATTAATCCTGGCTATGAGAACACTAACGGTAGTTATTTGAGGGCGAGGTTCGAGAAAACATAACAGGCCCGTAAAGCCGAGGATGTTTACTAGAACTGAGAGCCACAAAGAGTCTCTTAACATCCGTTAAAGTATTAATTACTATATTTTAACCAAGTAAGACTGATACATACTTGGTTTAGAGATATTTAGGTGTTTTTTGTGCAACATCATCGCTGGTTGTGTGTAGGTGTGTTTTACATAATTCTTTTTGTATAGAAGGCCAAATATCTGTACAAATCAAAAGCCACCAGCTTAGCTAATTCAGTAGATTGAGCATGCATTCACACAGCTTGTCGAGCTTGTTAGTTTAAATCAAGGGCATTGCTGTTCTAAACAGTTTTCAATTAGTGAGGGAAACGTTATGCTCCCCACTTAAATCATATGAAATGAACCTAGTTCAGAAAAACGCTCTCCTAGTAAATGAATAGAATTGATAACAAAAACTAGTAAACGTTTACTGTTTTGAACAACACGAGTGTTCTTTCTCAGTAAACAGGCATTGTTCAAAACAATGAAACTAAATGTAAATATATAATATTAGTAAACCGTTAAAACGTAGTATTACTGATAAAAAACTTCTTCTTTCATATTCATTTGCACCGATTCAGGAAGGAAAGAACGTTTTTATTAAACGTTTTACTTGCTGTTTGAGTTCAGTTTAATTGCATGAACTCAACAAAATATACATCATATCGGAAGCAATTTAATTTTTTTTATGGGTGTGTATTAAAACATCATTGAATCCAATAATAGTATACATACATAGACATTCTAACCTATTTCTCTGAGCATAAAACGCTCGTCTACTCAAATGTAAATGTCCAGATGATATTTATGCACAAACGTGTTACACCAACGCAATGTATATATTTAGTTATATTTGTATTAACGTTTGTGAATTAATGATGTCTACATTAATATGAATTTAAATACTTTACCACATTGCAGTTTTGTTCCATGCTGTGTATATGTATTACAAACCTAGTAAAATAAATTCTAATCACACTTTTTCTATTAAATATAAGTACTAAGATCTGAATTTAGCTCTAAAAAGATTATCAATTGAATAGATATCAGATTTTCCAAAACTATTGAAGTTTTATTTTAGACAAGTGTAATCAAGCACACAAATCTGATGATAAGGATTCTGCAAAATTTGTTCCTGTAAGCAATGTTGCGATTAATAACATATACTAAGGGCTTTCACCTCTACACGTCACCACTTGACATGAACTGGATTCAACCCATACATTTTTCACATTACAATTACGCTGTTTTACTGTGTCAGACGTATTCATGTAGATGTCTGTAAATACATGTGTGTCAGTTAAACACACCATACGAGAGAACTGATTTATTTGATCGACATATGAATGATCTACTGGAATGGCTTCACTCAATAATGTATTTCATTTCCAATTACGTACTGTGAAAAGACAACTGATCGCCATGGTAATAGTTCATTCGGTTTAAATGTGTTTTATTCTCCCATGCATACTATGCAATGTACGTGACTGGTGTTGTAATTACTGTATACGCAACGTCTGTCGTTTCTAGCAGATTCAACGTATTAATTCTTTGTACATTATAAGGGGATTCATATTCAGGGCGATCAGCACGTTACATGTAAATACACGTAGTATATAACCTTATATTATATATATATATATATATCTGTGCTCCAGTGACTGCAAACTCAGGAACTTACAATAATAATTATACAGTTAATGAATTGTTTGAATATTTTTTTTTTCTGTTCACAAATACAATATAATACAAATGTTATAAAGCAACAAAAGACAATTGAAGAAACATGCATAATGTTACATTAGCGTGTTTTTTCATGATTAGTGTATATCCATCAGGGAATTATGGGCGAATATATAAGAACAATAACATCAATACAGCTGACAGTGAAATTGTCATGCACGACAAACCAATCATATGTTTAATCAAAGTTAAACTGTAAATAGCTCCCGTCTGAGCAGAGCATGTATTATATAGGTCTAGGCTTTGCCTAATAAGTGAATGTAATTGCATGTAGGTCAATGCATCAATAAAATTTATCAAGATGTCTGAGAATCTATGACATACTGTGTATGGAAACACATGATTTTGATATGGGAATTTTGAGAAACAAAATCGGTATAGCTCTTCCTGACGCAATGAGCAAATTTTGCTATTTTCGCTGATAAGTAAAATCTGCTAAATTAAACCTACGTGAACATTTAAAGTAAAAACAGATTGTTTCCTTGACAGATTCTTGAAATTAAATCATCAAAATAGTACAACTAAAAATAGTACAACATACCTAGAACAGATAAATAAAAGCATCGTAGTTTAATGTTCGTCCGGATTTTGAGCCCTTGAAAGTAAGTGAGCCAGCCCTTACATACGCCAACGATTGAAATTTGTTTAATTGCTATCAAATTATCGCTCGAAAAAAAATATTTTATTTGTGAGACGTGCTTTTGATACAAACCGAAGATCGCGATCGACCCTACACAAAACTACCGCTATATTGTCTTCCTTGTCCTCGTTCGGCAAAAACAAAAAAAAACTCGCATATTTACTATTTGTTTAATGAGTGCATTTTTGTTTAAAAGTATCAAATAAGAATAAACACTAAGTAAAATAGGAATCAACTGCTTCGTTTTATTTGAGTAAGATGGAAACCATGCGAAAACAAATGTGAAACATTACTGTATGCTCGAGGAGAAGACACTGGGAGTCGTGTGCAAAGAGATTGTTTACAAATTAGATCACATTGGAAGTGCTTTCAGTCACATTGTGTAGCTCCAATGCGTAAAATAGAAAATTTATATCTTGAATAAAACTTACAAACTTCCCTGCTGTTGCTGTCGGGTGTCGGCCTTATACATGGATTAAGTGTAGACGCGGGGATTCAGCTTTTATTTTCTCTGCTTGTGGCGTCGCAATAGCGGTGAAGGTCAGTACTGGTTTGAACCGACAGCCATGACCACTATATTTTGAATGATCATTAGTAATTTTTAAACCCAATAGTAGTGATCACTGTGATTATTATATACATTTCTTGCAAAGTCTGGAACTTTACTGAAAAAAATCATTGATTTCCTTCTATATTCATGCTTGAAAGTAGGCCGAAGTATCCGCAGACCCGCAGGTGAATACGAGTATCCAGATAATAAGTTAGGATCGATCAGTTCACACGAATTATTCTGTTCTGATTCATCATTGGAAAACAAAGGCCTGGAAACGGCCCAGCTTGAGGGAAATAGTATCATGGAAAGAAAGAACAGTATCCGACCCGATACCCTTAAAAGACCTGATGAGAACACTGCAGAATTGTGGCCGAAACAAAAGTTACGCGGCTATTGTCTAAGCGATGCAGGCCCGAGGAGAACACTGTACATGTAACCAGCACATTTACGAATCAAGATTGCCAGAAAGTTGTCCGGCATCTGTCTTCGATTTTGTCTGTTGATGAATATGACGCACAAAGTGAAATTGAACTTGCTTTCATGAAAATCGGAAAGGGTACTGCTTTTTCGTCAAACTGAAAAAATGGCCGCGTCACTCTTGTAACTGCGCATGCATACTCCCCATACTCGCATACATTTGATGTTTTTAGTTGCTGTATCTGCTCAAATAACATCCATTATGATATAATAAATCATTATATACTAAAATTCGCAAATTTGCAGACCTTCCAATGAAATATTACCATTTTTTTTTTGCGACAGAATACGTTATTGCAATAAGCAAATTAGGCTACTCACCCTAGTTAAATATTTGTTATAAGACTTTAAAGACTCTAAGTTATAAATTAATTAATGCAATAATTGACTAACAAAATCTAGTCAGCACATCTACTCATCATATATTAGCTGTGTGCCAAATTTCATTTGAATTGAAATTGTAGATTTTGAGTTATCAGTGGAACAAATTTTAGTCACAGAGTCACAGACACCGGTACCACATAAGCTCCGTTTCACTGGAGCTAAAAAAACGACTAAAATGTTTTGGATTACGTTCAATCGGATTACATTTTAATCATAGCCACATTCTTTCAATTGTGCCAGCAGTACACAGCCACATGTGCCGTACATGACTCAAGCTACATATACTGTTAATCTTTAGATAGAAACGCGTTTCGATGATCGTTAGTGAGTCTGTACGCATAAAACACGTTGGCAATAGCAAATAACTGAAATATTCACAAGGTCTCACTCTATTGTCATTCACGCGATAGCACTCAATGAAGTGATTATTTTTGCATTTTATTTTTTTTATTACTTACATTTTTATATTATCGTTACATTATTTCCATGACAGACGACCACGTCGTAACTAAATAACTGTATAATGAACGTGGATGTAAAACTGTTGTACCCAGAACTAAACTAAGGTTATACTCCGTAAAAACTGATAACTGATATAAATATCGTTATCGGCCTCGTACAGTTAATCACCAAATGAGGCCATATTACCTCGTCTGTACGATTAGTCGCATATATGTGATCAACCCATCTATTACAAATGTTGTCATTTTATAACTGTATGAACACTATGTTCACTCTTACCTGGTAATTTTGCATGTCATTACAGTTGAGCATTAACATAGGTACAATATTAGTGGTTGTACTTATTTGTAATTATGGAGTAATTCAGTGTCAATATTCAGCAACATTTACACAAATGGCATGGGTAGTATCCACGTATTCCAGCATATATAGTAAGTCGTGTTTTGTTAAAAGGACTATAAATATGAATTATTACATGGAACGCGGTGTGCTAAAAGCATTTCCTCATAAATTGAGCAATTGATGAAAAGCCGCCATATTAATAGATAGAAAATTAAAGCAGCGTTCATCGCCGATAAAACTACCTCTTTAAAACATGTACTTATTTCATTTTGGATTATATTCCCTTAGCGCAACGTCATATTTTTAGCGGAAGTAGTAAAAGCCCCTATTCATGTCAAATACTTATTCTACAACTCGCTGGGACACTTTGCAAAAAAAAACAAAAAAAAAACATCTCGCTGCTTGAACTCCGATTGTGTAAGTGTACTATTCGAATGTTCATTAGCCACAAGGCCGTGCAGTTTGTGTTATTGGACATTGCATTTGCTAAATCAATATTTTCCCTTATCACCTGGTAGCTGACTTGCATGTTTCGTTCGTATCTTTCATTTAATAGCCAGACGGGCATGTCCTTAGTCGTTTCAGTATAAGGTAGTATATTACTGTCTGAAAGTTGGCATTTTGCAAGTAAATCATTCTTATATGCATTCAGGAATTTGAAGCAGCAGATATTTTATTAGATCGTGGCATTACCCATTTCTTCAATAACGTTAGCAAATAAACTAATCTATGAACGGAAAAAGCGTAGACTCATTCACGGTTCAATGCTCAATGTAATTAGATGTGTAACAACAAAAACAAAAGTAGTTACTATTTTTACTTGCAAACATAAGTGGCTTTAGATCAATTTAAAGACTATTGCAAAGTTAGTTGTTCCACAACAAATTATAAATTACGTTCGGGTGCACTTTTTCAGTGATCATGGTTTTTATTGTCGATATGAGGTATTGGTGGTTATATATGTACTACATTCAAGCTGTTTGTTCTATTATAGTTACATGGATAGGGTGCTCCTCTGTTTATTTAAACTTGTTGCACAATTCATATGATAATTCAGTTACACGAGTGTGGTGATTCTTCTTTTAGTCATAGCATATTGTAATCAGTTTATCCACATCCTACGTATGCGAGAAGAGGTGATCTGATTGTCGTGGATTACTTGCAAACAATATTGATGAACGTGCAAGTCAAGATACTTTTATGACACTGATTTGTATGGAAACCGTTTATCAATGCTCTACATTTAAATGAAACCAAATATGATACATTCGATATTCCACTCAATATCTCTTTGCAGAACAGCTCTTTTCGCTCAATTTATATAATATATGTTCCATTTGATAGTCAAATTACAGTCGATATTTTTCTACAAAAACAATTACCTCGTCCAATTTTTTAAAGTGCCCTGTGACACGCCATTCTGTGTCGTATAAGACTAATCCACAGAGACTGTCATTACAAACCAGTACAGTTTTGCGAACGCTTTAGAGCAGGAACGATCAACTGCGCTGGCACTAAATGATTTGATGATTTAGTTTCACATGTATAGAAATTTTCAGTGCCATGATTTAATATTTTATCTAAAAATATTTACTATCTTCTGTTCTTCAAATTGCTAAATACATAATAGAAAGGCTTATTCACAATATATTTCTGTATAACATTACAGCAACGGATCGCCATGGTCTCAACCCCACGTTTATGTGGCAAGCAAGTAAATTTCACGAGTCATGGGGTGTATCCAGCGGCCGTGCGCAATTGACGATTTGTGACTCTGAGGAAAAGATGCATAATAATAAGGTTATTACATTATCTTCATATTAACCTCATAATACGTGACACTCAATTACCCACAACTATTTGACAATGATGAAACCTTGTAAATTCAAGTAGAACAAATAAAATATGAGGTTATTACGAGAATACCTCAAAGTCTGCACGTAGACATTACAGCGGGAGTATCGACCGATGCGCAGCGGAGGTCGATGCGACGGCGTACTGTCTGAGTTCATACTTTTAGAAATCCTCGTAATAACCTCATTACTATAAATCCTAAATACTAGAAATTTTCCAACCAAAGATGGAATAATCATTTTTTCTTCCAAGGATGTATCATGGGAATGCCGAAATCCAAAAAAAAAATTAGAACAGAACCAGGAACTTCTTTGTGTGGAGTCCGGTCAAATCTTGTTTGTTTTTATTATTAGAATACACTCGCGCGCGTAATCATTCCATATATGGAATTCGCATTCCATCATATGGTAGTAAGAACATATCCGTAACATACCGCAAAATAACGGCACGCTGTAACTTATGGCGTTACAGTGTCAGATGTATAATGATATCATTTATATCGACAACGTAACATAACGGCCCAACAAAACTGCATAGTAGAACAAATTGAGCCTATTTCCGCAGATTATCACATGTACTGAATCGATTCACGCGACTCTGTACAATGTTATTATGTTAATTGCCCGGAATGTCAACAAATTCTTTCTAAAATGTGAATGACCTCGAGTAATCAGATCTCACAATAAACGTCGGTACTACCATAATACCGTGAAAACATATGAATGTTCCCAAGGTGATGTTTACTACATCTGACCATAAACCATTTTAGCAACAATCTGTTATTGTAATAACAATTATTGTACTATTGTTTTACTAAAGTATCGCAATGGACGATACGCATGGATACGAATGGACGCAATATGTATTCAAATTATGTTTATTATAAGCATATATGTGAGTATAAAAAAGCATAGATTACCATACAATATGAATCACATCACGTGTATCTAGGATATTTTAATAATTGAGTTATTTATATCATCTTGAAAATATTATCATGTTGATGTACAGACAATCTGAAATTATGGATTTCTTTCTTCATGGAAAAATGTCTGTTCAAATAAAAAATCCATTCATGTGTTTTGGTATGTTAGTGCTTATTAATAAAGAACAGACATCAAAGTTACTAAAATATGTTAAAAAAGTACACTGGGATATGTATCGCTCTAGTGGAACATAAAATTATTATACTCTTATTATTGTGTTATGCCCGAACATGTGTCCCGCTATAAAACCAATATATTCTAAAATGTCTTCATAAATATTTTTGTATTATCATTATGGTGGCAACTAATTAATTGCGATAATATTTCAGACTAGGGGAAGCAATGCATTGATTACCAACCCCAATATATTGTTCATGTACCTCGTAGACATATTGTTCAGAAGCATCATTGAGTTTGCCGAAACTAATGTTTCATAATACATATTGTATAATTGTAATATACTGTCAGCTTTCAATGTATATTGCCGACAAATATATTCGGCAAGTTCAGGATGCGGTTGTTAATAGTATTTATATGTGAAACAATTTGTTTTAATTACTGATTGTTCATTACTGAGCATTACTGTTCAAGGTACCGACTCATTGTAAGGAAACAACTACTACTTATATGTATAAATACATTCACAGTTTTGACAATAGTGAGTGATACTTTTTAAATAGTATTATTTGCGATCACATATCAGAAGTAATCGTGTAGTTTCGTAATATAGTACACGCGAACTCATATTGTATCACCTCTTGATATCCTTAACTATCATCCGTGATACTTGTTGTTGCATCTTGGCATTGACCAGTGTTTATAGTGACGATGTGTAATTACTTCATTTCAGCAGATATTAGGAATCTTTTTGTTTTGTTTTATTACAAATATATGTTTAAAATTTAAAATTTGTGTTTTTTGAAGACATTTACTCCCATTTACAAAAAAATCGAAAAATATATGTACAGACCTGAATTTTAATATATTGTGGGTTAATCGAAGCACGCATGTCATATGTCCATGTTCGAACGTTTTCAATGTCGCATTTGATATATTTTAAACAAATAATACTTATCTTCCAAAATAGTACTTGTTCAAGCACAAGTTAAAAACCCTTTAAATT
Source organism: Saccoglossus kowalevskii (assembly GCF_978046115.1). NCBI lineage: Eukaryota > Metazoa > Hemichordata > Enteropneusta > Harrimaniidae > Saccoglossus > Saccoglossus kowalevskii. Next base: position 19,409,340 of record NC_140643.1, on the reverse strand, counting down.
GAAACTGATTCACATGTATGTTGCGTTTTAAATAAACATATTTAATTGAACATAATCATAGGCTCGACTCAATGCCGTTTGACAATTTGTCTAAAAAGTTCGTAAATGAGTCATCTGAAAACAACATTTTGAAAAAATTTACCCCATAATGTCCTATATCCTTTTTATTTATGTTCGAATGACCTTTGAAGACGGAGATGATAAATGTTGCCACTGTACATCCGTCCTCCAAGAGCCATTCATCGGATATGCATTGGTTGCCTCGAGCTTTTAACGCTAGGAATACAAAATGGATACTTATGCAAGACAGGTTACTTAATGATCAGAGCAAAAAAACAATGACTGACAAAATCGATGCCTCCCAGAGGGAGATAGGGATGATTGTGCCTATTAGGTTAAGGGGTACATCACTTGTTTTCATTATTATGGTGCTAATGTCAAATTATATCGAATGCAGATTGTTTAAGTTTAGTTTAACACATGCAACCTGCCAATAGATATATCAGAACGTCCAGAGAACTTTTTGGATCAAACTTGGTATGATATTCACTTGTAAAATGGTCGAGGCATGATATCTACATTAATATTTCATAGTTTAGCAAAATAAACATCTCTTTAAAAACATTTGAGTTGTAATCTTGTTCTAGTAATCTACTGTTCAGTTTCAAATTCTATTACAATTAACTTAACCCAAATGCAATACACAAAACGTGAATACAACTTTAATTGAAGGTTAAATGACAACATTAAAATATGTGATTCACGTGCACTCAGAACAGCACATGTTGTTAAACAAATGAGAAATAGCTTTTTGCAGCTGTTGCGTTGATGGAAATGCTTTACGGCATTGAAGAACAGTTGAAATGCTGAATAGTTTATATTTAAATCCAGATCTCTCTAGCACTGAAGGATATTATTCGTTTGTACAATGTGTTACTCAAACATTTATTCAACCCTGTTAATATTAATACTATGTTTTTTTTCAAGTGCCTCTGGCAGGTTGCCCCCACATTGCTACATAATTTGCCACAAAAGACTTTTCAAGAATATGGTGGAAAACAACTTTGCTCATATAGGTCAGATATTGTCTGTTTTTTTATTGGCGATAGTCTACACATATCGTTGTTGATTTGAGTTTGACAGCAGTTTCACGCATTAAATTTGTCTGAGTAAATACTTTGTTATATACAGCAATGACATTCCCGCTGAACCGATTTCGCGACATGCAAGTTGGGTTTTAGAGAAAAACAGATATCTAATTCGGTATTGGCTTCACAGAAGATTTACTCACACATGTTATTAACCTCATCTTTTTGGTTTGATCTGATTATCAACTAGGCATGCGTTCGATAAATAACAGTTTCCCTTTGATTTGATATTGACATTAATGGTACATGTATTCATTTCCAACAAATCAATCACATGATTATGTACCATCATATGGCACCTTATGGAGGACTAACTTTGTTATAACTATACTGTGCCGCTGGACTTTAAACGTCCTCGTTCTAGTAGACATACTGAACATTGAATAAAAGCCATCACCGTATGTCTTATAGAACACAATGTAATAACATAAGATGGAGCACTACGTTGGGCTGTCTCAAAAATAGGGGAATGAGAAAAGAACTGTGCAGCCTTGGTCTGTCATGTCACCTTTTTCAAAACAATGTTTCTGTGTTGTTTAGAGAAGTCTTCTTAAATTGCAAATCAATCATTTAAGCAACCTCACTGAGAGTGCCATGCATATGCCACTTGTACATACTTCAGCAAAGACTAGCTATAGCTTATCAATTGTACCTTGAACCATAACGAGTTCATAACACAGGGGACATTGGCCAGTCCCCAGGAAAAAGACAACCCTGGTGTTGTAACAGTTGGATACCAATCAATTTATGCAACACGGGCTTGCAAACCTCACGTCACCCCTTTGTAAACATCGATAATAGCGTTAGAAATCAGAAGACAGTTCGTCTGTGCCATTATACCTGATGACTAATGGAACTGCTGTGTTTATTGTATGGAACTAAATTGTTCTTATGCTCTAACTCACAGAACAACCAGTTCTCTACAGCCTTTTATTGTATATATTTATGTTATTTGTAGGCTAGATTGTAATTTAGTAGTGCCATGTATTAGAGTTACATGGGTGCCATGTAGTGTCAAATTTAGACCGTTTAACAAGAATTCAGTGAGATTGAACCAGTTATAGTTGACCGAAGTGTGTATCTACAACAACACTTATTAGAAAGCTATATTTGATGGACATTATGGCAACTATTGTAAGTAGCTTGTCATATTACGGGTGACACTATAATTATTGGAATTCCCTGTGGTCACGTTGCTGGGGTGAAGCTGAATTAGGCATTTTCATGCTAATGTAACTCTTTGTTTAGCCAGTACAGTGCAGTGTTGTTAGCAGCACACCTCGATTTAGGACTTGAAGAAGCAACATGAAGAAGAAATTCCGCACATAAGCTAGTCCAGGCAGTTACTGTATCCATTTATTGGTGTATTGCGCTTTAGTGCTTTCTGTGTCAATTTTCCGCTATTCGAGTGGAAGTAAGCTAGGTACTTCCAAAAAGCAGTATTGTGTCAATTTGACACAGGCAGAGTGCTAGGTGTGGCCGGCGTTCTGGTGCAGTGTAGTGTTTACTCTAGACAGGGATCAGTAAAACCGGCCGCTAGCTAGACCTTCCATTGCTGAGCGTGAAGTGTATGAAAGAATTATCGTTTAAGTGATGTGTTCATTTTCTATTGTGCATACATTTTGTGTTAATTTACTGGCACGTAAAAAAATTGTTAAAACCAACACATGTTTCTAGTGTAAACTCATGTATTATTACTGTGCCACATGCCTAACATTCCGTAACTTATGAGATGCAGCATACAAGATAATTGCCATACTCCATGGTTTCCAACAACATGTGTACTTATTATGACTGTGCAATTATCTTCCCAATGGTTATTACAAATGAGAAATGCTAATCAAGTCATGCTTATTGATTTGCTCATGCAACCAAGAACTTACAACTAACCTCCCTGAAAGAAAGACTACGTCTCACAGACTAACTGGTATGGAACTAAGTGATCATATGCTCTGGATCATCGCGACTACTTAAATCTAGATAGGGGGTTGGCCAGCATCGCGAATGTGATACACAGCTGAGTGACATTAACAATAAACAACAGTGAGAGTGAGTGAAAATTGTACTGTTGTATTTATGATTGGAACTGATATTGTATAACTTAATGAATTCTTGTATATATTTTTACATATTTATAGGATTAATATAGAAGCTGTAACTTTTGGAGAAAGTGGGATTTCAAAAGTGTTATAGTATTGGTATTCCATTGATTAAAATGATTTATTTGTAACTAAAATACGTACTAAGACGTTTGTAGTTTCTCTGCACACCCAACCACGACTCACTATTTGGTATTCAGAGTGGCTGATTTCTAGCCCTTTGATAGCTAAATTTGACTGGCATAGTTCAAAAGGCATCACTACAATCAATAGTGCCGGTATGTGTTTTCAGTTAGAATTACAACTCAATTCCATATAAATAATAATCAGAACAAGTAACGTGTAGAATGCTGTGTGGGTAATATTTGTATATTGATTTGTGTTGCATTTGCAGCAAATAGTTACCAAACAATGAGAAATCTATAGGATTGGATATCTCTCTCAGCTGGCTTCACATGCATAGTTCAAGACTGCCTAACCAGTGCTTACACCAGGTTTTACGGGTTGTGGTTAAAGCTTCATGTTCCGAGTAATCGCAAGAAATTGACATTAAAATACAAAATAAAAGACTGGCACTCCTATGCAATTAATAGCAAGTGAAATTGGGATTGAAACATAGATTTTGAAGTCACTGATGTGGGCACGGAATAACTTCAAGTTGGCATAAAGACGAGGTAGTTTATTTAATCAGTGCTGAACTAGAGGCTGAAATTATAATTACGTGTTCACTCTCAGGATGGTTGAACAAATTGCACGGCCATTCAGCTGAGCATCAAGTGTAGTCTTCTTTTATTTGATGGTAAACATATATTCCAAACAAGAATTAGAAGTACTACCCATTACTCACACAGTGAATATTATAATGTTGTCTTGTTAATTAATCAAATTGGCATTCTGGGACATACTTCAACTCAGGTTAACAATTATCTCTTATTCACTAGGTTAATGACCTCCTAATCTAATCTAGTTAACTGAAAAAATACACATATCCTACTGACCATTTTTCTCCCATAAAGTATTGTCTGCTTTATCATAACAATTGATTCGAAGGAAAACATTATAATAAATGTGCATTGTGGTACGGAATTTCCATATGCAGATGTGCTGTGCAGTAATACCTGCTGATCAACAGGAACCACTGAAGCTCACTGCCTGAACTACTCCCGTTGTACCGGTGCTACCAGTAGCAGCAGATGGCAGTACAGTTGCCGATACTCCCTGGACACAGAGCACGAATTTAAATTGTAGTGCAGCAGCTTTGACAGTGTGCCAGATACGAAAGAATGCAACCAGGTACATTGCTGTTCACCGGAGAGGGGAGTGTTCCATGCAGCATTGATCAAGTCTCTTAATTTTATTTTTGTATTGTATATCCCGACCATTGCTGGTTTCAGTGACCAGCATCCTTGTTATTTGTTTATTAAAGTCTAGGAAACCGTATATATTGTGTTGTGTTGATTTGTTATAATCGCTACTGGTATATTTCTTTCTCTGCACAGCCTCAGTTTTGGTGATATACATTCACCAAACGATCCCCACCCCGTGACAGCGGACAAGCTGAGAGGGAGGAAACTTATAAGATAAGCATGCTACCAACGACAAAGACTATTAGACCGGCATTAAAGACAAGCTCCGGATTCCGCTCCTGAATACGGCAAAGCCCCACGCATGTAACGTCACAATATTTTTGTTCGACGCTTCATGATTTTTGTGTTATCTGGCACTGCGGAATACGGTAGAATAGTAAATAATGATGACGTCATGTGCTGAATATGAAACATTTTTATACCGTGGTTAAGATTCTCCTTGTGAGATGAACAAATTTAACAAAGCACAGAATCATAACATGGCACGCGGCCGAACTTGTACAAAATGACCCATACTAATAACTTGCATTCAGAGTTTTATTAACAATAACGTAACATTCATCACGTACGACTAAGATATGGCTGGCAAATGTATAAAACATAGACGGTTGTCAGCATCCTTTTTTTATGTTTTTTGTCATATTACCTTAAACCCTGCAAATGGAAGTGTGTATGGAATTATGGAAAGAAATAGTGTGCATTGCCGTGTGATAACTGTCATAAAGGTGATTGAGAGGACATACTTTACAACTTTGGAAGAGGAATTAGAATCTACCAGGTGTGCTGTTATTTGAATAAGAAAGGATGTTTATGATCTACTGAGTTGCCTAAGTGACACAGCTGCTAGCAAGATCACATTCTGATTGGCTCACGTGGAAACCCGGGTGGTGTCACTGAATCATGCCTATACATTAGACAGACTGAAAACAAGTTTGGGTTCATCAATTCTACTGTGTATCCTGTGTGTAGCTACTGCGATATTGTGAATGAAGTGATACATAATGTGTTTTAGATGATGCCCTGTTTCTGAGTGTGTGTGTGTGTGTGTGTGTGTGTGTGTGTGTGTGTGTGTGTGTGTGTGTGTGTGTGTGTGTGTGTGTGTGTGTGTGTGTGTGTGTGCATCTATATAAAAAGTAACAACGGTGTTAGCATGGAGCCACGGTTTTATTGGTTCAGCGCCTTGGAAACTATAATAGCCAATTCTTTGCCGGCTGTTCTCTCAAACACTATGTAACACATTTACCATATATCGAAACGTGTCAGAGCATATAGCTTATAAATATTATCATCATTCACAACGAGAGTATAATTTTATAATTTTTATAGTTTAAAGGGAAACTGCTCGATCCCATGGATTTCACCAAGTGTTCATTGGTAATTATCTCCGCCTCTGTCCGCCAAGTAAATGCCAAGCTAATCTCACAAAAAACGATTCATATAAACATACTTTGAAGAATTACAATGTTTTTGTTTAAATACAACATAAAAATAGAATTTCGAATCAAGTACACGTTAGTCTGTTCGGTCATTTGCGTTAAACACAGAGCTAGTTTCATATGCCATGATTTGAAACCTCGCGCGCTTTGTAATATACACATCGTCGGCCAACTATGATGATGGCTCAAAAGTAATGGCAGTAGCCCACCGGAAATTGAACATAAAACCAGATTGTTGCTAAACGATCGTAAAAGAAATCCACCGACTAGAGTTTATTTGTCTGTTTCCGTTGCGTCGGTCTATTGACGGTACTAATCTCGCATACAGCAAATTGAGAACGAGCTTTTCCATGCACATTCCGTATAAACACTAATCCTCTAGATTACTAATGTAACAGGTGTGAAAATCCCGCTGATCAAGGACTTCGATTTTCATATTTCTGTCGCAAGTCGGTAGAAAAACGTAAATTTACTATTGCTCTCAAATTTCCAATTCCGGCGACAATGAAAATGTTTTCTGTATATTGTAAGTAGGTTATTACACAAAATTCCCCGTGATAAAATAAATAGGCTAACACGGGCTTTATCTTGTAACCTGCTTATAACACTCGCATAGTAGCAAATGCTCACGGTAGCGCAATCCGGTCATGCTGTGTTTCACAATTGTCGATTATTACTTGGTAGTGATATTAATAACGTACAACAAGTAAATTCGTTGCAAATGGAAGTGTGCATGGAATTATGGAAATAAATAGTGTGCATTGCCGTGTGATAACTGTCATAAAGGTGATTGAGAGGACATACTTTACAACTTTGGAAGGGGAATTGGTATATACCAGGTGTGCTGTTATTTCAATAAGAAAGGATGTTTATGATCTACTGAGTTGCCTAAGTGACACAGCTGCTAGCAAGATCACATTCTGATTGGCTCACGTGGAAACCCGGTGGTGTCACTGAATCATGCCTATAAATTAGACAGACTAAAAACAAGTTTGGGTTCATCAATTCTACTGTGTATCCTGTGTGTAGCTACTGTGATATTGTGAATGAAGTGATACATGATTCAACCATCATTCTGTGAACTGGAACTGTGAGTTATCACTAATGCACACTTCCTATAAGCAATCCCCTATTTTAGTGACTTAATTCATTGTATTTTTCTGTTTTGTTCCATTTCTTGTAATTATTTTGAGAGGTATTAAAGCCAAGAACTTTAACTGGATATTTTGGTGTATGTGTCTTTCATTTCCAGTATTATTGTCTTGTCTACCCTATTCTAGCAGTAAAAGAACCCCCTGCCCAGTTTCAGTTATGTGAGTGACCCTCTCAATTGCGATAAGCAGGCCTTTCACTGTGACATTTTGGTGTCAGAAATGGGATTGTGATTCTGATTCGGATTGTGAGTCTGATTTGGATTCTATTGTCAATAATCCCTTGCCAAAATAAACTGTTTCGTAATTGCTTTATTTAATACTACTGGAACTTGATTTACACTGTGACAACGGTAATATGCAACATTAACATACGAATCACGCGTTATATCAACAATTATAGTCCAACTTTCATCACTATATCATTTTAACTTATTCAGAAAGAGCAATCGGATGGGAAATACATAAAACATTGTTGGTAATAAATCATTCCTGCTGATGTGACATATAACAGTGTTCGCGTTTTTGGCATTGACGTTTTAGTAAAATCAAATTTATCCATAATGTGTTTTAGATGATGCCCTGTTTCTGTGTGTGTGTGTGTGTGTGTGTGTGTGTGTGTGTGTGCGCGCGCATCTATATAAAAAGTAACACCGGTGTTAGCATGGAGCCACGGTTTTAATGGTTCAGCGCCTTGGAAACTATAATAGCCAATTCTTTGCCAGCTGTTCTCTCAAACACTATGTAACACATTTACCATATATCGAAACGTGTCAGAGCATATAGCTTATAAATATTATCCTCATTCACAACGAGAGCATAATTTTATAATTTTTATAGTTTAAAGGGAAACTGCTCGATCCCATGGATTTCACCAAGTGTTCATTGGTAATTATCTCCGCCTCTGTCCGCCAAGTAAATGCTAAGCTAATCTCACAAAAAACGAATCATATAAACATACTTTGAAGAATTACAATGTTTTTGTTTAAATACAACATAAAAATTGAATTTCAAATCAAGTACACGTTAGTATGTTCGGTCATTTGCGTTAAACACAGAGCTAGTTTCATATGCCATGATTTGAAACCTCGCGCGCTTTGTAATATACACATCGTCGGCCAACTATGATGACGGCTCAAAAGTAATGGCAGTAGCCCGCCGGAAATTGAACATAAAACCAGATTGTTGCTAAACGATCGTAAAAGAAATCCACCGACTAGAGTTTATTTGTCTGTTTCCGTTGCGTCGGTCTATTGACGGTACTAATCTCGTATACAGCAAATTCAGAACGAGCTTTTCCATGCACATTCCGTATAAACACTAATCCTCTAGATTACTAATGTAACAGGTGTGAAAATCCCGCTGATCAAGGACTTCGATTTTCATATTTCTGTCGCAAGTCGGTAGAAAAACGTAAATTTGCTATTGCTCTCAAATTTCCAATTCCGGCGACAATGAAAATGTTTTCTGTATATTGTAAGTAGGTTATTACACTAAATTCCCCGTGATAAAATAAATAGGCTAACACGGGCTTTATCTTGTAACCTGCTTATAACACTCGCATAGTAGCAAATGCTCACGGTAGCGCAATCCGGTCATGCTGTGTTTCACAATTGTCGATTATAACTTGGTAGTGATATTAATAACGTACAACAAGTAAATTCGTTGCAAATGGAAGTGTGCATGGAATTACGGAAAGAAATAGTGTGCATTGCCGTGTGATAACTGTCATAAAGGTGATTGAGAGGACATACTTTACAACTTTGGAAGGGGAATTGGTATATACCAGGTGTGCTGTTATTTGAATAAGAAAGGATGTTTATGATCTACTGAGTTGCCTAAGTGACACAGCTGCTAGCAAGATCACATTCTGATTGGCTCACGTGGAAACCCGGTGGTGTCACTGAATCATGCCTATAAATTAGACAGACTAAAAACAAGTTTGGGTTCATCAAATCTACTGTGTATCCTGTGTGTAGCTACTGTGATATTGTGAATGAAGTGATACATGATTCAACCATCATTCTGTGAACTGGAACTGTGAGTTATCACTAATGCACACTTCCTATAAGCAATCCCCTATTTTAGTGATTTAATTCATTGTATTTTTCTGTTTTGTTCCATTTCTTGTAATTATTTTGAGAGGTATTAAAGCCAAGAACTTTAACTGGAAATTTTAGTGTATGTGTCTTTCATTTCCAGTATTATTGTCTTGTCTACCCTATTCTAGCAGTAAAAGAACCCCCTACCCAGTTTCAGTTATGTGGGTGACCCTCTCAATTGCGATAAGCAGGCCTTTCACTGTGACATTTTGGTGTCAGAAATGGGATTGTCATTCTGATTCGGATTGTGAGTCTGATTTGGATTCTATTGTCAATAATCCCTTGACAAAATAAACTGTTTCGTAATTGCTTTATTTAATACTACTGGAACTTGATTTACACTGTGACAACGGTAATATGCAACATTAACATACGAATCACGCGTTATATCAACAATTATAGTCCAACTTTCATCACTATATCATTTTAACTTATTCAGAAAGAGCAATCGGATGGGAAATACATAAAACATTGTTGGTAATAAATCATTCCTGCTGATGTGACATATAACAGTGTTCGCGTTTTTGGCATTGACGTTTTAATAAAATCAAATTTATCCATAATGTGTTTTAGATGATGCCCTGTTTCTGAGTGTGTGTGTGTGTGTGTGTGTGTGTGTGTGTGCGCATCTATATAAAAAGTAACAACGGTGTTAGCATGGAGCCACGGTTTTATTGGTTCAGCGCCTTGGAAACTATAATAGCCAATTCTTTGTCAGCTGTTCTCTCAAACACTATGTAACACATTTACCATATATCGAAACGTGTCAGAGCATATAGCTTATAAATATTATCATCATTCTCAACGAGAGTATAATTTTATAATTTTTATAGTTTAAAGGGAAACTGCTCGATCCCATGGATTTCACCAAGTGTTCATTGGTAATTATCTCCGCCTCTGTCCGCCAAGTAAATGCCAAGCTAATCTCACAAAAAAACGATTCATATAAACATACTTTGAAGAATTACAATGTTTTTGTTTAAATACAACATAAAAATTGAATTTCAAATCAAGTACACGTTAGTATGTTCGGTCATTTGCGTTAAACACAGAGCTAGTTTCATATGCCATGATTTGAAACCTCGCGCGCTTTGTAATATACACATCGTCGGCCAACTATGATGATGGCTCAAAAGTAATGGCAGTAGCCCGCCGGAAATTGAACATAAAACCAGATTGTTGCTAAACGATCGTAAAAGAAATCCACCGACTAGAGTTTATTTGTCTGTTTCCGTTGCGTCGGTCTATTGACGGTACTAATCTCGTATACAGCAAATTGAGAACGAGCTTTTCCATGCACATTCCGTATAAACACTAATTCTCTAGACTACTAATGTAACAGGTGTGAAAATCCCGCTGATAAGGACTTCGATTTTCATATTTCTGTCGCCAGTCGGTAGAAAAACGTAAATTTACTATTGCTCTAAAATTTCCAATTCCGGCGACAATGAAAATGTTTTCTGTATATTGTAAGTTGGTTATTACACTAAATTCCCCGTGATAAAATAAATAGGCTAACACGGGCTTTACCTTATAACCTGTTTATAACACTCGCATAGTAGCAAATGCTCACGGTAGCGCAATCCGGTCATGCTGTGTTTCACAATTGTCGATTATTAATGATAGTGGTTATAATGATTATTTCTGGTAGTGATTATTAATAACGTACAAAAAGTAAATTCGTTGAATTGTTATGAATTGAAAGTAAAATTCAATTTAGTTTCATCTTAAACGAATGATGCAGGTCGCATGTAATTGCTCCATGCGATACAATATCCGTCATTTGTGTTGGTCAAATCGTGTTCAGATTACCATAGCTTATTTAAATATGTTAATGAACACAACACGGAAGAGATTTCCCGATGTTTTAGTACGATCTTTTACCTTTGATTTTGAAGAGAACTAATTTATCATTTTTTATGGTGATTACAGCTAATTGTCAAAACGAAGCTGAACCATTCACGCGAATCACAATCAACATCCTACTCGTGAATAGGTAGCAATGACTACGGTCAAACTATCCTGAGTAAGATCAGGAGTGAGTGTTTTGACTTGGGTATTGTGTTTTAAATTCCAACAAGACATATGTGCGTGGTTTTATTTTCGCGCTTTTGGACTCACCGCGAAATTAAAACCACGCAAATAATTTATACCTCTACAGTTATTGCGATGGATATCCAAGAGGCCGTGACCTAATGTTCTTGACATTGTGTACTGTCTTACAACGTCTTGCCCAAGTTTAGGACATGTCCGATGGTTAGGCCATAAACAAACTACGTAACAATAATGCTGTTTGTAAACCAATAATCTTTGTAAATTGAATAAACATCTAGGGGATTTACATTGTGATTGACAGGCATTTTGCATACATTAGCCGCCATTTTAAACTCGTGATTTTTACTTGCCCTAGCACGTTTCGACCGTAAACGACAACATTTATATATCAAAAGCTCAACCAGTTGAGTGTAATCGCTCGTGTACATATTCAAGCCCCTGTAGAAATGTATTTTGAATCACAGCTTGATCTCTATAGAATAGCACAAATTTCCCGAAGCTCCCGCCATGATGTGAGCGGCTTGGTTCGGATTAGCATACTAATTGCGGCGGCCAGTTTGCCCCTATTCATAGTATCGGCTCACCTTTAACAACACCCTACTTAAAGCACAAAATATTATAGGCATACTACGTTTTATATGTGGTTTTGAATATAGCTGATGTTGAGGACGAAAACAGCTTTTGATACATACTATTTGGTCATTTAATTCAGAGACACGATGACTATTTTAGTGAATTGAAAAAAAAAATGTGCTGTTTGCGAGCTTTCGAACGTCACCGTAATGCAGTGAATGACTTCAAATAACAGGTTAAACATGGGGTGAACGGGTTAAGATGAACACAAACATAAGCTGCATACATAATAATTGCACTATGTGAAGAAACTATATGTACAACTTTTATTCAGTGTTTATGTAAGATTGCTATCAGCTGGCATTCGAAAATAATGATTGCACTATCTGATCATTTCGGTACAACTATAGCACACTGACTGATGAGAATGTCACTCTTGATATGATGGCAGATGTACAGTGCAATTACCTGTATCCATAGGCAATGTTAGGCTATTCAATATCATCATCACACATCAGTTACTAAAGACGTGTTGTAAAATATGCTCTTTCAAAAAAAAGTATTCTTTTTTTTCAAATTGATGAGTAGTTTGATTATTTATATTTAAGAGTAGTAACAATCTTCTATCAATCAATGCTGAATAATTATTAGATAACCAAGGAAAACGCACGTGATCGCATGTGTCATAAAATAGTATGCATGTTAATTTAAACAAAGTATGAATCTTAACCTTCTGGGCTCTCTATAGTAATATAACGCGATGCACCTTGGGCGACTGCAATAAGGTTTGTCCAAATTATCTATTTACTTCAAATAAATATGTCTTTAAAATGGAAAGTAATTGAGACCGTACCGGGCAATGTTTAACATGAATGAATACGTGTATAATTCATATTTCCTATTGCAAAATTCCCTTTTTAATTATTTGAACACAAAAAACAATAACAAATTTAATGTAGTAATGATGACAAACTTTCTTGGTGTAGTTTTTTATCCATACATCTCTTAATAACAATTCGTATTCCTCTTACATTATTTCAAAAGTTAATTTTCATGCACCATAACGCCATGCACAATTTGTCTTTTTTTTACATTTTAAACTTCCTCACTATCTAATTTTTTGTAGTTCACAAAAGTGTGTTTTAAACTCTCATCGTTAAAGCTCAGGTTTTGTTTAACCGTATTGTATTTATTATTCATACACTGCATGTCTGTGAGTGCCGTATTAAAGATTTCGTATGCGTCTGTTGAATAAAAGTACGTATCATTCAATTCAACGCCGTAGTACTGATAATTAATCCAAAGGAGGGATATTTGCACTAGACCCATGGGTTTAATAATGACTGTTTTGTTTTCCCCTCAAATGATATTGTAATTGCCAAAACCCTTTGGTTAAATACATTTTGATTAAGTCCAATTTGTAACTGTGATAACAAGTCTGCAGGGTTAGCTACTGTCTCTGAATCTATGATTGTTATATAGTTTGTTTCCGGTATTCAGTGAAAAATGACACCCAGGATAATTGGAGAGGTATAGGAAGAGTAAGATTTTCCTATTATTCCCATGTATCTAATAACATGGATTGAATTTTTTCAATACAGATCTTGGCTGGCAAAATAAGGAGAAGCATAATGTTTAGAGGTCAACAGTTCATCCAAAGTCAATCGAATGTTGGTATCAACTATGGTTTTGCTATATCGTATCTTTCACATATTCGTGAGCAATCAGATGCAAGCTATAGTTTCTTACTCTCAAAAAGTATAATTCAGTGACTCTGTATCAGGACCATAAAAATGAACAATGTCTGGCTATATATCAAGCCCACACAAAAAATGTCGCCCAATGATTAGCGCTAGCTCACGAGCTGTTACAAGAACGTTGCCGATATCTAACAAATAACGCCGTTATTTTATTTTCGGGTCTGAGTTACTAAGCACGCGCACCCGCACAAAAATTAAACAGACGATAGTAAAGAATGTCTGAATTAAAATAGTTAAATTTTGTTATAAACATGTACCATTTAAGAGAACACACTTGCGCTGTTCAATAGTGTCTTTATTTCAAAGCCTCTACATCCAACATCTTTCAGCACTGTGTTACATGATATCGTTCTACTTGTTTCCTGTTATTTGGATTGGCAGTCCATTGGTTTACCCGACTTGACCTTTACACTTGTTAGGGTTGAGATACGAGTGAAACTCTATTCCCAAATCCTCTTCACATAATTATTTGGAACAGAACTCTTAACGACTTTAGGCGGTTTTGTGTTACCATTGCTACTGGCTTACAAAACTTAGTATTAAACATGACTTGTGATGAGATATACACTTTCATCAATTGCATCAAACGTTGGTGAAATGACAATATTTGTTTTCGTCTGCAAATTGTAGATAAACATATACCGAAACACTTCATTTCTACACATCGTCGGCAATTTTCTAGCAGTACCTCGTAAAATTCATTAAAACGCGGTTTGGAATATTGGTGTTCACATGTTTCTGTCGCTTTTTTGCATAGTTGTTTCAAAGGTAAGATGTAATGACATGCATACAAGCATGAAATATACTGAAAGATCGACTAGCGACATTTTACTCCAGCAAAATTTAAATACATAACAAATCGTACATTTCTTAAACCGTTAAACTAAATATATGACCTACATACATCACTGAATTGATTTGATTACTTATGGTACATTCACGAGCAACTGTGTTATGACAGATTTGTTTTACTGTGTTTGTGAAATACTGACTAAACATGCAAATACAATATTTACATTTACGAAGAAGGGAGTTTAATGTCACAATTCGATATCGTAAATACAAAATATAGTGTCTATATTGATTTATATATTCTTGTGTTATATAATAAGATATGTCCACAATCCAAATTGTTGTCTTTATTGTCATATTTAGTAAGTTAACTTTTGGTATGGTAATGTCTCGACATGAAAGTACTTCATCAGTGACAAATCTGGCACCTGGTTGATGTACACTAGTAGTAACGAAACGAACCCTGTGAGTTGTCATGGTACGGTTGCATGAATTAGAATCTGCAAAATGCTCAAAAATAAAACGCATACTGGTGAATGCATGAAGCTATCGATATACAGCGAGAACAATCACAATAATCATATAACAGTTCTGATATGTTTGATCACTAGACATGTTGTGTTTTTGTTTATATTTACCTAGTCTTCTCCGCACGTGTATTACACTCAATCACATACGACTACCGGGACCGATCAGTTTAAACCAAATATGACTTCTCTTATTGAAATATAACGTGTAAATTAATTAGAAATCAGTTCCTCTATGATCTAGTTGGGTGAGTACAATTGGCGATATAAGAGGTTAATCTAAAACTTGCTTCCTACTGGGCTTGTGTTTTCAGAGTACAACACAAGTCACCATTGACATTTGATGAGGAATGTGTTTCCCGAATACGCTCGACCGTAAAAAAGACAATGTTATAAAATGATATTAAAAACAATCTTGATGACATTACTCAATGCACGATAGTGAAGAAGAGAGCTACACATGCCATCGAACACTCTCCAGGCCAAACAAAGTGGTCAAAATTATAAAATTTGTTATAGGATTGGATCAATAAATATGACAGTAGGAGGCAATATTTGGTAATCATAGTGTAGAGTATCAGACCATGTATTCAGTATTGAGTCACAAGATAAGAGCTTAACAAAAATCAGGGACAAAATGTCAAATATCAAGGTCACATCAAGTATTTATGTGTATTCTTATTTTTTAGTATCACCATTTGGTAAAAATAGCCAACGCCATTGAAATTGGCACACTTTTTTATGATTCACCAGACCAGGCTACAGTTCGAGGCCAAAGTTAAAAGTCACAGCATGAGTTTTTGTATTTTGTCAACTAGCCAGGGCCATAAAACTTAACAGCAGTCATTAACGAGTGACCCAAAACACGTTGCAGCAATATCTCAACAAAAAATAAAAAACGTTATTCGTAGCTGTATGATCATCTACAAAGAGAAATAGCTATTAGCTTCAAACTTGGTACACATATTCCTTATAGGAACAAATGATCAAAAATCATAGTATTTACAAGTCATAGGTAACATTATTAGGCCTGAACTGTGGCTCGGAGTGTTAGGCATCTCCATCTAGTTGTAAGTGCTATCTAGCGACATGCGGTGACCACCTTTGTATTATGTGATGGCAACACCATTTTATACATGCGCGGAAGTTTGCACAGCTTGACATTTTAAAAGTATGTTCCACTGTATTTAAACAATAAAACAATTGATTCATGTAGGATGTATGAATGGTGTATATCGGTATAAGTAATTGAACACGTTTTGCCGCCATAACCCATATTTTATTTTAAATGACCTATGTCATCTCTTTTATTTCACATAAATCGATCAAATAGTATGCCGACACAAAGCAGAACGCATGCCACTTGCATTTAAAGACACATCTGCTGATTAACATGGCGCAGACATATACAAATTTCAATCTATGTATTGTTATTGTAGTCAGGTATTATCTACCGTTGCATAACGGTCACTGCTCAAACTAAATTACCATGAAATCGATTAGGAACCTTGAAAGGCAGACTGCATCGTCTTATCGTCCGAAAAGGAAGCATACATAATTTCACTGCATTACAATAAAGAAATAATTAATAATATTAATGTCGAACCCACACATTCTATACCTTAATACGCCTTTTTGGATGTTGTAGCGCATGTCTCACTGAATCGATTGAGGTGCTATAAACATAACTTAAGGTAGAGATGCAGGTTCGTGGGCACTTGGGAGTGATTTTTTTTTTTTGCTTTTTATTATCCAAAATGTCTTGGTTATAGACTGTTGAAATTTTGTAGAATTGTGAATAGTGGAACATACTAAAAAAAACGATTTTAAAATATAGATAACTGGTGCAAAATTATCTCTTTTGAATGCTTAGATTTACCAAGGCTGTACATAAATAATAAAAAAAACATGGTGAACAAAAAGAAATGGCGGGATCTCCATATTATGCACTGTATTTAACTTTTTACATAACGATAATACATTTAAATTTGAAACTGTTACAGCCATTTTAATTATGAGCATTAGCAAACTTCTTACTGAATGAATTGTTATGCAAATTAGCAATTATCTCAGCTTTTTTAGTGCACATTCCAGAACTTTTAAAAAAATAGCTAGTAGACGCTTTGATCTTTTGTTTTGACATTTTCACAAATGATTTACAATGTGTTTATCTTCAAAACGCCGTCGGGGCATTGTTTTTAGTTGAATAGTGTTACAGCAATCGTACAGACAACTAGCCTGGGAGTTAATTTATGCATAAACTTGAAGTAGTGAAATTTGAGCTGCTGCCCTACAAAATTGACAACTGGTAGCCAGTTTTCAAGACGGTGTTTTCTTCATAGTAAACAGATGTACACATAAATCAATTTTGACAGGAAACTGAAGCATGGTTTAGAAGCATTTTTTTTTAAATCACTTTTGACCCAAAAAAAAACAGATTTTTGTGCATATTTCAAACTACAGTGTCCATAAAAATAAAATACTAACAAAACTATAAAATTCATACCATAAGCTTACCGAAAATATATAGTTTTATGGACAAGGGAGGTAATCTTGGTTTCCTAATTAACTAATTAAAATACCTGTCAGGTAAACTGCATCTCTACCTTAATGGCAAAAATAGGTGCATATTGGGGCAAGCCAGGAAAAGGAACGGAACACGCTTATTATACATTCTTTGTTTGCGTCGTCTTCCATCCACACAATTTTAACATAATTATATGTGTATCTAGCCACAGCACCCAGTTTGGCAAAAGACTTTGACCCCAAAAATGTTGTACTCTAATATAGACGATATCGATCTCTAAGTGTATTGTTAATATTCTAGTTTAGAATGTGAATAATTGACGCCAGGATTACTGATACTACTGAGAATGCAAACTCGTCGAGATATTTTGCCTCAACTTTTTAGAAGTAATGTATGTGATGTCCATGTGTGACCATTTAATTTAAATCTTGCATCTTATCTGACAGTACTGAAGTGGTGATGGGTACATAATTAAAATACCCTACCAATATGTTAGTTAAACATCGATATAATAGGGTTCTTTTGTCTCGTATAATTTCACAGACATAATCAACGTTTTAGTGAGTAACACTTTCAAAAAAATACTAGTATTATATATGATTATTGCGTCGTGTGAGCTTTAAGGATATTAAATTAGGTGCCTTACTGTAGCAATCATGGTTGCAATGTGCTATTAGTCAGATACAGTAAATCATACGACTGTATATGCACATTAGAGAAACTGGAAAATAGTAGAGCACGTATGGTAAGCGTTTACAAATCTGTTAGTTAACGGCTTATATTACTTGTATTATGTTTCTCACAACAACAGGAAAAACAAATAGACTATATTGTTGTGTTTATATTTAGTAAAAGGTTATTAAATTGTTTGAAACCTAAAACAGACAATAAAATTCCGGGACACAATTCATTACTGTTGGACTGTCTATAGAAAAAAATGATTCTAATAATTTAGATACAGACTTATTTAATTAATATTATATGTTTTCGAAATCCACAGTTCAATAATCAGATAACCACAAAATTCACCAGCAAATAAATATCTTACCTAACAGAAGAAGACTCGTGGATAAATATGATTGACGCCGCTTGCCTATTTTCAATAGTGTAACGAAATACGGTACAGAAGAAATAAAGTATGCATTTCATAATTGTTTTCATTATACATATTTTCAGAAGGTTGTCCGACACTTCATGATTTTGGTGTTATCTGGCACTGCAGAATATAGTAAAATAGTAAATAACGATGACGTCAAGGGTTGAGTATGCAAAATTGTTATAGTGTGGTTGAGAATATTCTTGTGAAATGAACACATATAACAAAAGCACATAATCATCACATAGCACACGGCCTTACTTGTACAAAATGGCGCAAACTATTAACTTGCATAGTTATATCAAAAATAGTTCCACATTCATCACTCTGCTATTCACCTTTGTGTGGCCGCACGAATAAGATATGGCTTGTAACTCTATAAAATACTGACGGTAATATGTATCATCGACATACGAATCACGCGTCGCAGTTTGTATGATTTGGCGTTATATCAACAATTATGGTTCCACTTTCATCACTATGTCATTTTAACTTATTCAGAAAGAGCAATTGGATGTGAAATACATGAAACATTGTTGGTAGTAAATCATGCCTGCTCATGTGACATATGAATGTGATTGAGTTTTTGGCATTGAAGTTTTAAGTAAAGCAATTTATCTATAATGTGTTTTAGATGGTGTTCTGTTTCTGAATGTGTGTGTATCTAATAATAGTAAAAGGTGTTAGCATATAGTCACAGTTTTAATGGTCTAGTGCTTTGGTAATTATTATAGCCAATTCATTGTAGGCTGTTCTCTCAAACACTGAGTAACACATGTACCATATATCAAAACGTGTCAGAGCATATAGTTTAAGAATATTATCATCAGTCAAAACAAGAATATATGATTTATATAGTTTAACAACAACAGCCCTTTTAAATCACAAAATATGATAGGTATACTACGTTTTATATGTGGTTTTGAAGATTCGAATATTGCTGATGTTGAGAAAGAAAACCACTATTGGTACAACCTATTTTATCATTTGATACTTAGAAACGATGTCTAGACATGATTGTGTGTTTTAGTGAATTTTAGTGAAAACTAAATATTGTTCGCGAGCTTTCAAACGCCACAGTCACGTGGTGAATGACTTCAATTAACATGTTAAACATAGGGTGAACGTTTAACTGATGAACATACGTATAAGCTGCACACGTACCAATTGCACTCCTTGCAGAAACTATATGTACAAGTTTTATCTAGTATGATGTTATGTGAGATTGTTATCAAGCTGGCATGCGACAATAATGATTGCACAATCTGATCACTTCCGGGACTACGATACCAGACTGACTGATGAGGATGTCACTCTAGATATGACGGTTGATGTACAGTGCAATGACCCGTATTCATATGCAATGTTAGACTATTCAATATCATCATTCTACATCAGTCACTGAAGAAGTGTTATAAAATATATCATTCTAAAAAACTGTTTTTCTTCAAATGATGAGTAGTTTGATTATTTATATTTAAGAGTAGTAAAACTCATCAATGCTGAATAATTATTGAATAACCAAGTAAAACCTAACTTTGTTGTTGTTTAATGCTACAACCCTCAATGATAATCTCCTTTAACGTTCTGATCACATGTGTCATAAAATAGTATCCAAATTAATATTAATGATTTAAGTACGAATCATAACCTTCTGGGCTTTCTATTGTAATATCTGACAAATTAACTGTTTACGTCATGCACCTTTGGCGACTGTAATAAGGAGTGTTTACATCATCTATTTACTTAAAATAAATAAGTCTTTATAATGGAAACTAATATAGACCGTATCGGGCAATGTTTATTAGTTTAATATGAACGAATAAGTTTATTTTCTTATTTCCTATTGCGAAATTAAGAGTATTCCTTTTTATATATGTGAACACAAAAAAAATAACAAATTTAATATGGTAATGATGCCAAACTTTCTTGGTGCAGTTTTTATCCATACATGTCAATTCGTATTCCTCTAACTTTATTTCAAAAGATAATTTCCATGTACCATCACACCATGGACACTATCGAAGAAATTTGTCGAAATGGTCGTTTATTTTTCGGTGCCACGACATTTAAAACCATATTTACAACTCCGATGATGTAGATATTTTTAGTAGTTAACAATTGTTAATAAGTGTGTTTTAAACTCTCAGCATTAACGCTCAGGTATTGTTTAATGTTTATAGTATTGTATTTAATATTCATATTTGTGTACACAATGCATGTTTGTGAGTGTCGTATTAAGGATCTTGTATGAGTCTTTTGAATAAAAATACGTATCATTCAATTGTACGCCATAGTAGTGATAATTAATCCAAAGGGGGATATTTACACTCGAGAAACCCAGAAGTGTAATAATGGCTGTTTTGTTTGCCCCTCAAATGATCTAGTATTTGCCAAAACCCTTTTAAATACATTTTGGTTAAATAGTGTCCAATTTGTAATTGCGATACACGTCTGCAGGGTTAGCTACTGACTGAATCAAAGATTGTTAATTAGTTTTATTCCCGGTATTCAGTGAAAAATCATAGTATGCCATCCAGGATAACACTATAGGAGAAGTATGACTTTTCTATTATTCCTATTTATCTCACATGGATTGAAATTTCCGAATACAGCTCTTGCTTTGACAAAATAAGGAGGTGCATACGGTTTAGAGGTCAATAGTCCCACACAGTTAATCGAACATCATGTAGGCAGCAAATAGGGTTTTGCTATATCGTATCTTTCATCTTTTCATGAGCAAGCTGATGTAAGCTATAGTTTCTTACTCTCGAATTGTAAAATTTCAATAACTCTGTATCAGGACCATAACAATAATCTATGGCTGGCTATCTATCTATCAAGCCCATAAAAGAAATGTCGCTCACTGATCAGAGCTAGCTTTAGAACTGCTGTGCGAACGTTGCCTATATCTTAATAAATAACGCCGGTATTTTATTTTCGGGTCTGAATTACTGCGCACGCGCACCCGCACATAAGGTAAACAAATGCGATTGACGAGTAAAGAGTGTCTGTATTAAAATAGTTACATTTTGTTATAAACATGTACCATTAAAAAGAACACACTTACACTGTTCAATAGTTTCTCCTTTACAAAATCCTTGATTACAAATCCTCTACATCAAAAATGTCTCAGCACTGTTATATGATATCGTTATACTTGTGCCCTGACACTTTGATTGGCAGTCTCATGACTTCCTCGCCTTGACTTTTACACTTGTTAGGGTTGAGATAAGAGTGAAACTCTATTCTCAAATCCTCTTCACATAACAGGTCTTTTAATAACTTTAGGCGGTTTTGTGATACCATCGCCAATGGCTTACAAAATTTAGTTTTAAAAATGAGTTGTGATAAGATACACTTTCATCAATTGTATCAAACGTTGGTGAAATGACAGTCATTGTAGATGAACATATGCCGAAACACTACATTTCTACACATTGACGGCAATTTGCTAGGAGTGCCTCGTCAAATTCTTTGAAGCTCGGTGTGAGATATTGGTGCGGACATGTTTATGTAGCTTTTGTACATAGATGTTCCAAAGGTAAGATAACATATAAAATGAAATATAATGAAAGAACGACTATCGATATTTTACTCCAGTAAAGCTCCAACTACATACACATTCTTACATTATTAAACCGTGAAACATAATATATGTCGTGAATACATCACTGATTTGATTTGACAAATGGCTGATTGATTTTATCTTTACCCATTTTACTGACAATTTTGACTGTTTTTTTTTCAAATACCCTTCAATTGATTGATTTGTTTCAATAAAATTTCAATGGCTTGAATTTTATGTTATATTTAAATTGACTGTGTCGACTTGGCCCTCCAAGACCACTTTCTGAAAAATTGTTGCAGAGGCAATACATAATTTTAGATCAATGTAATTTAACTTTTGGTTAAGCAATATTTTCTTTACATCTTTTCCTTTTTCTTCTTCATTTTGTCTCTCAAATTCAATACCGAAAGGACTACGTCACTGACATACACGTGTTATGTGTGTCGTTTAAACGTAATTATGTATGTACATGCATCGTTTCCAGAATAGTTAATTCACTGCACAAACTGTTAAAAATATATTTCAATTATTGGCGTTTTATTTATGGCAACTAAGAGTAACCAAGTTTTAGTTTTGCAGCCTATTTATATTCAATATCGTATCAGATGGCAAGACAGTCCAGTAACTATGCATTACTGTAATAAGTACATTCTTGAGCATAACAACGTGGAGTAATTCATAAATGCGAACTTCAATTTCTTAGGCGTCATCCAACAGAAATATACTACAACGTTGGGCAAAGGAACTATTGATGGTCATCGACATCAAACGTATGAAGTAAAACTAATACATGACAAATTGATACCTTCAAATATGATTTATCGATCTATTGGTCACATAATTAAATTGTATATGAATTGATAAAATGTCTACTGGTATGTGAAACCGCAAAATACAAAATACGTTATAAATATGAAACAATATATCACCTGCTCAGTCTGAATTCCATAGAGGTCAATATTATATTCACTAGAAACTGTAGTATGACAGATTTGTTTTACTGTGTTTGTGAAGTACTGACTAAACATGCAAATACAATATTTACATTTACGGAGAATGGAGTTTAATGTCACAATTCGATATCGTGAATACAAAATCTAGTGTCTATATTGATTTATATATTCTTATAATATATAATAAGATATGTCCACACTAAAATCAGATTGACAGCTTGACGTCAATTCCAATTGTTGTTTTTATTATTACATTTAGTAAGTCAACTTTAGTATGGTAATATAAAATCATGTATCTGTCTCGACATGAAAGTACTTCATCAGTGACAAATAGGGCACCTAGTTGATGTACACTAGTAGTAACGAAACGAACCCTATGTGTTGCCATTGTACGTTTCAATGGATTAGAAAATGCGAAATCCTCAAATACATAACGCATACTGGTGAATGCATGAAGCTATCGATATATAACGATAACAATCGGAATCATCCTATAACAGTTCTGATCTGTTTGATCACTTACCCGGTCGTCTCTGCACGTGCATTACACTGAATCACATACAACCGATCAGTTTAAACCAAATATGACTTCTGTCATCGCAATATA
The DNA here is from genome assembly GCF_978046115.1 of Saccoglossus kowalevskii. NCBI lineage: Eukaryota > Metazoa > Hemichordata > Enteropneusta > Harrimaniidae > Saccoglossus > Saccoglossus kowalevskii. The sequence continues at coordinate 19,385,576 of NC_140643.1, read as the reverse complement.
ACGTGTAAATTAAATCAGTTTCGCTATGAGTTAGTTAGGTGAGTATAATTGGCGATATAACAGGACAACTGGCTAATCTCAAACTTCATACTGGGCTTGTGTTCTGAGTGTACAACGTAACTCAAAGTAACCCCTTTTAAAAATCTACCATCGAAATTTGTTGATTAATGTCTTTTGCGAACTGTTGTAGGACCCATACGGTCTTTGTCTGTTTTCATGAATGTCCGTTAGTCCGTAAAAAAGATGCAATAATACCAATCTTTATGGCATTACTCAGTGTATGATAGTGAAGTAGAGAGCCACAGTATACCTTCGAATGCCACATGCACAATGAGAATAACACTATTAAGATTAAACCACGGTGGTCGAATTTATAAAGTTAATTATCTGATTGAATCAATAAATGTGACAGAGGAGACGATATTTGGTAATCATAGTTTAGAGTATCAAACCAACAATTCAGGGAAAATAATTAAATATCAAGGTCACATCAAGTATTTATGTGTATTCTTACTTGTAGTATCACCACTTACTAAATATAGCCAGCGCAATCGAAAGTGGCACACTTTTTTGCGATTCACAAGATGAAGCTACAGTTGAAACCAAAGTTCAAGGTCACAGCATGAGTATATGTATTTTGTAAACTAGCCATGGCCATACAAATTAGTAGTATTCTCTCACAAGTGACTCAAAACACGTGGCATCCCTATCTGAACGATAGGGTAAAGTATTCGTAGCTGTATGTTCATCTACAAGAAGAAATAGCTATTAACCTCAAACTTGGTACACAGATTCCTTATAGGGACAGATAGTTAAATGTCACAGTCACATTGTTTCTAAAACATGGCACATTTTAATGCCAATATTTACAAGTCATAGGTAAAATTAGTATTAGAGTATTAGGCCTAAACTGTGGCTATTGGCTAGGGGAGATTGATAGGGGAAAATCTAGCATGATGTGGCATCTCCTTCTAGATGTAGATGCTATCTAGCGATATGCCGTGACCACTTTTGTATTAACTGATGACAAAACCATTTTATACATGCATTGACATTTGCACACTTTTTTCTAGCAACGCTTGACATTTTAAAAGTATATTCCTTTTGTTTCCACTGCATTCAAACAATAAAACAACTGATTCATGCAGGATATATTAAATATATATATATCGGTATAAGCAATCGAACACGTTTGTCCGCCATATCCCATACTTTAATTTAAATGACTTATGTCATCTGTTTTAATTCAAATAAATAGATCAAACAGTATGCCGACACAAAGCAGAACGCACACCACTTGCATATAAAGACACATCTGCTGATTAACATGGCGCAGACATGTACGAAATTCAATCTATATATTGTTATTATAGTCAGGTAATATCGACTGTTGCATAATGGTCACTGCTCAAACTAAATTACCATGAAATCGATTAGGAACCTAGAAAGACAGACTGCATCCTCTTATTGCCCGCAAATGAAGCATACATAATTTCACTGCATTACAATAAATAGCTAATTAATAATATTAATGTCGGACTCACACATTCCATACCCTAAGATGCGTTTTTGGATGTTGTAGTGCATGCCAATGTTTTAAAACTGTTAAATGTATATCTAGCCACAACACCCACTTTGGCAAAAAACTTCGACCCACAACACAATGTACTCTTATAGAGACGATATATATCAGTGAATGTATTGTTACTATTCTAGTTTTGAATGTGAATAACTGACGCCAGGATTCCTCTCACTATTAACAATGCAAAACTAGTCGAAGTATTTAATAATTTTCCGAAGTAATGTATGTGATGACCATGTGAGACCATTTGATTGAATTTTTGCAGTTTCGCTGACAATACTATAGTGATGATAGGTACATCATTAAAATATCCTACCGACATATAAACATCGATACTACAGGGTTATGTTGTCTCACACAATTTCACAGACACTGTCACAGTGTAAGGCATGCTTATTGCTATAGAGAGGGACACTCACAGATCTTACAATGGACTGGGATTCTGAAATACACATACACAAAAATATCAAATTGAAGCTCATGGCTTTAATATCTCTCAAAATAATTACAAGGAACAAAGCACAGAAATAAATAAATAATAGTATTGGATATGAGTATTGAATCGTGTGATCAGCTTTAGGGAGATTAAATTGGGTACTTTAGTGTAGCAATTATGGTAGTAATGTCCTCTTAGTAAGATACTAAGAATAGTGAATAGTATGAATATATATGATTAGATATGAAAACTGGAATGTAGCAGAACATGTGTGGAAAATGTTTACAATTATGCATGTTAACGGTTTATATTAGATTTCACAACAACAGGAAGAACAAATAGACTATCTGCATATAAGTGAACATTTTGAAAAATAAAAAAAAATAATAGAATACAGCGACACAAATAATTATTTTGGCTGTCAATATCACATATGATTGTAATATATAACGTATATAAGACTTGTTTTAGCAATATAACATGTCAAATCAACACTGGTAATTCCGTGTTAATTGTAACATAATTGCAATGACATTAGTTGTTGTCCAAATTCACCAGTGAATACATATATTATCTAGCGGAACAAAACATGTGAAAACATATGATTAAAACCGCTTGCCTGGTGTATAGCTTTGTTTGCTTTCTCAATATTAGCATCTCATAATTGTTTTCATTACACATATTTTAAAAAGGTTGTCCAAGGCTTCATGCGTTTTGTGTTATCTGGCACTGCAAAATATGGTAAAGATAGTAAATAATAGCGACATATTGTGTTGAATATGCAGAATCTCCTTGCCAAATCTAACAAAAGCACAGAATCGAATCATTACATAACATTCGGTCTCACTATTACAAAATGACGCTCACTATATTTTTGTATTCTGCGTTATATAAAAAATAGTTACACATTCATCACTCTGCTATTCACCTTTGTGGGAAAGTACGAATAAGATATGGATGGGAACAATATAAATCACTGACGGTGATATGCAACATTAGCATACGAATCACGAATTATAGTTCCACATTAATCACGGTCTCTTTAACTTCTCCAGAAAGTGTAAATGTATGGATGAAAAATGTATAAAACACTGCTTGCTGGTAATCAATCATGCCTGCTGACGTGTTTTAGATGATATGCTGCTTCTGCATGAGTGTGTATGTATCTATAACAAAACTACAAAATTAATAACAGTGTTAGCATTGAGCCACGGTTTAAACGTTTGAGTGCCTTGGAAACGAAAATAGTCAATTCTTTGTCAGCTGTTCTATCCAACACTAAGTAACACATTTGCAGTATATTGAAACGTATCAGAGCTTAGAGCTTAATAATATTATCATCAGTCAAAACAAGAGTAAATAGTTTATATACTAAGTTTAACAAACCCCAGTTAAAGCACATAATATAATAGGTATACTAAGTTTTACATTTGGTTTTAATTATTCGAATGTTGCTGACGTTGTGGACAAAAATCGCTTTTGAAACACCCTATCTTATCATTTTGGTGTATTGAAAAATAAGTATTGTTTGCGAGTTTTCGGACGCCACAGTCATGCGGTGAATAACTTCAAATAACAGTTGATGGGGTGAACGGAGAACAGATAAACGTACATATAAGCTCCACACACAACAATTGCACTATGTGTAGAAACTATATGTACACGTTTTATTCAGTATTATGTTATGTAAGATTGCTATCAAGCTGGTATGCGACAATAATGATTGTACAATCTGATCATTTTCGGGACAACCATAGCAGACTGACTGATGAGAATGTCACTATAGATATGACGGTAGATGTACAGTGCAATTACCTGTATTCATATGTAATGTTAGGCTATTCAATATCATACATCAGTCACTGAAGATGTGTTATAAAAAATACCATTCCAAAAAAAGTATTTTTTTTTGGGCAAATTGATGAATAGTTTGTTACTACTCTTAAATATGAATAAACGATCTTCTATCACTAATGCTTCTATCACCAATCATTATTAGATAACCCAAACTATTTGTGTTTTAATGCTTCTGGAAACCCACAATGATAATCTTTGTTAACGTTCTGATCGCATGTGTCACATAATATTACATTGCCAGAAATTTACAATATAATCTGGTCAAGTAGGGATTTCCTGTCTATCCCATTGCAGTGACTATAATTACATGCAAAATTATTCAATACACCCGATGATGTCATAGAGTTTATAGGTATATTGTTTAGCCTAATTGAGAGTCTATTGGTATGTTAAGTAGTTCACAACTTGGGGTTGGAAACAATAGTAAATGAGGTAATCTTTTGTTTCCTTTGTTTTGTACCCACTTGTATTTGTTAGCTGATCACATGAAGCCAGCTAATAAATGTTTTGGTTGCCAGAGTTCGTGATACCCTTAGGTACACTCTTAAGATGGCATTAAATACAAGCCACCTGCTATATACTTGATAAAACAATCTGTGGACAGACCAATCTTGTCGAAGGCGACTGATATGCAAATTACGTTTGTTTGACGCATTACAAGACAAAAGTCGAGACTGTCGTGGAACAATACACAACTCACGGACATACGTCTTGATGAAACCCCTCGGCCGATACAATATATTGATCTTGTGGTCTGACCTTCAGCATCAAAGGCAGTTTGGCGATAGTGGTTCGCATTCGAAAAGTGGGGTGATTAAACGGAAATAATTAGAAATAAGTCTTGATTCAGGTTACTTCCTGTTGTTAATTGGATTAAAACAGTTATATTTGCTAACAACGTATCGTACATCTGTGTAAAAAAATGCATGAATTTCAACTCTAATTTGGGCAGCGCATACTGCCTCTAAAACTGCGCCAGACTCTGGCACACAAATACACATTGCCCATTAGTAATACACTGGGCCAGTGTAGAATTTATCATCAGGTTTTACGGCAAGTTGGGCATTTACTGGTGGAGTTTTAATGGAAACATATATAACATATTGAAAGATTGGAACGTCACCTGTCTATTAAGAAGCACACAAAAGTAAAAAAATGGAAAATATAAACTCATAATAAAATTTTGTTTTAATACATGTTTATGCAATGCATTCTGTGATGTTTATTTGACTGAGGAACACTGGCCAGGACGGAAGTCGGCCATCTTGTCCACCCATGTCTGGTGGTGTGTAAGTTTGAATATCAAAACGTGACGTATTATGCAAGTTTCAACATAAAATCATGACATTCTGGTCTTTGTATAGTAATATCTGACAAAGTAACTGTTTACGCGATGTACCTCTGGCGATTGTAATTGTTGTCTTCTTATTTTTCTTATTTTCCTTTTTGCTAAATTGAAAGTTTTGCGTGTTAATTATTTGAACCAAAAAAATATCAAATTGAATTTGTTTGATACTTTTCAATTTAATATTGATAATGATGATAAACTTTCTTGGCGCAGTTTTTATCCACATATGCCCTAATAACAATTCGTATTCCTCTTACATTATTTCAAAAGTTAATTTTCATGCACCAACACGCTACGCCACGCATGTTTATGAGTGCCGTATTGGGGATCTCGTAGGCGTCTCTTGAAGAAAAAAAGTATAGTATTGATAATTAATCCAAAGGGAAGATATTTACACTGGAGAGACACATGGATGTAATAATGGCCGTTCTGTTTTTTTTTTCCCTCAAGTGATATAGTTTTTGCCAAAACCCTTTGGTTGAATAGTGTCCAATTTGTAATCCAGGATAATTGAAGAAGCATAGGAAGAGTATGATGTTTCTATTATTCCCCTATTTCTAACATGGATTGAAATTGACGCTTGCGCTGTTCAATAGTCCCCTTGATTACAAACCCACTACATTCAAAAAATATCAGCACCGTTACCACAAAATCATTAAATACGGTTGTATCACTGGCGTATGGGGTTCCTTGGCAGAATTACTATATATACACTCATGATTTCAGCATTAGGGCTCGGCTGTAGATATTTTTGTTACATGCTTAACTCGAGATCTAGCACGAATCACAATAGCAGACGCCATTTCAACTCAAGGTTCTCCTCGTATTAACCAATCATATGTAATAGCACTATGAACCAATCGCACCAATTGCAAGTTCGCTAAAATATGTTACAATGGCTGATCCTACAAGTCTATAAAAGATCTGAATACTTGTTTTAGCGCGCTAGTACATGTAACATTTCTAGTGCCGAATTAATAAACTGTGTTATATGATATCGTTCTACTTGTTTCCTGTTACCTCGATTGGCAGTCCCATTGCTTACCCGTCTTGACTTTTATGCTTGTTAGGGTTGCGATAAGAGTGAAACTCTATTCTCTAGTCCTCCCCACAGAATTATTTGGAGCAGAGCTTTTAATGACTTTAGACGTTTTTGCGAAACCATTGCTAATGGCTTACCAAACTTAGTACTAAACATAACTAATGATGCGATACCCTTTCACCAATTGTATTGAAAGTTGGTGTTAAAAAAATACTGGTTTTCATCTGCACATCTAACTGGCAGTCATTTACCAGAACATTACATCTCTACACATCGTCGACAATTTCCTAGGAATGCCAAATTCTTTAAAACTCGGTTTGGGATATTGGTGCGGACATATTTCTGTCGATTGTGTGCATAGTTGTTTCAAAGGTAAGATGTAATGGCATACTACATGCATGTTCACTAATTTGTTTTTCATTTTGTATAATGAGATCATGTTGGCCGTTTACTTTTTTCTTGCTTTTGGGGGTTCGACTAGCGATAATTTACTCATAATTCTATAATTCCCCTATTTCTAACATGGGTGGAAATTGACACTTGCGCTGTTCAATAGTCCCATTGATAACAAGCCCAATACATCCAAAAACTCTCAGCACCGTTACCACATAACCAATAAATGGGGTTCCCTGGTAGAATTACTATATATACACTCATGATTTCAGCATTAGGGCTTGGCTGTAGATATTTTTGTTACATGCTTAACTCGAGATCTAGCACAAATCACAATAGTAGACGCCATTTCAACTCAAGGTTCTCCTCTTATTAACCAATCATATGTTATAGCACTAGGAACCAATCGCACCAAGTTCGCTAAAATATGTTACAATGACTGATCCTACAAGTCTATAAAAGATCTGAATACTTGTTTTAGCGCGCTAGTACATGTAACATTTATAGTGCCGAATTAATAAACTGTGTTATATGATATCGTTCTACTTGTTCCTGTTGCTTCGATTGGCAGCCCATTGCTCACCCGTCTTGACTTTTATGCTTGTTAGGGTTGCGATAAGAGTGAAACTCTATTCTCAAGTCCTCCCCACAGAATTATTTGGAGCAGAGCTTTTAATGACTTTTGAAGGTTTTGCGATACCATTGCTAATGATGCGATCCCCTTTCACCAATTATATTGAAAGTTGGTGTTAAAAAAAAATACTGGTTTTCATCTGCACATCTAACTGGCAGTCATTTACCAGAACACTACATCTCTACACATCGTCGACAATTTCCTAGGAATGTCAAATCCTTTAAAACTCGGTTTGGGATATTGGTGCGGACATGTTTCTGTCGATTTTGTGCATAGTTGTTTCAAAGGTAAGATGTAATGGTATACTACATGCATGTTCACTAATTTGTTTTTCATTTTGTATAATGAGATCATGTTGGCCGATTACTTTTTACTTGCTTTTGCCGGTTCGACTAGCGATAATTTACTCATAATTCTATAATTCCCCTATTTCTAACATGGATTGAAATTGGCACTTGCGCTGTTCAATAGTCCCCTTGATTACAAACCTAATACATCCAAAAACTCTCAGCACCGTTACCACATAACCAATAAATGGGGTTCCCTGGTAGAATTACTATATATACACTCATGATTTCAGCATTAGGGCTTGGCTGTAGATATTTTTGTTACATGCTTAACTCGAGATCTAGCACAAATCACAATAGTAGACGCCATTTCAACTCAAGGTTCTCCTCTTATTAACCAATCATATGTTATAGCACTAGGAACCAATCGCACCAAGTTCGCTAAAATATGTTACAATGACTGATCCTACAAGTCTATAAAAGATCTGAATACTTGTTTTAGCGCGCTAGTACATGTAACATTTATAGTGCCGAATTAATAAACTGTGTTATATGATATCGTTCTACTTGTTCCTGTTGCTTCGATTGGCAGCCCATTGCTCACCCGTCTTGACTTTTATGCTTGTTAGGGTTGCGATAAGAGTGAAACTCTATTCTCAAGTCCTCCCCACAGAATTATTTGGAGCAGAGCTTTTAATGACTTTTGAAGGTTTTGCGATACCATTGCTAATGATGCGATCCCCTTTCACCAATTATATTGAAAGTTGGTGTTAAAAAAAAAATACTGGTTTTCATCTGCACATCTAACTGGCAGTCATTTACCAGAACACTACATCTCTACACATCGTCGACAATTTCCTAGGAATGTCAAATCCTTTAAAACTCGGTTTGGGATATTGGTGCGGACATGTTTCTGTCGATTTTGTGCATAGTTGTTTCAAAGGTAAGATGTAATGGTATACTACATGCATGTTCACTAATTTGTTTTTCATTTTGTATAATGAGATCATGTTGGCCGATTACTTTTTACTTGCTTTTGCCGGTTCGACTAGCGATAATTTACTCATAATTCTATAATTCCCCTATTTCTAACATGGATTGAAATTGGCACTTGCGCTGTTCAATAGTCCCCTTGATTACAAACCTAATACATCCAAAAACTCTCAGCACCGTTAGCACATAACCAATAAATGGGGTTCCTTGGCAGAATTACTATATATATACTCATGATTTCAGCATTAGGGCTCGGCTGTAGATATTTTTGTTACATGCTTAACTCGAGATCTAGCACAAATCACAATAGCAGACGCCATTTCAAATCAAGGTTCTCCTCTTATTAACCAATCATATGTAATAGCACTATGAACCAATCGCACCAAGTTCGCTAAAATATGTTACAATGGCTGATCCTACCAGTCTATAAAAGATCTGAATACTTGTTTTAGCGCGCTAGTACATGTAACATTTCTAGTGCCGAATTATTAAATTGTGTTAGATGATATCGTTCTACTTGTTTCCTGTTACTTCGATTGGCAGTCCCATTGCTTACCCGTCTTGACTTTTACACTTGTTAGGGTTAAGATAAGAGTGAAACTCTATTTTCAAGTCATCCCCATAGAAATTATTTGGAGCAGAGCTTTTAATGACTTTAGAAGGTTTTGCGATACTATTGCTAATGATGCGATACCCTTTCACCAATTGTATTGAACGTTGGTGAGAAAAAAATACTGGTTTTCATCTGCACATCTAACTGGCAGTCATTTACCAGAATACTACATTTCTACACATCGTCAGCAATTTCCTAGGAATGCCAAATTCTTTAAAACTCGGTTTGGGATATTGGTGCGGACATGTTTCTGTCGATTTTGTGCATAGTTGTTTCAAAGTTAAGATGTAATGGCATACTACATGCATGTTCACTAATTTGTTTTTCATTTTGTATAATGAGATAATGTTGGCTGATTTCTTTTTTCCTGCTTTTGGGGGTTCGACTAGCGATAATTTACTCAAGCAAAACTCAAACTGCACAACAACAATTACATATCTTAAACTATGAAACGTAATATGATCTAAATACACCATTTATTTATTTGATTTTATTACAAATGGATGATTGATTTTATTCTGTCCCATTTTCCTGACAATTTTGACTGTTTTTGCTTCAACTCCCTTCAAGTGACTGTTTTTTTTTTTAAATTTCAATGGCTTGAATTTTATTTAATAATTTAATTGTCCATGTCGACTTCTTTGGCCCACAAGACCGCTTTGCGAAAATTTGGCGCAGATGAAAGACATACTATTAGATCAATGCACTTGTATTTTTCTTTACATCTTTTCATTTTTGGTTTTGTGTCTCAAATTCAGCCAATACTAGATGGTGCATTGACACACACGTGCTATATATGTCGTCTAAACGTAATTATTTATGTACATGCATCGTTTCCAGAATAATGAAATATTTCATCAGTGACAAATCGGACACAAGGTGGATGTACACTAGTAGTAACGAAACGAACCCTGTGCATTGCCATGTTACATTTGAGAGAAATAGAAACTGCAAAATCCTCAAAAATACAATGCATATGGTGAATGCATGAATATAACGAGAACAATCGAAATCATCACATAACATTTTGTAATTACCTGATTGTCTCCGCATGTGCATTACATTCAATCACACACGACTCCCCGGACTAATCAGTTTAAACCAAATATGGCTTCTCTCATCAGAATATAACGCCTAAATTAATTTCGAATCACTTTCTCTATGATTTAGTTGGATGGGTACAATTGATGATTCAACAAGTCAATTGGCTAATCTCAAACCTGCTTAATACTAGGCTTGTGTTCTCAGAGTATAATGCAACACAATCCCCCATTTAAAAAGCTATCATCGACAGTTGTTGAGTAAAGGGTTTTCGGAACTGGACTTATACGGTATTTGTCTGTGAACACTGTTTTCATTAATATCCGTTCGTCTGTAAAAAGACAATGATATAACACTGCAATAAAACCAATGCAAGGTCACCACACGAGTCTATGTATTTTGTAAACTAGCCATAAGACTTAATCATCCACGAGTGACTCAAAACACGTAGCAGCACTATAAGAACAAAATATAAAACGTAAAGACAAAGAGAAATAGCTATTAACCTCAGACTTGACGCAATGATCCCGGGACCCGCCGTAGGCGGCAGTATTTTCATTCGAGGTCAATTTTGGATCACCAGGTCATTCCTAAACGCGTAATTAGGACTGAGTCGAGAATCAATTTTGGGCGCCAGAAATCATCCAAAGACGTTTATTTGGGTATAATTTGCGCTGTCAAGACAAAGTTCAGGCTAATAAAATAAGATTGACGACGTTTTCCCATGAAAATAAAAGTGAATTATTTGCTGAAAAAAGCGGAGAAAAATTGATACGCAGAAATCGTGACGTTGACTCTACGCATGCAATGCAGCGTCATGGAAATTGTCTACAGTACACGTACACGCATCTTTCGATGACGTGTTATTTTGCCAGCCAGCCCAGGACGCCGTACAGACATTGTACTAAGGTAAGAGTTTTCGCCATTTTCCACAAATTATAATATACTGGTATTCTTAACAATTTCTTTACCTATAAAACTCTGCACACCATGCTATGATCATTCAGTGTTTTGTACTAAACGACTCATCGCTTAGCAAAGTCAATTTTCAGGATTTATTGGCACATGATGTCATGAATCAGAGAAACTAATGACCAAAAATAAATATTGCATCGTCTATAAATGATGACAGCGATTTACTAGGCCTATGGCCTGTGAACTCATATGATGTGTGTGCACGGTACGACTAGTAACAATTACCTAACCTACCGGTCCTTCACGGCCACAGTTGTCGCGATGCATCTCAATAAAATAGCAACTAAAACCAATTAAGGCCGATATGTGTAAATACTTGTACATTAATAGTCTAGTCTATGCAACCAGCAATAATGACATGCAAGAATGACATTGGCAAAATGATGACCTCGGATGTAGCCATGTCTAGGGGCATGGATATGATTTATAGTCTTTGCCCATTAATGTAATGTTATAATGTATATGAAGTATGTGATCATGATTAATCTTCATGATCATTTGTGACCACACCATTGATTATTTAGCATAGGCCACCACACACTGTATAATATTGAGCAGAAAGTCATGCAAGAAATTGCACTTGATTCACCACATTGGCATGGCTGGCTGTATTCATTCTTACTTTTTCATGATCATTGTTTGGCTCACTACAAGTTTCTTGTGATTTAGGCGGATTTTTGTCACATGCAAGAAACAGCAAGAGCTGCAATGTGTACATTATGGGGCTTTTATCATGCTTGTGATGTTGCTATTGTAGGTAAATGGCCACAGCAGGAATGTACATAACTGTTATTTATTAACCTTAAACAATGACATGTGTTGTCATTTGTTATTAATTTCATTTTTATGGAAATGAGTTACCTTTTTCTAAAATAAACAAAATTTGATAGTAATATCATCATGTAAAAAAAATTGTTTAAAATGATTGTATTTGATGTAGACTGAACATGTTGGGGAAAAAATAAATCTAAAATAATAAAATCCCTGCCTAACTACCCAATAGTTTTTACTCTAATACTGGAAACACTAAATTTGTTTTTCATTGGCCTCATAATGGTTTGAGATCTTTTTAACATGATCCACATAAATAATGAGGGATGAACTGGGATTCTGTACAAACAGGTCCATGCATTTACATTCTATGTTTCTGGTTTGATGTTGACTCATTTACAGCCCTGTCATTGGTGATACAAGGATTTTACTCCCTATATCATGTGTGTGGGCTGTCTTATGCAAACCAACAATGCTGTTTTTGCACATGGTCAATTTACTCCGGTTATATGTCAGATGACACATTACCATTGCCATGCGATAAATTCATTACTTTTACCGGTTCTATCAGTCTGATGGAATTTATGTCATCATTGATAACTCTATGAAGAACAATTATATTCCATATAGTCTCTTTGCACCTACTTTATTTCTTATTCATTCTGAATGGACAGTTGGATGAACATACAATAGCCTAAAAGTAAGGGGGTATATTTGTACAACACCATGTAACTTTGCATGATATGGGTCTATAATACTGTCATGTAAACATTTAACTACTGGGTTTGTACAGTTTATTGTTGCTGCACATATACTTATTGAAAACAACAAGATATAGTATTTTCGGCAATATGACTACTACCAAATTGGTCGGTGGTGATACCTATCATTTGGGTCTTCTGTCGACACTTATCTGCGTTTGCACCATGAGTCGTTCCATGCACATCATACCAGATTTAATCATGACACTCCGTTTACAACACTAGTTTACCTCATTATAATGTACATAACCTGTGTTTTCATTGAGAGGATGCTTGAATGCACGATAGTGCTTTCAGCATCCTCTCACTAGTTATTTACAATGTGCCTCAAGATTTAATTTATGTAAAGTCCAATCATTTCCAAAGCATTTCAACAATGTTCTTCCTATTGAACATTCCTCTACTCAACACCTTATTCAAATCATTCATTACAATATATAATCCTTACCACTTGTTTTTTTTATTTTCTTCCAGGCGAGATAATTCAACCATCACCGGTATCTCCTATTGATTCAACTTTTTACTTTATTCTTACTCGAATTTGGCCCATATTATCTATAGCCTCTTTTGTAATCCCTCTAATACTTATATTTTGTGTTTCAATTACATAATGTTAGTCCAAAAATGTCATCTTCTATTATTTGAACACAATCCTATTATCAAGGTCACGTTTGTATTGCGCTGGTCCCGCTAACTCTGGGTGAACATATTTCTCATAGAAACAAATGGTCGAACGTCACAGTATACATGTATACGTTGACAATATAAAATTAACGCCATTGTTTTAAGACATGGCACATTTTGATGCCAATATTTGCAGGTCATAGGTAACATTCTATGGGTATTAGGCCTGAACAGTGGCTCTGAGTGCTGATATTGATAGGGGATAAATCTAGCAATGATTGTCATCTCCTTCTAGTTGTAAGTGCTATCTAGTGACATGTTGTGACCACTTTTGAATTAACTGATGGCAACATGTCAAAATTTTTCACATCACATTTGCACATTTTTTTTTCTAACAACGCTTGAGATTTTAAAGGTATTTCCATATTTCCCCTGTATTTAAACAATAAAACAACTGATTCATACAAGATGTATCAAAGGTGTATATCAGTATAAGTTATCGAACACGTTTTAACGACATAACCCATACTTTATTTTAAATGTACTTATGTCATCTTTTTTTCCCCACATAAATAGTAAGTAACCGACACAAGGCAGAACACATGCCATTTGCATTTAAAAACACATATTCTGATTAACAAGAGGCAGACATGTTCGAAATTCAATTTATATATTGTTATTATCCTCAGGTAGTATCGACTGTTGCATAATGGTCACTGCTCAAATTAAATTACCATGAAATCGATTAGGAATCTTGAAAGGCAGACTGCATCCTCTTATCGCCAGCAAATGAAGCATACATAATTCCACTGCATTACAATAAATAGATAATTAATAATATTAATGTCGGACTCACACATTCCATACCCTAAGATGCGTTTTTGGATGTTGTAGTGCATGCATTACTAAATCGATTTTGCTGCTATAAACATGACTAGATGGCAAAAATAGGTGCATTTTGAGGCAAAACAGAAAAAAGGAACAGGAAACGCTTATTATACATTCTTTGTTGGCGTCGTCTTCCTTCTTCAATGTTTTGAAATTATCAAATGTGAATGTAGCCACAACGCCCAGTTTGGCAAAATAATGTACTCTAATAGAGACGATAGCGACTAGTAAATGTATTGTTACTATTCTAGTTTTGAATTACTCTCACTATTAAGAATGCAAACACGTCGAGACATTTTGTGACCATTTAATTTAAATCTTGCAACTTGGCAGTGGTGATTAATCATTAATCATTGCCACAATCAATATGTTACACTCACAAAAAATAGTAATTCCGATTCAATTAAATAATAGTATTAGATATTGTTACGATATTTTAGTTTTGCGTAATATAAATGTATTTTGATAATGCCCAGTTAGCTAGCGAGGCTTGCCCAGCTGCAGAATTAGAATAGAAAGCATGTATTATCATTGCTAATTAATATTCTTTTGTTCGTGCTGAGTTAGAGTTGTCACGAAAATCCCGACCAGTGCAGTGCAGTTCAGCTCAGCTCAGCTCCGGTGCAGTGTCGACGTGGCATGGCAGCCAACGTATGTCTCAAGATAATGCTTGTCAAATTCGGCATGTGGGACTGACGGCCTGCTGTGGTTCCGTGCTTTAAAACCAACTTTATTCAAAGACCTGTGTTTCAGGGTGGTTTGCTGATCTTGGTCCTTTCTCTGCACAGACGGTATGGAAGTCGCGTAACATTACGGTCATTGCCGTGTAATTTGCGTTCCCCGAGACGTCGTAGTTTGGAGCTGTAGAACTGATATCGTCGTCGACGTTGATGTGAATGACTGTACTATCGCTGAAACTACGCAGGGCGAGTTCTGCACCTAGATAGAGTAGGCAATTCCGAGCTGGACTATTATCATCATTATTATTATTAATGTGATGTATATTGCTGACCGGTTTGTTATATTGCTCCTGTTAATGGTTTGTGCTTATTGTATTATTAAATTAGTATTAATGGACATAGTCTGGCTGTGTGTCTTTGTTTGACCTTTAGTGTCCTGGAGTACGGGATATTTGAGACCAGGTTCGCGAGAGACTATCTCGTATTACCGTTAGTAACAATACGAGTATTGAAATAATTTGATTATTTATATTTAAGAGTAGTAACAATCTTCTATCACCAATACTGAATATTTATTAGACATTCAAGAGAAATCTAACTTAGTTGTTTTTAATGCTACTTGTAACTCTAAAACCCCATTTAACGTTCTGATCACATGCGTCATCAACTAATATGCACATTATTGTTAACAAAGTACAAATCACAGCCTTCTGGGTTTTCTAAGTAATATTTGACAAATTGACCGTTTACATTTACAACTCCGATAATGTAGATTATTTTTATAATTTATAATTTGTAAGATGTGCGTTTTGAACTACCAGCATTAACGCTCATTTATTGTTTAAAGGTTACAGTGTTGTATTTATTATTCATATTTGTTGTACATATTGTACGTTTGTGTGTACCGTAATGAGAAAACATGTAGGCATCACTTGAATAAAAAATACGTATATTCAAATTGAACACCGTAGTACTGATAATTAAGCCAAATGGGAGATATTTACACTGGAAAGCCCCACGTGATATAGTATTTGCCAAAACCCTTGGTTAGATCAAATTTGGTTAAATAGTGACAATGTTGTAATTGTGATAACAAGTCTTCTGAGTTAGTCATTGACTCAAAGACTCTAATTTCCGGTTTTCAGTGGAAAATCTTAGTTCGGCATCCAGTGCATTTGGAGAGGCATAGGATTCTTCTATTACTCTATTTTTTTTCTAACATAGAATGAAATTTCCCAGTAACAGCTCTTGGCTGGTTTAGAGGTCAATGGTTCACCGACAGTCAATCTAATGTCATGTTAGCATTATATTGGGTTTCGCTATATCTCATCTTTCAACTCTGCATTAGGACCATAATTATCAATGGCTGGCTGTCTATCAAGCCCATGCAATATACATTTCTACACATCGAGTGCCTCGTCAAATTCCTCAAAACTCGGGTTGAGATATTTGTGCATGTTTCTGTCGATGTGTACACATTTAGTTTTAACGGTAAGATAACATGCATGCATGTATGTTGACTAATTTGTTTTTACAATTTGTATATTGCTGAGAGCATGTTAGTGGCTGCTTTGTATTTGCCCAATTTTTTTCGCACTTTCGGAAATTCGCTGAAATTTAATGAAAGAACTAACAGTCTTTAACTAAAACAAAACTCAAACTACACAACGATTTTTAAATTTTCTAAAACGTTTCTTGCGTATACCGGGTTTTCTTTGTCACACTTTTAAGTACCGACATGCAGATATATTTCTACATCTACTCATATACTGAGGAGGCTCGATCTTTCAATTCTATATTATCGTCGCAATTGTGCTGACTTAATTCAATATAAAATTATCCACGGAAATGATCATATTAAGCAGAATACCCGTTTGTCTTGTGTTTCCGGATAAGGCGATGTTTGTTCAGTCGTGTGGTGAAACTACACTAGGCCAAAGTCTGAAACTACAAATAAAGCAGAATTCCTCTAGAATTCATAGAATCTAATGAGTTAGGAAGCTGTATCTGCTCTTATTATTAATAGGTTCAAAGCTGGTCTCAAATATGACTGGGCTGCATACCCCAAAAAGGTCATATATTATTATGATTTTCCGTATTAACTGTAGGACATTTTTACCTGACCTGTTTACAAATACATATAATTTCACGAGCAGCATTTCACACGACGTACTGGAAATTAATACTCTTAATATAATACGATATGCCACACATTAAAATCACAATACGCGGATAGTGAGTGAGTCACTTGTGAGTCAGTCATTCTGTGGAACTGTTTTCTTGACCATCAGTAGTAACCCCTTCAAATAAGAACATTACTTATCTTCTATGCAGTCTTGAAGCATACTGGTCACTACTCAAGAGCCTTAGCTGTGATTTGGTGAATTTGGTGATTTCATCATTGGATAAAATAAATCAGCTTCCAGTAAGGAGACATCTTTGTTGCTTCTCCTTTTCTTGTATTAGCTGCTCTCCACAGCCCCGTCGTCGCCTCTCCATGGACTTCACTGAACCAGGAAAGTATTGATCTGTGCTGAATACTACATGCACACTGAGTCCCAGTTCATTGTTACCACTTCATTTCATATTGCGTAGACCCCGATAGTTAACAAATATGCGGTATGGTAGAGTTGTGGCAGGGGGGGGGGGGGGGTGCAAGATAGCCTATACTTGCCCATGGCCTAAAGTAACTATAAGGGAACTATTAGAAATACAGAAGGAATCCTAATCCTAATCAAGACATAGTAGGGCGTTCTCACTCGATTACCGCAAGTTTACCCTATCAAGAAATAAAATAAACATTATTTATATTCAAGGTTTTGGCCGTGCTTTCGTTACATAATTTATGTATTGTGAAGTCATTTAAACCATAGTAGTAAATAATTGCAACAAAAAAGGGTAATATAATATTATGTGCGTGATTAAATTGAGATTGGGAAAATATGCAAAAAACATATGAGGCTTTATATCACACCCATACATCAGTTTTCATTACCATTTGATAAATTATAGTGCAAGTGCTAAAAGTAGAGATTTCTGGCTTCAAGGGACATATCGACTGAGGCGTGATTGTATTGGAAAAATAATAAATAACTATAATGTTGTCATATATCTCAAAGTAGACGTTCGCAAAGGGAATTGTTACAGGGTTCTCGTGAGATGAATACGTAAATATCTGATTCCATTATCACACACAATGTCAAACAATATGATGTATGCTGATGGGGTCAACCAATCCTGTTATCATTCCAAAACGCATTTCCGTTTGAAAAATACAAAACAGACAGGCATCGATATGTATATGTAGTCTGATTTAGATTAACATGTTAAGCAAGATACATAGAGATTGGATAATACCACATATACTATCAAAATCATCAATTTATATTCAATCATCACTTCCACATGTTGTGTTTTGAAGTACGCTAATTAAATCGCGAAATACAATAGTAATTGATTATCATAGTACCATTATTGTGAAAGTGCGTTTGTTCTTCATGTATGCATTAGGCTTCATGTGACCATTTCAATCGATTTCGCAGAGTGAATCATTGTACATTATAAAGCTATGTACATTAAGTGTATCCATGAACGTACGGACTTTGTAGTAAGCTCGATGTTCATTTAGTAATCATACATTAGTTTCCTAAATAAAATTATGTCATTGTAAACCTGCAAGAATAAATATTAACATATATAGAATTCACATCAAGTGCTAAAACATCTATTTGTATTTTTATCATATACATGAAGACGTTAGTTGTTACAAATAGAACGTCATACCACACTCGGTAAAGATCGACTCATTCCAAATATAAATGTTAAGAAAAAAGGTTGCTTGAAAGATGTTTTTTTCTGCAAGTATAATCATCGTGAAAAGCGGATGTGTAACATTTTTCCTGAAAGCTTTGAAGATTAGTGCCCACGGCATTGTCAGTATACAACAAAGGATATTCTCTAAGGACATTATCGTAATTAAATCCGGACTGTTCATTTAATGCAATGGACGGTCGTTTCGTGAAACAATCATACAGAAATTAAGAAGACACAACGTGTATCATCATCTCATGAATATATATATTCACGAGTTGATGATATCTATGAGCGAACTCAAATATGTATCGGGTTTTGTATTCGGATTGAAAATGAAAGGGTAATCCTCTTACTGGTACATGATAACCATGGATCAAATGGTCGTATGTTTTATTATGCTGTGTGAACACTTTACATTTCATATGCACCTCCATTAGATGATTGACGTTTTTTCTTTACAAAAAATGTATTGCTCTTTCCTTAAACTCGATTTTATATTAAGTAAATTCTCAGAATCGCATATCGAAATGTAGTGAATGTTGCCTGTTAGATCTAGACTGAGATTCTTATATGGATAAAACCAGTATTTAAATGGCATTCGTATCAGATAACGCGAAACTTAGTATATTATTTTAATTTTACGGTGTGAATGCATCAATTATTCAAAAAAATGATTATTCAAAACGCCTTCAGAGCTACTCATCTGTATATAGAACAAATCAAATTGTTTATCAAAATAGTGCACAAAATCACCTACTGAGCGCCATATTTGACCATGGGTTGATTTCATAGGAGTATCACACTATTGATCAAAGAATTGTGTTTTATTCTTATTATTTTTCGAAATAACAAAACATTTATTAGTTTATTTTATTAATCAAATCCAGTATTGGAAGTCCAAAATTTAAAACATGCGTCATTTCGGACATCAATAAATATACGATATATTTTGTTTCTTCTCTTCTCCTGGTTAAAATGTAATACATTAATTTTGCTGATGGTATCATTGTCATATACGTAACTTCTCAAAAAATTGAATTGACATAAATTAGACTCCCATACAAAACCGGCTCTATCATGCATGTATTCACCACCTTTGTTGCTGACTCACTTGAATTTGATTGGATGTTGTGAGGCAAATGTTCTAATGATTGTCGTTTTACTCGCGCAATAAGCACGATTTCGATAAATTCAATCACACGTTAATTACACACGTCGCCTCAAATGAGTGTCGTATATTGTTAATGTGGAAACAAATTCCCTTGAAACGTCATTTGTCTTAATAGCTTAGACTTACCGCAATGACAGCTACTATTGTTCTATAACCAAAGGAACATGACAAATCCATTGCAGGAACATGTAATAATTTACTTAGTTAGTCGCGTGTCATGTTATACTGGGGATGAAATGGTTAGCATGGGGATGCTTACTAGACTGTAAAACGATATAAATTTCATGATATGTCACAATTATAAATGAAAGGTAACTGCAGTGATTATTATATTTAAGAAATCGTTACACAAAAATATATCCCAGTTTGTTCTCATGACTATATCTTATCAATCGACAATTATTTCAACTAGATAATTTAATTGAACAGAGGTTCCAAATATATTGAATTGCCTTGCTCTGTTACCATTTTCAAACTTTACACATACATAATGCAAATGTGCTACCCACTTATATTATTGAACAAATCACGCGTTGCTGTAGTCTTCGAAATTAGATATCAGTCATGTAATTTGTGTTTTTTTTATATTTTCACTGTGGGGCACTTTTACGATTGTCATAGAAGCAAATCAAAAGTAATTCATCCAAAATATTTTCATTAATTTTAATACACTTTAACACACAAAATATATTAAATGTGTAGGTTATATGTGAATGCATTTTCCTACTTGGTCAAGTATGCATAGGCAACATTTAATATGTTACATGTGCATGTCTCGACAATACCTGGTTGCCACATATAACAATTTTAAATTCTCTTCAATTCCAAGATATGTTTACACTGTCAGCATAGGTCATGTCACGAGTGCGTTATATATCAAATCCCACGTCACAAGTTTCATGCCGAGGATCATTTGATGGCGGTTGTCCGAATTCAAGCTTCATTATTGATTGTATACATTACACTTGTTATTATATTAGATGTCCTCACACGTCACAACGTCGAATATAAAAACTATATGGCGGTATTTTATTGTTGGCGGCGACGAATAACTTCTAATTCATTTTGTTTCCAATACTTAAATTATAGTAGCGTTGATTTCTACTAAAGTATTAAACGTATCAGACAAATTTATTTATTTATTTATTGCAACCCTTTTGAATCATGGGTTCCTTTTGAATAAATGAATGTAATTTAGCTCACATAAAGTACATACGTGTGTTTTGATGATTCATTCAATTAACTAATCATTCGAAAATCAATTATGAAGCACATCTTGCATCCACATAAAAGTTACTTTAGTCCCTTTAAAAGTTCTACATTAGGTCTTGTAGGCTGTGGCACTTGTTGGTCATTACTTACCTACCATGTCACTGTGTAGTTTATGTATGGATATGTGTGTTTATATAATGCTAGTAATGTGACACATGAGACCGTGAAACAATTATACCCAATGTATTTTTAGCCCGAGGTAACAAAACAATCACCATGTTTCCCACATTCAAATAACAAGTACAATGACTCACTGCTCATCTGTATTGTAATTACTTCTATGGAGTGTTACGAAAATAGAACTAATGTACTGTACAGATACTGCACGATTTGTTTTTTTAATCTCTATATTCATTTGTTGATGCATTAACTGGATAGACATTCGAAGGTAGTAATAGCATTAGAAACAGAAAATACCGTGCCTTAGACAATACCTTTGGGGCTAAATAGTATCGGTGACTGACTAAATACATTTGAAACACTTCACTAACGATGTTTCAACCCAAAACACCTAACTATAAATATTTCGCACAGTGTTAATGTATAATCCACATTTGTGTTCATAAGAGTAACTAAACACGTAAACTGTGTTTTATTTTGAGGCACTTCAGAAAACAAACACGCATGCACTGTTTCAAAGTACCACACTCGGCTATCCATGTTTCATAAATGTTTATGTATACGACATGTACACAAGTTCATAAGAGTAAATAAAACACCTTTCTTCCAAATCGTTTTATTTGGAAGTACCTCACGAAACAAATAATAGCGATAAATGTATCGATTTTAATATTTTGCTAGTGTGCATAGTGTGTAACTGTAACAAGTTGAATAACCAATGGAAATAAACATGAACGGTGTTGTTATCAAAGCTCCAGTTAGTAAGCTAGATAACGCAGTGCTAAACAGGCGTAATTTCCCTGTGATCCCCTATTCTATTGGCAGGGCCTTGGTGTTGAATTCCAATTTGGTAATTACCATGCACCTGTGCGATATTGCTTGTAATTTAAACGAGCTCCCCTAAGCCTCTAATAATACATAAGCATTTAATTGTTATTTAGAAATGTTATTAATACAAGAAATACAATATGAAAACAATAAGTTTTCTACTTCTTTACAAACATTGTGAGATTCCTTTCACAAACGAATGTGTTCATTATGAACACTATAAAATGTTATCCTAAACAAAACTAAAGATGTGATGATATTGTTACTCTGTTACGAAGCGTGTGGAAAGTGTAATTGATAGCCAGCGTCCCCAGTTGTGTACTACATTTCTTTATGTGTGGGATAACTCAAGTTCAGTTACGAGTCCAGAGAATTCCATACTACATAACGTCCATGCTGACACCCCTCCATCAGAAACAAGATCTGAGTTACCAAATAAAATCATATGAATGCAGAAAAGAAAAAGTAGTTCAAATTGTGTTAACGGTGTGTGTTCGTATATTTCGTTTCACATTACATGCATTACAATAATATTTTACATCGCAAATATCTGATTAAATATCAAATTGCTTGAAACCATAATGATAATTAATTATTGCTCACTGAATTTTGATAATATTATACTTTTGAGATTTTAAGAGAAGCTGTTGGAGCGAACAAGATAATACTGCTAATATTCGGAATTAATTTTGTTCTGTTAATATGGGTTATTGTTGGTTCAGTGCCCCCATCCTGTGTGCGAGAAGAACTCTGGTTTCATAGGTAAATATAGTTTTAAAATACCAAACCCTCTGATAAAAGGATGACAATATGTAATCAATCCATTTGACGGATAGAAAAGTGAAAGATGAATGAAATAGAATAGGTGTAGTGCATATATGCAGAGTCGAGGATTGATTGTGACTGGGATAGCAATAAATGAAATTAATGATTTTGTTGTCTCATTATTTTTTTCACAATAGTTTAATATGCCCGTACTGCATTCGAGAAAACTATGATGGGTTAATTATTGTCTTATTAAACCTCACGTCAGGTACCAAGGATCGGCGAGTTCGCCACCTTCACCGAACAAAGACACACGCAGATCTAGAATTTGTGTCAATTTCAGTCGCCCGTCAAGAAAATTCTCCCAAGACTCTTTCAAGACTCCTTGCCTCGTTGAGATCTCGCCAAGACTGACTAAGATCAGTTTTATTCTCTTCTCAAACTTTAGCCAACCCATGCATTCAGCTGCACATAGGTCAAGGACACTTCTTCATGCGATTGATAATATCTTTTACAACAATTATATATGTCTGTTTTTTAATGCTACACTCGCTTACATTATAATGTTTATACCTTATTAATGTTTATAATTAGGAATAAATACTTACTTGATTATGTGATTTGTTTATTGTTTGTTATGATTACTGTACAATAGTGCAAAGTGCTTGATCATGAAACGCATCATTTGATATATTTAAAAAAAAATTATAATGTTAATGATTGTTACCGTGTTATAAGTATAAATACATTTTGAAATGTGTCTTTGTAACGAGCACTTGTCAATATTTAGTTTGTTCTTTTACTTTCTAAAGTGTAAACACTTTTTCAGTACATATTTCTGGTGGAAAATCTTTTCAAAATGTATGTCTAGTAACAATCACATTTCAAAGAATTGTGATAGTTAACACTTCATTAAAACATGTCGTCAGTTGAGAATTGTTTCTACGTGTCGTGATCATAAACACTTTACAAAATGTGTGACTAGTAAAAACACTTTTAAAAGAGTTGTGATGATAAGCACTTTTCATACATGTTTCTGGTGGAAACACTTTTTAAAACGTGTTTTTATGGAAACACTTTACATAATGTGTTATATGAAAAACAAACCAGAAAAATAAAAAGTGTTTCATAATACACATTACTCGCAATTATGCAGATTATAAACACAACAAGTATTTATAAAGTGGGGACAAGATTATAAACACTTTAAATGTTTTATCACAAAACTGTAAACAATTTAAACATTTTACAACAGTGTTGTAAAATAACTCTTTTGTGATTTTAAGAAAGAAACACTTAATGTGTTTAATTATAGATCACTTAAAGTGATTTTAAAGTGGTGACAAAAATGTTTGATATTTAAAAACACCTTGATTTACAGTGTAGTAACAGTACAAACATAAACATATGTCTGTGTTTATCAATTTAGAAAATCGAATCTGTGGATTAGTACCGTTATAACAACGCGTCATCTAAGCATAACAATATACCAAGGATGCAATAATTTTCATTTAATTTCACTATTTTAAGCATATTCACTGTGTTTTAATTTCCCGATTTTGTCAGGAAAACAAGGAGTTTTACATGTTCACGTAAATTTAATTTGGCGGATTGTTTTTATCTGCGGATATTTGTCAGCGAAAGTAAAGCCTTGTGAATAATTCATGCATTTACAATATCCAAATAACGCATTTTTTTCAGCTGGGCTTTGACGTGATATATTGGTTTAAATTTTAAATGGATGCGGGATGCAGTTCCAGGTCAAATACAGCTCTTCCTAACATGGTCACGCACGGGTTTGGCCAGGTTCAGACGATGGGATCTCAGAAGCTACCACTAAACCGCAAATTGTTATGCGATTCATTAATATTTCATCAAAGTTTGCATTGCATAGATTTCTAGAAATGGGTTAGACATGATTCAGTTCTTATAATGTCTACCATACGGTATTCCACTACCCTGAAGTTTGCATTGCATATACTTTTAGAATTGGGTTAGACATGATTCACTTCGTATAATGTCTACCATACGGTATTCCACTACCCTGAATTCAATTAAACTCAATACGCTATATAGAGTTGCAACTTAATTGAATTTAATTTAATTGTATTCCATTATAGTTACTAAACAGGATCTCAAGTGAATTAAATTCAATTAAACTGCATTCTTCGGAAGAACGTCAATTTAATTTAAAATGGCAAATCATAAATCTCAAATCGAAAAACCGCGCTTTAGTCTCAGGCAACTATACTGTAAAACATAAGTAATCCTTTCTTCTCCAGGTGCAGTACACACATACATTAATGAATGTAAATCAAGCACAACAACAACAACAAAATCATGATCATGACGGAGCCTTTATGTGCATAATGACACTATCGACAGCGATATCTACCAGACATTACAAATTAATGCTTTGTGATATTTTCAGTAACCCGTCACAGCAGGTGACGAACTTGTATATTGTTTCAAGACCATTCTAAATACTATTGCATATACTACAAATGTGCTCCTTTTTTACATAACAAATACAAATTTCAGATTGTGTACCCTCAGTCTGGCATTTGCACATAATAGAGACTTATCATCACATAGAAGGCCAATTTTCATTCCTAGTGCAACCACATACCGAGAGGACAATGGGGACTGATTTTCTCGACCTCTCATTATTACAACTCTGAATACTCAATCCACTTTGAACACTCTTTATTTTGTCATCAAAACATATATTGATTGCAATTGAATCTCTTGCTTCAGACAAAAGGAAACTCTGAAAACCTGACAGATAGACTACGTGTTGCAGTAAACGGCTACATAATCATTCGAATACAAAACTATCAATGAAGATCGAAATCGTTATCCATGCAAACCCCTCATAAAGTGCTTGCCTCATAATTGCCAATAATTCTTCAACTTAGAGTACCTCTCAAAATGATGTTTTCCGACATGTATGAACAGTATAGCAGATAGATTATACTATCTGGTTAATAAAGGGAAGACAAATGGCGTAGTAAACACTAAGTTCAGTAATGCCTTAATTGCTCTGCTACGACCAACTGAGCTATGTAAGAGCGACTCAAGTATTACCGTGGCATCTGAAAAAAGTAAAGTAATAATCTGACATGCTGATAGCATTTAGGCGTGATGTTGAAGCAGTTCTGTCATTATAGATTATCTACTAACAGTGATAGCAATCAGGGAATTCATTATTTACTCGGTCAGAATATAAGCTCTCTGGCTCATATGCCAATTTGTCTTCATGTCGACCAGCAACAATGTCAGTGAATGTGGTTCAGATTTGACTCTACATGGCCTTGACAAGGAAGCCTGGTAAATTTAATTTATCTACTCATAAATCTGGTTTGATGGGGTCTTGGGGACGTGTTGCATTAGTATTCAATTTGGGCTTGGTTTACGGACATTCCATCAGCTTTTATCTCGGAATCGACATCAATTTAAAGATAGATAACATAGCTCTAAAGCGACGTCCCGAAAAACCTACAAATCCTGTCGTGTTGGAATTGGAATTCGAAGTCGAGGTAAAGTGGTCGGTTTAGACTTGCAAATATTTTTAATTGTTGGATATCAGGTTGTGTCAAATATCACGCCATCTGCTCAATTATGCTTTCAATTTACCTTAGTTGTACTATACCATCAATCCTTTTCTATTTTTAGAAAATCCATTAATCGCTCAATCACCGACAGGTCACATACTACATACTCCAAGGATACAGAAGTTAAAATCAACATCTGCTAGTAGTGTAGTGACCATGCAGAGAATTTGATGCGTCGACTGTGCTTTAAACGTTTTTCTGATTGCTAACAACTTAGAGCACAGGGACTAGATGATTTCAATGAAAATACACAATTTACCTTCATTCCCCAGGGAGCATAAACTACTAAACTGCTTGCACTAATTTTCTATTCGAAAATAATGTATTATGATAGCACTTTTGTTAAAGCAAAAGATGGTGAGCAACATGAGGTTTATCCTTTATGAACTCGATACTACCTTTACTATATAACTTATAAGGTTCATTTAAAAAAATATTTTTTTTGGAGCTACTCGTGTTTCGGTCGATAATTTAACATTTCGGTTGTTGACGTAAACAATGTATTATATCGAGTATATCAGGGGACGACGAGATCAAATGTCGGCGGGCAGCTCAATATCCGAGCATAGCGACGATTTTGTAATCATCGTGGTATACACCCTCTGGTAATTTTGAAGTGGATCGCATTGCAAATGTCTCTAAACAAAAGTACTAGACTAAAACACTGCATTATCCAACGCCAACGCCAACTTGCTGGTCATCTACGAGATGTAGACGAAAAGAGGGAAGATAACTCGATGGATTTATTCTACTCGCCTTCGTCTATTTTTTTTCATTTTGTTGGGCCCGTGACAGTATCCCCTAGCGCGTCAATAAAATGGAAAGTCTCAAATTGAAAATAAGATTTTTGATTTTTGTTGTTTATTTCAAAATCGTATTTTTGAAAGGGCAATGTTGCCACTACAAGCATAAATTTGAAAACTACAGCTAAACTCGAATTGGGATTACCTGCCGCTAAGTCATCACTTGAAATTACGCCAAAAACCAAAATGAAAGATTACGGAAAATTATTAGAAATTCGCTTGGCCTCATTAGCCACAGGACGTGTTTCATATATCGTGGTTATTAATATTATCTTTTCCAATTTGTTCAAATGTTTACTGTGCGGATTGGTATTCCTGTGTCTGACGTTACAACATCAACATGACGCGCGACCGTTTAAACATTCAGTTACGCTCGCAAATTCTTCGAAGTAGATTCCACACTCGAACACCTACAAGAACATGTGTAGTCTTTTGAAAATGCCCTGAATATATATCCATGGTTCATTTTGTATAAGGCAAGTCCATGCATAACATAATGGCTAAAACAATTTCGGATTGCGTGCCACTCTAAATCTATGAAAGGAATATGTTCAAACACGGTGGATGTTATATGGAAAATCGCTCATATGTTTTCTCATAGCGTTAGGAGGCCGGGCGATACGAGCTCTATCTATATACAAACCCCGAGATATGAATGATTACGGTAATGACGAGTGTATGCTGACCTGAATCAATATCGTGGCATCATACATTTTTCACATACATGATTCTAGAGTACGACGTACGAGTGCGGAGGAATGTTGACTGTGTTGATGAACTAACTCCGAATTAAAAGGCACCGATTAAAAATACTTGTAATACTAATAACATAAACATAATGACAAAATTTGTGTATCAAATTATGTAATTCTTCGTAAGGAATTCTGAAATTAGGAGAAACCCAACGATTCGGTCCAGTAAAACAATTACGCATATGTTTATTATCTTCAAACTATACCATAACTTTAAAAGTATACGTACAGTTTGATATTTATAGTAGTATACATTTTATATACATTGAATAATAGATTTTGAACTTTAGCTCGTAACATGCGATTTTACAGATTCACAATTTAGTATATGATGTATATAATTATTTGCTGTGGGAAGTGAAGAGGCTTATGAAGAATAATTGTATGATGCTTGGATGTATGCCACATTCTATTAATAGGAAAAGATAGATGGTAATCACCACTATACAACATGCACAGATGTCCCACGAGCATGTAGGATGTCTCTTGCAGATGATGTTTTGTGTTTTCAAATTGTAACGTATTTTCATTGTAACCTAAAGGTCAATCCACAGCACACTTGGGTTCAAAGCGTTAACACTATATATTCAGTAACAAAAACATTAACAACGATGTAGACGAAACATCTGCATATTCAACTATCTGTGTTATACAACTATCTGTGTTCAATCTTCAATGTGTTCAATGTTTAATTGAGTATTAAAGGAAATGGGTGTTGTAGAGGGAATATGAGAAAGGCGTGTAAGTCGCCTATTTGATTTACCATTATGAAACATAATATGGCTCTCGTAGGTGTTAAACTATAATTTCATAGAAAGAGGGCATCTAGGTTATGACGTTAATAATTTAGGGGTTCAAATGTGTAACCTATTAAATATTCCCTTCACTAATATTCCCATGTGTCATAGATGATACACATCCTTGATCTTTTGGTGATAACTACTGTTGACAAGAGCAGCCGTAATCTTGTGCGTTCAATCATTCATCTCAACGCTGCAAATGAAAACCGAAATTTTGCAGTAATATAAATGTAACAGTACTAGTGGACCTGTGGAATACAATATTTTCGAAACAACACGTGCTATAAGTATTGCTGATGTGTAATGCCATTACAATTTTGATTAAAGGCCTGGCACATTGTTGCAATTACGCAAAACATTTTACTGGTATTATAATACTGTATTCGTTAGGCTTATCTTTTAAATACACACGCGCAAAAAATGTTTGCGGAATGTCTCGCCTTCAATCTTTCCGCATTTCAAAGATATACTATAGTGTGCAATCATGACGAACACATAACACATTGTATACACAAATAATAGAGAGAAATGGAAAAATAAAAGTTTAATTGTATGTACTTATAAAATATATCGTAAAAGCTACACAAGTGTCGGATAATGTTTTTAATGATCACCAAATGGAGTAGTGTGGACGTATATATTGAACAAGATAGCTACGATGAGTATATATTTCTGGAAGCACGGGGCTAGTATAACTCCTTTACCAGTTGACAATATATCAACTCGTTATTAAATTGGTTTTCTGTTTGTTGGTATCTAATCCGATTTTCGGACATGCTTGATGTGATTAATCTATCCACGTTTCTACTTGTCTTTCGGTCATTTTGGCTTGACAACTTAATCAAATTGAATTGCACTTATTAGCATCATCAATGAATTCATATTATATATTCAGTGTTTACTATTGTATTGATATTTTAAATATTACTATTCACAAATCCTTTTCCAAATGGTACTCGTGTGTAGAAATAACCACGTGTGCAAATTTGTGCTAATTTGT
The DNA here is from genome assembly GCF_978046115.1 of Saccoglossus kowalevskii. Classification (NCBI taxonomy): domain Eukaryota; kingdom Metazoa; phylum Hemichordata; class Enteropneusta; family Harrimaniidae; genus Saccoglossus; species Saccoglossus kowalevskii. Next base: position 19,355,713 of record NC_140643.1, on the reverse strand, counting down.
TTATTCAATAAATTTACAAATTATTATACACGCCAAGATAATTTTTATTTACTACAGTGACAGTTTGTGTATGATGCTAATACCCATGCTGATTCATAAGTTTTCGGCTGCCATATCTATGAGTAAAAAAATGCTCACTCGCGTGATGTTATACGCATGTCGAAACGCAAATCATACACTATAGATTTGAAAGTTACCAATCACGACAAACGTCTGCACACATTTCCTCTGGAATAAATAGCTTTTGAATCTACGCTGTTGACTGAGTATATCAGGTCTGACAGAAACGTGACATAACAATTGCTGGTAAAGTTACGGGGTGCGATTGATATATTTATTTCGTCTCCTATTACATTTAAGTTTATTGTTCGTCGTATTGACAGACACACTTGGGGTAATCTTATGATGTTGGACGAATATCTACTTTTATACTGTCGTGAACATGCATGTCACATTAGCGTAATGTAGTCGCTTCCTCGGTTTTATATAATTTGCATTATTATTTGTAAATTGTATACTGACGGCTAGCGAGCTGCTTCCCTGCTTCTGTGCTAATATGGTGCCAAAAGCTCTGTCGAACTTCTTCCTTTAGTTGGAGATATGGGCATTATATATCAGCGGATTGACAGCAAAATTCACCTCCAGAAGTTTGGGATTTATATATATTTATTCACGGTCATCTGTAGGCGCATGACTGTTGCGATGATAACAGTGACATCAACAGAACAATTACTACAAAGACGAAGGAGTATTGTACAGAAAATACATCAGCGAGTATACGCGGATAATATGCGTTTTTAGTTCTTGTGTTAAGCAACTGAATATATTGTGGGAAACACGTTTAAAGCCGAAGGACCTTCACTTGGCCTGGTCGAATATTTTAATCATTCATTCAAGTTTTCCCTTATATTGTTGGTTGGCGTGTGCGAGGTCAGCTGTATTCCCAGCACGAGTTTCATTTGCATAATAATAGAATAACATAAACGTGTATGCTTCTTTTATGTACACTGAAATCCGGCACTCAAGTGTTATATCAAACCACTGTGAGCTTTAAAGTACACAACGATGTTACGGTACATAGTATTGATGGCTCTATTTATTCAGGTTTTCGTACATTAAAGCAATTGAATGCATGGCTTAATATGAAATTCATTTATTTGCTTCATTCCTAACTCTCACTTTCAGTTATGTTATTACCAACGACTTATAGTTATGTGGATATTAATAAATTGTGGATTGTGTCTTCTTTATTTACATATTATTCACATATTATTGAAATTAGTTCTTCAACCATAGTTGATTCACTCGTGCGTGTGCGAGGTCAGCGGTATTCACAGCACGAGGTTCATTTGCATAATAATAGAATAACATAAACGTGTATGCTTCTTTTAAGTATACTGAAATCCGGCACTCAAGTGTTATATCAAACCACTGTGAGCTTTAAAGTACACAACGATGTTACGGTACATAGTATTGATGGCTCTATTTATTCAGGTTTTCGTACATTAAACAATTGAATGCATGGCTTAATATGAAATTCATTTATTTGCTTCAGCCATAACTCTTACTTTCAGTTATGTTATTACCAACGACTTATATTTATGTGGATATTAATAAATTGTGAATTGTGTCTTCTTTATTCACATATTATTCAAATAAGTTTTTCTATCATAGTTGATTCAATCGTGCTGTAATCATACTTTCAAGCATTACGTAACTCACGTTCCACAGAAGCCACTGAGGGCATGATTATCAGGAATTAACACTTATAACGCAAGGTATCAGCTCATTATTATAATGGTCATGGTGGAGAGGGCAGAATGACATATTGCCTGGATGCATGGCACACACTGTATTAACATCAGTACTTTTCTCGAGGCAATTTACTGAAAATCTAGTAATGGTTATAAACAGTCTCCTGTATATAAGCTAATCACAATTCTGCATTTACAAGCATGTTGCACAAGTATAGTATAATGTTCTTTCTATTTTGTGGCCCAACCTATTATTATATGGAGATTTGAATGACATGCCGTGTTCTACCATTGTCTTCGAATAGAAGGTATCACCAAGCATTCGACCCAGGTGGTATACATATTCCAGACTTCCGTGTAAATTACATGTTTTTTACATGGTTTCTAAACTATTACAGTTGAAGCTTCTCATGCAAATTGCACCCATGTCAACCCACATGGATACAGAAGCTACCCCCGATATTTTTTGTGTAGGATATACTGGTGACAAAATGAATGTCATATGTGTAGCGGCGTAACTTCCACAGATTCTGTTAAGATGTTACTAACGCCTCATTATGCAATTGGAATCACAATACAATGTATGATTTGATTAGCTAAATAGACTAATGCACGGACACATAATAAATTGATACTGCAAAATTCAAGACTTAAATGTACTTTTGCCATTAAGTGTATGTGGATATACATTTACCTGTCCTACTAGATAAAATATTCAGCACCTATAACAAGCCACTAGTGAATAAATGGGGCGAAAGTTACTAATATGTCAATACAATTATCTTTAATTGCCATTAGTATGTTATAACAGTTCGTAAAGATATATATTTCATCTGATTGTAGCGTTTGTACACAGCTAAGAGTAATTTACATATATACAGCTGTTTTCATAGAAAACAATGTTAATGCTGGAAATGTAACCTAATATTTACGCTAGGTTGATTCTCGATGACGCACACCAAATGTTGTCTGCATTACGTGGTTATACATAACCTGAAAATTTTTGTAGCATGTCACTTTCAATATATAACGTTCAACAATCCGCGTTACGCAGTGCACAGACAACTTGTTCAGGTGAATGCACTGATTGCTAAGAGAATTAACATGTAAAATCCTGATTCACCCAGGGTGATTACATCTCTAAACCATTCTGAAATAATCATGCATGCTTGCGTGTTATAACTAGTTTCTCGTTTTCTGTTCTACTAATGTGACTGCTATAATGGAAAGTTGCCATCGTAACCATAATTCAATGTAATATAATATGTAGACGAACATGATTAGTGCCCGCTTCTGCAATTGTATTTCATGTCATTTGTTGTTTTTCACTAATCAAACAAATAATGTCAATATCGTTCAACTATTCCTGAACAAATGTGTTCCCGTGCCCTCCATATACCTTATTCGAAATTCAAGCCTTCATCTATTGATAAAGCAATATATGTCAGATACAATCAATCCCATAATATATATATATATATATATATATATATATATATATATATATATATATATATATATATCAGTTCTGGTGCACAAGGAGAATACTGTTCAGTGCAGTCAACAATGTGTATTGCAAAATGCCTATCAAATATCAAATCATTCTTTCCATTGAGACTGAAATCCCGGTCATTCAATTAACCCTCGGTCAGTATGGTATACAGGCAAAGACGCATACAAATGATTCAACAATTATTTAATAAACTAAGAATTTATTAATAAAGTCTAACAACTTTTACCGAAATGTCTGAGTACTGTTATTATTGTGCATCTCGTCAGGCACGTCAAACCATTTCGTTCATACAGCAGAGAAGAGAGATGCGATATCAATTCGCATATTCATGCCAGGAACAATAAAATCACATTTGTTTGCACACAATGGGAGATTTCAGTACCTAAAACCACATCGTGGGTGAACCGCCAAATATATAAATAAGTGTGAACCCCACAGTAAGTGCTTTTTTACAAACAAGACATATGACTATTGTGATGCTGCATAATACATCAGACAGCTATCAATAGACTTCATTTGATTGCAGGCCAACCAGTAACCATGGCTCTCTTAATAGCGTCCTCGGCGTCAAGAAATAAAGGAGAAATAAAGAAGCAAACCTCAACGATAGAGGGCCTCAATTACAATACAAGACAATATTTATATGAAATTGATTTGATTTACATATCCCTTAATTATGAAGATGATGATATGCAAGGGACTACTGTACACGGTGACCACAAACTGACATAGAAACTAAAGTAATCAACATCAATTACCAGTTTATGTTTATAAACAAGAAACCTTCCACACACATAGGCTATTCTTAAACACTAGTTGATATCTTTCTTGGCCAAGTTATCATTGTTATAATAATGATATAATATCTAAGTGAATGACCAATCAGGAAATAGTGTATTATTATAATCTGCCTAAGAACACACTTCTCCACCGCATATATCTCACTTACCGTTGTACTTGAGCCGATTACAATATTTCAACATTCATGACAACTCCCCTTACAAATTCAAATTTCCCATTAATTAATAAAATATATTATTAAACTGAGTCAAAATTTGTACCAGAACAGACATACACACAATAAACGATTTCAAACGAAATTGACACCAACTTGGAATTCTCAGCCAGTGCCACCGTTTCCTATATTTACGTATTTAACTATTTAACATACGTGATTCTGTTGTATTGTATGCTATTCTATTGTACAAGAAAAATACGTAATAAACGTTTAACAATTTATATATAACGGTTTATATATAATTGTACGAATATAAGTTAAACATTATACGTACACAGAACAAATTGCCTCATATATATCCGTCAGTCAGGTAGACTACGGCGACTCTTGGTGAAGAAATTATTCAACGAGAGATTGTGACGGATTGAATTCTTCCAGCTAGGCTCTTCACATATTTTTAGAATACATTGCAATATATGCGGCATCACATTGCCCTTTGTAAATGTACACGTACACGTATGACGAGAGATCATTCTTGTTGGAAATGTTTATTATATAGCGTGTTAAATTTTATTATCAATATCAAATATGGTGAATATTTCATACTTTCGTTTCATTTCTGTCGTGCATGGTGGCGCTAATCTTTCCACGAAATGACCACTTGTTGGCATGTTGATAACGCCGCCTAGCGACACAAATTATGTTCGGTAAAATTGCAAAAAAAAATGTTTGTATTTTTCTCCTAACGCAAGCACACGATATATTACTCAGCATTGACAAAACCCGTTTGTGTATGTATTACATAATTCTCATTCTGTGTCGATGATTTACACCATTCTGTAATCAAATACACAGTAGAGCAATCTGATTAAAATTCTATATAAGCAGAGGCTTTTTAATCTCCGGTTCATAATTCATTTTGTCGGCTTTAGTGAGTAATCCTACAGTAGTGTATCTACGGGCAACATATTTTTCGAACTAATGACATGTTCTATATTTATATCATATTTTAAATCGGTTACTTTGAAATAATATGTGCATGTTGATGATACAGTCTAATCGGAAATGAAACGTCCCAGTGTAACTAATAACATCCGAAGCCCATCATGGGCTTTCAAGTATCAATTCACAGTGACTCAAATGCACCATAAACATGGTAATTGCTAAATATATCAATATTTAAAGTTAATCATGTGTACAATGATTTATAGAAGACGTTTGCTCCTATGAACCACAAAGACTTGTCATTTAAAAACTTATAGATTCATTATGGATGATTGGTTCTCTGACTTTATTATTGAATTATCATTTATTGCCTACGTAATTATACTATATAGTGTATGTAGTCATTTGTCATATCTGCTTTAGGTCGATGGTAAATCAATTAGCTACAGATGAATTTTACTTGTGTGTTTTGTAGTGGTATGCCAATTTTTGCTATGTTCCCTATTGGCCTGGTAATATATTCATTACTTGTAAGGACACTTGTTTATTTGTCGTTATGTAGATTAGTAATCGCCACAGTTGCTTTCAAATGCTAGTCAGTAACACCGTAAGTTTTTTTTTTCCTTTCTTTTTTTGCTCGCATGTATCTGTAGATAACATCATAATAAACTTTGTTCATATGTATATTCCTTGAGCATTTCAAAATATTCTGGGTGTGACATTTGAAGATCCAGTTTATTTGCCCCGGGCAAGTGTTTATTGGAGGCATGGTTATGCTAATCAGTGTTCCTAATTACTTTATAGCCTATATTTTTTGACGTTTATCCACCAAAATCTCATTTCGTGACTATTTATTACCATAATACTACATATAATTATTATTTTGACATGCATAGTCACATACTTTGACACGACATATACGACCTCTAAGTTCAAAAAATACGACTTTACCGACTTGGCTGGCACTGTTTACTGTTCACTGTTTAAGAGACGTATTTATAGTATACCTGGGCCTTTAAAAAGCAGTTCTAATACTGAAACACCACTGCAGCATTTTCATCTAATTATATCATTATTTCTGATGCGCATTGCAGGTATTATAAAATTACCATTAATTTCATTACTGCGTCAAATGTTTTGGAATGCAATGTGGAAACTTTAACTTTCTCAAATCTTCTCATTAATATGCTATTATATATATATATATATATAAATACCTGTTATACAATCATGTGTAATCACATAGGGTTAGTTTATTTTACTCGTACGTGTATTACTATTTTAAAATTAAGTTGCAAGATTATTTTTTTTAATTTAATATTGAAATTATGTTCGTAACATTCATTATAAGGCGATATCTGTGTGTTAGTAGTGGTGTCATTGGTAAGGTGTTCAGTGGTACGCAACTAGAATGTCTTCTCAATTAGGAGTTGCGGAACAGGAAAATGCTTCAACGTTTACTTGAAACACCTGTGCATCTATTTTGGGTTTTGTGCATTTTTCTATTTTCTTAATTCTCGTGACATATTCTTACAGTTGTCCACTTTTTTAAGCGAAATATACATATTGTTCTATAACGATTTTGCTACTAGTATGGATATGTAAAGAAATAGAAAACACTGATTGATATTAATAGAATTGTCAGAAAGAAAGTTTAGGTTTATTGTTTTTTTTCTGTAATAATACACGTTTGCCCATTATACTGTGTTTTCGCCATATTATTCTTATTGTGCTCTACCACACTATGAAATCAACATTTGGTGATCCACAATTTAAAAGTGAAAATATGACTTGAAATATACAATCTAGTACTATACATTAAACACAGGTTTTAGAAACCATTCAATTTTCTTGATTTTTTCATGAGCACAAAACATTCTTAAAAATAGGCGGCTTTTTATCAGTCTTTGCCAAATTCCATTGAGAGCATACTTATAATGTGAAAATATAACGTAACTATTATTGATCGACAAAGGATTATATTAATTAGACTGCCAGTACTAAAAAAATATTGACCCTAAAATTGAGATTACAATGCACCCAGCATATTTTGAAATTATCTCTTGCTCATGTTTTATATACATTCATTTTTACTTATACATGTCTAGTCAGAGTTATAGCTAGACAGAAAAACCTCTGTGTAGAGAAAGAAATGGTTTTCGATCTATAGGGCCAGTAGAGAATGAAATGTTTTTCGACCGAAAACCCTCTGCTATAGGGCCATTAGAGAATGAAATGTTTTTTGACCGAAAACCCTCTGCTATAGGGCCAGTAGAGAATGAAATGTTTTTCGATCGAAAACCCTCTGCTATATATAGGGCCATGAGAGAATGAAACTTGTTTCGATCGAAAACCCTCTGCTATAGGGCCAGTAGAGAATGAAATGTTTTTCGATCGAAAACCCTCTGCTACAGGGCCAGTAGAGAATGAAATGTTTTTCGCTCGAAAACCCTCTGCTATAGGGCCAGTAGAGAATGAAATGTTTTTCGATCGAAAACCCTCTGCTATCGAGCCAGTAGAAAATGAAATGTTTTTCGATCGAAAACCCTGTGCTATAGGGCCAATAGAAAAAAATGGTTTTCGATCAAAACCCCTCTGCTATAGGGCCAGTAGAGAATGAAATGTTTTTCGACCGAAAACCCTCTGCTATAGGGCCAGTAGAGAATGAAATGTTTTTCGACCAAAAATCCTCTGCTATAGGGCCATGAGAACATGAAATGTTTTTCGACCGAAAACCCTCTGCTATAGGGTCAGTAGAGAATGAAATGTTTTTCGACCAAAAATCCTCTGCTATAGGGCCATTAGAGAATGAAATGTTTTTCGACCGAAAACGCTCTGCTATAGGGCCAGTAGAGAATGAAATGTTTTTCGATCGAAAACCCTCTGCTATAGAGCCATGAGAGAATGAAATTTGTTTCGATCGAAAACCCTCTGCTTCAGGGCCAGTAGAAAATGAAATGTTTTTCGATCGAAAACCCTGTGCTATAGGGCCAATAGAAAAACAAAATGGTTTTCGATAAAAACCCCTCTGCTATAGGGCCAGTAGAGAATGAAATGTTTTTCGATCGAAAACCCTCTGCTATAGAGCCAGTAGAAAATGAAATGTTTTTCGATCGAAAACCCTGTGCTATAGGGCCAATAGAAAAAAAATGGTTTTCGATCAAAACCCCTCTGCTATAGGGCCAGTAGAGAATGAAATGTTTTTCGACCGAAAACCCTCTGCTATAGGGCCAGTAGAGAATGAAATGTTTTTCGACCGAAATTCTTCTGCTATAGGGCCATGAGAACACGAAATGGTTTTCGATCGAAACCCCTCTGCTATAGGGCCAGTAGAGAATGAAATGTTTTTCGATCAAAAATCCTCTGCTATAGGGCCATTAGAGAATGAAATGTTTTTCGACCGAAAACGCTCTGCTATAGGGCCAGTAGAGAATGAAATGTTTTTCGATCGAAAACCCTCTGCTATAGAGCCATGAGAGAATGAAATTTGATTCGATCGAAAACCCTCTGCTTCAGGGCCAGTTGAAAATGAAATGTGTTTCGATCGAAAACCCTCTGCTATAGAGCCATGAGAGAATGAAATGTGTTTCGATCGAAAACCCTCTGCTTCAGGGCCAGTAGAAAATGAAATGTTTTTCGATCGAAAACCCTGTGCTATAGGGCCAATAGAAAAAAAATGGTTTTCGATCAAAACCCCTCTGCTATAGGGCCAGTAGAGAATGAAATGTTTTTCGACCGAAAACCCTCTGCTATAGGGCCAGTAGAGAATGAAATGTTTTTCGACCGAAAATCCTCTGCTACAGGGCCATGAGAACACGAAATGGTTTTCGATCGAAACCCCTCTGCTATAGGGCCAGTAGAGAATGAAATGTTTTTCGATCAAAAATCCTCTGCTATAGGGCCATTAGAGAATGAAATGTTTTTCGACCGAAAACGCTCTGCTATAGGGCCAGTAGAGAATGAAATGTTTTTCGATCGAAAACCCTCTGCTATAGAGCCATGAGAGAATGAAATTTGATTCGATCGAAAACCCTCTGCTTCAGGGCCAGTTGAAAATGAAATGTTTTTCGATCGAAAACCCTGTGCTATAGGGCCAATAGAAAAACAAAATGGTTTTCGATCAAAACCCCTCTGCTATAGGGCCAGTAGAGAATGAAATGTTTTTCGATCGAAAACCCTCTGCTATAGAGCCATGAGAGAATGAAATTTGTTTCGATCGAAAACCCTCTGCTTCAGGGCCAGTAGAAAATGAAATGTTTTTCGATCGAAAACCCTGTGCTATAGGGCCAATAGAAAAACAAAATGGTTTTCGATCGAAACCCCTCTGCTATAGGGCCAGTAGAGAATGAAATGTTTTTCGACCAAAAACCCTCTGCTATATGGCCAGTAGAGAATGAAATGTTTTTCGCTCGAAAACTCTCTGCTATAGAGCCATTGAAGAATGAAAAGTTTTTGGTCAAAAACCCACTGGCATTAAACGTGGTTTTTAACAAAACACTCCAGGTATGGGGGCGTGAGACTATTATCATTCTTTATGGACTGGATGCAGTATTTGTGGCCCATGGTTGTGTGGCAGAAGCGCCCAAGTAACAGAGCAGCAAAAGCTGTATCTAGTCTATAGAGGTTTTACACTATATAACTTGTATGTGCATTTACAATTTTACCACGACATGACCTTCAAACACACAACGTAATTTAGAATGACAAGTTTTGTTTTGAATGATGAAAGCTGGGCATGCTGGGCCAGGCACGACACAGGAAAATATTGTCTAGATGTGAGAGCCCACTTCCTTTAGCGTTACAAGGTCTAGCAATACAAGGTATATGATAAGGAACGTTTTTGATTTCTCTGGTATAAAGCTCAACTAAAGGCCACATAAAACAAGTAAATAATTGCAAGACTGTATATTAAAATAGCAAAATAGTTTATTGTAACAGATTACAATTCGTAGCAAGGAAAAGCCATCAAACTAACAAATAAAATTACAAGCAGCCTGTCAGCAGAGATAGCTCCACTGTTAGCAATGCACATTGCAATTAAAGAACAGAAGATATCATTAGAAAATGAACAAAATATATAGTATCAAACCAGTAAAACTTGCTGTTGTTAACAAGAATTCAAAAATATAACTTTTCACCAAAAATTACAAAAATATTCATTAAAATTAGATAATTGAAGATATCATCACGAAATGAACAAATCTGAGCAATGTCCACATGTAGTACATATATGTAAAATATTAAAGCAATTGGACTTGCGTCTTTTTAAAAGAAGTCGAAAATATCACTTTTTACCAAAAATATCAGATGCCGACGGAAAATCACTCATATGACAAGCTCTGCTCGACAAAGTCGACAGTGAAACTAAAAAAATTACCAGCTGCATCAAACACGTACGCGACACTATGAGACGCTGTCATGGATTAAGTAGACCATTTTGTTGAACCTCTGTTTTGAGCAAACAAGTGTCATAAATAACATATCGGTAATATGAATAGATTCACATTTATGCATATGAAGTTTTTTTCTTCAATTAAAACAGTCAAAAAAGTGACTCATAATAAGCTCCGCTTGACAAAGTCGGCAGCGGAACTAATAAAACATGACCATGCCTATTTTGAATCAATGGTTCATTCCGGGTCAGTGGTGCGATTATCTTCCATTTCCTCTTTAAACACCGACATAATCCTTGCCACCATGTGGTCATGCATAGTGTCGTTCTTCTCAATGGCAATAGTGTTCCTTCCACATTGCAGCGCTGCAATAGATGCAGTTCCTGAAATGTATAATTTAACAGATTTGGTTTAGCCACATTAGATATATATATATATATCGATGAGGTTTAGTGTGTAATATTCCTGAAAATTAAAATAATGATGAATAAATATACATTTTCACACAATTTTGGTACAAGCATGATGTGCAGTCTTTGACTCCTTAAAGGTTGTTAAGTTGACAACGACGGACAATCAGTAATATGAACAGCTCTGCTGTGTCAACACGGCCATTTTGGATCAAATTACTAAACAATTCCATACGTCTCCAACATATAAAGTTCTGAGCACATGCAACAAAGGAGAGCGAATTTTAAGTCCCTGTATCAAACTATGTTTGAAAATAGAACTATCGGATTTTGCCGTAAAATACGGCAGTTTGGGTTTTAAAAAATGAGACCAAGAAATTGCGAAAGAGTGATTTTTCGGAAGTTATTATGTGCTATTTTAATTTTTTCTGATGCCTAAAAAAGTTTTACCATATTCATTGACCTCTATCAAAGAGTGTGATGTTCACTAGTGTGAATGGGTAAGCTTTGTTTTGACAATGAACTGTTATCGATATAAACAATGTTAAATTATTCTTCAAATGCTCAGTTTATTTTTTGAAAACAACTATTTTTTTAGTTTAAAAACAAATTATGTCGCTTTCCTGTCAAAATCCAAGCCAAAAGATCGCACAACATGCCAAATTTCTTCCGAGCTGCGTGCAATAACATATTTAAGTGAGCTGGTATCATCCATAGTTTTTATTGGTTGATTGGCAATTTGACCTGTCAGTTCAAGGAACAATGTCCCAGGTCAAAACATGGCGGATATTCATTTATACAGCATTGAAATTGCGATCGGAATCATTTGCTCACTATGAAATACTGTAAAATGATAAATTTTCACTGGATTTAAATTTCGCTGATTTACCATTTCAGGCACATTCACTGGGTTTTAAATTTACGGTTTTATCATTTAATTAATGTGTTCTATGCAACATTTTACATATTTACTGGGTTTTAATTTAGGGCATTTTCCAGTCAGCGAAATAAGCAAAATTAAAACCAGGTGAATAATTAACCCCTTTTACAGTATGTTGAAATGCAGTTGGGTTCAATTTTATTTGATAATCTATTTAGAATACACTAATAAAATGAAATAACAATTAATTGTATTTGCCACACGAGGTTCGTTAATATGATTTTTTGGGAGCATAATTTTTTGAAATTTTTAACCGCAAATAAGGGCCTACCAGCCGTGAAATTGCCCAGGATGATTTTTCGGATGGGTGAATTTACGGCAGAATCCCGCAATAATCTGAAAAAGTTGCTTACCTGTGCCACTACAAAGATCCAAAACCATTGAGTCATCTGGCGAAAATCTTGAAATCAGTTGCGTCAAGATACCTAATGGCTTTTCCTCTAAGCACGCCACGCACCCATCTTCACCTCTGTATTTCGGCAAACTTGAAGATCTCCATAAATTATGGTGATCATTGTTGCTGTCCATATTCAGTTGTGCAGGATTAATTTCTTCCTGGCTCTAGTATACAACAACAACCCCATACATAGCATTACATAATGTAACAGTAGGGCCTGCAAAAAAAAATTAACCGAAAATATTAGTGTTAAGAGATCAACAATCTAACAAAATGCATAATATTCAATTCAACTTGCGTAGTCTCTGTAAGGGTGGGATAATTAGAAATGAGGATATAGAACACCTTTTGAAACTACTGGTACATGTATGGGGCTTGAATATTCAGATTACATAATGTTTACATAAAGATAATCTGTTTAGTCAGAAAATGAGCTATGTTTTAGCACTTTAGGAGATGACATGATACTGCTCAGTGGATAAATGTCACATAGCTTTATGTCACTGTTACTGTATTTTCAGAATATGATTCTGACACTAGTTAACAAATTGGGCAATATTTAAGGTTATAATTCTCATCTAAAATTTGACGAGAAGGCTTTTTCAAACAGAAGGCTGTTCTCTGAGTAATCTACGGGTCATTTATTATTGTTTAAATGTTGTTTATTAATAATAAAATATTAACTAACCAGCATCAACATTGTCAATATAATAATACCCGAGGTCAATTTTCAGAGTATTGCCGCTGCCATTCAGTGTCACCTTAACTTCTTCCATTTTTTCAATAGGACACAGAACAATAAAATTGTAAAAAGGAACATCATGTTCCATATTTATTGCATGGATTGTCACAGATAATTTCTTCAATTCCTCGACAGACCAATCCTGTAATTTGAAATACAAAAAAAAATATTAAAATATAGAATTTCACACCGGTTTGAATAATTATTTACAAATGCAATTAAATCTGATAGCGAAAACAATAGAAATTCATGAAACTCCATACAGATGTGTTTAAAAATGTTAGAGGTGATGTCATAGACATCTTTATGTAGTAAACTTGCATCATGTTCACACAGTAAGTAAATTATTATGCAAATCGAGTTATTATTATGGATGTATTTTAACCCAAAATTAATTAGATTGCCTCATTGTTTTGAGGTATTTATGTACTGAGATGAAATAGTGCTTAATCAATTATGTGAGTTGGCCATCTATGATTATCACAAACCAACATATGTTTTATAAGATATCATACAGTAAAATACTTTATTTTCACTTGGAACTAATTTTTACTATTTTGCTGAAGGAATGATATAAAAATATGCACAAAGACAGTACACCGGGAGTATCCACCGACACACAGCGAAAGTCGATGCAACAGCTTACTGTCTTACTGTCCATACTGCAAAACTACAGCACGCTGCAACTTATGGCGTTACAGGGACAGATGTTTAATAGCTGATATCCAGTGAAAATAAATTTATACAAAACACCTAAAACGTTAGCCTGACATATAGGCGTGAGCAGACCCAACAGACCTGACAGAATATTGTCTCCCGGCAAGATCGATACTGTGAATTTCACAAAGTTAATGCCTTTTTGCAATGAGTTTCAATGACTATTCATTTTGGTGGTCATGGTAACACCATCAATCAAAGCTGTGTTTGCACTGTCGGCATAAAACACTGTTTCAACAAGAATATAAACATTGGACGGAAATTTTCCAGCACCTTATTACACATTATGTCAACATACAAATAAATGTGACAACGTTCCTGCAATTTGATTGGTACCGACAACAAATCGTGAGGGAAAGTGAAAAATAATATCCATCTGTCAGGCATGTGCTGGGTTTGCGTAGGGAGCAGCTCACACGACCATGTCAGGTTACTAAAAGGTCTTTTCGACAAAAATTAATTCCAGCTATAATAAAGTATTTTACAGTACACCGTTTTGTTAAAGAGATGCACTTATACAATATTTTTCACTTACCACAGGAAAATCAAGGACAGCTAACTGGAAACCCTTAAAACTTCCACACTTTTTCATTATTGCATTTGACAGGTTTAATACGTCATGCTTCAATATGAACACCTGTGCACCATCTTGGCCAAACACATCATCAGTTCCAGTATAAACTGCAGTAGGATTTTTCTTTATGTATTTGCAGAAATGTTTGAACTGCTCTGGAATAGGTTTAAATGAAAGTTTCACGTATCTTTCAAGAAAAGCCCTTGATGAATACTTTGGGAATTCGTTTTGTGCCTTTTCCCAATCACCACCTGTTGGAATGAATGAATGAATAACTTGTTTACAGCTGATTAGTTTATACATTACTACAAATGTGTCAATCAAACATGTTATTACTATTATACCTAAAATACTCATTTTGACAGGAAAATAACATGCCACATTTCAGTCTGTCAAGCAATGCAGTGATAGTGAATGTTGAATTCTAGACATTAATGCCAGCACATGTGTACAAGACACGCATTGTTTAGAAGAGTACTAATGTGAAATATTTTATTTTAGCAGAGTACTATTACTAATTAACATGGCTAGCACCACTTAATAAATATTAAAAAGAAACATACCTGTGGTTAAATAAGCAAATGCCTGCTTTATTGTACTCATTTTCACCAGCTTAAACAATTCTTTGCTGACTTGGTGTTGGGTAATTTCTTTTGTAATAATCATATCCAACACTTCAAGTGCAGTCATTCTGTGAAGCTGGGAGAGCCCTCGGAAAAATGTCTTTTTTATCTCTTATTTGCTTTTTAAATCTTTCATTGACAGCTTTTGATTTTTCAGCTCTCCATTTTCAAACATAGCTATAACTGTCTTGACTCGATCATATACATCATTGTCTAACATAGCAAGCTTACATGCCTCTCTTAATGAAGAGTCATCCTTCTAGAAAATAAAACAATGCAATTAAATGTCAGCACTGTTACATTAAATTCAGTTCAGTGTGTAATGTTCTAGATGAAACTATTCAACATACAGGATGAAATCAAATTAGAACACATTGAAAGTGATCATTAACCATGGTGTGCATCATGGTTTGATAACTTGTACCAGTCAATGTATGCGTCTTGTTTGTTTTGTTTTTTTTGCAGTCGAAAATGGATATTCAAGAACACAACGTCTAGCAGGAATGGGTAATTGCTATTACCATAAAAAGTGTTGAATACTTTTAATATAATTAAAATTAACATATCTCTTACCTCTTTCAGTATAGGTTTACATGTATCTCGTAATTGTTTTTCCTTGTCCTTAGCTGAAATGTCAATATTGCTGGCATAGACACGACATAATTCCTCCTATAATACCAATGACAAACAATTGTCAACGTTCATGTGCCAGATAGGGTTATTAGGATTTGATCTTGTGTTTTAAGATGTGAAATATTAGACAACTGCAAAGAATAGTGTCATGACTGTTGCACAGTCATTACATTTTCACCATTTTCCATATTGGGATTTCGCATCAAACAGAACAGAAATATTAAGTGAAAATTTGTCCGACAAACCAGATAAAATTAACACTAATTTGATGTTAAATGTAGTCATGAAACTGTTACACTCGTTTCCCTCCATCGTTTGCCACAATTACTTCGGTTCTCGTGGATTATGCCTTATTTATTCCATTCTTTACTCGAGTGTGAACGCTTGAAATCCCGTAGTCATCGTCGCAAGTAAAAATGTCTAGCGTGCGCGTCTACTTTAGAGCACACATAATTGACCCATAGCCGTACTTCCTATAGTAACTTTAAGCAATATAGACTTTATTTAGAGTTGATTGTTCATATGCAGAGAGTGATAACTAATTAAACACAAATGACGAGGCGAATTTCCGATATTGTGTGCTCAAATCTCGCTGATTGCCATCTGCATGACTAAGTCTGCCACAGTAAAACACCGTAATAGTAATATGAAAAATATGGGAATTGAAATTGTTTAAATGTTTGTAATGTGATTGTTTTGTATAACCAAATACACTATATTTAGATATTATGTCAAAAAGCTCACAGCAAATATCAAATCAAAACACCCAATAATACTCATATACAGTTAGTGTGAAGAACACAGGTAGTTTGCCAAATGAAATAAAGGTTTGAAGTAAATTCCGTAACATCTGTCTAATATGGCACTCATTATTCAGTTACGTTATTCAGCTTTCATGATGATGACGAGTGGCAATCCTGAGGAACAGGTGACTAAGGTTGTGGCTCAGTCTCTGTCCAAAACGACCTCTTGCAGTTTGAATTACAACAAAATGACTCAAGTTTGAAAAGTAACGGTCTAGTAATTGAATGTTACTTTGTACTTTATATTTGATGCTGCAGATTCCCCGTCACGAAACAGCATCGTTTGCAAGAGGCGTCTGAAACGTATTTTATATGAAAAAACATTACATGTTGTACACAATAAATGTAATTATGTATTTAAGAACTATGACAGTATAAAGTGATAATAGCCCACAGTCAGATGTGGGATTTGTCAACCACGGTAAGGTGCATTTAACATAGCACAGCCCTTTGGTGGATAAGTGTACAGATGTTGTTGACCAACCAACGATTGGCACAAAAGATAGTGACGTTATGGCCAGTGTTAAAGGCTGGTCAAAATGTTTCTACGAGGATGTTGAATTTCGCCAACACGCTTTGGGTAACCCTGAAGTCTGATAAGCAGACATTTAACATGCAAGTTTGAAAAGTGTGTAGTTAAACTGGGGAGGCAACCTGGTGCTATGATTACGAAAGTAAAGTGTGATGCTTCAATTTGTGAAACTTCAGTTGCTGGCGAAATACTATTTACTTGGGCGACCAACTACAGCCAGGACTGCTGTGATTTGATACGCTGTTACTCAGCTGTTGCTCATCGTCTTGGTGCATTATTGTTTCTATTAATGTATGAATATAATTGTAATAAACTACATTGATGCACATCACTGTAAGTTGTCCCTGTGTTACACGAATTGTATAATTCTAAATTGATTATGAACCCTCACACGAGGAGGTAAAAATATCGAAATAAATATTGACCTGATCATGTGACCTCTTGACATAAAGCATATATTTTCTCAATTATTTTCATTACTATTATAGTGTAATTCTGATTATTTTCGGATTGGCAATCAAGTCTTGATCTTGATAAAATTATATCTGCACCAGCAATTATATCAAAGCCACGTAGACAGGCGTGTATTAGTAGAGTGGGACAATACCTAGGGTACAAAGTGTGAGCATGTGTCAAAGTCTGTATAAACCTTTACACGTGTCAGTTATTCCATGTGCATTTTTGCGAGACGCTGAGGAGGCAGAGATCATTATATTTCACAAGATTTACGTCAGGAGTCAATATTGATAACTGCATTGGCACCAGGCTATGCCTACAGGAATCGTGATAGTGAATGGTTGAAAGACTGAAAACATTTGGTAATATTATTTTCCACACCCACGCAAAAACCATCAAACATTTCTGTTGTGAAAGAATTCTTATAATATAATTTAACATACAACATTACATTGTCAGCCAGCATATTCGTCATTTTGTTTATCAGATTTCACGTATGTGTACACTGCGTATTTTGTGCATGATAAATATTTATATAATTTATTGAACATGTCTATTGTGTATGAACTTGTCTATGTAGTAGTCTCTCACAGCCCATATTTGTACATTGCGAGTCATTCATTAATGCATTGAAGTTTTAATGTGTGATTGATCAAGTCGTAACCGAAACCATACAAGAGGATGAAAGTACGTTTCGGTGGCTTTTTATATTACGGAATCTATTAAGAATTGTGACAGTGGTTGCTTGGGATACATGTATGGTATGAATACTTTCATCATGTTCATTCACACTGTGACCATCTCAAATCGCAAATAAATTGCAAATCGCATATAAAAATATTTTTTAATTAAACTCTGGTTGAATTGTAATTGAGTTAAATCGAATATATAAGCTCATCGAAATTATAACAAATGATTGGGAAAATGGGTTCAAGTTATCTTACTCCTTTTTTTAACCCTAATCCACGCAAACTTGAATTAAATATTAATAATTCACAATTTGCGGTTTAGTTGTGGCACTTTATAACAAGCATTATATCCTTGCCTTGATAATATAAATACCTTATTTATACTTTTATAACCTCATGAAAGGGGATATCATGGACATTAGTTGTTCTATATTGGTCCAGCTTACAAACCTTGCTCTGGCTCTAGATCTAGCTCTCCTTTTAAGGTTGATATGTCATTTTGAGGTTTCTCAGCCACTCCCTCATATGAGAGAAAACAAGGGGACTAATGAGTAGTTGATGAATTGCCTTGGCAAACAAGGTCGTTGATTCAAATGTCATTCCACTTAACGAATGTCGCTTTCAACCTACCTCCTGCTGATACTGCCATGGTATGGTATGATATCAGGCCCATTCCTGTTCTAACCTTATTTTTACACCACCATTGGAAATTGGCTAAATGTTATCTTCATGACGGGGAGACGTGTATACAGTATTTCATTGTCAAACCAATGCATTGATAAGAACGACAGATCGACATTTTCAGCTAATTATCCAGTCATGCTTGGGAGGCCAGATTAAACATACACGACAAAGCTGTTTTGTTGTTCCGAAATGACTACATGAAACGTGACCATATTGCAGACTCTTTGCAAAATTGTTAGACTGGCAAAACAAGCACATCTCCAGCTGTTGACATAATAACGATTGATTACGATGTCTGAAGGCATAACTGACCAAATAAGGCACTTGTTATTGGAGCTAGATGTATTAGCGTCTACATTTTGCTCGGCATTATACTGTTTACCGGCCAGACATGGCGACTCGCGTGAAAGTAAACCATTGCCGCTCTCCTCTGAATGCCGAAAAACTGGGCAAATGAGTATCCATGAAGTGACACAAGTATATTTATATCAGCCAGAATAAAATGGATATTTATGAAATTACCGAAAAAAAGTTGAAGACGATTTGATTGATAAAAAAACGTGGTATATTTTTTAAAAACGACATATTACATAGATCACATATCTACTTTGATTTATGGAAGTGCAGTTTCGCATACACGAGTGCAACGTCATATTATAAGAAGGTTTAAGTTACAAATTTAGTATTCGCTTTCTTGTCTAATATGTGTATTATTATTATATAGTGTCATGTGATTTTAACCATATCCTCGACCGATCACACACAAAACATTACAAATTAAACGTGGAAATACTTGACCAGAAGCATGATAAATAATACGAAAGAATAATAGAAAAGAATGGAAAAATATTAATAATAATAAATACATATATATATATATATATACTAACTGTAACAAAACAGAATAGTCCATTGCTCCACACAAACATCTGTGTCGGGTAAATTACTACTTCATCTTGCATTTCGAAGTACTAATAGCATTATTATTATTGATTGTCATTGACATTGACTGCTTATCATTGTCGGTAAGCCGTCTAGTGTTTATGCCTCTGTAGTGTTTCTTTTATTACATGTAATTATTATATACGTTTCACACTGATATAACAAATCCCAGAGGTCTGTTCAGTTTCATTTGTCCATTGCGTATAACATTTATACCGACAAGTAATTGTAACATTCACATACTTGCATAAGCCGTAATAAATTAAAACATATATTCATGCTCGGTGCTGTTCAATGCACAGTTGACTGTGATTTATTCTAAACAGCAAATCTTATTTTTGTAATATGCACAATATTCGACAGATGGAAAATACAAATACGCATGTGCAGTGATTGCTATTGTGTATACCAAAACATTATGTGTATCTGAAATTGCATTAATACATTGAGCTAATAGTGAGTTGCGCAATGATAAACATGTTATAGAAAAACACCGATACAAATATTGTAATGATGATTAATGTTATGTCACTTTATTGGGAACAATACTTTTCGTAATGATAGAAGAATAGTAACAATATATGTTTATAACGCCGACAGGACAATAAACACATATTTGTTTTCTATTGGGGGACAAATCAGTGCTGTTGAATGAAACGTCATAGAACGGCGTGTAGAATAGCATGTGTGCCAATAACATGTGTGCAAGAGCAAATGACAAGCTGCTCGTGTGCTCTCTTATAAAAGATGTAACATAGGGTCTTTGATATCATGCAGATGTTCAGTATAATTTCGTTAACAACGGGATATCCTGATATTGTAATATGTTAATTATAATTAAAATTGTATAAGAAAATATTTGTTATCCATTTTTAACTTCGCCGTACCATCAAATACTGAAGGCAAATGTATATTAAGGGAAACATTTTTGTCCGGCGATGTCGTTGTCGTCTTCGTTGTTGTTATGTCGTTAATAATTGTTATTGTGTGCACAATAACTTTAGTAGTTCTATTCCAAACTTCATCAAACTTAGTTACCTTATTCATCAGTATAAAGTCTTCCCTGAGTATGAACAACATATGTCCTGTATGAAAATACCATGCAAAAATGTAACAAATCTTAAAAAATATTTTGACTAATCGCTAGTGATACACATTCAAGGTTACTGATCTCAGTGGAAATATGCATTGTTGTATGTGTTCAATGAAGCAAATCATTTATATTGTAATGATATCCTTAATGTATCACCCAATTCCTATGGGAATACTATACTGGGTTTCAAAACCAACTCATGGAGAGATTGTTTGCAATGTTTGATACACATTTGCAAACCTAACAAAATCTTCACAGAAAACAAGATGTTAGAAAATCAATATAAGCACTCCTATGAACTGAGTGCCAAACTTTGATCAAGATCTGAAGCAAATAGAAAATCTGTTTAGTTCAAAGTTATCAAATAAAAAACACTATATAAAAAATACTAAAAAAGCAAAACTGTGCATCCACATTTTAACAGTACACTCGAGAAATGAAAATTCACAGGAATTTGTTTTTTAGCTACAGAATGATAAAGCTTTTATAATACTAATTTGAAAACGCACTTCAAAAAAAAGATTGCAGTGTTTGAAGATGTAGAATCTCAGGGGACAGCAGTACTGTTGACTTATCTCTCCACTGGACACAAACTAACTATTTAAGTTGATTTGCATACAAAGCAGAGTTTGCAACATGATAGCTATTCATAGAGAGTGTTATTTTTTACTTTTCATATAATACAGTAGTCACACAATGAATATATTAAGACAGTTCATGTTTGTCTCAGTGAATCATTACTTTTCGACAGACACCTGTGCAAAATACTACCAGTTTGACAAAAGCCAGGTAAGATTTTCCGATATTTTGCATGTTATATGAATCTATTCACGTCTAAATGCAGCTGATGAGGCATTCGTTTTTATACTAAAATATCTGGATTACTTTGAATAAAGTTGGAAATTATGTCACTTAAAATAATTAAACAAATTAGGCTCCAATGGTTTTTTTAAAGATATTTACATCTATCAAGGACAGTCGGTAGACTGATTCCCCACTGTTGTTTCAACCCCAAACCTTGTTTGTATTCAAAATTGATTATGACAATACTACGCATGGAAACATAATGTACATCCATTGATTTCTGTATACATTTTCTACGCAGATATTATATATATATATATATATAGCTCGGCAAACACGTAATACCCGGAATTCAATCGTCAGGCAATCGACTACAAGTCACGAGTTCAAAAAATCTGTACGTTGGCTTGGATTTCAAAATCGTAAAATGACACCATTATTGCAGAACGATGTGTGTAGAAAAAAATCCGTAATAAAAAAAATAAAAAGGCGAGGGCAGACGAGGGCAAGGTGAGTGAATTATACAGCAAGAATCGCGTAAAGATTGTGAAGAAACACAAACCCAGCCCATATAAAGTGATCCATCAAAAAGGAATATAACTGCGAAACAAGGAACAGAGATTCCCTGGGTACAATTCATTTGTGGTTTTAAAAAATAAACCCTCAGTATAGACGTAATGTAATCAAAAGAGATATGATACTGATATTCCCCACTGTAAAACAAGTAAGACACGTTTATCCTCAAAGGCAAACACGTACATCGAAACATCATGGTGATCATGTAAAATGAAAACAAACATACCTGTAATCAGATAAAACCGAGAACGCACAGTCTAAATTTTGACCTCGCAGCTGGAAGGACTAAATTATATTTCAGATACGTATATATATAACAGTTATTAATACAAACTATTGTACGCGTTGAATAATACAATTTGCTATTAGGTTACCATTTTAAAGCTTCATAAATTACCCAAGATCACAGCAGAGGTCATAGATCACTTAGAATCAAAAGCTCCTGTACTCCGAGACGTGTCTTCAGACAAATCTTTGCTATTGAACAGTTTTGTGACATTTGTTTTCAAGGTAATAAATTTATTATGTATAAATGCATGTGTAAAACTTAACTTTCATTATATTTATTTACAAGTTTTTTCCATTGTTAATGTTTAAATGGTAAAAGTGTACTTCATTTTAGATAATGGCATAAAACTTAATTAGATTGCCATGTAACTTTTCCACGCAACCCGTTTCCTGTGTCATCCCGCTCTATATTTGTTATCGAACAACTTTGATTCGAAAGGCGTAAATTTGCAGTTCTTTCAGTGCGAGGAAACCGGTTTTGATTCAATGATGTTGCTAGATTGAAACAAAAATGCATGATTTCTATACAAAGAACTTGTCTGTACTAATGAAACAAACTCCACACATAAACTGTACACGTTTCTAGCAATATGAAGGTATTAGTTGGACACAAAGTTTACATTTGATTAGTTTGACAACGTGGAATTCGAAAAATATTGGGAGGACCAAATAATAATTATTAAAATACAGAAAAAACACACATAATGTATTATACTCATCTAAAAACAGTGCGCAATCAAAAACGTTCGCGCAGTAATAAATATAATGTACCACAAAGAGAACATGTGATCTATAACACATATGTTTGATAAACGTGCTATGAATTTGTTTCAATGATACAGTGTGTTGTCTAAAATATATACTATACCTAATATAGCATATGAATGTGCAATGTTTACAAATTAGATACACATGTTAGCTGTAGCACGAAATAAGAATGTATTATATGTAATCTCCTATGTAGTAGTATAATGTTTGAGTGTGACTATCCTTCCGTAAAATGTCAAGTGTTATCATAAATTGGCAAACTTGATTGATTAGGCTTTGTATATAATTTGCGCTGGTGATTTTCATTTGTTGTACATGTGTTTCTGCAATATTCCAAGGTATTACAATTATACATAATAACGAGATTAAATGACTGCATATTGTCATCTGACATGTCAGTAATATCTCTTGTTCGGTGCCGTCGTTGTATGTCCAGAACATCAATATATATGTTATAATTGTGTATGTTAAAAAATCACATGACCATATATATATATATATATATATCAGTTTGTTTATGTTAGCAACATCATCTGATCGATGCCTGGTTGATTTAGGAATTCTGCAATAACGCTTTTTGTATGCTCCTGCCTGCATCAGAAATATTGCAGATATACATAATAATACAGTATATGACCTTATGTTGTCATATGTTTTGTTAGTTATACTTCCCGTCCAATGCTTGAATGTAGCATCGGTTGTATATCATTATCTGAATCACTGCTAGAAATATTGCAGATGTACTTATTAATGACGTCACCTAATCGTCCTTAATCACCGTATGTATTGTCAGGTTTATGTGTTTGTTAACAATAACAAACTAAAAATTTGTGTGGCAATCTCTATATATTTTGTATTGCCCATACATTATACAGTGAATACCTGACACACCCTCTTTCAATCATGACGGCGGAGGTCAATGCCCGCCTTTTTAATTGTCCGAAAAAGTCAAATCGGCCAAAGTGTTTTATGGATATCGCTACAAATATTCTATAAATGCTACACACAGAAATCTGAAGTCCTAAACCCTGACCTAGAACTGAAAATATGAATGAGAACAAAAACTAGGTCGATCAACTGCATAAACAGTAAATAATAATTAAGTCAGCAATCATTGGGGTACACCTGAATTACCTGCTAATTACTCAAAGTCGCTTGCGCATGCTCGAGAACGACTGCCTGTGATTCAATAATATTCTATGCGATTAATAAAAGCGAGCTTAATTCGTAAATCTGTGTACAAACTTTCAACTTCACTTTTATTGAGAAACGAACATTTTATAATGTATTTATAGTGCATTTGATACTAATAGCTGCCCTGGGATGCACAACTTTTCTAATAAGACTCACTCGAACTGAACGAGTGTAATATCAAGCTAATTTAAACACATGATACAGTTTTAGTAATGCGGTGGCCGGTATACACACTACTACATACTGACGTTATTACCCATGAAACCATTCACTATGAACCGTTTGGTTTAATGTTTAGGTCACTGTCGCAAGTTAGGGTATCAGTCGTCGGTTGAAATAATTTAATACACAAAAGACATGGAATACGTGAACCGATTATATAAGTAGAACATACATATATTTGTTGCGAATGATAATATAACCATTGATTCATTTACATGACATCATACCGGATTAATAAAACATGATGTGTTTAAGGATTAACAAAACAACATGAACATAATAATCCTTGAATTTTTTTTTTTCATTCACCAGCGCTAATTTGTCTTTCAGAAAAAAAAAGCATTGTTAGTGTTTTGTCGGCGTGTAATACTGCTTACCGTTACAATGTTAGAATGTTACATATACTATATGCTTTAATCACTAATGACATCATTATCACTATTATACATATGGCCTTTTTATCACAAGCGACCCATTGTACAAATCCCACATCAGTGTTACAAATTGGAATGCCCAATTTAGTTTGTCAAATGTAGATTGCACAGGTGAATTTGTGTGACTGAGGTATCATCATTACTTGCAATAATACTTTAGGGGAATGTTACATCAACCGCATACACCATTTGAAACATGAAAATACAATACGACAAATTATTCCCAATCAAAAATGAATCATAATTAAAAAAACTAATACGCATGTGCAGTGCTTGTTTTTGAATGCACCGAGGTTATCTGTGCTGCAGCATGAGCTACTTAATCGTTACAGTAAGGAGTGAACTACAGGGCCAACCGGCAATAAGTAATCCAATCTGTAACAGTAGTATACGTGATTAAGTGTGCAAGCGTGTTTAAAAGACTTCACATTGCAATTTAATGATATCATTATCACCTTTGTTGTTAAGCCATTAATGTTACTGTCCTCGTAGCACTCACGTGTAACAAATTATATAAGGTCACTAGTTTTGCAATTTACAGTGATCCATTTAGTTTTTCTTATGCAGATTACATTTACAGCATATATGTAATAACCAGCATAATATCCCAATAACTTCCAATGATTTTGTTCATACAGACACGCATACATACATGATCATAAATACTTAAGTTAGTTTTAACATATATGATGACATGATCAACAACATATATATTTGTTTCAATTACTACATTTGTACGCATGTGTAGTGATTTTTATTGCATGTGTCAACACAGGGTATATGCATAATTGTATTATTTCATTTAATGCTTACTAAATGATGTAATTAAAACCATTCAGAAATATACAGTATCAAACCATAATATTAAAACTTGCATAGCTAAAGGTAAACAGGAATGTTGTTGTCGTGGTGCTCGATGTTATATCAGTCATATATAAAGGTAATAATGTTACAATACGTATAAAGGCTGTTCAAAACGCGGCCGGAACAATACTCATTTGCCTTTTTTTATCTCCCTCTAGCAACAAATTACAGTTTAATTTAGTGAATTCTTCAATTACGGGATTTGGTTTATTGATCGGTCGTAATATAATTCATAGTAGTTGAATACATTTTAATATCAACATTTTTAATATGTTGTATTTTAATAAAGGGATTGCAAACAAGTCATTGACAAACAATGTTCGAGCTATATACTGAGATTAGGCACGTACTTTACAATATGTCTACGTGCGATTCCATATGGTCAGAACGTATTTGAGTATATGTAGTGTGTGGACAACTGCCTGCATTTTATACTGTCTGCCATGATCACCATGGAGCATATTCACGGGAAACTCAGCCATGCTTATACTTGATACATTGTGATTATAAAAAAACAAAGTTGGCGACAGAAGTGACATAAATAATTATGAATATATGTACTTTTGTCCAAATGTGAAGACTTGTTATAGACAACTGGTCATAAGAATGGTTTTAAAGAAAAAACTCTCCACAGTTGTGTGTATATTCATGGTAAAGAGCATATATGTATATATATATATATATATATATATATATATATATATATATATATATATATATAACTGTTCTGTATGTACGTTTTCTTGACCTACTAAAACGTTTTACCTATTAGTAATCAATCAAATAACGTTTTTAGAAAAGTGCTTGATATGGACATTCCCATTTGTAATGATAATTGGACCAATTTGTTGGACACAGAAGCTACTGATACATTGCCAGTCTTGAACGATGTTAGACAGGCTTTTAAGAAAGTCGGTTAATATCTAGATTGAACACGTGCCAATGATTTGTGTATGCGGATGACATTGTATTAACATTCGCGTAAGTTAAATGTTAAAGATGTTAGTTAAAATATACTAACGAATAATGTACAATAATATTGTATGTCTCATTGTCATCCTTTCCCCATTAGCGATCTTCAACCTATCGCGTGTATCTAGATGATTTTCATCACTAACACGTTAGCATATTCATGTCCCCAGTGTATTTCGTTGCTCCGAGTTTTCTTGAAATCGTCTTAAAATATCTCCTGAACATCTCTAAAAATGTCTCGCTGGAATTTGATGCAAAAACCACAGTAGTTTTCAAACTCTTTGCTTGTTTAGACATACATCTGTTCTTATGACTTGACTCGATTTATATATTGATGTTGGACATTTTAGACAATAGCAAAGACACTTTACTTCTAATTAATGTGTGCTTCTCGTGAATGGACAAAGCGTGTATGAATATTTCAATGGATACATGCAGATTTATAGCGCCAAATACATGCGTATTCATTATAAATTTCTAAATAACAATAAACCCATGGAAACCTTGTGTGTATCACTGCATGAAAAGCTGTCACAATTTAACTCTATTATTAATTTCACAAAACTTACATTTTCGATAATATGACATAAACAACGAGCGACCAAATAAGCTCATCACATACCTATGTAAAAAAAGATCAAATTTAGTTGAAGGGGTAACAATCAAAGTGGAGAAAGGAATAGTTTGGTAATAAAAAACAAATACAATTTACAGAAAATTAAAAAAACAAAATGTTATTACATTAATTAGTGTCGTACTTGTTTTATATACTCATAGTTGTTTTGTAGGGGTTTAAATGTGAAATCGATAAACAAAAC
Source organism: Saccoglossus kowalevskii (assembly GCF_978046115.1). NCBI lineage: Eukaryota > Metazoa > Hemichordata > Enteropneusta > Harrimaniidae > Saccoglossus > Saccoglossus kowalevskii. The sequence continues at coordinate 19,327,975 of NC_140643.1, read as the reverse complement.
ATAAATTCGAAAACATTTGTAATATGTTATTAAAATGTCAATATTGTTATACAAAGATAATCATCCCTGGACTTGAAGTGTACCTGAAAATAAGGTTATGTGGTGTTGACTGTAAAATAGGGGTCGACGATGCTCTAGAATCAGTGATTCTTTCCATGAACTGTAACACGCGTCTCGAATGCCATAACGGAGCTGCACAGAATACGTCGCTAAATTACAAATTGATTATATATGATCTGGTAGTTGTTGGAACAATTAGTGAACGACATGAACACCTGGACTGAATCAAAAAAGAATTAGATTGTATACTACATTTTGGCATAGGCGAATATTGCATTTGAACATATGAATTTCAATGCTATAAATGTGCATAGTCAATCATAGAAATATTGCACACACACAAAATCAATGTGATAATAAAGATATTTTCATTTAATAACTTATCTTTTCCTTCATTCCATTAATGTTTGTGTTTTTCAAATTCACGTAGCAATCTAGGTAACAGAAGAGAATTCGTTACTGTGTTTTGGAGATTTATTAGTTAATGCAACAAAGATATTGTTATCTTCCATTATGGGGGTTTTACACTATATACTAATATTCAGAACGTTCACTAATGTTTTGTTCTCTCTGGAATATATTAATATGCGGTAATGAAGGAATGACTATTGAACCTCGACAGAATTGTTTCGGAAGGAACAAGTACTATGACTGAACCCCATACCCTGCCCGTGGCTTTCGTTGCGTATGGAAGTTATTTTCAGGAGTGATGCGGTGTATCCTGCGGCCGTATTTTCACGGGCAGGGTGTGGGGTTCTGTTATTATTACATATGTTCCATGTTTGATTATGTCATATTAAAGAAAGAACGTGCAACAAACCGAGATTGAATTTAGGTTGGAAACCCCATTGCCCACTAATGTGTTCAAATACTGAGTATAGTGTTACGCGCAAGCAACTCGTGTCAGTGTAGAACGCACCCGGCGAACGCGCGTCACTGTTTGTTTGAAATTAAAATAATCAGACGTCTAATCTGAGTCACTGTCCGAATGAATAATTCGTGGACGTTTAATTGGGACCACGACAGAACCAGAACTTGGTCTGGACGACTATGATACACAGCTTATGTTGAAGTTAAAAGTTCCTCCACAGAATTGTGCACTGGTAAACATACCGTGTAACTACGTATACGGTATTCCACTAGCGAGATGACTTTCGTCGGCAGCGGTCGTTGCTGAGCTGCACGCTACAACTTCGTGTGTGATATTGCTTGCTGGTCGTGGATTGACTGAGTCTTAGTTACCGGTTACAATGTTGCTCATTTGGCGTTGGTAATCTGTATTTGGAACTGAGTAACGCCGCAACGTCGCCAGCAGAAACCTCCTGGTATTACGATGATGATGATTGCGGCTCCATAGTAATCGCTGATTTTACGGCGGGTGGATCTTCCGAGAGCCCGATAAGGTTTATAAAACTCAGTTTCCTGGTGGTCAACATACAATAAGTTCTCACAATCGTAGTACTCCATGAGATGTACACCTAACATGCCAAAAACGTTGCTGAACGATTTGAATCGGACAAAAATAGCAGACGAAAATGTGTTTACAAAATAAAAATAGTTCGGTAGCCAATGGAAATACCAAAAACATTATTGCATGGGTGATATGCAAATTAGTTTTTGTCAAAATAAGTAACTGCCAAAGAGTACCATTACTGTTGCTCAAATTTCATTTCACTCGGCAAGTATATTCATGTACCCCAAGAGAAAAATATCGTACTTCTTAAATATTGTTTATTTCTGCTATGTTTCGAAAAACGGTACTCCTGAAGGGACTACTTTGTTTGCTCTCATACTCATTTGCATATGAGGTGTGGAAATACCGATTTTGATTTCAGGGACGAATCAAAATAAACTGCAGTACATATGTAATAATTCATGTTATCAGGAGCTTTGTATGTGGGTCGTCATTTGACTATGACGAGTTCAATTGTCATTTGCTGTCTAGACAAGCAACCGAAAAATGTCTTTGCGATTGAACATATGTATATTTGTATATATATACATATATTGCTTGTCTAGACGGCAATGGACATTTGCTCATGTCATAGTAAAATAACTGTCCCAATATTTCACCTTTGTGTAGACCAACAATTATATGACAATATTTGAAAGGAATAAGATAATTTTGCTCTTAATTAATAGGTCAAATGCTCGTGAACGGCCTTGATATATATATTTATATATATAGTGTGTATTAGTCTACCAAACCTGCGAGCTACACCACGGCATGTGCAATGTCATCTCAACAATATAGCTAGACATATTCGTCAATATTTATCATTATTACACTAATGTAATCAATAAAATGCTTCACTGCAATATGTAACATCATATTATACCAGGATATTGATGGTGTTAATCCATTGATTTGATGGGTCCAATCACAAAATTTGCATATGCAATCCATGGTATATTAGCTGATAATGCACGGCTAAACCAAGTGGTCCTGGAACATGAATTGGCTACAGGTTTAATACGGAAATACATAAAACCGGTATTATTTGATTTTTAGGGAAATATAGTGGTTGAATTCTGAAAGAATATTGAAAAAAATACTGAATTATAAGCATCTGAAAAGTTATACAACCATAATATTGCTTTTTGTTAATGGTGGGATCCAAGTTGTTAGCGTCGGTCGCTGGGTGATTGTCGTTCGTCACACATACCTAAACCATCGTCCTTCAACACTGCGATGTGCCTAAACAAACGCCAGAACGTTGTGTTCTCCGTGTTGTGACTTTGAGATGGATTGCGAATCTCCAACATAGAATACATGATCTTTAACTACTAGATAAGATTGAGGGATTGAAGGACAAAAAAATGCAAAAAACTATGCGTCACAGGCAAAAAAAGTATGCCACGGTGTCCCGTAGCGGTGTTCGAGTTCTGGATGACAAAATTGCAGTGAAATTGCATCTGTTTCAAAGAACACGGGACAACGCAGGATTCGACGACGATATATGGTATTGTAATTCTCCACTGTTGGTAAATAATTTACATGAGATGATTATAATTGTCAATATACTGGTATAATATTATAGCAATAACCCCCCGCCGAAGTTGGGTATACCACTTGATATTGTATTATCTCGAGGTATACCCGCCTTCGGCGGGGGTTATTGCTTAAATATATTACAGTTGCAAATAAACGAAGACCATATTTGTATGGAAACGATTTTTTTTTTCTAAATTAAATACACATTAGGCGAACGATAGTGAACGAATGTTATAGTTATAAAATAAATCACCATAGAAAAAGTTATATCATATATCTACTGTAACAAACATGAAACAAATTTAATGGGAATTTAAACTGAACCTCAACCAAATAATAATTTATATACATATACTCTACTGTCTAAAGAGATTGCAAATCATAGAAGTATAGTACACATACCCTATGTTACACTAATCGTGCTAAATATATATAATTATGTTAGACTAATTTTCAAAATATCGAATTCAGTAGCTTTTTTTATTTAATTGTCTTGTTGTTTTTTACAGTTAAGCGCACAAAACAATACCAATAACATTCGCGCTGCTAGTCTCTTCAATTTACAATTCAATAATTTCCTCATAGAGAAACTTAACAAACATGGCATGAAAAGTTTTGAAGGAGATACACGACGAAACGCTTGATTACCCGGAGGTGTTAGATTACTCATGCAAATAGGAGATATTTGACGCGTTAAAGGCAATAAGTCGTGAAATAAAAAATAAATTAAACCACAGTTCACCAAATGTACATATGTATATTTTGGGCTATACATTTTTCCCAGTCAAGTGGATTCCTGTGGTTCTTTTTTTTCATTATCAAATTACTAATAACATTTTTGCATGTAAATTTTTCATGGGTGCATGCATACCTTTTAGATATGTTTAAATTTTGAATATTTACATTTAAATATCAAATAATAGCTTGTCGTCATTATTTTTCCAATCTACAGCAAGGAACCATTTGTCTTCCCTTTTCATGAAATCTAAATCGAATTATGTTTCTATATATGTCGTTGGGAAGTATTTTTTGATTAACTGAAACGCAATGAAAAAAATATGTGTCAGTGGCATAATGCACAAAAGACGACGAAGTGAGTGGCTTTCATTTTTTTTTCAAACAGGTATTTTCTCTGTGCTTTGCATGACAAATCGACAAAGATTTATTTTGAATAAACCAAAAAAAAAAACTATACAATAACAGCGACCAAATTGTGAACGAAAAATATCGTCAAAATTTATCTCAATTAAAATAAATGCAATAGGCAGAATGTTAACATAAACCAACTTGTGTTATGGTCGATCAGTAGCATTCCATCAAAACACGGAATATCAAATAATGTAAACTATTGTCTTGAATCTTGAAGTTCTGAAGTCACAAGCTCAAATACAGAGTCGCCCCTATAAACAAGAAATTAAACAGCACCTGCATTTATGCTTCCTTTTTTCCCCACAAATTTAAATGCGCAATCTGTACGTCTCATCGATAATTGCCACATCTCGTCTGGAAAACAGTACAACCATCCTCCTGTCAATCCAAACATAATGTATTTGGCATTAAGTGCGCTTTGCTATACGGTGTATAATCGTGAACATGTTGAAATCACTACAGTCGTATCTCGCGTCGCGGGACTCACAGCTACATATAGAAGGCGGGTAAATCCACAAATACGACTATCATAATAACTCAGAAATTATCCGGTATTTTCGTAAAGAACAAGAATTCTACTGGAGAACACAGCAGATACCATACAGCAATATCATTCGGATACTTCCTTTATGTGTATGTAATTTCTCTGGACTGGTGGTAATGTGAGTGTCACTCATTTCACTTCACGAAAAACTCGAACAAACAAACTAACATACTCTACGTCAGGAAAGTTCAAAGGTAGTTTCAACATGTACCAAATACATGATCATTCAGTGAGCGGAAGCTGCCAATCATGTGCGGTGTTTAGGGAAAAAACAGTGGGCAGATCCTGCACCACATGTGGCATCCGTTGTAAATCAAATCGACGTCGCCTACTGCGTTTCCACCTACTTTAAGAGTAGACTGTGGATCAATCAACACAACATCCATGTTTTAAACATTAACGTAATTACACTATTGCACTGGTGCACATTCTATACTGATTTATTGAACCCGTTAGATAAATGTTCTTTGTCCCCAGCAAAGAACTAATGTAAATCACTACGAGACTTCAATAGATCTAATATTGTAAGTTCACGAGGTTTTTATTCTGTTTACCCCATATATCCGCTTCGCAGCTTTGAAGAAACAACGAAACATTGTGGTTGTAAATTGTGGGCGCGCATTTAAGACATGTAGACGGGCCTGACATATTTGCATCATATGTTTTCATTCATGAACATTCCTTGCCCTTAGTTTACTCCATTGCAATTACGAATTATATACGTTGGAGCATCAATATATTTAAGGTATTCCTAAATATTTACAGTCAATTAAAATTGTGATATTTTCAAAGTACATGAAAAATCGTCAATGTGCCCTTCTCTGCGCGTTTAAAATGTTTTGACTATTTTTTATGCGGTTTTAGGGTCACACACTTATTTAGCAGAATTTGAAATTAATGTAATGTAATGTAATGTAATGTAATGGAATGGAAAAACTGTAATGTATACAATTAATGTGATGGCAAATAATGACCGCAATGGCGCTACAAGAATATCTTGATCCAACAATATTTGTTAAGTGTATTAATTCAGCAGACGTCAACATACTACTAACAAGAATATATGCAATTGAAAATGAATGTTTGAAAGAAAGGCGTATACATGTTCCATTTGCACATTTAAGTGATTCCATTGTTGTACGTGTTTTTATGTTCTTGTGTTGTTAGAACAACGATTACCAAATATTATCCACTAATTCACATGTTGGCACATCGTGTAGGCAAACTCTGAGTTAAATTGGCATCCAACAAAATATCGTATTCAAGTGTGTCCATTTAAAATACTAGACAAGTAACAATACAACCATCAGTAATAATATGCAAAATATTATCACAAAATCACACGCTCGTTATATAAAGAAACATTTAATAAAATAGCTAGTTGAGTAATTCAAACGAGAAAAGAGAAATGGGTTTGCGTAGCAAATGAGTTGGGAAACGTATAGCTCTGTACCATCATCAATATATCTGAATTGAAAATTGGGAATTTATTTAGTTTGAATAAAGAAATATATGTATGCCGATTCTTTGTAGAGAAATGTCTTCAAAACTCAACAAATAACTGTTTGATTATGCTCTTAACACAATATTAATACAATATAATACAGACTGGTCAGTATAATCACTGACATTCCATCTGTAGACTAAAGTCCACATACAAAATTCAGTTCGATATTATTATGGGCGATGTACTTAACCATAATAAGTATACATATTTATTTATATTTTGAGAACATGTGCCTATTATGTCTTATACATACATTAAGACCATTGCCTTAAATATTTATATAAAAAAGACATATGCAGAACATATTTGTATTTTAGTTTGAGGATTATTTACTGCACCTAATTTGTAATTCATTATTCGGTTGTCAAATATATATATTGATGTTTGACAAGGAGGATGTTGTTGTGTATGTTCACGTGGGATATTTTGGTGACTGGAATTACTGACAGATTATGCGTGTTGAAATACTGAAAGTCTAATATGTCTGTCTCATTTTATGAGAACGTTTATACTTAGTTTTTCCATAGAACTCTTCCTGGGATTATTAGTTGGAATTTAATGATATTTTGGAGATATACTGAACGTGTGATGGATATAAACTATTATTTAAATTAGTAGAACAATATAAAGGCAAGTTAAGACAGCGTTCAAAAACTAAAAAATGCACTGCGATGCAATATAGTCCGAAAAAGCACTAGAAACGTCTTAAACTGAATTTTGTTACCAGACCACATACATGCATGTGGTATAGGAATAAAAAATAAGCAATGCGTCACAAAATAATTCTTACTTAACGCATAGTAAAACAGTTGAAACTCTAAACTTTTATTAATCACCGTCTGATCTGTGTTGTAGATTCTTTTGGATAGCTGAGCCAATTAAGAACTTATAAGAATTGTATACATCAGTATTGTAAGTCATACCACTAAGTGGGCCAACTGACTCCTCGTGCGTGTGTTCCACATGAGAAAGTGAACCACATGAGAGGTAATTACTATAAATAGTAAATGAATATGCGATAGATCAATCCAACACCAATCCTAGGAGAATTGTTAGCTATGTTGTGGGTGGTCACGTGTCATACCATAGTTAAGTGATACACATCGTTGATAAAAAAAATAATTGTGACATTGATTGCTTACTAGCAGTTGGAGAACTATTTGTTTATTACGAAGTAAACTACTTGGAATTGTATCTTGTATGTGCACTGACAATGACGATTACGTTTTCTACTTTAATGTGGCATTGATGAATAATCGCTGTGCTGGCATTAAAAATTCAGATTCATTGAGAAATATAACTTTTGACAGTAACATGTAGTTTCAGATGGATATAAGAGCATTATAACATCGGCAGATTAGCTACACTATCATATCTTTCCATCATCCATGTCTGTGCAGCATGCGTAATATATCAAACAAACTCTGTATAATTTATGTTGTAGAAATGAAACATCCAATCATGCGGGACAACACAGCCTCCGGTTTAGAGTTTGATCATTCAAACATGTGCTCGGTCTATTTTACCATTCCCTAGTAAACCTAGGTAATATTACTCGGCTTAACTTTCTAACATGAAAATAAGCGCCCGAACGAAATCAAATATACAACACTTTAGTTGACTCAGTAATAATATTTGGCACCATGATTGTGAAATATATATCTAAAGAAGTCAAATGATATTCATAGAGAAGTAGAAGCTTTGGCGATAATAAACACGCCAACATGCTCATCAACATCTATTCAAATATGAATAGCCGGCGATCATTACCATGACGAGGCAAAGAGAATCTATGTCAATGAAGACCATGCCAGTCATGAAAGTAGACAAATTAATGCGAGCATGAAGAAATAGACCTCCAATAGACACGTAAAGAAACAACCCAAAAGTGCGTTTTGTTACTATTTATGAAAAAATATTTTACCAAATATATTTTGATGAACTAACACTATGGTACAATTATAAGATATATTTTTTTTAGATAAAACATGTTGTGCTGCATTGGAAAAAGAAGGCAGATACCTTACTGATTGTGTGTGGTAACGTGGGAACGAATATGCTTGGATGACTAATACGAGTTATTAGAATAATACAGGTGAATTGTTTGAATGAATGGATCAGGACAAGATACACACATATACAATCAGATCCATATCATTGTCAATATTGCGTCGAACATTAAATGAGAAAAATAGAAGACGAAACATATATCATTAGTGTTTTTTGTTAGTAACCTAGGATACATGATGCTAGAATGTATAGTTTCGTCAGATTAATACACCAGCTCGAGGTAAAATGGAGGTATTAAACAAATTGCCTGAGTGATATGGTGAATGAAATTTAAATGAAATACAGAAGCATGGTAGAGGTTGAGCAATTTTGAGGATAATACACATTAACAATATGCCCAACATAATATACAATTCACAATATACCAGAGTGAACCTTTGACATACTGCATTTTAGAATGTTTATTCCCAAATGTGTGAAAGTATGGGATGAGAAAACAACATCTTATAACAAACTAATAATAGATACTGAATTTACTAGAGACCTGATGTTGGGAGCGATGTTTTAGTGATCAATGATAAATCCATTTGTTTTCGTGACCAGAAGTGTCTTGTGCAAATAAACAAAAATGAGCATTTGATTATGTAATGTATCTGACTGATACTGTGCTGTATCTTTGGAATTTGATGTATTATACAAATATAAATGTTAGAATATCAATTGTAGCCATTTATGCATCTGGAATTCCATAGACACATTTAATCATGACGCTCTATAAATTAATCTGCGACACGTGATATCAGAATTATTAAAAACGTGTAGTCAATTACATTTGTTTCGAGACTTTGGGGAGGAACATATAACAAATACAATGTATTAAATATGTCATCATGGCTCGATGTATTTTGGTCATATCAATACATATCAAAACTGTTCATGCAATTTCGCGGTGATTCTATCCATATTGTAAACGAGTGTTAGCAAAATATATATTCTGTAGTCGTCATGTTTTGCCTCTTCAGTCAGTCGGCGACGTTATGATCTCACATTGCGTACATGAACGAATCACATTGTCGATAATGCGGGTTTGTATTATTGGAATTACCACACGGCTTTTGCATGGTACATGTGATAAAACGTGATACTCTCGGTCATTATGAATTATATGAATGTTGCTTTTACCAATATATTAAAAAATGACGGATTTATGTGAACGGAGTTGCAGCCTGTTACGGCCGAGTTTGAAAATAAATTCGGATGACGGTCTGACACGAATCTTTCCGTTGACCTCAACACAAACAAGGGAATCACAACAAAAAACGACATAAACACAAGATGTTATCATAACTAAGTATTGTAGTCGTATAAATGTATAGTGTTCTCACGAGGTATCACTGGATTGTACAGTATATGGAAAATTACATACAATAAGGTAGTATAATTTCAATATTGGTCAGATACAATATACATAATATCACCGGTATTCATGCCGTATTCAATTCGTTACAAACTCAGGTCAAGCACTCTGAACATCCCATGAATATACCTTAACACCGGACTACAGCTGAGTTTCACAACAACGAACTCCAATTCAATTCAATTCAATTCAATTCAATTCAACTAATCAAACAGTAGCTGCAGACAAAACACAATCGCTGCAACAAATATTTTAAACAGTAGCTTCGGAAACGCTACAATCTCAGCTCAATAGAGATATACAATTATTGGGAATGCTTGCCCTTAAAGCAGTTACAATTACAATACTGTCATGCAAATACAAATCATTGGAATTCAATATAATTACAAAATATGTACGCTACACTTTAGTTCAGTTGATGAACACAGTTAGTTCCACAGGCAATATCTTTGGCTACGGTAACGCGGAAATACACTAACGCCGGAACGGCGACGTAGAAATACGTACTTGAGACGGTGACGTCCACGTACCCTGCAATTCGCTGGTCATAGATTTGGATAGTCAGTCGGCGATGTTCACGCACATCATAGTTCAGCTGTTCAGTTGTAGTATTCAGTCGGAGAACACGCCTTGAAGTAATAGCTGAACTCAGCATAAAACGGCATAGCAGAACTGCAGCATTGGTAACGTACGGTGACGGTGTTGAAGTACGTGCGGTGAATGGGCACCCAATTGGCTCACACGCCACGTGACCACACCAGCACCTCGACACACCTGCTGACGACGCGAGGTATTGTAATGACTGACCACGAATTCAAGTCCGACGACCCCTTTATAGTCAATGCATGGGCGTCTCCCTAGCTCAATGGTAAATGTGTTTGCATTCACAAAAACAAAACTAAATAAGACTAAACAAAACACAGAAATACGTAACACAACCTTTGTTGAATTTACAAATGATCTCGACCCCAGCTGAGTCAAACTCATTCTATTAAATAAAGGCTATTACAAGATTAAATTCATTATTTCAGCATGTCATTGAAGGTGTTCTGATGATACACAAACAAATCGTAGATCGGTCAATTGTAATTAAGTATGTTTCCCTATCTTGTCACCTGCTATAATTTATTATCGACAGAAAACACCAACTTTATCAACTATTTCAACGGGTACATATTAACTACTAAATTGTTGAATATACTATTGTAAAATTAAACATAATGAGTCTGGTTCCTAGATTATAGGTAAATTAAACTTATAATGTAGGCTTGTCACAATTTTGTCAGAAAATTTTGTTGACACTATATTCTGACAATTATCATCATGATCGCGTGACGTGATGGTGTTTTTCACAAATTATGTGGTAATATATGTGCCTTATACATTACACAATTATGCGTATTTTGCTGAACAATGATTTGTTTAATGTAATATATAGCCTGTGTTATTACTCCAAAGTATAACATGTACACTGTGATGTGTCTGGTAAAAAATAATTTTATTTACAAGTGAGACAGGTTATTAATAAAAAAAACCTCAACGCGTGGTTACCACTACACGTACCATTTCCCAGATTTTTACAGTAATATGACCTAGTATGTATTCTATTCATATGTTTACTGTTGGGGACATAGTCTCATTTCTTACTACCCGCGCAAAGAATGCATTCGTATTCCAACGTATCGTATTGCCAAATATACGGGAAAAAGTATTTATTTTAGTGAATGTTAAATGTAGCGCGCTTCTGTCAGGGAACGTTCGTATGATAGATGGTTCACAGATGAACTTTCGGCGCCTTGGATTTACAGTATGCCATATAGGTCATCACTTTCTGCTCCAGTGTTGCTTTAGAGATCAAGAAAACGAAGGTCGTTATGTGAACTGCATTCAACTGAACGGGATCTACAGCAATGACGTAATTGCGGAACACAAACAACATGCATGTCATTCTGTTTTGCATGACTGTAAAATAGCAGTGATATGCAATATAACTCAGTTCACACAATGAGCAATTTGAGCTTTTACAGCAAATAAAACAGTTACATTGCTTACTTGCACAAAGGAAAATGTGTCCTCTGGTAGGTTATATCCCGCTACAGAGTATTCGTATGTGAAACGTTTCTATATAAGAATTTAAAGCAATGCATGACTATTAAACAGACAACTAATAATAGTATGTTGTAATGCGAAAGTTCACAGTGCTAGAAAAACCCACATTGGCCAGATTCGACTGAGACTGCATAAATGATTGAATGTTGGTAATTGAATACGTCAGTTTGCTCCCATGTGAGCGATTGTAAAAGTCAAGCATATCGTCATCAAGCACTCAAGATATTATGTCAAACCAGGATAAGTGCACATATTAGAGAAAGAAGGCACGATATATATGTCATTGCAAGCTTTTTCAAAGCGTAAACGTAGACATGGGCGCGTTTGTTTCCTGTGAGTCGCTTAGTAGATTATACTGGCGTGACCCTGATATTCGTTTTTGAACGTACAGTATGTTGAACATGTCGACAAAATAAAAGAGCAGTAAAAATAATGTTTTCACGGATAATCAACAAAGCTAATTCTAACAGCACAAATCGTAGATATAGAGGATGTGTACCCTTACAAGAATATTCTGCGTTCCATTGTTGTCGAAAACATCAATGATTAGCCCACACACTGGCGACAACTAATGTGACATTTTGCGGAGTTTGGAACATTAAAATTGTTAATTATACAATTGATTTTGTGAAGCCCTTAAAAACGTTAGATGTAGAGATATAATATACATTAGGTTGACAACTAGTTCAGAGTTTTTGTAATAAATGTTAATTTCAAATCATATATCGAATTATATATATTAAAACCTTTTTACTTTTGTTTATTTTACGTAATACTAACGCTCTATTAGATTCATTCATTCTGCTTTTACTCCAATTATCATATTCGTAATGACAATTAATGTTATTTTTATAACCATTACCTCACGCAATTCTACTATTTTTTAAGAATATTCAGCGAATATGTTCATTCACTACAGCCAAAACTGATTCCAATAACAGTTAAATAACGTTGATCTACATTATGTTGACCAACTGTCATAATTAGAACTTATATACTTGTTTGAGCTAGCTAAAGTTGCCTCAGCCTTGATATTATATTTCTCCAAGGTGTTAGATTGGCCAAACAATACATTAAACAGGGGTTAATATAATTCGGTACTTATGAGCACAATTTAATAATTTACCTTCAAACTACAGTTGTTGGAAAAACAGTATGAATTACCATAATGGTAAAGAACCGTGCTGTAAAATAGAGCTGTTCTTGTATAAAAAGACTATTCAGAATATTGTTTAATGCTACCTTTTCGCTTTTGTATAATCACTTTTGATAACATTTTGATTGTTTAATTCAAGCCATTACTCAGAACATCTACTGACTGTATTGTTGTCGGATTAAAAAATACCATTTCATTAATATTATTATTTTCTCGTCAATTTATTCATATGTATTGTCATTTATTGTTTCTATGAGAAGCACATATTTAGTATAATATGTATGACTTGTCGATTTAATGTGTAATCAGAACCCAGACTTTTGTTTTTGATATCGACCATAGCTTATTGTTTCACATAATATTGTTTGACGACATTATGTCATCATACATGAACCAATGCCTGTTAATAATATGAGGTCATTACGAGAATACACCAAAGTAAGCACGAAGACAGTACAGCTGGTGTATCGCCCGACGTGCAGCGGAGGTCGATGCACCAGCGTACTGTCTGAACGTTTTAGATTCCGGTATTCCCATGATGTATTCATGGGAGGATAATAATAAGCCGGTTTTACTCAGACAGTACGCGGTCTAAGTGCATGCTTTGCAGTTTCCTCGTAATAACCTCATAGTTGTATTTCTCACTATACTGACACATATTTTTACAATTGGAAATCAATAGCGATTTTTGTTTAAATCAATGACAAATCAATTGGTAGAAGCGTCTAAACAGTGACCTAAATGACAATCTTTGTAATAGTTTGGTAACATGCCACCATCCGTAATACGTATTCGTAATACATATATTCGTAGTTATTTTACACCAGCATTTGAATTAGTTACTAGAGTACTTTTCATTATTTGGCCAAGATATACAACAGTTTTCCTGATTTTAGAAGTACAATCTGAACACGAATAACGCACAAGTTAAAGGCTTATGTCAATGAAATTGCTCACAATACTATTTCACGCTACTACAATGAAAACCTTAGAAAGCAGTGGAATTTTTTGTTTTAAAGACGAAGCAAGAGAATTATGATTTGTTTTTGATTAACGCAATTTTGGTAATTGTGTCGACACTCGAAGCGCTGTCAGGCGTATAACGCTAATCGGGGTCGGTATTCTTTGAAAATCATGTAGCTGAGAAAATTATCAACGTTGCCTCCCACAGGAAACCGCATAAACATATCCCAAAATACCAAAATAATCGTGCGCATTTAGGCTCACCCTCGATGTTTTCATATTGGTTGTGTATGTTCTACTCGAATTTTTATTTTGTACAATTACGGATGTATATAGAGCGTTTTGAATGCCGGAGAACTTATTTGTGCGCCTCAAACTTATAAAGAAATACGGTTTGTATAATTTCATAGAAACAACCAGCCAGAGGCGAGTATACCACTCGACTTTTTATGGCAAATATAATTAATTCCCTGTCTCAAAATTACTTTAAAATTGCGTTTGTAATAGTAATAATAATAATAATAATAGCCACCCCAGAGGCAAGGATATAGCTCAATTTTTAGAAGTCTGCTCTATATACACATGCAATTCTTCGTATGTATATGTTGTGAAACTGGTTAAATTGTGTGTATACCTCGCCTCTGGTGGACTGTTATTCTTTGTGTAGTATTACAATTTGTCCATTTGTAATATTAGCAGTTTAATGCATACGTACTAGATATATCAGTGGTTGTATTAAGGTCAATGCATGCGTACGTATGAACACATACGTATACGTATGAACCGACATTGTATTTTCTATCTTAACAGAATTGCGTTCATGTTTCTATTTCTAATCTATTGCCATCACGATGGTGCCAGTTGCCATGACAACATAGATATGGATTGTCTGTATTTATTGGCAACCCCCTTGCGTAAATACCTTAGAAACAAATACACGCCATCGGTATTAATTTAAAGTAAAACAAACATATTGATGACCAGATTAATTCATAAACCAACGTTGAAAGATACATTATTATATCTGTTCAGTAACGCAATACTAAACATATGCCATATGTAGCTGGATCATAATGAGGCTGTCTGTCGCGATAGCAACGGCAATTGCGATCGGTCTACATAGCTAGTCCTTTCTAAATAGTTGTCATCATCACTAAATGTACCTACCATCGACAATGAATACATCCAGTACAGGCTACGAAGAGCTTATCATGTATAATACGACTGAAAATCATCGTGGATTTGATGAAACTTGTTCGCGAATCTGCTTTGTTGCTTTATCCATATCAGCGTTTGGTGTCCTTGGTAATGTAGCATTTCTCTTTGTCGTGATTCGAGTGTGCTCCATGCAAACTGTCACGAATGCCTATTTAGTCAACTTGGCTTTTGCGGATTTGTTACATCTGATAACCCATACTTCACTCTGGCTGTGTGGTGTACTTGCCAACCCGTGTCCCGTCAACCAGGACACCAACTTACCCGTATTTTGTGTTTTCTTGGTGTTCTCTCGTGTGAGCCAATATGTGTCAATGTTCACAGTAACGGTGTTGAGTCTTGAGCGATATGTAGCTGTATGCCGGCCGATCGTCTATCGCAACGGAGCGATTCACCGACCTTGTGTTGTAGCAACCGTGATTGTTGGTACCTGGCTTATGGCTTTGCTTTTCTCGTCGGAGCAATTTAGTGCTTGTATTATTACGACCCGTAGTTATGAGAGACATGTGGTGGTCAGCGGTATAATCTTCCTAGTGACTCTAACAACTTTACTGGTAATCGTCACTGCCGTATATATCAATATTATCTGTCGCGTACGAGCTTCGACAGCCACTGTCAGATGCCGTGAGAAGCAAATAATACGAATCTGTATAGCAACAGCTTGCATTTATTTCATTTGTATGTTACCAAGCGTTTTTCAAGCATTCATGTTAGTACTGAATGCCCTAAATTACAATATCGACAACATACTAGACAAGCTTATTGTCAGTAATAACGTGGCAACCATACTTCTTGAAGTAAATTCATCTATGAACCCGTTAGTGTATAATGCATTGAGTTCGAGCTACAGGAGTTCTTTTTACACTGCGTTCACATGTCCATCGCCGAAAAGTCGTTTGCCACTTCGCTACAGTACATCGGGCGTGAACCTATCGAGTCGCAGTAACACAGTCGAGGAGAATGTTGATTGTAATCGTCTGACAATGCAAAAACTGAATGCAACAACGAGTAATAATTAACACAGCTAAGTGATGTCAGGTTTCAAAGCGTTATCTTCACAACCAATATAGTTAAGATTCACGTAATATTGTTAATTAGTGCTCAATAATGAATACGTTCATCTGTGCTTTGTATATAGCCACACTGAATATACTGTCTTTATTTCAGATATAGGAACGGGCAATATATACCAGAGAATAATATCAATAACTTATATTAATATCAACATTAAACTAATACTACAGTGGACATTTAGTCTCTTGACTTTGAGAATAAAGTGAATAGGTTTTTCGAAAGGATTTTGGAATACAAAGCAGTTTTGTGTACTTTCATCGCTTTTACTCTATGCTGGATGTAATTACATTTAGAGCGTTATGGAACTAAGCAAATGTTAAATCAGTCGCAGCTGCACATATGAGCCATATGATCACCACAAATGTAAACAAAATTATTGTTGACAATTTATGATGTTATAAAAGAAGGATTTCCTTTTATTCAGAATTACATTTATTAAAAAAATGTGTTATTCGTTACTAATTAAAAAGTTAAGATATTGTTTAATAGAACACGTTTACAAAAATTACAATTAACAAGAATTAGTTTTATAATATATAATGTTTGACATCCATATTACTCAGTTAATTGCGATTTTTCATTGTGAGTTTTTTATTTGATGATGTATATATTGTAGGATGAAGCATTACTCAATAAAGCTATTAATAAAATTATATCTTTTCAAACTGGGAGTTGTGTTCATTATTTTCTTTTGTACAGACGAATGAGGCCATTTCAACTTCAAACGAGTATATATGACAAAAGTATTATAATACGCAATATAAGACATGTCAATGCGAGTAGCATTGGTTATAGAAACCGCCTGGAGCGATTGTTGATTACATTCGAGCAATGTCCAGATAACCAATCCAAACGTTTCAAAAACAATTCACGTACTTCGACCACTGAAAATCGGTCTGACAATTATCTTTCAGTCAAACGCAATGATGGTAAATGCTCATCTAGTTAAAGAGGCACATCGTGATCTTTCTCCAGATGATGTATTACTTGTTGTGTGTGTCTAACGCACACATATTCCCTCAAACTCCACCTCGCCAATTGAGAGGACAGTTTTTATTAGTGGAGTATACTGAAGAGAAACATACGTGACAAAGAACATTTGCTTATGAATGTACTTAATATCGAGAGTATATTATAATGTTACAAAGCCATTGGTTATATGTGCATGAATATGGTGATTTCGATGACCCAGCTATGTCTTAAATTAAACCTGACTGTGTTTATTCGCACGCAAGCCTTGAGAATTCCTATTTTTTTATTTCTAGACGAATGACTGCAAGATTATGCAGGATAATTTCATAATCACTCGAGAGGAAAAAAGTAAGATGCCTCATTTGAACTGATGATAATGATGTAGGAAGGAATAGAATCATTACAGACAATACCTCAATCATTGTACTAAGCAATCTAGACAAGCCACATAAACATGCGAAGTTTGGGTTTTAAGTTGGCTGTTTGCATGTTATCCTAAGCTTAAATACTCCTGCTTTTTTTTAATTCCAGGCTCATCATGAACACATAATCTGCGTAATATGAGAGAACTAAAATATGCGTCTACCTTTTATTTAAACTTTACATAAATTTTTTTTAGATAATTTAATTTAATTAAAACTGATACTTTAGGTTTCAAATGATACGACAATGCCCACACTGAATTCGAATGTCATTGATTGTAAGTGATGTCTGTAATTCCGTTAATCGGCAATTCAATCGGTTTAATATTGTCTAATACTATACCATTTTGGGATTTACACGCCAATGTAACACACTCTTTGCAATTTAATTTTTAATATAAAAGTTACTTGCTACTATTTTTTAACTGAATTATTTTGTTGCTAAATTTTGTTCAGTCATTCATTAATGGATATCTAATTACAAAACACTGCCAACAAATATTATTCCAAGGATTATTGATTTATCCCACCTCAAAAACTATAGATCTATATTTTGAAGACATTCGAACACGAAAACAATGCCCATGTATTTCAAATGTATTCGAAATGTATGCTGCTCTATTTTATTCTTGATTTATTTAACATGTT
Source organism: Saccoglossus kowalevskii (assembly GCF_978046115.1). Lineage (NCBI taxonomy): Eukaryota > Metazoa > Hemichordata > Enteropneusta > Harrimaniidae > Saccoglossus > Saccoglossus kowalevskii. The sequence goes on along the minus strand of NC_140643.1, from coordinate 19,309,734 downwards.
AGCCAAATACCTATTTTCCAGAGGAATTTAATTATTATCTTTTAAGGGTAGTTCGCGTCATTCCCTACTAGTTATCGACCCATTGCGTCAATAGTGCTCTGAGAATACAAACAGAATGTAGACTCGATAAGTTTACGTCCCTCCGGCTAGACGACATACTGTCATCCCTGAATGCCACAGGTGAACAGTATCTACACGTTTTCTCACTACTAAGTGTGCAGACGACTAATGAGGTCGAACCCCAAATTTGCCTTTAAGCAGATGTATGCTTTTGATGCTTTCAGTCAACTGGATGGAGTTATATTTTGCTTAAAATATGTATAAACACACTTTCAAAAAATATGCAGAGAGTGATTTAAAAAAAAATAGGAGAGTCCATGGTAATATATGTGGTGCTTGTTCTATTAGTTAATGAATGTATAAGCATAACAATCAAATATGCATATTTCAGTAAATGCTATGGATTAGTGAGTATTTTATATGTGCACTTGTTATTTGTGACGTAACCTTGAATACTATCATTTGATATGATTTTTAAACAGTATATATCACTTAAGTGGATAATCTAACAAGAGTAACTTGGTGAATTCCATTACGAAATATAGATTACAACGCAATATCGAAGTCTACCATTATGTATACGCTTTGTCAGTTTGTTGTTATCGACAAAAGTTTTTATTTTTGTCACAATATTGACTCAGTCATTCATGTCGTTTTTCTCTCTAATGGAGAGCCACGGGCACCGAGTGATGTTAAAACCATCGATTTCGAAGGGAAGATAGTTATACATTTTGAACCACAATATTATCTGAAATATTATACAACAAAACGTTGTAATACATTTTGACCTACATATTTTAATATATGTAAGATGTATTCCTGCTTTGTGGTGTTTAGTTTTAAAAGCGTACCTCTTATTATGGAATATGCGATGCCTAGATTGACATAATTCTAGAAATCTTGTTCTACTTTAGTGTCGGCTGCTGTGGAGATCTACATATTCACTGAACAATAAGCTAAATTAGTTATGTAACTTTTCGGTGTATAATATAGTTATGAGCAGGAAAAGGGATTAGCATGTTTAATTACGGGTTATTAGGATTACCTTCATTCATTGGCTGTGATGCTAGACAAATTGTGGATAGCGTTACATCAAGAATGTTATTTATGCGATTGCTTGACTTCACGAAAATGAAAGTAATCGTAGTTTCTTAATATGAGCAATGAGTCCCAAATAAATTGAATTTCAAAATGACATTTTTCAGTTTTGGGTTTCAAAAACGTTAAATAAAATACTTTCTTTCACGTCTGAAAACCCTTCATATCAGAATTGATGCATGCTCTAACTCACACTAATGCTATATTTCAAAACAGGTAGAATAATTAACGGCTCGATATATTGTTTCCTTGAAACGTGAACATACCTAAGCATTCAAAATACAAATACGGCGCGGATGTAGCAGTAGTACCCGTAAATATTACTGGGACGTCATAATCGTGGTATAAGTTCAATGTTTAATATGGAGTAGATTTTATGTGCATACATGAAAAATAAAACCTTGGGGAGGAGTCTGAGTCTTTGTTTGTTAATAACGTTGTTACTAGAAATTTAGAATGCGTTCAATTAACTTCATAGCAGCCTCAGACGATTCTAACACAACGCCCTTAGAGCTGATATTTACTGCCCGAGGGGTGTTATTATAATTATATTCAATTAATAAGTATCAATCAATTACTTTTATGATAGTGACAATTTAAGATCTTTAGCAGGTTTAGTTTACACGCTGTTTACAAGTCAAGTCCAATATTTTGCTTTGGTAATATTCAATTAACGATTTTGTTTCTGTTTATTATTTAAGCATATATCAAAAACGACCAAACAGTGAACATGAAAAACATATTATTGGGTAAGCTAAAGCCATGTTACTTTGTGTTACGATGCAAACACAACTGAAGGTGAATACAATGTTTACTAGTATTATAGAAAAAAATAACTAAGATGCTGGGCATTGAATAAAAGTGCACAACTTGATACTTTCAAAGACAGAATGGAAAGGATTCCATAATCGCACGAACCGTCACAACATGGTCGGCACTTACAACTTATGGTCTTATTAAGTTAACTTTGACGAAATATAATGGCGTGGACGCAACTTTCGGGTAGCAGACATTTGTTCAAGGGCATTATTTCTTTACAAGTTTCAACAAAAAATATTCTATTTTTGTTCACGCCTACAAAAAAGGCTTAACTGGCTCTATTTCCTACCCGATATCTGATACCTGTCTAAACTCATCTTGAACATTCACAGGCCGACAACACTCGATCCTTGTAGAGCCACTGTCAAATGTGTCTAGTCCAGATCAATACAACAGAATAATCTACATGTATATAATAGAGTTTGTATTTTGGGGCTTACAATTCTAGACACAGTCAAGGTCTGATACAGTATTGTTTTTGGCATTACTTTAAATCTACTACTGAAGTTAAAGAAGGAAAGAATACAATTATTTCCAGTGCGTGCAACCAATAACTAAGCCAATTATTTCTAGAAGCCTAACGTTTACAACGTTTATTGGACTCATCTTGACCTGGTGCTTGCTTTGTCTGACTGACTATTGAACAGAACTGGTAAACACTTTTTTGGGCAATTTTTAGCCAACAAAATATATTTTGTTCAAAAAACTAAATCGACGGTGTTTTCTGTCAATGGTGAATTTCGAATTGGACACAATTTCCAGATAATAATACATTCTACATATATTTATTAACGTCGTACAATTGTACTGTGCCTTGTCGTCTTTATATTTCTTTATATAAATATATATATTCGATCTGGAAGGTTATACTACTCAAGGTACGATATAATATGATATTCAATCTGCAGTCATGTATACAAAGACGTATAATGTCATGTTCGCCCACTCCACTGTGTTTATTAACTTAAAGTTGAATTTGAGTCCATTACCGTTGCCATATCAGTTTCTAGCTATGCACAATGAATCACCAATAACAAAATGAAGATCAGTGAATTTCGTCATTCGCCCTAATGTGTTTTGTTCGCCCACATTTATTTCGGTTATTATTTAATATTTTGTTTATATAAATATAAAAAATGTGAGCCACATAATAAGTGCCTTCAAAAATAAGTTATAAGACTATTTTGATGCTGCATAAAACATTAGACAGTTGCCAATAGATCTCATTTGATATATTCCCAATCAGTAAACATGACTTTCGTTTAAGCGTTCTCTGCGTCAACGAAATAATGAAACTGATCCTAACTATGGAGGGCCTCAATCACAATTAAAGACATATTTATGAGAACAATATGCTTTGTGGTTTTACTGTATGACGTTGGCGCTGTATGTTCGAGTCGCGTGTGTTGCACTCGAACTATGAATATGGCATTTGTTGTAGTACGAGTAGTTTACTACATAACATCAGTAAATTACATAATACAAATGTGTTGTATTGAATGCTGTGTGATTGCTTGTTATTGATAGATTATGTGTATTTTTAGAAATAGTATATTAACATATATATTGTATGCCATTGGAGTGTAACATATTCGTTATAATTGCGATACAGATATAACGCATTTTTGCTTTGAGTTATTTTGTAGATATTCGATATTCGCACCTTTATGAAGAGTAGGTTTATGTAATAATTATCAGGTAAAATTAACTATATAGCGTGTTGTAAATTACGGGACATGTAGCACGTCTGTATCAATTTTAACCCGAAAAAACCTCTGGCGCCATATACACATAATAGATAATGAACAAAACCGTTGCAGCTGCTGAAATTCGCGTAGCGAGTTGTATAAATAAAAATTACAAATGAATCAGATCATCATAATAACATTTTGAAATAAAAACAAAAAATAGTTAAATAGTATAGAATATAAATTTACATAAGTATGCATGTAATTAATTGTGTTCATGGGCTTGCGATTAAACTCATCATTGATTGGTGAATTCTAAAGAACCCAGCTAATGCCATATTGTCCTTACAATAATGATTATTCTTTAACGTGTTTTTCTCGACAATAAATTAATCGGTTGAAAAACCCATGACCACAGTCTTGTATGCAAACGGTGTTTTGTAATTACATTGTTTTACAAAATTATTGTAAAAGAGAAAAAAAACTAAAATGACCCAATCTTTCAACGTCAGACCGACATTCCCGTGGAGGGTTATTGAAGCACTTTAATCACTCTGAAGATAATCTCTCGTTAGTGAGAGGTGTGGACGTGACATTCAATTGATTCTGCACATCAATTTATTTGTCGTGTTCTCTATCCAATATTTTTTGAGAGAACATTGATCTGTCGAGGTGCACTGACGATCTATTGAATTTGACCAGCCATACTCAAGCGTTTGCTAGCCGTGTCATTTGTCTTGTACAGGTTGCAGAATGTTGTAGTTATTTCATACAGCATGAGTCATTATGTGTTCGCGAATATTAGAACCATTAAAAGAGTGGATGTGTGTCACACACATTAAAAAATAATCGAAACCACTTAGTGAGTTCCATATTTCAAATTATCGACCAGTACGACTGTCTTTAAGGTATGTTCATGCGCATTGATCTTAATGATCATTATAAACATTCTTGTGTAAGCTAAGATTGAGCCTTCCCGTCCGCAGTGACATTACCATTTTGCCATGCATAGAGAGAGAAAAAAAACAGTACACACGAAATAACATTCGTGTCATGTAGGTGTGAGTATCACTACAATCCCTAGCCATGGCATCTCTTTTAATTATTACCATTTCTACAACACCGTGGGTAACTTATTGCTATCATAACACCACGAAAAAACGTAATAGTGAATTCAGTTATATATGCCATGTGATGTAGCCCATAAAACCATTGCAGATACAAAAAAGTACGCCGTGCAATAAAATACGTGAACGCTTTACTATAACTGGACATCTATATATTCAAAAAGAGATTGTTATTTAGACTATGCTAACTAGTGTATTTTGAAGATAAAAATGTTTACTATGGAGTGGTTTCCTAAATTGATATTCATCATTCACTGTGGTTAATGTTGCCATGGTAACGTTACAAACTGTAGGAACTAATATACATATTCGTATGCGACGTTGCTCAGACAATAATCTTAAAGAAGAAAGTATTATGCAATCATAACAATGTAACAACATAGCGTACCAGTCCGACGTAACAGGTCGTATAGAACGTTCTATTCTGAAATGTGTTCCAGTTTTGTTTAAGACAAAGGTTAGCACAAAGGCGGCGTGCGATATCGTACATGTCACAACTTGCATTTATTATTACCGGGTATTTAAGTTTAACTTAAATTACCTATTTTAATACGAAAGTTTATTTTGATACTGTTATATTGCATTTCAAATTCATAAATTTTATTTTGTTAACAAATCCCTGTACTAAGAACTATTTTGAGGTAACTAAAAGAATTTCACTTTGTATCTGTCCACGTATATCATATTCAGTAAAATTCAACAAACATGTCAGCTTTATATACATTTTACTTTGTTCACTAAACGTTACTTGTAGCAATATCTATATACTGCCATCAACGTTGAGGTGGGTTATCAACACATTATTAGGTTTTCAAGACAGACGTCTAGAAAACACTGTTCTTTTTTATTGTTATTCCGCAAATTGTTTTGTTTTAAATATTGTTTTGCATCTCATTTGTATAATTTTGATCGTTTAACAGTTCTAGGTCATGTTGAAAAGCATCACACATACTACCGACTACTAAAAAGTCATGAAAATGCGACCAGCGGTTTTTGAGAAGATTTTGTAATATTTGTCACAGGTGGAAGGGCCCTGCTTACAAAACACAGTGAATTATTATCTTGAGATCTATTGCATATACAAACATATTCGATGACCATATATGGTCATATAACTCACTAAATAATCATGGCTCTGCTATTTTGAGAACTATTACATTTACAAACATGGAACCAGGGCTACATTGAAGGTAAGATATTCAATAGCCCAATATGATCATAAAACTAATGAAATATGTATATCGATGATATATCTAGCACTATTGAATATGAATACATGAAACCCACGCTATATTGAAGGCATTGGACAGGAGAATTGCTTGAACTATTCGATGACCATATATTGTCAAAGAACTCATTAAATATGCATTGCATTAATATCTCAAGCAGTATTTCAAATGTGAACATAGAACCAACGTTTATTTCGAGGGCTATTCATAGGACATACATTTTCCTGTCAGATAATTGAACATTTATTATTGAGCAAGATTTATTAAACCTACCGATGCTTGCATATCATCTAACGTGACTGTAGCTTTTTTGTGTTCCCTGTACAGAAAGAGATCACTTCACTGGTCATTGGTTGAGAGCATATCAGTCACCTATGTCGGTGAATACGTCTGTATCTGACCCGAGAGCGCTCCTCGTTCCCAATGCAATAGAGTATCTATGCAAAATTGAGAGATGCTCTCTCATCTATTATGTCGCGAGTTAATGCAATTTACAAAACACCCTTCGACAGAAAATAGAAGAGCTCATTTTAGTAGTATAGGATTACAATACAAGTAATATATTAAGTGTGATGGCAGGGTATTATGTCAAGTACAATGATAGCGATGTGTAACTTAAACTAATGTAATTTACTGTATCCAGGTACATTCAACCTTATTCAGTCGAACTGATTCGTAGGTAACTACTTTCGCTATAAATTTTTCGTGGTATTTACCTGAAATCTAGTAACATTATCAACAGAAGTCATAACCAATATTAATGTTTATTGGTATGTTTTTGTGAGGTATATTTCGTAAAGGTTATATTAGTTCATATGCAAGTAAAATCATTCGTTGTTCAAAATAGATATTATATTTAAGGTAGCAGGATAGTTTTTTTGCATGAAAAATGTAAACACCTATAATCGGAATAAATTTTACAAGAAACCATACAATCTATATATATTTAGAAAGCTCTTGACTTGTATTTTCCTACTATTAATATTTTGTGAACATTGTGTTTGTTTTAGCGTCACGTGATTCTGAAAATCAGCGGGGCTGATAATTTAACTAACGTGAATAAAATTTTAATTGTCATCTCTACAGTCATTCATGCGATCAAAAACTTTACACTGTTTTGAAGCAAGGGTCATGAAGTTTAAATCCGTATTTCTATTTTTTGCATTAAGTTTTTTTTTTCTTTCCGAAAATCACAAATTTCAAGCACGTTTTTTGGTGTTAAAGTTAGAGTATACCGGTGGTTTGCACGAGGTTTGTGAAAAAACGCAATAGAATTTTGCAAATATGCAAATACGGATGTGAAGCCAACATATCCAAGAGTAAGAAAAGTTAAACGGCGACATCGTAGCGCTAT